>NC_140594.1:981388574-982032324 GCF_964204655.1 Triturus cristatus | reverse complement strand
TAACATAACATAACATTACATACATTCACCCCAGTACAGAGATCTGGGCCTAAATCCATCATTGTTTTGCTCACCATGCCATTCGAGTTTGGACCCAGTCACATGCAAATCAGTCTTGACTCTGCGCCCAATGGGAACAATTCAGTCCAAACTGCCAGGCCAGGTCCTCTCTGGACTGTAAACAAGCATCCTAGGACTGGTTTCTGGGTTTCACCCCTCCTCAGCCAGGATTGCTTGACTCCAGTGGGAATGCGAACACGGGACCCATGTCTGGGCGTACCCATCCCACTCAGGGTGACAAGTGCAAAAAGAACAATTGACGGACAGAATGCAGAACAATGTCATACATTCACACCAGTACAGAGATCTGGGCCTTAATTTATCATTTTTTTGCTCACCATGCCATTCCAGTTTGGACCCAGCCATATGCAAATCAGTCTTGACCCTGCGCCCAATGGGAACAGTCCAGCCCGAACTGGCAGGCCAGGTCATCCCTGGACTGGAAACAAGCTTCCTAGGAACAGTTTTGGGCTTTCACCTCTCATCAGCCAGGATAGATTGACTCCAGTGGCATGGAGACCACGGGACCGACATCTGGGCATACCCGTCCCACTTGGGGTGACAAGTGCAAAAAGAGAATGCAGAACAATGTCATACATTCACCCCAGTAAAGAGATCTGGGCCTAAATCCATCGTTTTTTTGCTCACCATGCCATTCCAGTTTGGACCCAGCCATATGCAAATCAGTCTTGACCCTGCGCCCAATGGGAACAGTCCAGCCCGAACTGCCAGGCCAGGTCCTCCCTGGACTGGAAACAAGCATCCTAGGACCGGTTTCGGGGTTTCACCGCTCATCAGCCAGGATCGCCACCGTGGCCTGCACCATGGTCTGGGGGCACCGATCGTAAGCTACTTGAAGCACCGCCCGGCTCATGCATCAGCTGCGTTCTACCAACACCAGCCGACAACTGACAGCGGCACCGTTACCTGTCAGCATGGCAACAAGCACTGCCCCACTCTGCACCACTGCCTTGGTCTCACCACCGCCGCTCAATGACCATCATGGAGCCGCTGCATGAACTGCGACCTTAGGGTGCCGCACGCCACACCTCTCCACTTTACATTGCAACCACGATGGTTGTCGTGCCCAGCCCACACCGACATGGTCGGCCGGATTCAAAAGTACTGTTTACATGACTTTTCACACCGACTCCGGTCTGCACTGACGCGATTGGCCGAACCTGTTGGATCTGGTTGTTATCAGCACCTCAGTAGCACCGAATGGAGCTACCGACTTCAAGGAACTGCATTTTTCAGGTTATTCTAGCAAAGTGCATAATTTTCATTATTGTTTGTTGGTTTTATGTTGTTTTTGGTCTTGTTTGGTTTACATAAAGTTTACTTATTTTTCTAAACTTATGTAGAGTCCATTTGTAGTGTTTTCACAGTATTACTGGATGTGTGCACAAATGCTTTACAAACTGCCTCTGAGATAAGCCTGCCTTCTTGTGCCAAGCTACCAAGGGCTTGAGCAGGGGTTGTCTAAGGGTGTAATTCCCTTACCCTGACTAGAAGCAAGGGTCCCTACTTAGACAAAGATGCAAACCATTGCCAAGTAGAGCTCCCATTTCTAACATTAATGCCATAACTAATTCACGACTTGTAGAACTTTAAAATTGGAAATAGCCTTTACTATGGAAGAAAATCTGACAGTAGGGCAGGTTTTCTTTCCTTATAAATTTAAAAGTAGTGACGAAATAGAGAGCCCTTTTGTGAGCATACCCTGCATAATGCACTAACCGCTCAGAACACAATAGGAATGTAAGCAGAGAAATAGGCTTATGTCATGTAAAAAGTGCGAATAATTGACATTTCTGGGTACCAAAGAGAAGGGAATAGTTCATAATTATGAGGGTGTTGGAAAAGGGTTCCTCCACAGAGAAAATATTGGCAACTTTGGAAAAACAAAATGAACTTTACATGTGCAAATGTTCATTTTTGCATAACTGCCCTACGCAGTACAACAAACTGGGGACAAATCTTTAGTATTACAATTTTACAAGGCGATGGACGCTGCATGTATGTCTTGTGAATGCCCCTTTAAATCAGATATGTACCCCAAAACAGGTACACCTACTGCAGTAGATTTCTGGTTTTTGCGTGCACTGCTTTGTGATTCAGGCCCAGTTTCCTGCAAGATTTATTTATTTATTTATTTATTTTATAGTTTGTAACGCGCTAGAATCGACTCTATACAGAGTATCTCTGCGCTCAGAAAGAAAAGTAGAAAGAAAGAGAAACCAGCAGCAACAGATTAGCAGATTAGGGTCTCAGTAAAGAGTTTCATGATCCCACATTCCTGTACCTAAACTTTATTCAATAATTACCAGGGAGAACGATTTTGACAAGTGACATTTTGAAAAGGACAGCCTGTGATTGAAGCTTGTGACGCTTTAAAGTCCACAATGCTAGAGACAGGCCTTCTAATGAAGCTACCTGGCAGGTGTGTTGTCCGCATCTCTGTGCGAGCACTGTCAGCCTCGACTCCAGCCTACAGGAGGGGGGAAGCTGCTGATGTGCAAGGATGCTGTTAAGCCGAAAGGACATGCTGCTATCCTGAATTATGCAGAAAGTTGGCGAGAAGGGGTGCGAGCTTTATAATGATTAGAGGGCAGTAAGGACTGTGGAGGCCCAATCAAACTGCATCTTGTACATCTAAAATCAAAGAAAAGAGTTCCTTGATACAGAATGGGACACAGCGTTCAGAGAGTTTTAGGAACTGAGGTATAATCATTTGGAGTTGCAGGCTTTCTCTCCCTAACACTGGGTGTGTTTTAATGTTATCTCCGTTGTGAATATTCAAGCTGACAGGTCATGGAGTGATTAAAAATTGGAATGCTGCAACCACAGTGTTAGGATTAGGATCAGTGGTTGTTTTAACTCATTCTGACAAGGAAAGGCTGGCGAGTGGCTTGGTACCAACCGGTGGGGAAGCTTCCGCTTCATTGTGCTCACCCAGTGAGCACTGACAGGTCCTATAGTGAGAGGAAATATGGTCTAGAGGATTATTTCATGAAAGCTCTTACTGTTTCTTTTCGCTTTTCATATTTTCTTGGTGTAGGAAACAAAAACTTTTTTAATACATCATCATATGCTTTAAAATAACCTCGGAAACATGGTTTATGTTATGTTTCTAGGTAGACGCATGTTCCTTTGAAATTAAAATTACATTGTAGATTATATATATATTCAAATAAATGTTGCTTTGGTTGTGACTGGAATTTAATAGACAGTGATATGCATGGAAAACTACTGAGGGCCTGTTACAAATTTCCAGGAGTAAGCCACGCCTATTCAAATAAAAATGCTCCTTAAACCAGTCCCTGATTCAGTAAGAAAAGGAGAGGATTGACAGAAGGAACTGGTGAATAGGGACAGTCTGACAAGAAAAAGTAAGGGTCCAATTAGGATGGTGGTCTCACCGCCATCCTAACCAAGTCTCCCGCCCACCACATTAGGATGGCGGGCGGTTTGTTGGAGGTCAAAAAGACCGATCACCATGCATCCAACGGGCTCCTTCAGCCTGCCGGTGCAGTGGAAGACCTCGTATTCCTTACAATGGGGGCGGTGCCTACCAGGCACCACTGTAGGGATTACCATGTCCCTTTTCGCCCGCCTGTTCATGGCGGTTAACCTGCCATGAACAGGCAGGCAGAAAGGAACTTTGTGTGCCCGTAGCAGGGGGCACTTCTTTCCTGGCCCTAAGCTGTGGACACTGGGGGGCACCCATGATGATGCCTCCATATATATCCCTGCACCATGTGGCAAGCACTGCATGGTGCCTGCCTCGTAGTGAAGGGATATGTACAATTTACCTTTTTTGCATTGCGGTTTGTCTGCAGCCAGTAGCACCAGCCGCAATGCAAAATATAGGCAGTGGTGGCGGTCTCATCGAAATGCCTACTACGGGAATGCCGTTAGCCTGCCATGCAGTCCCGTCGGCGATCAGGTGGCGGGCAGATGAAAGTCCACCCGCCATCCTAATCAGGCCCAAAATGAGGAGATAAGTGAAGAGTGGGAGTTGATACATCATGGACAAGCTGGAGGGGTGGTGTGTAGTGTGCTTTGATTAATCTGATCAATTGAGATCATGTACCCCTTTTGTCTATGAAAACTCATGTTTTACAAAGTATTGCATCCCTTCATCAGAACTAAAAACATGTCAACAAATTAACAAATGATTAAGCAAAATGATGTGTCAATAAATCACTGGTTGAGGTGAGAAAAATTACATATTAGAAAACTAATGTATGTGAAGGTCGATCATTGCCTGAAAATTCAGTCTCAATTGGAAACTATCTTAGAAGGCTCCGGCATGGGTGTAACATTTGGGATTTTTCGACAGTTTCAATCACTGGAGTCATTCATATGAACAATCCTTTGGAATTTTGTATCAGTCCTGCCTGTTTTCAACTTTACCCAATGGCAAAATCCTGTTGGTGAAGCAGAGATCTGGGATTAGTGGTGATTCAGAGGGACGCATTGTGTTCCTTCACCAGAAATAGATTGCCATTTGATCTTGGGCAGGCGATTATCAATCTGAAAGCAACCTGTCTTCATATTGCCTCCTCACCATTTTTTTCTGTATTTTTAATTGTCATTATCTTTATTATCATTTTGGGAAGGAGCAACAGGATTTTTTTCACATAGAGAAATCTTTATGGGACCTTGGGCCTGATTTAGAGATTGGTGGATGGGTCACATCCTATGGGATTTAGATTTCTGCAGACGCAATATCCGTCACCGCTGTGACGGAGTAACCCATCTACCAATATCTAAATCAGTCCCATTGTCTTCTACCTACAAAGCTTTCTTACACAGGGCTGAAGCATGCATTCTGTTGTAGAGAATTTCTGCTTAAATTCACTACAATGGGACTTTATTTAATGGGAATTGCTAAGATTTTTCTAGCTAACATATTTCCTCTGAATACTTAGCAATTCCTCCAAATTAACAAAATGTTTTCGATTATTTTTTTATGCTTTATAATGATAGACGGTAGCCCATTGCTAAAGCCATCATGTGTTTTGAGATGTATTGCATGGCCTGTAGCCAGTCCGGCTGCCAAACCTCTTGATCAGCGTTTCCGATGCACATGCACTTAGGATGTGCATATTGCGCTCAGGGTGCAGGAGCTGACTTTTAGTCAGGCAGTCCATCCAGTTCCCATAGAAATCACTGTTCACAACCATCAGCCATGCACATTGAGCACTGTACACAAGACAGACTTTTGGCCATGAATTACGACCAGCTTTCATGCCCAACAATCAGTCTATATGCAGCCCTTGGATGTGAATAGCAGACTCTGAGTGCATGTTCTTGTCTTTGCCCAGACCCTATAAGCAATCACTATATGGCCTTCTACAGTGCACAGTGTGGACTAGACAGAGGGCATTAATCTACTCCCTCGATTACTCTGCATATGCACCAACCACCTGCAGTCTGCCTTTGTATTAACGGCTTAACCTTTTTATGAAAGATTGGATATAGAGATATAGCCAAAGATCTTTTAAATATAAAATGTTGGCCTGTTATCTGTGGGGTTTTTGTGTGAGCTACAAATACCCCGCAAAACTACAATATTTTTTTCACTTTTTGTGGCAGTATCTTTTTCTCTGCCACACCTACATCCCACACTGCCCCCCACATCTTTTTTCTGCAGCACTGAATCCATAAACATTCTGAGTTTGCTCTCACATTGACACAGCAAAGATTTTGAGACACACCAATCAATAGGATCCCTCATACTCATGAATTAAGTCTACATTCTTCTATCACACACCAGACAACCTAAAAAGTAGCTCCCTTAACAAGACATATTTGTATATTTTTCAATTGTTAATCATCAGATCCTGCTCTGATCTGGACCAAATTAATAACATGTGGTCTAATTAGTTTACTTGAGGTTAAGCAAGACTTCAAGACCTAGAATGACTCAAGCTATGACTCAAGAGTCCAGGACTGGAAACAGTGTCCTTGATGACCTGGAGGGAGGTGGTCACCTTAGAACGTGGGCACTGATCTTTTGACTCCACAAATATGGAAACTATTTATGAGAATAGGAATGAAATTGCAACTCTCCACTGCCATGTTATTTCCTCAGACCCAAGTACGCAACAAAATATTCTAATGGATGATCAAAATAACCTGCTCGATGAAATATATGACTCATGTGAATTGATTTTGGATTTATTTATATATTTATCTATCCGAATTGCCCAGTTTCTGTTCTTACACACTGTCAATATTTAGATTTGTAAATGTGTATTTCAATAAACCTTAGACCCAATATAAAAAATAGTGCTCTTTTAAACAAACAAAATACAAAAAGAAGGGACAGAAAAGGAAACAGATGATGATAATGGAACAAATTAAATATGTTTAAAAAACAGCATTGTTCAAAAGGTCTGTTGACTTGTTTGACAGTCAAATGGAACCTTCAGACATGAGTTCTACCTGCAAACAATTTTCAATCCTGTCAAAAAAATGGCTCTGTTGCATAACCAATAAAAGCTGGTAAATCCTTTCTGTGTCTTATTTCCATTTTCAGATTTTGAAATCTGTGAGGTATGAAATGTGGAGCATGAATAGTCTGAGGAACAATTGCAGTAAGAGTTTGGTAAGAAATGGTTGGGAAATCCCGTAATTACTGTTTTAGTGCCATATGTATCAAACTCTGATTTTGCGATTCTCAAATTGAGATTTTTTGCGAATCGTTATTTGAGAATCGCAAAACGCTATGTATGTAGAATTTGCAAATGACTTTGCGAATCCTACATATTCCTTAATTGTGAATTGCAAATTGCGATTCGCAATTAAGGAATTCCTCCCCATTCATTCCTATGGGCCTAGAGGCCCGTAGGAATGAATGGGAAGACATTCTCAATTTGCGATTCTCAATTAGAGAATCGCAAATTGAGAATGCAATTTCAAGGGTGCCAGGGTGTCAAAAGGACACCCTGTTGCACCCCTGAAATGTGTGCACTTGTGGCACACATACATGTCCCAAGGGCATGTATGTGCACCACAAGGCACTTTGAAAAATGCAAAAAAGTGCATTTTTCAAAGAAGAATGCAAATTACCACCAACTTGAAGTTGGTGGTAATTTGCGATTCCTTACGGCCAAATTGCACTTTTTCTGTGCTTCTTACATTGCTTTTGAGGAATCTCAATTTGCGATTCCCTAAATGCAATCGCAAAAAAGGGAATCGCAAATTTTGCGATTTCTTATTTTTCGAGGCAGTTTATCTTTCATACATACCACTGAGCCCAATTGCGATTGCAAACGCCGAAATTCTGCGAATTGTGGCGTTTGCGACCGCAATTTGGAATGATACATATGGCCCATGACCATTTAAATTGATGTAACATCATACCTTTGTTTTTGTTTTTAAACATACATTTTCTCTAATTTTTGAAGCAATATTTGTCAACAAATACATCCACATTTTGCTAATTACTTGAAGCTTTCTCCTTAGGAAATGTTGTACATTTCAAAGGTCTAATTATAGCAACATGGATTCCCAGAGTTATTCACTTTTGATTTGTTGTCGATATAGAATATTAACAATCCAGCTCTTTATTAAAATTCTATTTGGAAGATACAGTAGAAAATTGTGCACCCTGCTGACAGTCTGCTACAATGGCAAGTAAATGTTCAATCAACAAATCCGACTATTTCTGAAATGGATGAGAAAGAAATGTGTGAAGTAAAATTAAAAAAAGGTTTATTTGTATTTGGTATCCTTCTAGATTATGAGTGATTGGAGCACTATAACTTTAGATTGTTATAGTATGAGTAAATTCAACATAATGAGGTTTTTAGAAACAGATCTTACACCTCATACCCAAAGAACAGCCTGACCACACATGACACCCAAGCAAATGTAATCATAATGGTTAATACTGGTTATACAGTTAGTGGAGATGCTGGAGCCCAATCTCTTCATTTCATCCTAGACATCAGATATTAGAAAGCAAATATAGTTCCCTGCAAAGTCACACAGAGCAAATAATCAGGTCAGGAGCGATCACAGTTGACAGTTTCAGTCCTAAATATGTGCAAGATATTGATATCGTAAATGTACAGTATCATCGACTAGCACAAGCATCTTATTTTTCAAAGGGAGTGGAGAGGACTAATTTTGTATCGGTTTTCAATCTCCACTTGTAATTTGGATTTTGTAACTGCATTTATATAGCACCTAGTACCCCTAATGAGGCATTTAAATGCTTATCAACAAGCAGCATATTGCTCCAGAACCCAAGGTTAGTGGTTAGCCCACTGGTATTGGGTACTGTTACTTATTGGGATTAGTTTACTTTGTGCTCTAGGAAGCCATTCCATGCAATCATTTCAGTTTCTGTATGGTGGGAAAAATTAAAAGGGGTCAGTTGTAATCATTAGTGGGGGGGTATGTGAGCTCATTCACATGGTTGGTGGAATTAATACATGAGCTACAGGTGATTAGGCATTGTTAGGTTGTATAGGTATGACTTTCATTGGAAGGAGGAAAGATTGTGATCTTGTGAATGGATTGTGGGTAATTTGCATACATGCAATATTAGAGAATAAGGCAAACGTGTTTGACTGAGTAGGTTCTGCTCATCAGAGGAGGCATGCAGAGGGTGGAAGGAAAGGATAGGGCCATTTGAATTAAAAAAAGGCGAGGCAGTATTCAGAAGCTTTATTTAAAGTTCAGTTTTTTATGATGGATTTTAGAGACGTATATGATATTTTTGAGACAGCATGCAGTTTGAGGATGCAGGAGCCTACTGCTATACCACGGATCCAGCCAGGAGCTTATCAGCTCAAGCTTTGAAAGTGAAAAATCATGGCTGGACGTATATGTCGAGAAAAATTAAGAGCTTTAGGCTGGACTCAGAGGAAGCAGTAAATTGAAGATCTCATGGGAAATAATGTTTACATTAAAAAGAAGACTGTGCAAATACTGTTGTTTATCCCCATATTTTGTACACATTATTCATTGCAAAGCAAAGTGGGATCCATTTGAATACCTCTGGTTTGCACTGGCACAAGATGGAAAGTGAGGAGCAGCTTCTCAGACAGTCCAATGTTTTTATCCTGAATCCTGGGGCTGGAGGGCAGAGAAGCAGACACTAATGTGAATGCGGTGATAGTAAAATGGCTCCCTTTACACATTCTTTTTTTTTTTTTTTTTTTTTTATTGATTTTCACAGCAGCAAGTAAAAGTTGATCAGACACATTATTGTCCATTTAGTTATACGAAAACATAAATACAACATAACAGGAAAATCAATTTAAGTACAGATTATACTTTAGCATTGTAACCAATCATAAATAGGAGCCCAGAGTTTAGAGCCAAAGTTCCTCTTTTTCGTCCCCTTTAACGATAAACAGCATTCTCCAATTGATACATATTTAGCAGTTTAATTTGCCATTGAGAAAATGAAGGGGGATCTACATCAAGCCAGTGCGAAGTGACACAGTATCTAAAAATAGACATTGATATGAACAGAAATCCCTCTTCAGCACGTGTGTACGGCCGAGCAGGATTAAATTGAATGCCAAGTATTACAAGATCAGCAGATAATACAAGGGGAATATTCATTATTTTGTTTAAAAACAATTGAACTTCAGACATAAATTGGGATAGTTTAGGACATAAAAAGAACATGTGAATAGAGTTTGCACCTATACATTCACAGCGGTTACACTTATCTCCAGTATTCCCTTTCCATTTTAGTAACTTGGCAGGAGTATAATATAAGTCAAAAGTGCTCATAAAGCTCTGGCTCTTTAGCGATCCATTAATTAATACTTGATTAGACAGCACCAAGGTATCCAATACGTCTATATTTTCAATATCCATCTCTTTTTGCCATTTTGCGTTGTAAGATACAAGATTATCTTCTAAGCCTTTAATCATTGCTTTATATATCACCCCAATTTGTTTCAAACAGCATTCTAATACCTCATGTTTCTTAATTTTGTTAGAGTTCACTAAATTCTTTGAGTTTAGGAAACTACGTATTTGAAGGTATTTAAAAAAATCTGATTTAGGTAAATTATACAATTGTTGAAGGTGAGAAAATGTTATAAATTGTTCATTAGGAAAAAAATCTCCAATTTGACGAATATTACAATTTTTCCAACGCTGCATAATACAATCAGAAAAAATTGATGGCAACGATGGATTATGAAATAAAGGCGTGTAAAAATTGAAGTTACTATCTAAATGAAGTCTACGTTTACATATTTTCCATAATTGGAAGACTGTAACCATTATCTTGAACCTTGTTTTCTTATAGTAACTTGGTTCTAAAAAACGGACCAGGCATCTTTGTGCTTCACTACCAAGAATCATTGTGTAAATTGAGGGATATAAGAAATCATCCAGAATTATCCCCTCAAAAATTAAACTACTCATTAGTCTAAGTGATATCGCCATATAGTATAAACGAAAATTAGGGATTCCCCAACCACCTCGAAGCGGGGGTAGAGTACAACTAAGTAAAGACTTCCTTGCCCTTTTATATCCCCATAGGAATCTAGAAGTTATCCTATCTAATTTAATAAAAAAACTGGATGGAAAAAGTAATGGTATAGTCCGAAAAAAATAAAGAAATTTGGGAAGGAAAAGCATCTTAACAACATTAGCACGACCATACAAAGAGAGATGTAAATTATCTAACCTCTCGAGGGACCTATTCATCGCAGCAAGTACTGGATCAAGATTAAGCCCAACAATATCTTCTACTTTAGGTGACAGAATCACACCCAAATACAAAGCCGTCTTCGATAATAGCAAACCAGTTGGCGCGTCAGCGGTAGAGTGAATCATCTGTGTTTTTGAGATATTTAATTTATAACCAGAATAAGATCCAAATTCGCTAGCTATTTCAACAATCTTGGGAAAAGCTCGATTAATGTCTGAGGTCACTATCGCGACATCGTCGGCATATGCCAAGATTTTATACTCAATTTGGTGGATCGTCACAGGGGAAATATTGTCATCTCGCAGAATTTTTTGTAAATATGGTTCTATATATAATGCAAATAACAGGGGGGAACATGGGCATCCCTGCCTTGTCCCCCTCGTTATTTTAAATGCTGTTGAAGTGTCCGAAACAATTCGTATGCTCGCCTTAGGGTCAATATACAGGGCTTTCAAAGCTGTTGTATATCTGCTTGGGAATCGCTTCCAGGCTAGGACAGACCAGAGAAATCCCCAGTCGACCCTATCGAACGCTTTTTCAGCGTCAGGCTCCCTTTACACATTCAATGAAGACTTTGTTAGCAAATAACTGCTTATTAGGCTTTCTGAAGTACTGCCCTTTTGAAGATGCTGCGGATGAGGGGTGGAGCTACAGGTGACAGAGGGACATTTGGGTGAGGCCAATCATTTTGTCTTTCTTGAGCACAGTTTCAGTGCAGATGCCTCTCACCACTTTGTGCTTTTATTTTAGGTGCTCCAAGCTGGAGACTGCTCTACTGCATAGGGCATCACTACATAAGGGCTGTGTCTGGAGAGAAGCCTGGAAAGATATTTGAAAGGAGAACTATCGCAAACCTGTTCTGAAGTGTGAGGCAGTGGTTTCCCTATGTCCCTGTCGCTCGACTATTTTAGCTACCAACATGTGTATATATTAGAAACAAGGGGTCTCTGGATTGGTGATCTGTGTAAGCATATCAACATTTATGGTGGCAATTCTGTCTTTTTTGCACTAAACTACTTTTTGCAGTTATATTGAGCTATCAAGGTGTACCATCACCTTCTTGTCCTGTCTCATGGCTCACCAAACTGAGCGAGATGTGTATCGCTGCAAACACCCAATCCTTCCTGAACTTGGGAGACCCCCCCTTGACTAGTGGCTGCTAGCCGATTTGATAATGATGTGCACACTAAACATCTGTGAAATTAAAAGATCATCAAATACCATTATACATCAATGGCCAACGTTAACGTTAATGAAATGCAATAATTGAAAAATATTTAGTACTTTAAGTAGATCAGTGCATCTATAGAGTGTTGGCTGTACATGGCTCTGCTGTAAAGTTTTGAGCTAAAACAGTCTCAATGAGTAGCATGGTGGTGTCTGGTGTCCCCTCTGTATATTGCAGACATACTGCTTTTATTCTTCTTCTTCTCCATTGAGGGCTTATCTGACTACAATACTTGCTGAATGGTGCACAAATCTACTGATGGAAGAGGCTCCCAGTCCCTGCTCATAGACCGGCAGCAGCACACCTCCTTCCTTGGATCTGTTTACACAGCTGAGCTCTCTTAATAGGAAAAGGTAGGTATCACCCATGCACAGAACCCGATTGTCTTGCCCATGGTAATAATGGTTTGGCATTAAAATTCGGAGAAGCTTAAATAACCTTGCCAATATCCCATAGCATAAATAGTACGTTTTGGCCCTCATAATATGCAGTGTTTTAAATGTATTTCATGAGAAAAATTAAAACTTGACTTCATTTCAGATCATCACTAGATCTTAATCCAGAGACTGGTTACCAAACTTGTATTTCAATCAAATCCCAGAGTGCTGCTCATACATTACTTAATATCAGGAGGTCACTTCCAAAAATGTTTAAAAAGTGCATCCATTATCCTACAAAAGATATTCATTGCTTTCCATGAAGCTCCGGCACTCTTAATAATAGCTGTCAAATTCACCCATTACTAAACATTAAGATGCCTTTTAACTATTGGTCCATGAAGTATCCCACCCTTCCTCCCTCTTGCTCCTTCCTGTCCTTTACTTCCACAATTGAGCCCTTGTGTGAAAATCACTGTGGGTTAAGCCACCCCCTCAAGCAGGTAAGCGCCCCCTTGACAATGCCCTTTGAAAGAGGAGACATGGTCTAGCCTCAAGAGTACTTCAAATAATCAGATCAAGAGCCTCTCCCAATCTGGATTCAGGCCTGGGACTGTCGTACTTTAATCTCTGTGACCGCGTAGGGGACAGGGCCCCACCCCTGTCTATCCTGGTATTAGCAAACCGCAAATGGTTAATGCGGTATGTACGAGTGCTTTATATATCGTTCTAGCTATGAATGCACTGTGTACACGTTATTCTGCTTCACTACGCGGGTTCCATTTTGGAGGCAGTGGCCATCTTGTGATTGCCCTCACATAGGCTATAATGAAGCAACTACGGGCCTTGCAATCCATGTGCCTTTCCATGACTCTTCTGTGACCTGGGCGGCTCGGTTCTACTGCCCCAGGTCAAACTGGTCTCACGAGCTCCCCTTCCTCCGGCCACCTGTGATTAGCATCAGGGCTCAGCGCACCATAAAGTCCTTTCATCACACACAAGCCTCCGGCTAATCACTTTCGCACCTGCTTGTTCCTGCTTTATGGCTTGTTTCCCAAAACAGGAGATGCTCATGTTTATTGGGGCCTATCGATTATCTAATGTGGGATCTGAACCTTGCTGTGTAAATAATGGTGGGCTGGCTTAACTGGAATGTGGGATGGTCATCATGACTCTGCTCTTTCGTTTGAACTGTACACTTGTTTATTGCCGTATCATAAACCTAGGAATGTATGCCTGAGGCAGGGAAAACTGTATTTAAGATGAAGTCAGTTTCTATGATTTTCAGCAGTCTCCTGAGAACATACACGCTGTTGTACTTCTAGGATACCTGTAATTGGTCTGCAGCCAATAAATGAATCTTTGACTTCACCTAGAAGACTCTGTGTTTCTGTAGGTCTGGAACAGGGTGAACCCAGAAGTCATAGGGTGTGTGCCCCTGCACCGCTGGGTCTAAAATACCCAGTACTTCAGGACAAGCACTGATAATACATTGGAAGAACTACTGAAGTCCTATAATGCAAAAAATAAATCATCTATTCTACTCCTCGACCTCTCAGAAGTTCCTGACTTTATGGGCCATAACATTTTGGGTGTGGGATGGGCAGCAGCACAATGATATGGTAGCGGGATGTTGAAATTCACGAATACCAAGTTTGATAGTCTGAATTCAACATGAGTGAACAGTTAAGAATAGCTTAGGGTCACTGCACTTAAATTGAACTAATTAATGATTGAACTGTATTCCCTGAAGTTGTGTTCCAATGTAGACTCGATGAAGCAATCACTGAAAACTAGTGGAAACTTTAACCTGGTTGCAGGAGAAATAATTTGGGAGGTTCTTTCTGGTCTTGGAATCCAAAATAGCTTGCTGAACAATATCATATCTCTTCATGAGAGAAGCTATGCACTGATCTGGTGGAGCCTAAAAGTCAAACTGACTGAAAAATTTGTTGTAGAAAAAGGAGTTTGTCAGGGTTGTGTTTTGACTCTTTAACATTTGTTTATCGCGAACAAAGCAAACACAAGGAGATGATGGACAGAGTGCTGAAACTTTTGAGA
This sequence comes from Triturus cristatus, assembly GCF_964204655.1. Classification (NCBI taxonomy): domain Eukaryota; kingdom Metazoa; phylum Chordata; class Amphibia; order Caudata; family Salamandridae; genus Triturus; species Triturus cristatus. The sequence goes on along the minus strand of NC_140594.1, from coordinate 982,017,896 downwards.
CACTCCCCCCCAGTCACAGATTTAGGTTGAATCCATCTTCGTTCTTTAGCTCACTTCACCACCCTAGTTTTGAACCAGCCATATGCAAATCAGTCTTGACTCTGTGCCTCATTGTAACAGTCCAGCCCATACTGCCAGGCCAGGTCCTCCCTGGACCGGAAACAAGCATCCTGGGACTGGTTTAGGGGTAACACTCCTCATCAGCCAGGCTAGCTTGAATCCACTGGCAAAGTGAGCAAAGGACTCGCGTCTGGGCATACCCTGCAAATGTAGGGGGAACAAAGCAAACACAAAGAGATGATGGATGGAGTGCTGCAACTTTTCAGACTCTCACCCCCATTCAAAATGCTGGGTGGAATCCATCATCATTCTTTAGCTCACTTTGTCACCCCAGTTTGGACCCAGCCATATGCAAATCAGTCTTGACACTGTGCCTCACAGGAACAGTTCAGCCCAAACTGCCAGGCAAGGTCCTTCCTGGACCAGAAGCAAGCATCCTGGGACTAGCTTCGGGGTAACACCCCTCATCAGCCAGGCTAGCTTGAAACCAGTGGCAAAGTGAGGAAGGGACCAACGTCTGGGCATTCCCTGCCAACTTAGGGTGAACAAAGCAAACACAAGGAGATGATGGACAGAGTGCTGAAACTTTTCAGAGACTCACCCCCAGTCACAGATCTGGGTTGAATCAATCATGCTTCTTTTGCTCACTTCAGCACCCAGTTTGGACCCAGCCATATGCAAATCAGTGCTGACCCTGTGCTTCATGGGAACAGTCCAGCCCTGACTGCCAGGCAAGTTCCTTCGTGGACAAGAAGCAAGCATCCTGGGACTAGGTTCAGGGTAACACCCCTCATCAGCCAGGCTAGCTTGAATCCAGTGGCAAAGTGAGCAAGGGACCAATGTCTGGGCATACCCTGCCAACATAGGACAAACAAAGCCAACACAAGGAGAATGATGGATGGAGTGCTGAAACTTTTCAGCCACTCCCCTCCCAGTTGCTGATCTGGGTTGAATACATCATTGTTCTTTAGCTCAATTCGCACCCCAGTTTGGACCCAGCCATATGCAAATCAGTCTTACCGTGTGCCTCATGGGAATAGGCCAGCCCGAACCGCCAGGCCAGGTCCTCCCCTGACCAGAGAAAGGATCCTGAGATCTTTTTCTGGGTCACAGCCCTCATCAGGCAGTCTAGCTTGAATCCAGTGGCAAACTGAGCAAGGGACTCGGATCTAAGAATACCCTGCCAACTTAGGGTGAACAAAGGAAACACAAGGATATGTTGGACGCAGTGCTGCAACTTTTCGGACACTCACCCCCAGTCACAAATCTGGGTTGACTCCATCATCATTCTTTAAATCACTTTGCACCCCATTTGGACCCAGCCATATGCAATTCAGTCTTACCCTGTGCCTCATGGGAATAGTACAGTCCGAACTGCCAGGCTAGGTCCTCCCTGGACCGGAAACAAGCAACCTGGGTCCGGTTTCGGGGTAACAGCCATCATCAGGCAGTCTAGCTTGAATCCAGTGGCAAACTGAGCAAGGGACCTGCATCTAAGAATACCCTGCCAACTTAGGGTGAACAAAGGAAAAACAAGATGATGGACACAGTGCTGAAACTTTTCCGACACTCACCCCCAGTCACAGATTTGGGTTAAATCCATCATCGTTCTTTAGCTCACTTTGCATCCCAGTTTGGACCCAGCCATATGCAAGTCAGTCTTACCCTGTGCTTCATGGGAATAGTCCAGCCCGAACTGCCAGGCCAGGTCCTCCCTGGCCCGGAAACAAGCATCCTGGGACCGGTTTTGGGGTAACAGCCATCATCAGCCTGGCTAGCTTGAATTCAGTGGCAAAATGAGCAAGGGACTCACGTCTGGGAATACCCTGTCAACTTAGGGCGAACAAAGCAAACACAAGGAGATGATAGACGGAGTGCTGAAACTTTTCAGACACAGGGTCAAGACTAGAGACCATGAGTCACTTACAGTGTTTGACGGATCGTGTAAATCCTCTGAGAATTAGCAACATGACTTGAGCACATTATCAGGTTAGATTTTATTTATTTTAGTCTTGTAAGAATTTTTGTATTTAGTAAATTGTGTATGATAAAATGTTTTATGATGTGCTTTTAAAGTTGTATTTGTTGAGGAACTTTAGTGTTCCATCTGTCAATAAACTGAAATTAGTTCACATTGCCATATCTGTGGCAGAGAAGCCAGCAGCCAATCTGAGCATCCTTACTATTTTTCAGTCTCCAATTTACCTACTTCAGTAAGACAATACCATTGTAAAGGCTGTCACAAAAAGCCTCAAGAGTATATAAATAATCAAATCATGCACCACCACTAATCTATTTTTAGTCCTGGGAAGAGCACTGAAAATGCAGGACAGCTGTTGGAGCTGTACCTGTTTAACCTTCAGATGTACATCAACGATAAATAGTTCTACTTCTAGTTGGAAAAAGGGCCATAAACCAGATAACATTAAGACATGTAAGGGCTACATATTGTGCGAGATGAAAGAGAGCTCAGGCCCTGATTTAGATCTTGGTGGGGCTACCATAGTTCTGTCACAGTATCGGTTACAAGTACTTGAGCTTACTGCGTCCCGCCTTCTGTAATTAGATGTGAGCTATGTGAACCGCCGCCACCATCATATTGGGGGTCTTCCCTGCTGTCTAACGGCACTCTGTAGCTGTGAGGCAGGCGAGTTAGCGCAGAACCTATTTAGATTTACTTGTTGTGCTGATGCCATCATAGTGGAGGATCGTGGCTCTGGTAGTGTGGAGACAGGTAAGTACTAGTTTTGTTATTGTGTCACTACACATATATGTTATGTTTGCTTCAAAAACATATGTAGGTGATGTGTTACTCCCTTTTCTATATAGCATAGCACACCAACAACATACACACACTATTGAATGTACACCCACAAGGAATATAAGCACAACACCCACAACAACCACCACCAAATAAATATTTTTTTATGTGTCAATACAGGTGTGTACATTTTACCTTACGAAGTTGTAAGATGAACAACTATGCATTACACCTAAAAGAATTTGCTTGTGAGAGCAATATAAAAATACACAAGGCTAAAGCAAATGTTGACACATGATTCATAATAAGACAGGTGACAAAGAAGTTTACCTTAGATTCTGGTGACAACGGGGTTGCTTAGCATCATAGTCAAGTAGTAGCAGCATAGGAAGTACCTGGATAATGGGGTTTAAGACAGCGAGTGGGAAACCGAAAAAGATACGTTTGAACCTCTTTTTCTTCAATTGCACTGACTCAGGTTTTGAGGTTCCCTGCCATAGTTGCCTTTCTGGAAAGCCTCATCATAATCGGCACAGCAGTATTCTTGTTGAGGCTCCCTTCGACAGCTGCTTTTGCCAATGACACCATGAACAGGTGGGAAAAAAGTCTGGAGAAGACGGTGGGACCCTGACGGTCTTTCGTCCATAGTCCTGCCAACCTCTAAATACAACGGGTGGACCGGCAAGTCAGCGGGTGGGAAAACCATCAGAAAAGCGACAGCGGGACCAAATCTGTCAAAATCTAAATCAGGCTTTTAGTTTGCTTGAATAAATTGCTTGAATGAGACCAAGCTTAAGATAATGATTAAAAAGCAGATTATAACTCACTTCTAACCATGTGTGCTTCTAATTTAGGCCCACAATGACTTAACACACTATTGGCTCCATTCCTAATGGTGTGATAAACTTGTGTCACTAAATATACATTTAAAATGTCCATATGTAAGTTGTTAGTCCATATTACTGAAACTGATTCCCCTGATAATTTGACATTTATAATCAGCTTTCCTCCACAAGATTTCTTCAAGTGTAGCTGATGAAATGTGTGTGTAGAGGGAGTACCAACAGGTCAGTTTTACCCCAACAACTACAGTTACATGTCAAAGCAGCAGCACCCCACTACTCTGAATTAAGCCCTGGGATAAAAAAGAATATTGTGATAATCATGAATGGTTCTTTAATCTGTAAGTCAATTGGGTGATCAGTCACACCAACTTAATGCTTTCTCTTCAGGTGTGATGGGTAGTTAAGTGTCAATGACCAACTTTCTCACAGCTCATTATAATGCCTTGTGAGCCACTGAGCCTTCATTACCTTGATTTCTTGTACCCTGGATTGGGATTGTTGAATCATAACTATTAACAGTCTGCAACTTTTATAAAAATTAATCCATCTTCCACAAACATTTTTCCCAAGATTTTTTCATTTGGCTAATTTCTATTTGTTTTAATCTTCACTCAATACCTCTGCCAACTCAAGATGTCAACAGTAAGAGTCAGATTGCTACACCCTACTTGCAGTTTTAAATCTGGAGGCTGCTGCATACTGTCCACTTCTCGGTCTATTCCATTAATCTATACATCTTCACAAAATCAATGTAGGCAGGGCATTACACCATTTCTCCATGTCATTGATGCAATTATAATAGTATGCATCTAAATCACCTGCCTCCCTCTGCAGCTGTAACAGTCATTTGCAATATGCACTGCATGCACAAACACCTCCACTGTTCTCTGCTGCCACTTGGTATCTTGTCTCCGCTGCAGTTTCTGATCCTAGTGGGCCTACTATGGTTTCCACTGTGCCCTCGGCCTGGTCGCTCACACACCTCCCGCCTGCTCCTTACCTGCTGGACCTCCTGCTGCCGCCTGCCGCCTGAGCCACCACAGGGCCGCCGAGCGCCGCCCCAGCCGCCACAGGGCCGCCAAGCGCCGCCACCGAGCCCCCTGGTTTCCCGCCGCTGCCCACGAGACCCCGCCCCCCCGCCCGCCGTTTGGTTCCCGCGCTCCCCGCCTCCCCGCAGACCCTCCCTCCCGGCTCCCCTCTTAAGGGGACCCTCTCCCCCGTCCCAGGTGTGACCACTGTGCCCTCGGCCTGGTCGCTCACACACCTCCCGCCTGCTCCTTACCTGCTGGACCTCCTGCTGCCGCCTGCCGCCTGAGCCACCACAGGGCCGCCGAGCGCCGCCCCAGCCGCCACAGGGCCGCCAAGCGCCGCCACCGAGCCCCCTGGTTTCCCGCCGCTGCCCACGAGACCCCGCCCCCCCGCCCGCCGTTTGGTTCCCGCGCTCCCCGCCTCCCCGCAGACCCTCCCTCCCGGCTCCCCTCTTAAGGGGACCCTCTCCCCCGTCCCAGGTGTGACCACTGTGCCCTCGGCCTGGTCGCTCACACACCTCCCGCCTGCTCCTTACCTGCTGGACCTCCTGCTGCCGCCTGCCACCTGAGCCACCACAGGGCCGCCGAGCGCCGCCCCAGCCGCCACAGGGCCGCCAAGCGCCGCCACCGAGCCCCCTGGTTTCCCGCCGCTGCCCACGAGACCCCGCCCCCCCGCCCGCCGATTGGTTCCCGCGCTCCCCGCCTCCCCGCAGACCCTCCCTCCCGGCTCCCCTCTTAAGGGGACCCTCTCCCCCGTCCCAGGTGTGACCACTGTGCCCTCGGCCTGGTCGCTCACACACCTCCCGCCTGCTCCTTACCTGCTGGACCTCCTGCTGCCGCCTGCCGCCTGAGCCACCACAGGGCCGCCGAGCGCCGCCCCAGCCGCCACAGGGCCGCCAAGCGCCGCCACCGAGCCCCCTGGTTTCCCGCCGCTGCCCACGAGACCCCGCCCCCCCGCCCGCCGATTGGTTCCCACGCTCCCCGCCTCCCCGCAGACCCTCCCTCCCGGCTCCCCTCTTATGACGCCCCCAGAGCGACCGCGCAGCGGACGCGCGCAGCGGGAGCACCGAATGAGCGCCGAAGGTGCGCCAAAGGTAAGCCCGTCTGCGCCCGTCCGCGCCTGGATCGCGCCCAGTGCCAGGACCCCTGGCCCCCGCAGACCCCAGCCCACCCGCCTGACTTACGATGCCGCCACCCTCAACGCACTCAACACCGGCCGAACCCCCGGGTGCTACCGAGCCACCCCGAGACGCACCCACGGACCCTTCAGCTGCCTCACCTGCAAGTTCACCTGCATCCGGACCTGCCCCGCACCAGCACCCGCCAAGCCGAACACCAGCAGCAACCACCTCAAGTGCATCCTGCTCAACACCCGCTCCGTCCACAGACACGCCGTTCAACTCTGGAACCTCCTCGACACCACAGCTCCTGACGTTGCCTTCCTCACGGAAACCTGGATGAACGACTCCTCAGCGCCCGACATCGCCATCGCCGTCCCAGAGGGCTACAAGATCATCCGGAGAGACCGCGACAACCAGACTGGAGGAGGCATCGCCATCATCCACAGAGACACCATCCGTATCTCGACCAACGCCGACAACACCCTGACATCCGCCAAACACCTGCACTTCCAGATCCACACCGACCCCAAGACCACCCTCAGAGGCACCCTGATCTACCGACCCCCGGGACCACGCACTCAATTCAGCGAAGACATCGCCGACTTCATCAGCCCGCACGCCCTCCCCTCGGCCGACTACATCCTCCTCGGGGACATCAACTTCCACCTGGAGAACAACAACGACCGCAACACCACCACCCTGCTTGACAACCTCGCCACCCTCGGACTCAAGCAGCTGGTGACCACCCCCACCCACCTCGCCGGACACACACTCGACGCCATCTTCTCGTCCAGCAAAGACATCTCCTTCAGCCACGCCACTGGACTCCACTGGACGGACCACAGCTGCATCCACTTCACCTTCAAAAGAACCACGGTCCACCACCACCAGCAACAGGCCGCACGAAGAAGCTGGAACAAGATCACAGCCGAACAACTCACCACATCCCTGAGCCAGCACCCTCCCGCCAGCTCACCGAACCCCAGCCAAGCCGCCGACAACCTCACGAAATGGATCTCCACCTGCGCGGACGAGCTTGCCCCTCTGAGGACCCCACCCAGCAGACCCGGAAGCAAGAAGGCCCCTTGGTTCACCGACGAACTCAAGAGCTCCAAGAAGAACTGCCGAGCCCTCGAGAAAGCATGGAGAAGAGACCCAACGCCGGACAACATGACTACCCTCAAGCTCGCCACCCGAAGGCACCATCAACTGATCCACGCCACCAAGAAAACAGCATTCAAGGACCGGTTGGACAACAACGCACACAACAGCAAGGAACTCTTCAACATCGTCAGAGAGCTCTCCAACCCCAACGCCGGAACCAACGACATCACCCCATCGCAAGACCTCTGCAACTCCCTCGCCTCCTACTTCCACAACAAGATCGCTGACATACACAACAGCTTCAGAACACAACCAACGCTCCCCACGACCAAACCAACACCCCCCACCACCACCCTCAACGCCTGGACACCGATCAACCTCGAAGACACCATCAGCACGATGAACTCCATCCACTCCGGTTCCCCAACCGACCCCTGCCCTCACCACATCTTCAACAAGGCCGACGCTGTCATCGCACCCCACCTGCGGGACATCATCAACACCTCCCTCAACACCGCCACCTTCCCTGAGAGCTGGAAGCACGCCGAACTCAGCGCTCTACTAAAGAAACCAACGGCGGACCCCACCGAACTCAAGAACTACCGCCCCATCTCGCTCCTCCCGTTTCCAGCCAAAGTCATCGAGAAGACCATCAACAAGCAACTGGCAGCCTTCCTCGAGACGACTGGTTCCCTCGACCCTTCCCAGTCAGGCTTCCGGGCCAACCACAGCACCGAGACCGCCCTCATCGCTGCCACAGACGACATCCGAACCCTGTTGGACAACGGAGAAACAGCGGCCCTCATCCTCCTGGACCTCTCCGCGGCATTCGACACTGTCTGCCACCGCACCCTAGTGCAGCGCCTCAGCAACGTCGGGATCAAGGAGAAGGCACTGGAATGGATCATCTCCTTCCTCACCGGAAGGACACAGAGAGTCCGCCTGCGCCCATTCAGATCAGAAGCCACGGAAGTCACCTGCGGCGTCCCTCAGGGCTCCTCGCTCAGCCCCACCCTCTTCAATGTCTACATGAGCCCCCTTGCGGCCATCGCACGCCAACACAACCTGAACATCATCTCCTACGCCGATGACACCCAGCTGATCCTCTCCCTGACCAACGACCCCGCCACCCCAGAGCCAACCTACACGAAGGGATGAAAAACGTGGCCGAGTGGATGACGACCAGCCGCCTGAAACTGAACACAGACAAGACGGAAGTCCTCATCCTGGGCTCCTCACCCTCCGCCTGGGACGACTCCTGGTGGCCCCCTGCCCTGGGCAACGCACCCAAACCGACAGACCACGCACGCAACCTGGGCTTCATCCTGGACTCCTCCCTCTCCATGACCAGACAAGTCAACGCCGTCTCCTCGTCCTGTTTCAACATCCTGCGCATGCTACGTAAGATCTTCCGGTGGATCCCCACCGAGACCAGGAAAACAGTCACCCAGGCCCTCGTCACCAGTCGACTGGACTACGGCAACGCCCTCTACGCCGGTACCACCGCCAAGCTCCAGAAGAGACTCCAGCGGATCCAGAACGCCTCGGCGAGACTCATCCTCGACGTCCCCAGACGAACTCACATCTCCAGACACCTGAGAGACCTGCACTGGCTCCCGATCAACAAAAGAATCACCTTCCGGCTCCTCACCCACGCACACAAAGCCCTACACAACCAAGGCCCGACCTACCTCAACAGCCGCCTCAACTTCTACGCTCCCAAACGCCACCTCCGCTCGACCAGTCTCGCCCTCGCAGCCGTCCCCCGCATCCACAGAGCGACAACAGGAGGTAGATCCTTCTCCCACCTGGCCGCCAAGACTTGGAACGCCCTCCCCACCGAACTACGCCTGACCCAAGACCACCTCTCCTTCAGGAAGAAGCTCAAGACCTGGCTGTTCGAGCAGTAGCGGACCCCCCCCCCCTCAGCGCCTTGAGACCCTCCGGGTGAGTAGTGCGCTTTATAAATGCCTTTGATTGATTGATTGATTGATTTCTCTGATGAGGCAGTTGAATTCAGAAAACCACTATAGCATCATTTGCCTCCAGAGTCAATGCCACACTTTTGGGTGACAGATGGGTTTCTCCAGCCACTGATACCAATGTTCCAATAGCTCCCTGTACCATTCAGTATCAGTGGGTACATCCCCCTGCCGTTATTGTAATTTATTGATGCATACTCTGCTTGTTGTACTTGCTATGAAAATGTGAGAGCCACACTGAGTAACATTTCTTTTCCAGTATGTACTACTTGCCCTTTTTGTTCCATTGTGGTGTTTGTTAGAGGTTTATCAAAAATCTCACAATAAGTATTAATTGCTAGCCTGGGCTGTGGCAGTGTGGACTACCCGGCAAAGGAAGGAAGGAGGTGAGAAATTTGGTCCATGGCATGTGCCCTCCACTGGGGGGGCATGCAGCACGGTGAGCGAATGGTCAGTGTTTGAGGCTGAGCTAGGACACGGTGTGGTTTGCAGCCCTGCACATGCTAGCTATCATCTCCTTCATCTCCTGTATTGTTTCTCACAATAATTTAGAATAGTAAGTCCTCCTGCAGCATTACAGTGATTATCTTTAATAAAAAGTCCTTCTAAAACTTCTGCAAGTTGTCTCTGCTTAGAGAGGTGAAAGAACACACTAACGGACCAGATTGATTCCCTTGTCATCGCTTTTGACTTTGTTTGGCCTAATACCCTGTTGGGCTAAGGGTGGGTGGCAACTCTTGTGTGAGTTAATCCACCGGGTAAATGAAGGAGGCTTACTTGTAGAAGGGGCTAAAATGACAGTAAGGAAACTCTGTTTTGTTCAAGTGGTTTTAACAACGGCCTATGTTAAAAATAAATCTAACCCTCTAAGGAACAAATCAGCACATATCAACTCATTAAAGGGCATGAATCAGATCGTTTCTTTCTGTTGTAAAGAAGAAAAGGTGATCTCAAAGGTAACTCGGAAAACCCTACTGTACTAGATGATAGCTCTCTAGTGCCCTCTCATCCATCATGTATGCTGTGGAAATGTGGATTTCCCTGATCAGTTATGTCCCCTATCTTGGACCCCAACGGTTCTATATGCATGTTACAAGTACATGTATGTTCCCTCCAGTTCCAGTTTCTAAGACGCAAACATATGTGTGTCTACCGTCAACATGTTCTCTGTCAGATCCGCCATCAATGGGCTGGATATTCGATTCCTAAGTATAAAAGGCCACCGACTTTATATGGCTAAGTTACTTCATCTTTACAGTTCAGGCGAGTAGGCCCGATTCTGTCCTCAAAGCCTTTCCCTGCTCTCTGTCTTTGACAGCTTCAGCTTGAGCTCGCATCTGTATCCATGAACTTTGTCCTACTCCCTGTGCAGCTAACGGTGACTGCCTCGGCCAGTTTTCGCCTGTCTGCCAAGAAGTTGTATTTCACCTTCGAATTATCTATTTTACTCTTCAGCCGATGCATTCCTGTCCAGTGATTTAGGTAAACATTTCCTTTAGCTCACAAGCAAAGGACTCAGCCTTTCCGTCCTCCTGCAAGTGATTCATAGCCCTGTTGCCATGGAAAGTTTTCTGCCCCTCGCATCTCATATAGACACTTAGACGCTTGTACACGCACACAGTCAGTATAGAATAGATTCTGTCCGAGAGTCTCTTCCTTGTGGATAACATAGTTCTTTAAACATAGGATGTTAGATATGATTTGGGATTAGGATGACTTGACCCCAGACTTCTCGTCTCCACATGTAGAGCTAAATGTCAAGTCCCCTTCACCCCCTAGTTGCACGTCAATTACACGTCATGCTGCCGCGCGCGCATCTATGCCAAGTATTATCTTATAGATCCACCTATGTCTGATAATTCTAACCAATCATGTTTCTTTTATTCCTTATTACGCCTAGTTTCGATTATGTCACTGTCACGTCATTTTTCTTATCAAATGTTACGCCTTCTACATTCGTTTCATTGTAATGTACTTATTATAAAAATACATGTCTGTTAATAAATTATTGTACTTCACTTCCTGAACCTTCGTGGTGACGGAACCTGAGGGCCGCGACTCGAGTCGGCCATTTTGAATGGAATAAAGCCCATTAGAAACCTCTTATACCACGGATTCTGCCTCTCGTTATTTTGAGCTATTTTACTTTAATTTAAGATTCCGCATGAAATTCAGTCCGGTAATATTTATTTTATTTACCACATAATGGCGCCCGAACAGGGACACTTTCTCATCTCACGCGCCGGCGGTGCGTTGCAGGCCCGGTCTCCTGCCACAGCTGGACGGACCATAAACGCGTACCAGCAGGATTTCCTGTAAGCTCCCTCCGGTCAAGCGGGGGCGACTGAGGCTGCGATCAACCCAGACGAGGCGGTGAGAAGTGCGAAGTATCCCGACCAGAGCCTAGCTGAGAGAGCAAGATCCGAGGTATACAGAGGCCCACCAGGTTTTCCGAAATTCCGACGTCCAGAGGGTCCGATGTCCGCAGTTATCGAGTCCTGTCCATTCTCTGAGGCCTTCCGTTTCAAGGAGCTACTCGGTGAGTACCATCGCCGGGGAGGCGTGTTGACGCGCACATAGGTTGTGCCGGTCAAGACGGATTTGGGTACACAAATCCGGTCTGCACTGTTTAGCAGTGTATATGTACTGTTTAGCAGTATATCAAGTATTCCGAAGTATTCAGTTATTGTCAAGAATTCAGCGTGGTGATTAGTTAGGCAGACTGTCATCATTGTCGATCATTGTTATAATGTTTAATGTTTAATGTTTAAAGTATTCAGAAAATGTCTTGCATATTGTGGTATGAATGACTGTTCATTGTTCACTGTTCATTATTGTGTTTTCTCGTATTAAGCAAGTTCAAGAGTAAGTATCAGGTCAGTTGTCAATATGCCGCTCTTCTCGAAGTTAAGACAGATTACTACCAGAAAAGGGGTGCTTGAAGAAGCAGTTCCTATTCCTCCTAGAGACACTCCAGGACATTTCATGTACCATAAACATGGCTTAGATGCCATATTGTTTCTTGATCTATGGGCAGATTATACCAAAGGATTACCGGAAAGTCAAAGGTGGCCCATAGCGGGAACCTGGGATGCAGAGTGCATCATGAAAGTGGAGGAAGAGTTATGGAAAAGAAAGGTCAGACAGTCACAGAAAGACGCTGTTGAGTTATGGCGTAAAGAATCTCATAGACGAACAGAAAAAGCACGTAGACAAGAAGAGAGGAGTAAAGAAAGTTCAAATAAAGTTCAAGAAAATCTATTAATTGAGGAAGGTATCCGAGTGAAATCAGAACAAGTAAATAGACAAAGAAATGCTCTTATGAATGGTATGTATCCCCTTCTAGCCGAAGGACTACCTAAGGCTGCTCCAGAGGTGCCAAAAGACTTGCCACCCCCATTATTTCCAATTAAGGTACATCCAAAGGGGCATCCCAGAACCGCAGAAGATGTTTTTCTTTCCTCATATCTAGACGATGCAGCCCCCGAGTATGCTAACGCCACACCACATAGAACGTCTGGCGGAGGGGTTCAACGTCAGGATCAGGTATCTGTCCCCGTGCAACAGCAAGTCCCGACGCAAGCTTCGGCAAGCACATCTGTTTCCGCATCTGTCTCCGCAGTCGACTCTACAGGGGTATCGACGCCCATAGTTGCTGTATCACGTTCGACGAACCCTTTCACACCCGACGCCCCAGATGGGGCCACGGGAGGTGCTAGCAGTATTTTTACACCACCTAGAATAAATAAACTTGTTTTTCAAGAGTCAGCACATTCACGTACACCTAAGTTCGTAAATGAACGTACGCTTAAGGAACTTCTTGTAAATTGTAGATATGACCCGGTGGTTGGTAAAGAGGACGAAATGGTCCTGGCATCATTACGTATCAGACGAGCCGCAGAGTATTTAGCAAGGTTACCAGGGATGGCTACGCATCTAGATAACATATATCATTTTGTTCAAACAGGACGAGATCCAGGATGTATTAACAGAGCTATGGAATTCCAGAAAGTAGAGATACAAGGGGAACTGTTACGTTTCCTCATAAACTGTGTGATCAGAAATCAAGATCGTCCGGGGGTAGACCGGAATGCAATGCTTATTCTTACAAGATGGAGTCAGAATATATCAGAAGGGAGACACGATAAGCAAAATTGTATAATAGCCATGTGCCGAAAAATACGTAAAGAAATAGAGCGTATTCATGAAGAGAGATTGGGAACAGACGAGTTTGAGCAAGATGAAGTGTCCGAATCAGGGGACTCTGCAAGACAGTCAGAGACCATAGCCTATGTAGGCAGAGGAAGATCTTGTGAAAATACTAGATGTTTTTCTGATCCAATACACTCTGTATGTCCAAATAATAGCAGAACGTATCCGACGCCTGTAATAAATCTGAAATCTCCTGAACATTCGTTTCAAGCCGCAGATAAAATACTACGAGAACGAAGGGGTTATCACCTCCTCGATTCCATGGATGAGCAAGAATTAGCCAGATCAGCCGTTCACTGGATTGTTAGTCCTGAAAAATACGGTGATGAGACCGTAGCACACACGTTTCTCAACCTCAGTACAGATGAACAACGTTTAGCTGGAATCTATATGATTCAGCAACTCCTCATATTATATAAGAGCCAACATGCTGACCCTGGTCCTTTACCTGATATATTAACGGAACTACTTACGTACAGATGGAGAGGTTCTAGTAACAAGCTAATTAAAGAGATATTAGTGTCACGTAAGCAGTACGTCCTTTTTGTAAATCCAGATTCTCTCTCCCTGCCCCCCAGAGAAAGAGCACCGTACTACATGGATAGACAAAATCCTTTACGGGAAGTGCACCCAATAAAAGGCGAAGACAATGAGTTTCACCGTGTGTTTGTTTACACACCCATATCAAAAATGGAATTATTAGAAATGAAGAAAGTAGTACCTAGTCATGACAAAGACCCAGCGGGTTTCCACCGAGAAATTAAAGACATGTTACTGATGGGAGAGTACACCTTTCCTGATATTATGACGATTTTAAAAGTGCTTTTACCTGCTGGCATATATGAAAAACTGAAAGAAAAAGAGTGGGAAGTGGGAGACCAAAAAATAGACTGGACAGCATTAGCAGAGGAAGAAAGGGGCCGAGCCGCAGGTTCAGGGCTCGGAGATAAAGTTAAACTATTACCAGGTTTACTAGTACAGGTACTGCCACGTTTATTAACTACAAAAAAGGAAGATTGGGGTGCAATCACAGCCTGTAAACAAAAGCAAGATGAAGACACAAGCGATTATTATGCTCGATTTGAAAAATGTTTTGGTATAAATAGTGGTATAAAAGCAAGTAGTGACTCATATCCACATTTATTTGTGACAAAATTAGTGGAAAATGCATTGCCTCCAGTGAAGAATAGAATATTGAAATTCGAGAGTACCTGGCAAAGTAACACTCCGTCGCATATGCTACAAATGTTACAGTATCATCACAATAGAATTAGGGATGAACAAGAACACGAGCATAGACTCATGAAGGATACAAAAATGAAAATGCTAGTTTCTCAGACAGTACCAGCAGATGGTCACAAAAAGGGTGTGACACATTCTGGTGATTCTGCAGTTCCTGTAAAAGGAACCTGCAATTACTGTAAACAACTAGGCCATTATGTACATGATTGTCAAGTCCTGAAACGAAATATAGCTATAGGTATTGCAAAAGAGAGACCACGATTAGTTAGACAAGATCAGGATGAAAAAGGAGCTATGCAGCATGGACAGTCCGTGCCAGTTCAGCAACAGTCTATGCCAGCCTCACAGCAACCCATACAGTTTGTGCCAGCTGCACCACCGTTGCCTGCTACTGCCACACAAACCACAACACAACAAATGTATCAGACTGCACAGTATGAATACCCTGAGTATCAGCGTTACACATGAACCAGCCTAGAGAGGGAAGTTGACTTACCGCTTATTGAGATTCCGGTAGATCAAGAAGGACCTTATGTACATAGTGAATTATTAGGTCAAGATAGAAAATTCTTACTCGATACAGGGGCAAGTCGAACAACCATAAAACGTAGTGAAGTTCCAGGGGCACCCCTCTCAGGCTCTCAAAATGTTTCCCTTGGTTTTTCAGGAAAACCTATTGTTAATGAAGTATCACAGCCTCTACCACTTACGATAGGACCTTTGACACGAATTACAGATTTATTGCTTACTAAATCATGCCCAGAAAATTTGTTAGGAATTAAAACTCTGAAAGCACTAGGAGCCATAATATGTTGTTCTCCGGAAGGAGTAAGGTTGTTTTTGCGTGATTTTAAAGGTCACTATGTGTCTAGAGACATGGATCCCCGACTACAGATTTTACCAACACATCTATGGGCACAAGGCCCTACGGATGTTGGCTGCATGAACATTACACCCTATCGAGTTACATTGAAAGCAGGAGTGGTACTACCACGAATGCGACAATACAAGTTACCGCATGATGCTGTAGTGGCTTTGTTGAAAATCATTGATGAACTAATTGCCCAGGGAGTAGTTGTAGAAACAGACTCCAATGTATGTAATTCACCGATAATTCCGATTCTTAAACGAACTGATCCTACTGCTCCGCCAGTATACCGATTGGTTATTGATTTGCGTGAACTAAACAAGTGTATTGTACCACAATTCCCTGTGGTCCCTGATATATCATCATTGTTGACAGCAATTGATTCCGAAGCAACATTCTTTACTGTAATTGATCTCAAGAATGCCTTTTTCAGCGTCCCAATAGATCCGGAAAGCCAATACTTGTTCGGATTCAGTTTAAATGGGCGCAGCTTTAAATTCTCACGCGCTCCCCAAGGATTTACAGAAAGCCCCAGCATCTACAGCCAAGCACTGAAACGAGAACTTGACAGTATACACATGCCAGTCAATACTGCACTGCTTCAATATGTCGATGATCTGCTGATCACCGCGAGAAGCGAGCCAGAATGTGAAAAAGCTTCTCTGACAGTTTTACATTTCCTAGCCGACAAGGGGCACAAGGTGTCCCCTTCTAAGCTGCAATTCTGTGTTCAGCGAGTTATTTATCTTGGTCACTCGCTGTCCAAGGAGGGAAGGCAGCTTACACCAGATCGTATCCAGTTAATTGCTAACATGTCAATACCCCAGACACAGAAGGAGGTGCGGGCTTTCATAGGCCTCACTTCATATTGTAGGCAGTGGATCCCTCAGTACGCATTTCTAGCAAAACCACTCATTCAGTT
The DNA here is from genome assembly GCF_964204655.1 of Triturus cristatus. Classification (NCBI taxonomy): domain Eukaryota; kingdom Metazoa; phylum Chordata; class Amphibia; order Caudata; family Salamandridae; genus Triturus; species Triturus cristatus. The sequence goes on along the minus strand of NC_140594.1, from coordinate 982,001,751 downwards.
AACCACACAGGAGGCAGCCACATCGACTGTTCTCCCTTGGACTCAGGAACATACACAAGCTTTTGAAAGCCTAAAGGAAGCTTTATGTCAAGCACCTGTTTTAGCAACACCATGTTATAGCAAACCTTTTACACTCTTTGTTACAGAACGCGAAGGTACTGCCTTGTCAGTACTCACTCAGGATCAAGCAGGATCACGCAAGCCATGTGCTTATTTTTCCAGTACATTAGATCCCGTAGCTCAGGCTTTGCCTGCATGCCTGAAATCAGTGGCAGCGACAGCTTTAGCAATCAGACAAAGCGATGCCATAGTATTGGGACACCCATTGACAGTTCAAGTACCACATGCAGTAGAGGTTCTTGTGAACCGAACACAAACGCAACACTTGACCATAGCAAGACTTACCGGTTATGAACTGACATTGTTTCAACCACACGTAGAGATCCGACGGTGTAATACATTGAATCCTGCTACACTATTACCTGTAATTGGAACAGACCCACTAGCTCATGATTGTGTTGAAATCATTGAAATAAAGACGAAACCTAGACAAGACTTGACAGACGTTCCATTGTTAGATCCAGACCTGACGTTGTATGTAGACGGATCATGCATGAGAGCAAGTACAGGAGATTTAGTGGCCGCGTATGCAGTCACAACAGACACTGAAGTTATTGAGACACATTGTATAGATATTCTGTCAGCCCAAGCAGCAGAACTTATTGCTCTAACGCAAGCCTGTATTCAAGCCACAAATAAGAAAGTTAATGTATACACTGACTCACGTTATGCATTCGGAGTTGTACACGACTTCGGTGTGCTGTGGCGAGAGAGAGGTTATCTAACGTCCCATGGTGCCCACATTCAGCACGGACCCCTCATTCATGCCTTGTTAGACGCAATACATCTACCCACTGCTATATCGATTATGAAATGTAAAGCACACACGAAGGTTACTGATACCATTTCTCAAGGCAATGATTTAGCTGACAGAACAGCTAAACAGACTGCTCAGAATCGCACATTAGACATGACAAAGCCAATAGTTCAGACACCAACACAGTGTATGACAATTAAGGATCCCACACTTGACGTAATTGACATACAGACACATGCCACAGCAGAAGAAATAAAGAAATGGACTGAACTAGGAGGGATCCAGACAGATCAAGGATGGATGACGAAGGAGAAATCTGTATGGTTTCTCCCCGATTCCATGGTTCAAGCCATTATAGCTACAGTTCACAGTCCAGCACATTTAGGAGAGAAGGCTATGCTAGACAGCATTCAGCACATTTGGTTCAACAAACATTTACGAGCAGCAGCTAAACAAAAAGTTCGTACCTGTATGATATGTTGTCAGTTTAATCCAGGAAAGAGTGTTCCCGTAGAGCAGGGTGGATTTCAGCCTCCTGACCACCCTTTTGAAGTCCTCCAGATGGATTATATTCAGATGGAACGTTGTCGAGGATTCAAATATGTCCTCGTAGTTGTCTGCGCTCTCTCCCGTTGGACAGAGGCGTATCCCGTATCAGATTACACTGCCTCGACTACTGCCAAGCAGCTAGTTCGAGAATTCTTCCCACGGTACGGTTTACCACGTGTTGTATATTCAGATAACGGTCAGCCTTTTTCATCCGAATTAATGAAACATGTCTCACTCCTGTTGGGATATCAGTGGAAATTCCACTGTGTCCGACACCCCGAAGCAGCAGGTCTCGTAGAAAGACATAACCAGACACTGAAAATCAGACTGTCCAAAATATGTAGAGAGAAAGGTGTCGACTGGATAGTAGCATTACCAGTTGCACTCTTTTACATGAGAATGGTAGCACACTCTAGAACAGGGCTATCCCCGTATGAGGTGATCTTTGGTAGACCGCCGAATATGTGGGGGACGCCTATACCACGTAAAATAACTGATGTTGACTGTAATATGCTGACAGATTACCTGGCTTCCTTGATGTCTGCACTACAATCTTCTCGTTCACAGGTAGCTGCAGCCTTTCCCGACAACACTGAGGCGAAACCCCATGACGTTGTTCCGGGTAATCTTGTCTTTGTGAGAAATTTCGACAGGAAGAGTCAATTGGAGCCCCGGTGGAAAGCACCCAAGTTGGTCCTGTTGACCACAAGAACAGCCGTGAAGATCGAGGGACGAAAAGGGTGGATTCATTCCAGTCACGTAAAAAAATTTCATGGACTTCCTCCTGACACAGACAGTACTGCCCGTGTGTCTTCCCCCATAGACTCAAAGCTACCTTTGGCTGAGGCCAGTAGCACCGAACTCTATAAACAGAAACTCAGGTCCAGATCTAAACTGTCGGACGATTTGATTGTTTAAGTCCTCTCCAAGGTGAAGCGGTTGAATCTGTCCCGACATGTACCCCTTAGGTCTGAATCATGTAGAGTCCAGAATCATAATGAAACGACATGCTTATTGTAAATTACTGCGTAACCACTGTATTGTGACATTATTAATTTTGTTTTTATTGAGTTTTTTAATAGTTACTGCAAGTATATTGTTGCATATGTATTATCCTGTTTCTAAACGTGTTTTCAATATAACTGATGAACATTCTTTTAGTGACCTACCGCCACATGAATTATCCTATAGACTTGCGCTGCGCAATAACACATTCATTAGTATGTTACATCATTCCCATCAGACTAGTAATGCGACCAATTGTTGGGTGTGTGGCCGACTCCCTCCCTATCAGAATAACAAAGGAGTTCTGCCTTTCTTTCCACATCCGTTCACACACAATGGCTCCTGTGGAGCATGGTTTAGTTTATTAAATTCCATAGACCCAGACACAGCAGTTTATCAACAACATTGGATATGGGGAAATCTGAATCTAGTTTTATTCAAAGTCTGTCACCCTAATAAGGAGGGTCACCTCAGTAGAACAGGAACTGATCTAGAAAATGAAGTGTATAAATTAGGTAATTTTACACCTAATCTTATGATTTTGAATGTCAAATCCGAAGTTGAACTAATTCTGCCCACTATGTCAGTATTTCCAGTTAAGGGTGAATTATGTGTTAGAAAAGTTGGTTCCAAACACATGGGCCATAGCCAATGCGTTACTACAGTAGAATATAGTGATCAAGGTAAATCTTCATTTAGAGCTTCTCGCCATTCCTACTTCATATGTGGTCAGACTGCATATATGCGTCTGCCTCTAGATTGGGATGGTACCTGTTACATAGCATTCCTTTTGCCACCTGTTTTCCTAGCTCCCCCTGATTATTATCGAAATGTTCATTTAGTACACAATAGAGAGCAAAGAGATCTCCCAGTTGTCGATTATACTGAGACATCATGGGACAAGTATGTAGATTTCAATAAAGGTATCTTTCCCTATATAGGTACTATATCAAATAGTAAGCTGATACGCAGACTCACCAAGACTCTTGAAGCTGTAGTAAACGAGACTATAGCCGCCCTAGGCAATCTGACAGAGGAACAATCAGTGATGAGAATTGTTGTTCTCCAGAATCGACTTGTCCTTGACGTCATCCTGGCCGATAGGGGCGGAGCTTGCAGGGTCATCGGATCCAGCTGCTGCATATTCATACCAGAAAATTCGCCATCTGTATATAAAGCTATAACACGCCTTCATAAGATTGTAAGCCAGATACACGAGAATCCAGGCACTTGGACGTGGTCCGGGTGGTTTTGGAGTGTGATATCAGCCTGGGGATGGAGAGTTCTATCCTTCCTAGGTATTGGCCTTCTTATGCTCTTCAGTTGTTGTCTATGCCTACAATGTGGACCAGCGATTTGTGGTCTGTGTGCCACATCGTGTATCCCACATCAAGGTTTTCGCTCAAGATCCCGGAAGAAGAAAGAAGAAGAAATGATGCTCCATGAGCAAATCAATGGAATGATGAAGATTGATGTCTCGTGAAGGGCAAGAAGGGGACAAGGAGGGAATGTGGAAATGTGGATTTCCCTGATCAGTTATGTCCCCTATCTTGGACCCCAACGGTTCTATATGCATGTTACAAGTACATGTATGTTCCCTCCAGTTCCAGTTTCTAAGACGCAAACATATGTGTGTCTACCGTCAACATGTTCTCTGTCAGATCCGCCATCAATGGGCTGGATATTCGATTCCTAAGTATAAAAGGCCACCGACTTTATATGGCTAAGTTACTTCATCTTTACAGTTCAGGCGAGTAGGCCCGATTCTGTCCTCAAAGCCTTTCCCTGCTCTCTGTCTTTGACAGCTTCAGCTTGAGCTCGCATCTGTATCCATGAACTTTGTCCTACTCCCTGTGCAGCTAACGGTGACTGCCTCGGCCAGTTTTCGCCTGTCTGCCAAGAAGTTGTATTTCACCTTCGAATTATCTATTTTACTCTTCAGCCGATGCATTCCTGTCCAGTGATTTAGGTAAACATTTCCTTTAGCTCACAAGCAAAGGACTCAGCCTTTCCGTCCTCCTGCAAGTGATTCATAGCCCTGTTGCCATGGAAAGTTTTCTGCCCCTCGCATCTCATATAGACACTTAGACGCTTGTACACGCACACAGTCAGTATAGAATAGATTCTGTCCGAGAGTCTCTTCCTTGTGGATAACATAGTTCTTTAAACATAGGATGTTAGATATGATTTGGGATTAGGATGACTTGACCCCAGACTTCTCGTCTCCACATGTAGAGCTAAATGTCAAGTCCCCTTCACCCCCTAGTTGCACGTCAATTACACGTCATGCTGCCGCGCGCGCATCTATGCCAAGTATTATCTTATAGATCCACCTATGTCTGATAATTCTAACCAATCATGTTTCTTTTATTCCTTATTACGCCTAGTTTCGATTATGTCACTGTCACGTCATTTTTCTTATCAAATGTTACGCCTTCTACATTCGTTTCATTGTAATGTACTTATTATAAAAATACATGTCTGTTAATAAATTATTGTACTTCACTTCCTGAACCTTCGTGGTGACGGAACCTGAGGGCCGCGACTCGAGTCGGCCATTTTGAATGGAATAAAGCCCATTAGAAACCTCTTATACCACGGATTCTGCCTCTCGTTATTTTGAGCTATTTTACTTTAATTTAAGATTCCGCATGAAATTCAGTCCGGTAATATTTATTTTATTTACCACAATGCCAGGAGAGGAATCTCAGGTAATAACTCAGGAGGAAGCATCTAACCTTCTTAAATTACTCTCCCAGATATTGACCTGGATCTTAATCTAAAGCGCATTAGGCTAGAGAAAAAAAGTGCCTCTAAAACTCAGTGTACACCTATAAAGCCAACTTGTCTGCAGCTTTGTAGTAGCACTGCATCAGAGCATGTCACAGTAATCCTTAAAATATTAGCAACTCCAGACCTGGAACTGATAGGGAATTTGTCATGTAATCCTCCAGGCCAAGAGTTCCAAGTCTCTGAATCACTTATATGCTTGGAGAGAATTCTGTCTTCCCATTGGAAATTACCCTTTTTGCAGAGTTATCCTCAAACTTTTTGCTTCTTCCTCCTATTTTTTCCTGACCTGTTTGTGTTGGTTTTAGGACTCTGTGCACTTTACCACTGCTAATCAGTGCTAAAGTGCATATGCTCTCTGTGTAAATTGTGTTATGGATTGGTGTTTCCATGACTGGATATTTGATTTACTTGTTAGTCCCTACTAAAGTGTACTGAGTGTGCCAGGGCCTGTAAATCAAATGCTACTAGTAGGCCTGCAGTACTGATTGTGCCAACCACATGAGTAGCCTTAAAAAGGTAACTCAGACCTGCCATTGCAGAGTCTGCGCGCAGTTGGTAACTGCTATGTCGACTTGGCCAGTGCACACACTTGCCAGTCCCTAACCTTCCCTTTTCTTACATGTCAGGCACACCGAAGGAAGGCAGGGTGCAGTGTATGTGAAAGGTAGGACATACCCTAGTGTGTGTGGCATGTCCTGATAGTGAATTACAGCCCATTTCGTTTTTCACTATTGTAAGGCTACCTGTTCCCCATAGGACAGAATGGGAAATTTGTTTATAACACCTTATAAACATAACTGGCCCTGGGAACTAGGTAGTAAAATAACATTTAGTGTGCCTGAACGCAGAATCTAAAGATGCATCTTTTAGTGAAGGTGATTTTTACATCCTGTCTTTCAAAATACCACTTTTAGAAAGTAGGTATTTTCTTGCTCAGTCATCCTGTGTGCCTCTGCTGGAATGTGGATCGCCTGTCTGGGTTTTGGATGACAGAAGTCTGGGGGAGTAGAAGTGGCTCCAGATAGTCTAGGTGGGTCAGGAAAGGGCTGAATAGACCTGGGCTGCGATGGGGGAAGAGTGAGGAGATTTCCTTGCACCTCAAAGGGCCTGGTCTGCCTCTGACAATGCCGTCTCCACCTCCTGCCAGGAAATCACACCAGAAAAGGCAGAACTGGTTCTGGCTGGGCACAGACACTCTCTGCCTAAGAGATCAAAGGATTTTGGGATACAAATATTGGGGCCCAGACCCCTAAACTTCAGAACTCTTTTGGATCAAGAAGACTGCCAAGAAGAAGACGACGCCTGCAGACGCCCCCACCTAGCCGCTGCTCGCACCGCGACCAGTGGGCACCGAACTCTGCACTGCCTCCCTTCACGATGACGCCTTGGCACCTCAGAGGGCACCGCTGCAATGCCGCACTACGGCCATGGTCTCACTGATGACGCCGGCTGATGCCGCCACCGAGTCGCTGCTCACACCGTGACCTGTGGGCACCACAATCCGCACCGACTCACTTCACGACGATGCCTTGGTATCTCCGACAACGCCGCCCCACACCAAAATCGATGCCACTGCTTGCACCGTGGTTTGAGGGCAATGCTCGTAAAGTTACACGACGCACCACCTTCATCCCGCACCACAGCCTTGGCCTGGCGACACCGGTGCCATTGACTCCAGTCCGTCAGCCGACAACAGCGCTTCAGCAACGACGTCGCCGCTGCTTGCACCGTGACCTGCCAGCACCGTGACAAGCACCGCCTTCATCTCACACCGCGACCCTGGTCGCACCGACAACGGCATCTAACGCCGCCACCAAGCCACTGCTCGCACTGCTACCTGAGGGCACCGCACGCCGCACTGCTGCACTTCACAGGGCAGCACACGATGCCTGCCGACGCCAGCGCTCCTGACTCCAACAGAGAGGAGATTGACCTGCAACGTGTGTGACTTCAAGGGCCCTGACGACTCCTGCACCGACCTCTGGAAATGACGCCTGTGGACGCCGTGTTTTCGGAAACTCAACGAAAGGCCGCTGACACCCTGCATTTCTAAAAGGTACTGTTTGCAGGTCTTCCCGACACCATAGCTGGTCCGTGACGCCGCGGTCAGCCAGAACTGTTTGGATTTGTTTGCTCATGACGCCGTGATAGCCCCGGATGGAGCTATCGACATCAAGGAACTATTTTTCGAGCAGATTTTCATAACTGAAGATTTTTAAGTACTGTATTGTGGATTTTGATCGTTTTTGGTCTTGTCTTAAGTATATAATATTATTTTTCTAAACTGGTGTGGTGTCCTTTTGTAGTGCTTACAGTGTATTACTGTTGGTTATGTGCAAATGCTTTACACATTGCCTCTTAGATAAGCCTGACTGCTTGTGCCAAGGTACCAAGGGGGTGAGCAGGGGTTATTTTAGGAGTGTAACTCATTTATCCTGACCAGAGTGATAGTTTCTGCCTGGCTTTGGCACCTGCCCTAGCCTGCCAAAAATCCCATTTCTAACACTTCCATTCTAGCCCTCTTAGAGAAATTCATATTAAGTTCTGATCATACTCAAAACATTGCTGGTGCAATCTTGAAAGTCCCAACTGGCTCAAAAGAAGACAGGGAACATTTTAATCAGTTATCACAGCCACAAACAAGAATGAGTCCAGAGGTGTATAAAGGGTTACCATCAGAAGATGGGCTTAACATGCTATCTTTTTCTGCTTCAAGACAAGATTTTTGGGTGCAAGCGGGTAAACCTTATGTTGAGATGACATTGGACACCCCCAAGATAAGCCCTAAGGTGGAGAGTCTAATATTCTTGATAAAACATTTCTTTCAACTTTGTTCATCAGACTGTGGCAATGGGATCCCCTGGGAAAATTGCACATTTTGAACCCAAATTGTTTCCCATTTTCAAGAAAAAATTCCTTCCTGAGTTAAGTGTCAACACTCCAGTAGAGACTGTACTTCCAAAGGGCAAAGGTAAAACAAAAAATCGGAAGATTCCGAAAAAATCCAACCATCAAATTGGAAACAAGTCCCCCAAAAACATTGCTTTCAGGAAGCAGAGGACATGGGGCCATATGTAGGAAGCACTTTTGCGATCGCAAACACTGCGATTCGCAAAAATCCGGGTGTTTGCGATCGCAAAACAGACCGTTCCTATGTAGGAAAGGTTTCCGCTGCTCAAAAATGAGAATCGCTAATTTAGCGATTAGCATTTTTGCATAACGCTGAATCTGCGAATTATTTCGCGTAATCGCAGTCTGCTTCATATCTACTGTGAAAATCGCTATTACCGATCTCGCACATTGCGAATGCGCAAAAATATATGTTGGAAAAAACCGCAATTAGCGAATCCACGAAAATCGCTATTTTGCACTTCTCAATTACTTCTCAATTACCACCAACTCTGAGCAGGTGATAACCATGTGCAACCTATTTAAACAGGCCCACAATTCCACTGGGACTTCCCACCATGGCTGGCCTGTACGTGATAGCCAGGAGGCTGCGAATCAGGGATGCCACACAGAGAAGGAAACGCCAGGAAAGGATCTACAGAGCACGCATCACCCTCTTCCAACTGACCGAGGAGGAGATCCATGTGAACTACAGGCTGCACCCAGACAGCATCGGGGATTTAATAGAGGAGCTGACACCCATACTTGAACACCCCACACGCAGGGCACACACCATTCCCACCCATCTTCAGGTCCTGTGCTCACTGCACCTCCTGGCATCAGGGAGTTTTCAGGGGGTGATTGCCACAGCAGGAGGTGTCTCGCAAAGTGCACTTTCGCGCTTCTTCCACGCTTTCCTTGATGCAATGGTACAGAGGCTGCATCACTACATACAATTTCCAAGCACACAACAGACACTAGATCAGACCAAGCAGGAATTCTACCAAATTGCCCAACTCCCCCATGTCATTGGCTGCGTAGATGAGACCCATGTCGCAATCTCACCCCCATCACAGAATGAGTATGTGTTTAGGAACAGAAAGTCATATAATTCCCTGAACATCCAGGTAGTGTGCAATGCCCAACATATAATCACTGATATTGTGGCCAAATACCCAGGAAGCACACACAACTCATTCATGTTCCGCCACTGTGCATTACATCGCAGACTCACAAATGGGGAATTTGAAGAGGGCTACCTGCTAGGTAAATGCATGCCATACAGACACAGAACCAGTAGAGTTATGCAGTGGCAGGACAGTATTGAACATGAATCTGCTTATACCCTGCAGGTGACAGTGCGTATGCTGTACAAGACTACATCCTCACACCGTACCTGAATCCAGCAACTGCAGGTGAGAGGAGGTACAACAGCGCACACAGAGCTACACGCTGTGCCATTGAGAGGACCTTTGGAATCCTAAAGAGCCATTTCCGATGCCTCCATAAGAGTGGAGGTACGCTACAGTACAGCCCTGAGACATGTTGCAAAATTGTGGTTGCCTGTGCAATGCTACACAACATCGCTACCAAAAAAGGCACCCCAGTGGATCTGACAGACTCTGAATCATCAGATGAGGAGGGACCAGCTCCACATCGCGGACCAGCAGGTAGGGCTGGTGCAGCTGCCAGGCACATGAGACAAGATGAGATCACACAGAACTACTTCTAAGTGAGTAATGAGGACACAATGCCACTGAATGGTGTTTGACAGTGATGTTTATTTCCTTAGTTGCAGGAATACATCTATCTTACAGTGTGACTTTATAGTTCGTGCTTGCACATGTTTGTGTCACAGTGCAATAACTGCCATCAGCCACTGAGTCAGTATGGAATGTGTTGTGTCACACATGGCCATTAGTCCCTGGTGTCCCTTCACCTCCTATGTGCACGCCCTGTTGCCCCTCGCTGTGTCTGCGCAGTGCCCTCCCTGGAGTCATCATCCACTCTCCCCTGGCGTGCACTCTGGCATCTGTCCTGTGGAATTGGGGGAGTGATGCTGCTCCTTCTGGACTGTTCGTCTGTGTCCATTGCACTAAGTGTGCCTATGCCACCTGTGGCAGCTGCGCGCATCTGGTCCACCGCATGTGTTACCTGCACCAGGACACTGCCCACATCCTGGCATCAGTGGGCTCACGCTGCATACTGACACATCTTCTGGCCAGCAGGGATGTGGCGGTTGACTGGCGGTTGACTGCTCTAGTGTACAAGTCCAGCCGTGTGTGAAGGCGATGTCTCTCCCTGCACCGGGCTGGCCTGTCCCCCATAATCTCCCTGCACAGTCCCTCCAAAGCACCAGTCATGGTCATTACACCAGCCCGCAATTCGGTCATGTTGTGGTTGTGTGCAGCCAGTTGCGGCTGTATTGACTGTATCCCCTTCACTTGCAGGCGCTGTTGTTTAAGCATGCAGCCCTCAAGGCCCGAGAACACCGTGTCCTCTTCGGCAGGAGCAGTGCAGGTGGACGGGCTTGCCCTGCATCTCATCCCTCTCCCTTCTCTAGAGTGTTCAGGGGACTGTGTTGGCTGCTGTCCTGCACGCTGCCTGTGCACTGCCTGTTGCTCTCCTGCTGTGTCTGGTGCTTGTGCCTCCAACAGTGGCAGTGGTGACACAATGTTGTGCCGCCTGCATGGTGCAGAGTCTGATGTTCTGGCTTCGCCCTGCTCCTCCTGCCCTGCCTCGTCCTCCATTTCTGCAGTTTCCTCACATTCAGGCACGATTTCCTGTGTTGGTGGTGGTGCTGTGAATTGAATGGTACACATTAGTTCTGTGTCCTGTCTCGCATTTGTAATGCATTATAGTTTACACAATACAATTTCAAATGGGTACTATCTGTCTGTTTCCCTATTTGCATGATGGAGTCCTCCCTATTCCACCTGGCTGTGTCTCACTGGCCCAGTTATCAGTGCATGTGACTACATCTCCCATAATGCATTTCTGGGTGTGCTGGTGGACATGTACTGGAGTTGCACTCAGGTTGCCTTTTGGGGTGTGTGAGAAGGTTGGGGAGGTATCAGGGGGTTTTGGCATGCATCTTACCTTGTCTGGTGTCTGTGTGTTCGGAGCTGTCAAGGTCAGCCACGCCACTCACACTCTCAGGATGAAGTGTGCCCTCCACCAGCTCCTCCAGGGGCGTTGGTTCTGTTGCTGTGGCTGGCCGGTCTTCTTGGCCTCGGCCAGTCTTGTAGCCACCCTCTCCTTTGACCTTTGCCGCATATCGTACCGCCTTTTTCTGAGGTCTTCGACTGTGCGGTGTGTGACGCCAATGGAATTAACTTTTTCCTGGATGTCACTCCATATTTTTTGTTTTCTAGCCTCTGGCACACGTAGGGAACTTTTGCCAAACAGGAGATCATGGCTGCTGACAATTTCCTGGGTGAGGATCTCCAGCTCCCTTTCGCTGAATTTCTGTTTCCTTTTTCTTGGTGGTTCTTCCTGCTGCTTCTCTGGCCCCTGGGACTCCATTTGGCTTGCTTTCAGTAGCTGAGCACAACTGTTCTCCTCTCCACACAGGCTCTCACACAGCTACTGGCTCTGACACAGCTGCTGGCAATCAGGTGCAGCATGGGCAGTCACACTTCCTGGGTGTGATGTCATCATTCTGCACCTGAATTGCAGATTCCCAGATTTGCGATTCCTTAATTGCGTTCTCGCAATTAAGGAATCGCAATTTGGGTCATCGCTAAATAAATCTGCGAATTTTTCGGAATCGCTAATTATTTGCGAAAAAATACCTACATCTGAATTTGTGATTCTGAAAATGCGATTCGCGGAAAATCGCATTTTTAGATTCGCAAATTCTTTTCTACCTACATATGGCCCATGGTTATTAAATCAGAGTAATCAGCAGGAGGTGCCAGGCTCACAAGCTCCATTAATTACTTCCTCTGTGGTGAGGAATGTTTCTGGCATAATACCCTTGTATTCTTCCCCTTTATTTACTTTGCGCCCTTCATCACTAAATACTAATGCTGAACTGTTTGTGGAGTCATGCAAGGTGAAAATAATATCTGAAATGCTCATTCAGGAAGCCCTTTCTTCTATGGTAACAACACTATGTTAGACTTTGGCAATCTGTTTGACGCTGATTTGATAATAAATCACACATTTTCATTATCATGTTCTGCAGACATTAAGAACCTGAACTAAATTCAAAGGTAGTGACATTTCAATGGTATCATTTACCGATGTAGGGCCCAGGGCAAAAACAGGGGCAGTTTTTCAATCTAAAATTCATGCAAATCAGGTGCTGCAAAATTGTGAATGTTTTCAATGTAAATGTATTGATGTGTTCCCCATTCATGGGGATTCTAATATCTGGGATAAGGTGTATGGTAAATTGCACAATTTTGTAGGGGATTGGAACCCTACTCCTTCAGAAGAGCGTTCATTGAAAGAACCAACAGGGCTGCAAGTATCAATAGGAATTAATGCTAGATGTTTGACCTACTGTAAAAGTATTGACCCTTTAATTGATTGTATAGAGATGAGCTCCATAAGTGGAACTGGGTAGCAAGTGCATTAAATGGTGGTCATGCATTGGATCCGGCAGCACAGAGTCACAATTAGCAATGGATTACAAGTGATTTCCTGGAATGCGGCAAGCTTTAAGAAATGTAAAGATAAAATGCAATTTTTCTTTGATCTAATTGCTGATACAACATGTATCCAGGAAACATGGTGTTCTATGGAGCTCCAGTGTGATAGTATTTTCGTAATAGATTGCCAAGCTATATCCACCTTGGAAAGTGCATGCAAGAGGAGGGATTGCTACTCTTAACTAATACGTTTAAGCATACGTATGAGTGTTTTAAGGATCCTTCAAATCTTTCATTAGCAGAAACACTATCTCCCAATGGAGGGGGGGGATTTAACAGTCCCCATCTTACTGCTAAATGCCTACATTCCACCCAATGCTTCTTACAAAAAGCTCTTGTATGACATTTTTGCTTTTCTTAAAACCGCCATAGATAAAGAGATGGACCTTCAGATAATCTTTTTGGGAGACCCAATTTGTAAAATGTATAACCATCCTGTCAGTTTATTTCAAGAGTTGGAAAAAGAAGAAGCTCTGTTCATTCCTTCTCTGTGTTCTCCAACCACAGTGAGAACTGATGAGAGAGGGAAGATACTGCTTGACCAACTGAGGATTAATGATTGTCTGATTGCTAACTGGACACTGTCCTCTGATTCCTCCATGGTGTACACTCATAAATCTCCAACGTGGAGGTAATGTTAGGTATTCTTATCACTGCATATATTGCAAGAGCTCCAGTAGTCCAGTAGGGTCATGAAAATTTGATGGGGCTATCTCAAAATGTAATAAAAAATCAGGTATAACCTAATGGGATCTCAGAACTATTCTAAAAACTCTTTTAAAGAAAGCTGTTCATGAGCTTGGCTTTAGGAAGGCTGATGTTTTATATTCATTTAATCAGTTCATGAAGCAGATAGGTATACATTCCACTCTGAGGCCATCCAAGGCTCCTGTTAACTTAATTATTTTTTACTGTTCTTCAATTAAATAAAGAAATCGATTGGTTCAGAAACAGTTTACCTCTTTCTTCAAAGAACGAAAATGTTTTGTGTCCCTCATGAAAAGGCACAGAAGTCGCCTCGAGGCAAGCTTAAGAAGACAAAATTTAGACAACAAGTGGATAGATTTAAGAGAAGCAGCTGCCATGAGTCATAAAGAAGTTTCTGCGAAATAGTTGTGGATTGCTGTGGGACATGAATTAGAACTTCCCCTCTTCAATTAGAGAATATGACTGGGTTGGCTTCCTCTCTGCACTATATGCAGTGAAAGATGAGGCAAAGAGGCCCATAATTCCGGAATTCCCCATAATTCTCCTTCTGGAACAGCAATTGAGTCCTTTATATTGGCAATCTTCTGCTGCTATAGGCCTGGACGAAGTCCTGATCTCAGTGGTAAAATAGGAATCCACACTTAGGGCTAAATTATTATTTGCATTTGTTAAAGTTCCTGTTTCATTGACTTGAAGCATTATTGTCCCCCTCCACATAAAGGGTGATTGCAATTCGCCTGCTAACTACCACCATATTGCATTATTAGATGCAGTAGGTAAAGTTTTATCTAGGTGTCTGTTGGCTCAGCTTAATTCCTGGTTGGAGGACAATACAATTATACCCCTAGTGCAAACAGGATTCAGGAAAAACATGGGACTTTAGATAATATAGTCGCAATACAATTCATTAATGAGAAGTATGTGGCTATTAGAGGCTGACCCATATATGCCACGTTCATAGACTTCTCAATGGCTTTTAATAAAATAGATCGCACTACTCTGTGAAAGAAGTTATCTGACCTCGGCATTCCCTGAACTCTATTGCACTTAATTATCACCCTTTACTCTGCTACATGGTGTCAAGTCCTACTAGGTGGTGATTGAGGGCTTTCAGGGAAGATCCCAACGAAAAATGGTTTGAAATTGTAATGTCTCTTTGCCCGCTGTTCTTCTCTTATTATATTTCAGAGCTGCCTGATGCCCTCTCACAGAGCGTGGGTCTTTCACCAAGTAGTGAGGGATGACCAATATCATGTCTTCTATATGCTGATGACATAGTGATTTTGGACCTCACCCCCAAAGGTCTTAGTAGCCAATTAGGGGCTTTTTAACATTTTGCTGATGCACTCTTTTTGAAAATCAATTCCTCCAAAAGCAAAATTCTCAGCTTCCATGGGAAGAAAAATGCCAAATATGCTAACCATCCATGCTATTTAGGCTCTCAAAAATTAGAAGCTGTTAAGTCATTCGCCTTTTTGGAGAAAAGTATGCACAGCAATTTGAGTGATATTGACCACATTTTAAATAATATGTGTAAGGCTCATTCCCAGGCTAAGCGATTGGAATCATTTTACAATGCTGCAGGAAGAACACACTTCGCTCATTTCCTATCTGTTTATCAGGCAAAAAGCCCTGCTACCTTATTGTATGCTTTGGAGCTCATAGATATATCAAGATGGGGCTTTTTGAATAAGGTACAGGGGCAAATATTGGGAAGACGTATATCCTGTAACACCCCTGCATTAGTGGCAGCCCTAAGGCTAGAATTTGGGATTAAAAGTGCTAATATACATGGTTTGGTGAGTATGGTTCGGTGGACTTCCTGCCTTTAGAAGAGTGAAGAGGACACTCAAAGCACTATTTGAAAGAGGATATTCTTGTGGAAAAAAAGAAAGACTTCCCTCTACAGGAATTTCAAATCTGCCCTAGATCAACTTGGGCGCGATCAAAGTCTAGTGCTCTCTCTTCCTGCTTTCCAAATAAAGGCCTTCATAAACAGGATTAGCTTGTTCAAAGCTTTTGCTTGTGCAACGAAGCCTGGGTAATAAGGGGGGGATACCATATCACAAAAGGTTCCATTGTTATGAAAAAAAGTCCAACCGTATGTGACATGGAATATGCCCCATGGGTTTAGATGCTTCTGGACACTCCTCAGATTGGATATTTTGCTTTTAAATTCTCTAATATCTAAATGGTAGTAAACTTCTAAAATGTGTTCTCTTTGTCAGAATAGTGTACAAGATCTGAAGCATGTATTGTTTGTTTGCTCTAGTCTTTTACTACACCACCATAAATGGTTGAGACCTATTTTTTTAAATTGTCAATACAATCTTCCGTGGAACCCTTACTTGGGCTCATCCCCTCAATGAAATGCTCTGCTGCCGAATTTGAAAAAATATTAAATGTTTTTTAAACCTGCATTGATTTTAATATGAACAGTGGTTTAGTCATGTTAATGTTTGTATGATCTAAGGAATTTCAGAGATTCTTTTAATGCCACCAAGGAACGATGTTCTATGTTTCAAATTTGTATGTCACTGTTCTGTGTGGACCTCCTCAGAGTTTGAAATCATGAATAAGCTTGATTGACTGACTAGTACTATGGACTAGGGATAGCATTAACTAGAACCCCCAAAAGGATCTTCTAACCTGGCTCAGGCTGAAGATGGGCTTGCATTTTAAACCTTCTTTAATCTGCAGTTCCTGGAGTATTTGTGGTTCACACCATCTTCACTATTAATCTAACTTCACCTCCTGACCCTTCGAAAGGCCCAAAGTCATTCTGACGTTTCATGTTCAAGGGTGGAGCAGTAACTGGGGGCTTGGAAATCAAAGCAAAGAAAGAAAATCAAATTAAAATGAATCCTCTCTATACATTTTTATTTTAATGTTTGTATTTTCACTACTTCCAAGTTCGATAACGTGGCAGCAGGTGGCGGGCTGACTAGGGGTCAACTTGTAAAGAGAAATGAAAATTATTTCTACCCAGTTCTTTCTTTCTTTCTTTCTTTCTTTCTTTCTTTCTTTCTTTCTTTCTTTCTTTCTTTCTAGACCCTGAAGGGTGACAGAGAACTTTTCATGGAAACTATATTTATAAAAAAGAATCTTTTTTTTAATATATGCAGTTTTGTTACATTATGTGCAGTATTCAGATTCGTTACAGTGATTATTAATTTTTTCTATCAATATGGTAGTTCCTTTTTAAGTCGTGGTCAGATATTTCTTCTGCTTGGCTACTTCAAGAAACAATTAGGCCAAGGGGTCATGTTAAGCTGGGGAGATCAAGGTAGCTCCTGTCCCCATGTTCTTGAATCCTCCTCAGAAGCAGGATTCTTAGTTATGAGAAGTGAAGAATGTATTGTGGTAGAGAGACAAGATGATCTGGTGGATGGTATTGAGACCAAGCACAAGCATTGCAAATTGCCATTGCAGTGGATAGCAGGCATCTTTTCTATTGTATCAGGAGCAAGGGACAATCATCTGAGACTTTTTCCACAGTTGTTCATCAGGAATGTATCATAAAGTTAAAAATAGGTAGTAGGGGCCTGGGTTGAGCCATCCCCTCTGAAAAGACTTGGGGCAGGTCTGTGCAGCAGCTCCTATCTCATCATCATTGACATCATGGCCATCAAAGTGTTGAGTATATCTTGTTTACATATAAATATAAACAAAATGCATGGCTCCTTTGAAAAGTTACTGAACATAAGAAAACTGTAATGGAAATCAGACTATTTTGACAAAGAACCCCCAATTGCTATTGTCTGACCAATATAGAAACTGAAGGTGTAAAGGACCTCTGAAACCATTTTCATATTGTTGATCCTGGCCCTCTCTGTACGATCTTCACAGATTTTTGCCTCCCTTTGCCTACCTTTGCGGAACACATTTTTTTGGCGCTTAGGACTCTATGCACTTTCCCCTGCAAACCAAAGGTAAAGTGTTTGCGCTCTCGCCCCAAAATATGGTAACAATGACCTACACCTAATTGGCATTTATAATTTACTTGCAAGTATCAAGTAACTGTTACTACCTGTACCCAGGGCCTGTAAATTGAATTCTACTAGTTGACAGCAGCACTCATTGTGCCAACCACTAAAGTAGCAGTATAAAATATGTCTCAGGCCTGCCAATGCAGCCTGTAGTGCAATCTTAAACAGCCATTACAATCTGCCAAAATACATCTTTTGTCAGGCCAAACCTTTCTTTTCAAAACGTATAGGTCACCCCTAACATAGGGCCTCACCATCCCTAGGGCAGGGTGCATGGTATTTAAAAAGTAGTACTTCTGTTTAAGTGTTACATGTCCTGACAGTGAAAATCCCCTAAAGTCATTTTTCACTATTGTAAGGCATATATCCCCAATACTGAGTTACCTTATTAGACTAAATAAGTGCTAACTTCAGATTGGGAGCAGATAGAGACATGCTGTTTACACTTAAATAAATCATAGTTTATGACACTCTTTAATGAAGCAGTCGGGTTTTAAGTTACAATTTAAAAAATGTCACTTTTAGAAAGTTGAAGCACCAATGGTTCTGATTAGTATCATTTAGCAAAATAATGTTATGAATGACAAGACTAATTAGCCTCATGTATTTATGATAGTTAAAATCCAACCTAATTCGAGTAAGTAAGGTGGCAGAGATGGGTAGGTCACAGCTTTCCTAGCATGCTGGACGCCTTTGGCTCGCAGCTAGCGTGGTCTCTGCCACCACCCAAGAGGCCATATACATACTCAAATTGTGTCAGATTTTAGATATCATAAGGTATACCCTACACTTTGAGGGTGTTTTTTTTGTAGATTAGGTATAGTTGTCAAATACCACTACTATAACCCCAATCATTGGCAGATTAGGTTACATGCTCCTGAAAAAGTGCCCAGATCTACAAGCACTTTAAATAGCATGAAACATGTTGACAGATGTTCTCTCTTTCTTGTAAGCTGTACTGGATCATTGTCTCCAACACAGCCACCCTTTGTTTATATTTATAAGAAGAGGTCCGACATGTTACATTTTTTAGGGTCTCTCTTAACTGTTTTTAGAACACACTTACCGCAATCTACACACACTGTGCCTCCACTTACACTTCACCTCGAGGGGCCGCTTGTTCAGAGCAGCGTCGGCCCAATGAGGAACTGCCTGATGATGAAGCATGACACACATCTGGGGGTGTGAGGGCTCTTGTTTCTGTGCAATCAGATGCCCCTGATCTGTTTACTCAGACCCCCCCAACCTGCTTTCTTTTCTGTTTTTTTAGGAACTGCATACTCTACATGTATACATATGCAATTTAAGGAAGAATACATAAAACAACAAAGTTAAAATCTATAACACATGGCAATGTGTCTTCAGTGCCAAGGTCACAGCCATCAAGAAGATCAAACAAGTACAAACTAGACATAGGCTAATGTATGGGTAAAAAGCTAAAAAAACTTTTCAAAACATTCAATATTGGCACTTGGCAGTGACGTTATTCCACGCTGCTGTGCTTGTGTATTGCTTCTAGCCATGGGAAGAAAGAAGGCCTAGGTATGTAGGGAGTGGGTCTTCCTGACAGTGTGGCTGAGAGGGACTTGTCCTCTGTCCTGATTACCTTTCAAATGGCTCTGCCTTTAACACACACCGAGGAACTTGACACCAGGTCTGCCATTGCCTTTATCACCCTAGACAGTTTGAAACCAGAACCAGGGGATGAACTGACCAGAATCAGTTTCAGGCATAGGTCAGAAGATTCCCCCACACAACAGCTGGCACCAGGTATAAGTGACCTTCAGAACCTTTCATCAGAATACTCCTGGACCGGTGGACGTTTCAGGAGAAGGACTGCCCTGCTGCCAGAAGGGCTGTGCTACTGTTTGAAGGACTGCCTTGCTGTCTGAAGAAGAAAGATTGGACCTGCTTTCCTTGATCCTAGGCTACCCAGAGTTACTCCAAAGGTCGTTTGACTGACCTCCTGTATGAGCTACAGGGACACAACAAGCTTCCAGAAGCCAGCTCTGTATCTACCCAGCTAATCAGCACCAACTGGACCTGCCTCAATCTGTCAGAGCCCTGCTGCTGGCCTTTGCCAGAATGAGTCCTAATCAGCCCTAAGAGATACCCCCGAGGTCCTGGACCTTTGCCTGTCATCCCAGAGCACTCCTTCCAGCTTCAGTGAAGGTTCCCTCAGATCCAGTGCGAAGTGACACAGGGCAACACAGCTGTTAACTGAAGGCGTCATCGATCTCATGGCAAGTAACTCATAGTTTATGTCCATAATTCACTGCCTTCAAAAAGGTATGGTTAATAGGTTTGAAGCAGTGATACACAATGATTAATTTCAATAAAAAGTTCAGAGTCCTACTTGAATATCACTTGCATTTGTAACAAGCATAAGGCATTATGTACAATACATACTTCCAGAAATATCTACCTCGGAGTCCTAGTTCAATATCTATTATATGTAAGTTTAAGGAATGCAAATTTGCTTTAATGCAAAAAAAAATACATGAGCAAAAAAAACACGTTTTTAAGTGCTTGGGTTAAAGGTAACGCTCAAGGCACTGTACTGTGTAATATTAATCTCTTAATATGTCACCGGGTCAATAGTTCAGCAAAGGAGGAAACAGTAACTTAATTAGACACTAATTAAAAGAATCAATTCTTTTTTCTGGTGCATATGTCTAGTCACATTAAGACATTTCTAGATTTCTTTCTCACTGGACTAGTCAAGATAAAAAGGATTTACTAATTTGTCTGAATTGAGTATGCTTCAAACCGGCTGAGCAATTTGTGAACAAATTAGTTCATTTAACATTGACAGTCGAAGATTGATTTGGTTCGGAAAGAGTGTTTATATTTCCACTCCCAGCATTCAAGGAGAGAGGGATCAGCCTCTGGTGCATTCTGATTGTAATGGGGCTGCTCACTGGGCACCTTTATTTGACAGAAGTGATTGCAACACGTCCTTTTTAATTTAGACAGGTTTGTGACCCTTAGTCAGTCTTTCTGCAAAAAAGCATCATGGTCATTTTACAAAGGTCACTGTAAAAAGATGACTCATGCAATCACTTGCTAAAACACACTCAGATTATTACATGAAGTATAATGCACGAATTTCTCATGTTACACTTATTGAAAACAATTGTGTTTTATGCAAGAAAAAAATCATAGCCCAAAATGCAAACACTGAAATTTCAGATTCAATGATCTACTTGTTTGGGGTAAATTACGAGAAGCATAAATATGAAGAAACAACAACAAAGAAGTAAAACAGGCAATTTCTTTTATTTTTCTAGTGATTGAGGCTTCGCATTACAACACAATTGCTACGATTTCAAAAGAAACATTGAACACCATTAGAAACATAAGCTTTTCATTTTCTCTCTTCAGAACATGCAGTCTTGTGCAAAGATTTCCAATTATTATTGTTTAATGAAATGGAAGTCTACAACGGCTTATTTTGTTCTGGGATTTTAATTGACTTTTCGTTAACTTGTAGATTTTATATTTGCCATTTTGAATTATTGGAATGTTTTAAATTATAATAACCTGCAGTGTTTCTCTGCTAAATATTTTCTCTAGTATAAAGCTTTAGACAGAAGTTGGTGAAAGGGCTCAGTCGGATCAGACTAAACCCAGGAATATAATTGGTTCTCATAATCTGCACCAATCAACAAACTCTATCAGGACTGAAAAGATTATTTATTTTCGAAATACAATTGTGTTTTATTTAATAATGTCGAACGTTCTACTGCTGCTAAGTATGGTTTATGTCTTCTGGTCTGTTTAAACGTGACGCTATGTTTTGCATACTGACACAACATCCTTTTAAATTTTTAGATAACAAAAAACGACTTTGTTAAAAGGGTAGATTATACTAAATACAGTGTGCAGCGAATGTTGAATGTGTAGTAACTGACCTTATAAAGGAACGTAGGGTCTATAGGATAAGCAGTCCTATAAGGGCACGTGATTTAAGATGCATTTCTTACTACGCTCACAATATCACTGACCGGGGAGTGTCTCTGGTTGCACAAGTGAGGCAAGTGTTGTATGAAGGCTACATTATCCGAGGTCATGGCGTGTAACACTTAGCCCCATGCTGGTCCTCTGCAAGAAGCACTCAGCCGTCTTTTCCACATGATGGGCTGGCTGCACAGACATACTGTGTAGCCAGTGATTCTGACGGCCGTGGTTAGTCAGTGTTGAACGAGTAAGCCTCTATAGGTATTTTCCATTTTTCCAGCTTTTGAAGTATGATTGAGATGCCTATGCAGTTTGAGTGTCTAATTATCTGTACTCCTTATGTGCAAGGATGTGAGTGGCATGAATATATAAAAGGAGAGAAATTCAAAATGTAGGGTTTGTGATCTGGCATGTGATCACCAAATGGTTGATGAAGTCTGTCTGTGTAGATAGTTTGAGAGGGTTATTATTTTACACTGAACAAGACCATCCGTTTTATTGACTTATCTTCGATGCAAATAGATTCATAAAAACACAGTCCAATTGGGTGTCCTAATTCTAACACCTCATTTCTAAAGGATAGATCCGTTTCAAATATGGGAGAATTCCTGTTTCTCTGATGTTTTACCATTGAAGTGTGGGGTGCCACATGGCTCTGCCCTTAGTCCCACACTTTTTAATGTGTATTTGCACCCTTTGGTGGCTATTGTGCAGAAATTCAGACTTACAAAAAGTTCAAGACACTCTACTTGGCACACAGCGGGATAAACTTTACAGGCTCTCCCTTGATCAGGGCACCTCTGACCCCCTACCTGCCCTCCAGGAATCTAAGGTCCTCCACACGACTTTCCCAGAATTTAAAAATCCATGTGTGGTGGAAGCTCTTTTTTGCACTTCATGCCAAAACTTTGGAATCCGCTACCCATGGAGTTAAGACACCTAGATAACAAGCTTTGATTAAAAAAAATACTTAAGGAATGGCTCTTCCCCCACGAATTACTCCCTACAGTCATTTCTCCTGGTGTTTCGCTAACATATCTCCAGTGTTGGTAAGCTCTAGGTCACTTTACAAATCTGAATAATAATAATAATAACTGTAATATTTCAAATGCAGTCTAAGTTAATGTAGCTTAACAGTATTACATTTGAACCAAATATTTTTTAATATAAATGGTGCAAATTGTTTTACAAATATAAAAAAAATCTAATTTTTTACAAATTATTCTGAGAAAAATGTAATAATGCAAATATTTTATATTTGTTTTGTTTGAAAATTATAATTATATTTTTAAATTAAAGTTTTTATTTTTGTAAAGGAAAAATTGGTTTCAATTATTTTTTAACTCCATAATTGTTAATTTTGGATTGCGATTTCATTTCTTCTTTCACAGTATATAGTTTAGGAATGGTAGTAATTTTTTTTATATTTCTATTCATTATTATTTGTGATGATATTTTATCAATATCTTGATGTATAAATATGTAAATTTAAGATTGTTGTTTTGGATAGTGTGCTTTTAGATTAAATGTTGTATTTTATAGTTACAAAATTGTGTGTGAGTATGTAGTATTGATAGTGCATTTAAAATGTTTAATTTGTATTAGGCTTCTGTAAAGTGCTTTACATTAAGGTGTCTATATTAAATGTGAGCTCTTTAGCTTCTAACATCTTCTTCACATAGCCCTCGATTGGATTTGGGAATAGTAAATATAACTCCTTTAGTGTCCAACACCTTCCCCCAATATAGTTAGACTGGAGTGGGAATAGTAAATGTCACCCCTTTTATGTCCAACACCTGCCACCAATATGGTTAGTTAGGAGTGGTAATGGTATAAGTCTGGCGATCCGGGGACCACCAGACCAATGGTGGTGCAGCGGTAGAGGTTCAGCCACCACTGCACCAGTGGTCCGACCGCCCTTTTAGGATGTGGGTGGTCAGACCGTAATTAGACCGCCAGTTCTGCCAGGGAACCACCATTCCCTGGCAGTAGCGTGGCGGTCAGGAGCTATCTAATATTCAGGTAGTGCCCCTGCAGCACTGCCATGCATATTACAAGTTGCAGGATAGCCAGCGGTTCCATGGAGGTCTTTTCTCCAATAAAAGACTAGCAGTGCTAAAACAAAGAGGTCCCTACAGGGCAAACCTGTACCCACATAGCTTGGGGATGAATGCCCCAGGTTCCTGTATGGCATGGACTTTCTAGTCCATGCAGTGCAGGAACCCTGTGTGGAGTTCGTATTGCAGTGCCTCTTTCAAACGCACCACCACCTTTGAAAGACACACTGCAGCGGGACCACCACAGTGCCCACCTGCCAGACCACAAGATTACTTGTAATCTGGCATGTGGGCGGCAGCGACTCTAGTCAGTGCGGGTGCGGCAGTGGTGGATCGCCCTCCACGACAACGCCAAAAGACATAAATAGGCCACAAGTCATAATTAGACCCTAAAAGTTACCCATTTAGGGGCTGATTATGAGTTTGACGGTCCCGCACAGAAAACCCTGTGAGAACTGCCTGCCATATAATTACTCTTTTAGTCATTGGCGGGAGATTCCTTTGGCGTTCTCACCGCGGTGCCTATACAATAGGCACCACAATGGGAAGGACAAAAACAGTTCCAGGGGGCATGGACTGAAAAGTCCATGCCGTCCTGGAGCCTCTGTGCAAACACACAGGGGGGCTCATGTTGTGCCACTGTGCACATCCACAGGGCATGACACACAGGAGGGCCCTATAGGGCCCCCTTTGTTTCCTCTCTGGCAGGGTTTTCATGGAGGAAGAACTGCCATGAAAAGCCTGGGGGGGAGGAAACTCGTAATATGCTTGGTGGGACTACGGTGGTCCCGCTAAGCATATGGATGCCTCTGGACTTCTGCACCACTGCCAAGGACCGAGGGTTCCCTGGCAGTGTCAGTGGTCCCAGGACAACACGACTACTAGGGTTGCAATGTGGCAGTCATTAGACAGCCACCCATGAGTCTGGCAGTCAATTTGTTTATCAGGCTCTTAGTGTCCAACGCCTTCCCCCAAAAAGGGTAGATTGGAATGACAATAGTAAATGTCACCACTTTAGTGTCCAACACCTTCCTCTAATATCGTTAAATTGGAGTGGGAATAGCAAATGTCACTCCTCTAGTGTCCAACGCATTCCACAAATTTGTTTAGATTGAAGTGGGTATAGTAAATGTTACCCCTTTCATTCTCAAAGGCCACCAATTCCATCCTCAGTCTTTCCTGCCCAAAAAGATCTTGAGCAATTTTAGCGATTTTAAAGCTTTTTAATTCTCAGTGAATTCCCATAGCTACCTATGGTGCAGAGGTTTGGGGCATTGCTAAAAAACTCAGTTTTCAATAAGAGGAAAACAGATTTTGTAGAAAACGTCTGGGTGCAGCAATCTCTCAGTATATATGCCATAGTGAACTAAAATTAAGGGGTCTATTATGATGTCGGGCGGTGGCGATCCGCCCAACATCATCCCCCGCCCACCTCCCATTTCCCCCGCCATATTATGATGGAGGGGGGTACCACGGTGGATGGAAAAGGGCTGGAAATGTTGGTGGTGTCTGCTAGACACCGCCATCCATATTACAATGTCAGCTGGAAGCAGCCTTTCCGCGGTGTGGTGGCGTTGCCACCACAGAAAGGCATGCGGATTCCCCAGTTGGGGGCCCGTTGCGGGCCCCCAGGATGTTGGGGGTTGGGGGGGCCCATGGCATTTGCATGGATGACGTGGCAGGCATCGTGCGGTGCCTGCCATGTTGTGCATGCAAATGCACAAGTGCCTTTTTTGGATTGCGGCGGGTGCTGCTGACAGCACCGCCCACCGCAATGCAAAATGTGGCGGGCGCATCCTAATTGCACATGCGGGACCGCTGCACACATAGCAGATGGTCCCATTTCCGGGGGCAATGGCGGGCGGGCAAAGTCCGCCCACAATCGTAAAAGACCCCTACATTTCATTGAAGATTTTATAAGGGCACGCCCTACACTGTTCTGGCTGGCCACATTGAAAAACCCTGCAGCATTCCTCATCAGGGAGACAATAGACGATTGCATTAGTTGTGAGCAAGGGATGGATATCCCATGGCTTGCTGGGGTAAATAGGAGCTTGAAAAGCGTTAATTTTGATGGGCTCTTTCTAAATCCGAACACAGCCAAGACTGTAGACAAAAAACTCTTAGGTCAGCACTGTATGCACTTTATAGCGCGGAAAGTTTAGAGAGGGAATCTATGAAATAAACTGTTGCTAATTGTATACCCATTGAGCGAACTGAACATTGCTTGCCTATCTCCCATTGGGAGTGGGGACTTCTTTTTTGTTTAAGGGTCGGCACTGTAAAATATCTGCTTTGTTTTTCCCTTGGGTATAAAACTTGATTCCCTGCCATGCCCATGTGATGGACAGAGTGGATAAACACTTTTACACTTCTTATTTTTTGTGTAAGTACTAAACAAAATACGCACAATGGATTTAATACCATTTTTTTTTAATTGCTTCCTATCCAATTAGCTGATGTGCTTAGAAATATACTTAAACTGGAAAATGATGAATTGGTTCTCCGCGTTGGTATTTTTTTGTGAATAGCTACAGGGGCTCGCAAACAAATGTGTAACCCATGAAGTCCATCTGTACCTTGTTCTTAACATTATGGGGTCTATTATGATGTCGGGCGGATTGCCACCGCCCGCATGGTGGTGGCGATCCGCCCAACATCATCCCCCACCTGCCTCCCATTCCCCCGCCATATCATGATGGTGGGGGGTACCACGGCGGACGGGAAGAATGTCCGCCGCTTTTCCGCCTGGTCGATGAGTCGACGGGCGGAAAAGGATTGAATATGGTGGCGGTGTCTGCTAGACTTTTGCAGTTGGGGGCTCGTTGTGGACCCCCAGGATGTTGAGGGGTGGGCAGGCACATGGAGGGTACATATGGTACCCCCCTGCATTGGCAAACACAAAGTGGCAGGCACCGTGCGGTGCCCAGCATTGCTGCAGGCAGCGCTGTGAAGCACCGCCGCCACAATGCTGGGAATAGAGGATGCCACCACCACGGTGGCGGTGGTATCCTAAGTGCCAGTGCGGGACCGCCGCACCACTGGCGGCCAGTCACAACACTGGCCGCCCGCCATCCTAATAGGCCCATAAGATTTTTTGATGATGCTACTGTAATTGTTCTTATTGTGAAGTCCATCTGTACCTTGTTCTTAACACTATGATTTTTTTTTATCACGCTCCTGTAATTGTTTTTATTGTGATTTTAATTCTTGTATGTGTCGTACTTTTATGGATATGGTGTTATCGGAATACAGTCTTTTGGATTTGAATTTGTTACCCCTTTAATGTTCAACACTTTCACCCAATATGGGTATTTGGAGTGGGAATGGTAAATATTACCCCTTTAGTATCCAACACCTTCCCAAATTGGGTTAGATTAGAGTGGGAATTGAAAATGTCACAATTTTAGTGTCTAACACTTTTTTAAAAATTGATTATTTTGGAGTGTGAATATTTAGTTCTATAATTTTAGTCAGAAATGCTTTATTTTAATTGTATTTCTATCTAGTATAAATAGTATAAATGGTTTGTGTTATTTTATTAGTATTGTTGATGCTTATAAATATAACTAAAAATGGTTATTTATATTTTTGTATGCTATAATATCATTAATTACATAGTCTTTAGAGTAAAGACATTTAACATATTTTTCTTATTCTATTTGTTTCCAAAGTTTTTCATTGTATAATTTTATATTTTAAATAGATATATCTATATATCTACATATATATATATATATATATATATATATATATATATATATATATATATATATATGAATCCAAAGAAATCGTGGCCGTTTAACGTACGCTCTCAGAAACACGGACCACACATAAATTCCATCATTCAAGAGTGTTTATTCACCATCATTCAATAAACACCCTTGAATGATGGAATGTATGTGTGGTCCGTGTTTCTGAGAGCGTACGTTAAACGGCAACTATTTCTTTGGACTCATTAATATACCGGCACGCTCCGCCGGGGTGTACGCCACCTCCCTTGGGTCCCAAGGAGCCAGAAGGAGCAACTTTGTTGAATATATATATATATATATATAGATATTTATATATATATATATATATACATATTAAAATAAACATGTTTATAAAGTTGAGTAAATAATTTCTTTAAATTATTTTGTTTTTAGAAAAAAATTAAATTATATTTAAAAAGTTGCATATTTTCCACATTTATTTTCCATTTTTAATAGTTTTTTTTAACATTTCCTTCATTGTTTTATATACATGTTTTCACCATTATTTTAATACATGTTTTTTCAGTAGATATTGAATAATTGTATATATTCAATACTATTATTTAATTTATAAACCAATTATTTTTAGTCTAATTACATTTTATTCAGGTTTCCTGGGGAGTTTATTTTTTTAACACTTTTTTGGGTATTTTATGTTTCATGAAAACTTTGAATTGCTTCAATGGATCTCTATTGGATTCATTTTATATTTACATTTGTTTGGTTTTTTTGGATATATTTTTTATTGTTTTTGGTGGATTACAATTTTTGGTTACGTGGACACAGAGGAAGATCTGCAGCTTCAGAACAGTTAGTTTATTTCTTTCATTTCTTTTGCATGGGAATTGCATTATTATATTGTTTGTGTAAATAAATCCGATTGTTATTTGGAATTCTGTGGTTTGTGTTGTAAATATTTTATTGGATGGATTGAGTTTATTTTTAGTTTTTTAGTTGGTGACGGTTGCATTTTTATTTAAATAAATGATATCATATTTTATTATCTCAGTCTTCATTTTTATTGAAATGATATGACATTTTTTGACTGATGTAATACATTTATTTAAAAAATGATTTGTTAATTTTATTTAGAGTTTGTGATAATTTTTAGGACTTTTGTAGGTTAATAATTATTTTAGAAGTTTTTGGCTATTATTCTTAAGTAATCTACTCCTCTGTAAGTTTGACTTTAAATTCGAGCATGTTGTGCATTCTGTTAGTTTGCTGGCTAAGTTTAGAGTAATTTGGCTAACTCCATTTGTAGTTGTTGGTAGCTTTGCTCTTTTTGTAACGCATCTATAAATTTATAGAGTGTAAGTTTGGATCTGCCTAGTATAGATTGGAAGGCATTGTGCCATCCTTCTACTGAATTGTTTGTTTTGGCCTTATGTGCCAAGATGCTGTCAGAGACATTCCATCATGGTATTTGGAATTTGGGTTGGCATCTGTGCCTGGAACCATGCTGACTGCCAACCCAAGTGTCTTCTATATAATCCATTAGGGGGCTTACTTTGTTGGTAGAACGGGCTTTCTATTGATAAATTGTCATGGTTGGATGCCTCTGTGGCAGGGGCATAGGCTAGTGGGGTAATTGTTTTCTTACCAATGCAAATTGGCTGTTTGTAGAATATTTTACACTTATGGTATGATTATGAGTTTGGAGGTCCGACTGCCCGAACGCCGTGGTCTCCAGAAGACTGCAGCACCGGTGTCTTACAACCGCTATATTATGAGTTGACCGCAGGCCTGTGGGGATCTTCCTGGCAGCGGTCAATAGTTTTCCATATTTATCAATGCCTGTGTAGATACATGTGGAAAAATACTGCCTACCCATTGCCGGAGTATGGCCAATATGTGGGCAGTCCAGACAATGGGTATATGGTCCAAAAATAATTTACCTCTATATCTCTAAAAACAGGGTCATATTCTTCAGAGGAAGATGCTGCTGTGAATGAGGGAACTGGAGAAAGTGATCCACATTGCACTCTGATGGGTAGAACAGGAAAGAGGTGAGTCAGCAACCCAAATCCTTTGTTTGTGTTGACTTGAATCTGGCCGTCCAACCACCGCAGTTGGCTCATCAAAAAGCCAACTCATAATACGGACGGTTGTGAAACTTATTAGTACCACCCTATGGTGGCTGATTCTCCTCGACTGCAGTCACATGGGTCTGCGCATGGCTGGTGGTGTCAGCGGTTCAGCAGCGGGCTTTGCAAAAGCAATGCAATAATCTCATATTACAGTGGTCGGACCACTGAGATCACGACGGTCAGACCACAACTGCTGGCATGGAAGTTCCCGGACAACCAAACTCATCATCAGGCCCTTTGTGCAGATTGTTGGAAGTCTCTCCTTATGCTTCGATTGAAATGATAGTAACAGCCTTGTATGGCTGTGTGGTGGTAAATTTTCAAAATGGTTTGCATCATGTCTTGCCCAAAGTCTATGATTATATGTTGGGGTAGTAGTTATTGTTTGGGACTCATTTTGAAGTTCCCATCCATCGTCCATGTATGACACTGGCTAGGTTTTAGTAAGTTATTTACTATAGTGAATGTTAGGACTCATTTCTCATTATTTAGGTTGTCATGTAAAAGGAAACGTTCTTCATTATGTGTCATAGTTAAATGTTCAGATATTTGTACGCATTGATATCTTCTAGTGAGGAATATTGCTGGTGGCTTTTTTTTAGTTTGTGCAATAAACATTTTTAAGTGGGGATAGGTAGTAGTTGGCCTGTAATGTGTTTGAAGATTTGAGGCAGTATATCTTGAAGGATTTTGGTTGTGGGTTCCTAGGAGCTAGTGCTTCTTTCTCTTATATCCTGCAATATCTCCCTGACTTCTATTTCTGTCGCATTTGGGTGAGGTTTGGTTATGCTCTCTCACATGAATTACAACATCATCCTATGTAGTTGCCCTTCAATAGTATGCATTAGAATAATATTTGGTACATTTACAGTTTATATTTTCTGTTGATGCACTTTTGTGGCTGTAGGTGCACTCTATGTGATTTAGTAACTGCTTTCCTGTCAAGTTTTATTCTTTACTGCCTCTGTCATTGTAACTTACAGTAGTGTAATAGTATAAACATATACAATCTTTTAAAATTTGAACGTTAGTTATTTATCTGCAAAATCATGCCACTAATTGAAGTTTGTATACTTACATTCATATTTTCTTTTGGGGGTGTTCTAATGTGAAGCAGAGACATTCTTTTCTGTTGGACAAAAAAGAATTGTGTCATTTGAAAAGTTAATGTTGTCGTAGTTTGTAGAGTTTAAGGTTGTTATGTTTATTTTTACTTATTGACGTCACACAAAAAATCTATGCCAGGTTACTGCTTCAACGGTTAGAGACCTGGATTAATGAAAATGACATATTGACGCCGGTACAGGCGGGGTTCAGGGCAAAAACTTCAACAATTGACCAATTATTCCGGTTGCAAGTGCTCTATTGGAAGCACGTGACTTTGGATGGGGGTAGCCTTTATCTCACATTTGTTGACTTAAAATCAGCATTTGATATGGTGGATCGGAACCAGTTATGGTCCATTTTATTATCAATGGGGGCGCCACCTTATCTATGCCAACAGTTTAAGAACTTGCATGAAGGCACATATGCGAGAGTACGCTTCGGTAAATTAGGCCAACTAACTGGTCCCTTTCCGATTGAGAAAGGCGTTAGACAGGGATGTGTTCTTGCCCCGACTCTATTTTCCCTGTTTCTCAACGGACTTATCGAAGATCTTCTAGCCATAAATGACATCGATTCCCCCAAATTGGGTGCCCGGAGATTCCCCGCCCTAATGTTTGCGGATGACACGCTTCTGCTTTCAAAATCCCCGATGGGGATGCAGCGCGTGTTAAACCAATTTTCCGATTTTTGTTCCAAAAGAAATTTGGTGGTCAATGTAAACAAGACTAAATATATGGTCTTTAATGCTAATACTGTCAATTGCCCTCACCCAACAATGGTTGCCAGACCCCTCGAAAGGGTCCCGATTTTTCAATATTTGGGTCTGACTCTGAATGACAAAATGGGATGGGGCCCACAAATGGCTAAAGCCAATTTAAGGCTAACTCAAGCAGCAGGTGGAATTTTGAAAGTACAGAAGAATTGCACACACAAAATAATAAGTGCCCCCCTTGAAATCTTTAAGGTTCAAGCTAGGGCATCTTCCCTGTATGGGGCGGAACTTTGGGGACACTTATCAGTTAGAAACCTGTCACTAACTGAAAATAACTTCATAAGACAATTGTTGGATTTGCCTCAAAGCACTCCTTTGGTTCCTCTAAGATTAGACCTCAACATTTGCCCAATTTCTGAAGTTATTGCCCTCCGGCCCTTACTGTACTGGAGGCGCTTGTGGAGCACTCCTGAGTTGGTGCATTATAAGGAGGAGATAAAGTAGTGCTAGCCTCATTAGGCTCCGGCAAGATCCCTTGGTTGGCTTTCGTCAAACAGTCACTTACATCGACTGGGTTTGAGGAACTCTGGTCTAATCCCGAGGTTGCCTGCCCAGTCACATCTAAACAAACTATGACAAGTACTGTTAAAGAGAACAACTTAATGAACCTTTTTAGCTCCACAAAAGGTTCAAGCCTGACCGATATTTTCTTGGACACTAAGCATTTCTATCGCTTTGAGCCTGTGATTGACATAATCCAACCTACACTAGCAAAGAAATTGTACTTGCAATTTAGATATGGTACTTTGCCCCTCTTCCAAAAAATTGACAGGTGGAAAGGGGGCCCTGCACGTCCCTGCCCAGGTTGCTCGCTAGAGGATGAAACCCCTGTACACGTCATCCTCTTTTGTCCAGCTTATTCTTATATTAGAAAGAAATGGATTATTCAGCTATGTAAGAACCGGGGTATAAGGCAATATTTGGCCTTTTTTAGGATATTGAAAACTGATACAGATGCACTGATCGTCTCTGCAGTAGCTAAATACTTACATTCTATGTGGATAACCAGAAGGAATTCGATAAATAATGCTGTAGCACTTTAACAATAAGATTACGACTACCAAAAATATTTTATTTCCATTGAATGATCTGACTTTTATCTATTTTAGAACTTTTAGAAATTATTTAAATCCTTTTAAAAATGTCTAACAATCAACTAAGAATCTTGAGATTAGTGTATTGAAATGTATTGCTTGACTTATCGTTTTGTCCTGTTCTCTTCTTTGTTTTTGTTTTTTTCTGTATGTGCTTTTATGGTTAATCAAACCGCAATAAAGTTGACTTGAATTGAATTGAGTTTATTTTTACTCACTATTTGGTGACTTTACAGTTCTGTAATTATTTCTGTATAGTTACTTTCTTATATTGTTTTGTTGATTTATGATAGTCTTTATTTCTGGCAGTTTATCACTTTTTTAAGTCATAGGTTTGTCTTTTAGAAAGTCTATGTAAAGTGATAAAAGTTTGATAGTTTTTTCTTAATTATTTCTTATTTTATGTTGTTAGGTTTATTAACAAATACATTTTTGTTTGAATATAAGTTTTACTTACTTGATTTAGTAGTTGTTGAGATGTAAATTTTTCTTCTATAATGGCGTGTTGAGAGAATCCAGCAGGTTTTCGTCATCTTTCGGTTTTTGTTTTTTTGAAGTATTTATTTGTTTAAATTAGTATGCCTTTTAGGTTGATGGTTTAATTTTTTATCAGCTATGTCCTTCTATAGTAAAAGCTAATTTAGGTTTTAATTTTAAAATAGGATATATATAGATTGATAGTGTTTAATATAAATCTTATATGTATATATATGTATAGATACTGCCGTGAACATGGGCTGTGACTTCACGGCGAGACCAGATCATTGAATTGGTGTCCCCGGTACCGCAGGACTTGACTCAATGCGGTGAGGCGCCTGGGGGCCAGGGAGAAGAGTTTATGCAACAAAGACGGCAGGATATTTTAAACTGCAACCATTCACGCTTTTTTTGTTACCAGCCCTCACCACGGGATCAAAGAAGTCGAACTCTAAAGCTTACCTAGTCTGCCAAGATGGTGCACCCTGGGAACTGTAGTCCGCAGATGGAGGCTGAAGTGATGCTTCGAGTAATTTGACTCAGCTGGGCTCCCGCCAATGGGAGCACGATGCAACCTTTAAAGAGCGTTTTGGTGCAGGGAACTGGTAAACAGGGCATATGATTAAGGCACAACTTGCCGAAACACGTCATGCCACAACCTTGCTGCATTAAACAATCTTCTTGGTACCCCCGCTGTGTCCCTCCGGTTTTCTTCTGTGTGGAGTACCCCTTCTTTTGGATATATATATATTATATATATATATATTACCTACTGGCGGTCGCCAGTAGGTAGTTATAGTTAGGACCCTGTTTCCATAGGAAATCCGCAACATTCTATTTTGAATAACTTTGGCGCCGGTCGACGAATCCTCGCGAATTTCTCAAAATAGGTGGGGCGCTACGCTCCGCTCCTACCCTGAAAGTCTCGGGGGGATTCGTCAAGCGGGGGCTGAGATAAAAGGGGGGTCCCAAAACGCGTTTTTCCCATGCATTTTTCCATAGGACCTTTAGACAGGGCTACAGCCCGAACGGCTGAACAGAATTACTAGAAATTTGGCAGAGAGGTAGTCCTCAGGTCAAGGAAGTGCCTTTTGTAGGTTTGGTGTAAATCTGTTCAGTAGATTCTGAGAAAATAGCCTTTAAATCAATATATATATCTGAGCCAGCTTACGGTACGCTTACGGTACGCTTACCGTACGCGTACGGTGGCGTGCGCGAGCGCGATTCTGATTGGCTCTTAGATCTTAGTAAACATTCGAATCGGCCGAAACCAGGAAGCGGCGGCCGCCATTTCGTGTGTTTCACTCAGAAAAAAAAGAGTATTAACAAGAAAAGGGGGCAAGGAGGAGAGTTACAGACCCCCTTACATTTGTGAGGGGGTCAAAGAAGGACAGAAAAGTACAAAGAAAACATTTATTGATTTTTTAAAAAATCACGGGGTACGCGTACGGTAAGCGTACGGTAACAAAAAAAATAAATAAAAGAAATGAAATTCAGATTTAAGTGTTTAGTTATTAGGGGGCTCTAAAAAGAGCCGTTGTGTTTATAAAGTTATTTTTTAGTGGTACCTACAAGTAAGTACCGATGCAGAGTCTAAGGTTCAAGAGGAAGACTCTGTTTCCTTCATCATTGAAGTGCACACCATCTCCTCTATAAATGTCTTGCATGTCGTAACGCAAGTTGTTGTGGTAAATGGAACCCATACCATAGTCACGAAGGAAAGCAGAAACAGATTTGTTGACGTGCTTTCTTGCTTTGTCAATCTGCGGACAGAAATGATTGGACCAGTTCCATTTTTGCCTTTGGCATATGTTGGAAAACACAAAGGCAGTTTTAGGGAAAAGTGAAAACAGTTGTGCAAAGGTGTCCTTCATAAGCATTTCCAGACCTACCCCAGTCAAAGTGCCTAGGTCATTGCCACCACAGTGCACTATTATGAGGTCAGGGTGTTGGATTTGCATGAAGGATTTCACCAATGGCATCAATTGGTGCCACTTTAACCCTCTCTGACCAATCCATTTAATGTCTACATTTGGCAAAGCAAGGTCTCTCACAATACCTGTTTTCTCTGCAAACTTTTCACTCCAGAAGACATAGCTGTGCCCTACAATCCACACTGTGAACATCTTCAAAGGAGATCTGGATGCACTCAGGAGGTGTAATTCAGTAGAATGGTAAAAAGAAATGAAAGACAGTTTGGAAATGGAGGCATACATATTTTTTTATAAAAAAAAAGAACTGATTGGCTGTTTCATACCATTCTACACTAAAAACTAGGCTGTATGTGTAAATTTATAGAAGCATGTTTTGTATTGGTACAGAAAAATGTGTTACCAAAGAACAGTACTATGGATTTGCTGTAAGGTTTGAAAAGTCAAGCACTCTTGCTCTGTGGAATTGAAACATTGTTTGGCGAACTTCTGACCTAACTCCACACAGCAGTGTTCCATGAGCTGTTGCTATGGTAGCAGGCAGAAGTCAAGTTGGGGGAAGGGTACTAGGCAGAAGTCAAGTTGGGGGAAGGGTACTTTTGGAAAAGGGTTGGTTTTCAACCAATAGAAATGTGTGATTACATTTGAAAAAAAGGGGGAAGCACTGAGATTTGAAACTTACATGTATATGTGTGGAAAAATAGAGGGAAACTTTGCCATTATCTGGTTCTGCTGAGAGGAGAGAGGTGTAGAGAACAGAGATCCTGGCTCTGATAATCTGCTGTTTGAGTGCCACATTTCTTTCACAACTAACTAATTTTAAAGGTGAGGTTAGAGTTTGAGAGGAGATGTATATGGTAAATTAAGAAATGAATAATAGAAATGTAATTCTTTTTGTTGAAGTTGCGTTTATTATTTTCTGTTTTGGGAGAAATTTAAATGTGAGGAACATGTAAAATAATATGGACTATGTTTTCACGATAAATTAAGGTGTATTGGTATAAAAAAAGAATAGTTTAAGGGTTTGAGGTTGGACTCAGTAATGCAAATACATTCAGCATCACTAAGGCTGGTTGCCCTTGGTGGAATGTAGGCAGTCACCCAGGTTACACATGTTGGGAAATATAGGCAGAGATTTATTGTGTACAACTCTGGTAATTTTATATTTGCATTAGTAGGAAAAAGGGGGAGCGATTTTTTGGTGCAGAAGCAGACTCTTAGCACACACCCAGCTCCTTTCCATGTATAATCATGCACAGTATTTACAAGCGAGTGGGGTTTGAGGTTTCAGTCTGTAATGCAAATACATTCAGCATCACTAAGGCTGGTTGCCCTTGCTGGAGTGTAGGCAGTCACCCAGGATACACATGGTGGTGGTCTGAAAAAGCAGTCTGGACATGGGCTTTTTTAAAAATCTGAAAAGTGGATTCATAATGTGTCAGTCTGTAAAAGTGATTATCACTTGCCAAAAAAAAGAGCAGTAAGTGTGCATTCAAATTGGCAAAGAAATTTCGTTTTGTGACTAATGTGAAAACATGACTCTGTGTGCAAATAGGAATTACAGGCAGAGATTTATTGTGTTTTGCTCTGGTGATTTCACAGTTGCATTAGTAGGAAAAAGGGGGAGCAATTTTTTGGTGCAGAAGCAGACTCTTAGCACACACCCAGCTCCTTTCCATGTATAATCATGCACAGTATTTACAAGCGAGTGGGGTTTGAGGTTTCAGTCTGTAATGCAAATACATTCAGCATCACTAAGGCTGGTTGCCCTTGCTGGAGTGTAGGCAGTCACCCAGGATACACATGGTGGTGGTCTGAAAAAGCAGTCTGGACATGGGCTTTTTTAAAAATCTGAAAAGTGGATTCATAATGTGTCAGTCTGTAAAAGTGATTATCACTTGCCAAAAAAAAAGAGCAGTAAGTGTGCATTCAAATTGGCAAAGAAATTTCGTTTTGTGACTAATGTGAAAACATGAGTCTGTGTGCAAATAGGAATTACAGGCAGAGATTTATTGCGTTTTGCTCTGGTGATTTCACAGTTGCATTAGTAGGAAAAAGGGGGAGCGATTTTTTGGTGCAGAAGCAGACTCTTAGCACACACCCAGCTCCTTTCCATGTATAATCATGCACAGTATTTACAAGCGAGTGGGGTTTGAGGTTTCAGTCTGTAATGCAAATACATTCAGCATCACTAAGGCTGGTTGCCCTTGCTGGAGTGTAGGCAGTCACCCAGGATACACATGGTGGTGGTCTGAAAAAGCAGTCTGGACATGGGCTTTTTTAAAAATCTGAAAAGTGGATTCATAATGTGTCAGTCTGTAAAAGTGATTATCACTTGCCAAAAAAAAAGAGCAGTAAGTGTGCTTTCAAATTGGCAAAGAAATTTCGTTTTGTGACTAATGTGAAAACATGAGTCTGTGTGCAAATAGGAATTACAGGCAGAGATTTATTGCGTTTTGCTCTGGTGATTTCACAGTTGCATTAGTAGGAAAAAGGGGGAGCGATTTTTTGGTGCAGAAGCAGACTCTTAGCACACACCCAGCTCCTTTCCATGTATAATCATGCACAGTATTTACAAGCGAGTGGGGTTTGAGGTTTCAGTCTGTAATGCAAATACATTCAGCATCACTAAGGCTGGTTGCCCTTGCTGGAGTGTAGGCAGTCACCCAGGATACACATGGTGGTGGTCTGAAAAAGCAGTCTGGACATGGGCTTTTTTAAAAATCTGAAAAGTGGATTCATAATGTGTCAGTCTGTAAAAGTGATTATCACTTGCCAAAAAAAAAGAGCAGTAAGTGTGCTTTCAAATTGGCAAAGAAATTTCGTTTTGTGACTAATGTGAAAACATGAGTCTGTGTGCAAATAGGAATTACAGGCAGAGATTTATTGCGTTTTGCTCTGGTGATTTCACAGTTGCATTAGTAGGAAAAAGGGGGAGCGATTTTTTGGTGCAGAAGCAGACTCTTAGCACACACCCAGCTCCTTTCCATGTATAATCATGCACAGTATTTACAAGCGAGTGGGGTTTGAGGTTTCAGTCTGTAATGCAAATACATTCAGCATCACTAAGGCTGGTTGCCCTTGCTGGAGTGTAGGCAGTCACCCAGGATACACATGGTGGTGGTCTGAAAAAGCAGTCTGGACATGGGCTTTTTTAAAAATCTGAAAAGTGGATTCATAATGTGTCAGTCTGTAAAAGTGATTATCACTTGCCAAAAAAAAAGAGCAGTAAGTGTGCTTTCAAATTGGCAAAGAAATTTCGTTTTGTGACTAATGTGAAAACTAGGCCTGGGCGGTAAATTCCGTTCCGCTCGCGGAATTTGCGGAATTTAGGTAATTTTGCGT
This sequence comes from Triturus cristatus, assembly GCF_964204655.1. NCBI lineage: Eukaryota > Metazoa > Chordata > Amphibia > Caudata > Salamandridae > Triturus > Triturus cristatus. The sequence continues at coordinate 981,963,695 of NC_140594.1, read as the reverse complement.
TCCGCGGAGAACGCGGAATTACCCAAAATTCTGCTTTCCGCGGCTTCGCGGAATTTTTGCTTGTTCGCGATCTCAAAATGCGTGTTCGCGAGATATTTCCCCCCGAGCACGCAAACAGCGGTCGCGAACAGGAAAAAAGCATCGCAAACAAGCAATTCCGCGTGTTCGTGGAATTTCTGCATGTTCGCGGAGATTTTAAACCATTTAGCGGAGATTTGCGTAACGCGACTACGCAAATTCCGCCCACCCCTAGTGAAAACATGACTCTGTGTGCAAATAGGAATTACAGGCAGAGATTTATTGCGTTTTGCTCTGGTGATTTCACAGTTGCATTAGTAGGAAAAAGGGGGAGCGATTTTTTGGTGCAGAAGCAGACTCTTAGCACACACCCAGCTCCTTTCCATGTATAATCATGCACAGTATTTACAAGCGAGTGGGGTTTGAGGTTTCAGTCTGTAATGCAAATACATTCAGCATCACTAAGGCTGGTTGCCCTTGCTGGAGTGTAGGCAGTCACCCAGGATACACATGGTGGTGGTCTGAAAAAGCAGTCTGGACATGGGCTTTTTTAAAAATCTGAAAAGTGGATTAATAATGTGTCAGTCTGTAAAAGTGATTATCACTTGCCAAAAAAAAGAGTAATAAGTGTGTTTTCAAATTGGCAAAGAAATTACGTTTTTTGACTATTGTGAAAAGAAATGTAGTAATATATTTAAATAAAATAAAGGATTTTTTTTTTAGTTTTTTTCAGGTATTGCTGAAGAGCAGTGAACAAAATTTAAGATGCCTACAAAATCCAGAGTTCAAAAAACTCACAAAAAAAACCTATATTTGAAGACAACTGGAGGACCAAAGTTAGTAGAAGATGCTCATGTTGGGAAAAAGAAAAAATCTTCTGGTAAGCAGAAAAAACAATTTCTAAAAAATATATTCAAAAGAATGAAAAATGTACAAAATGTCTGTACTGGAAAGAATGTTTTGAAAAGAAAAGGACAGGAAAAAATTGAGAATTTAGTTAATGCAAATATACCTTCTGCAACTGAAAAGATTTACATAAATAGAAAAACAGCGTTTAAAGAGATACGTAGAAAAATGTTTCAGAGAAGAGTTACGTCCAATTTGATAAAGGATGTGAAGAAATATAAGCAAAAGACTAAGTTTTATAAAAGAAAAAAAGAAATTGAAGCCATTGCAGCAAAGGCATTAGAATTAAAAAGGAAACTATTCATTTTAATTTTGAATAGGATGCGCACATTAGACAAAATGGTTAATGTACTGAAATCACATAGCAAAAGGAAAAGAGTAGTGAACAGAACAAACTTTTGTAAAGTGTTTTTAGGAAAGTGGATGCATAGTTCAAGTAGTGAACCTTTTTTTAATGAAGAGAGCTATTTTCAAAGTAATAGTTTGCTGCATGCAGTTGACACCAGAGGTCGTGCTTACGAAGTAAAAAATGGTTGCATAATGGAGAAGGAGATAATGGTTCCAAGAGATGAGGTACAAGTGATGGCGGATGAGGCTATGGGGAGACGTCCTAAAGCCCCAGTGTACACTTGGAATTGTAGTAGTATTTGCACTGTGCGTCAGGAATCTATTGACAAATTTCGTGAGTTTCTAAGAGAATATAGTAAAAAAAAGTATAAAACAGAAGATTAAGGTGCTTCAAAGTCTGGATCCATGCAGAGTGAGAGAGAATACTGGTTTGCAGGGTCATTCTCTGGCTTGTCTATCTAGAAAAGTGTGTAATAGTGTTTTCCATCATTTTAGGATGCTGGCTGTTCATCATACTGAAATGAGAAAGTTTGTGAGACGGTTGTATTTTGCCAAAAGTCCAGCAATAAAGTTAAATGAATTGAATAGGGCTCTGTTCCGAGGAACGGTATCAGATGTAGAGAAGGTTGTTGATGAAATTTAGTTTTGTTACTTTGGTCCTGAACAAAACAGTGCAGAGAAGGACACAGTAAATGAGGAAGAAGTGGAAGAGAATGTAGAACCCTCTGTAAGTAACACATTTAATGATCACATAACAAAATTTGCAATAATCTCTAATGAAAGAACAAATTTTACTTGTATTTGTTGCCGCAGAACTCATTATAGAAAACAAACTAGGAATGTTGATCTCTACAGAAAGAGTGAAAATGAAGATAATTATAAGTGGAAGGATTTTGCCACATATATATTTCTTGAAAATTGTTTTGATTTGGGTGAAGATCAGCGTATTTGTAAATACTGTTACAACAAGTTAGAGGAAAATAGAATGCCGACCAGAGCTGTACATAATAATTTAGAATTGGAAGCTATTCCTGCTGAACTTTCTGAATTAAATACATATGAGTCTATACTCATTCAATGTGTTCATCCGTTCCAGACCATAGTACGTATGGAGCCCAAAACTGGTAAATTACCTCCTTCAGATTTACTGAGAGGTTTAAAAGGTAGAGTGGTGTATTTGCCCTTGGATTTGAAAAAAAATATGGAAACTATTGATGCGGATACTTTGGAAACTGAACCATTAATTATTCTGGTTAATGGTGTACCTACAAAGAATAAGAAGATTTGGCAGGAGCTGGTAGATGTGCCGAAAGTACAAAGAGCAAATTTGTATTTGAAAAGGAATAACAAATGGTATGAATCAATTTATATAGAAGAAGAAGAAGAAGAAGATTTACAAGAAGACACAGAAACACCAACTGGACAAATTGAAAAAGTGGACAAGTCAAAGGAAGAAGAAATTTATGAACATTTTAGCATACATCCTCTTCATTCAAAAGAAGTTATGGGAGACAATATTGATCTCTTTCAGATGAAGAAAGCAAAAGGAACTCCCGTGAGTGTATGGGAGGAGAGCTTGGAAGCTCGATGTTTTCCCCAGCTGTTTCCTAAAGGAAAAGGAGGACGATACGATGAACGTCCGGAACAGATTCCAGCTTCTGAGTATCGGACTACAAGACTATATGCTGAAGATCCCAGATTTCGACAAAGTATTCCTTATTTGTTCCATCTTTTATTTGAAAGCGACTTGTCTGCACTGTCTTATGCAGTAAATCACATTTTAAAAAGTGGAGTACATTTTCAAAATGTGTCTGCTAAGGATTTTATGGAGAAAGTGCAGCACCGAGATGATCATTTGGAAACACAACTGATCAATCTGATGGCTTGTCAGCGTGGGACAAATGAATATTGGTACCGACGCCATGGTGAATTAAAATGCATGTTACGGAATTTAGGAACACCAACATGGTTCGTTACACTAAGCTGTGCCGAGTACGCTTGGGATGATTTACTGGATTTTCTACGAGAGGCAAATTCAAACATTAAAAACATCGAATACAAGACAGCAGGAGAACTGTGCTCATTGGATCCGGTTAATGTTTGCAGATATTTCAATCATAGATTTGAGGCTATGATGTCCTTCATCTGCAATAAAAAAAATCCACCTCTAGGAGAAGTAGTAGATTTCTTTTGGAGAAAAGAGTACCAGGCAAGAGGTGCTCCTCATATTCATATGCTGTTGTGGATCAAGGATGCCCCAAAGTTTGGAACAGATACTGATGAAGCAGTGTTATCTTACATTGAAGAATATGCAACATGTGCTATACCAAAAAGCACAGAAGAGAAAAAGTTAAAGGAGCAAGTTTTACGTTTCCAAAGTCATCGGTGTGGAAAATACTGTCGACGGAAATACAAGAGCAAAGATAAATACTACACTAAATGTCGATTTGGATTTCCTAGACCTGTTCTTTCAAATGGAAGAGTAAACAGTTTTATGTCAGCTGTGAGACATACTATCACAAGAAAATCACCTAAGAATACCTACAACCTTAAAAGAAAAGAAGAATCAAAAAATATAAATGACTACAACCCAGTCATTTTATCCATGTGGAACGCTAACATGGATATACAGTATGTAGCTGACAATTCTATTGCTGTTGCTCGATATGTAACGTCTTACATTACGAAATCAGAAAAAACAGAATTGAAGGAAATGTGGGAAGAGATTTCTCACGAGAAGACTGTCAGTAAGAAGCTGTACAGTTTCAGTTTGAAGATGTTATCGCATCGAGAAATTGGATCCTACGAATGTTCAGATAGGTTATCTTCTGCAAGTCTCTACTCGAAGTCAAGAAGAATAATTTGGGCAAGTTTAGGCCTTGCAGCAATGAGAAATCGGGTACTAAAATCTGTTGGAGAAATTGAATATTTGGCCGAGAATGACCCAGAAAGTACAGATATTTTGAAATCAAACATGTTGGACACATATTATCCCAAGAGAAGTCAACATCTGGAGAACATGTGTCTCTATGAAGTGCTGCAGAACTACATTTATTCACGGAAAGCCGCAGAAGACATCAACAATGGAAAATATAAAGTCATTGGTGAGGAAGGATGTTTGGTGAAGCAAACAAAAGGAAGTTTTATAAATCACAGGAAGCTGAGTTGCGACACTACTGACAAGAAGGAATTTTACTACTTGGCTCTTTTACAGTTGTTTAAACCATGGCGTACAGAGGATGAACTACTGGGAGAATTTCAAAGCTATGAAGATTCTTTTAATGCTTGCAAAGACAGCATACAATGCAGTACATTCTCAAGTTATCTGCAAATGTTAAATGAAGAAATTGAACAGGAAACTACAATTGCAGCAGAAATAGCTAGAGACAGTTCTCAGGACAGCCAAAGTTCAGAAACACTCAGTCAAGATCCCCTAGGACAACCAATCGTTGAAAATGAAGCATCAATAGCCATGAATGAAGTGGAAGCGGCTATGAATCAAGCTCAAGAAGAATTTATAGACTTACAAAATTTGGAAAGACAACTGAACGAAGAGCAGCAACAAATTTATGAAGAGATCAGAAACAAAATTGATCACGGATTTCTACATGAAAAAAAAGAGTGCTCATGCACATCATTTCATCCAATCAGGATGTATGTAAGCGGACAAGCTGGAACTGGAAAAAGTTTCCTAATTAAAGTCATCAGAAGCTACCTACAGCAAAAAACGGATTCTACTTTGTCTTGTGTGGTTACTGCTCCAACTGGGTTAGCAGCATATAACATAAAAGGAATCACTTTACATCGTTTGCTAATGTTACCAGTGGAGCATGAGAACAAAATACAATACAACAAGCTAACTGGAGAAGCATCCTTGGAAGTTTCAAGAGTATTGAAGAAGATGCAAGTTCTCATTATTGATGAGGTGAGCATGGTTTCAAACTTAATGCTTGCCTTTGTGCATTTAAGAATGCAGCAAATTCTGAAGACAGACTATGACATGTTATTTGGTGGAAAACACGTCATAGTTTTTGGAGATCTTTTGCAACTTACTCCAGTTAAAGGACAACCAGTGTTTAATACTGTCACACATGAAGACACGAAGAAGTCATTGGGAAGCATCGGAAATACAAATATTTGGTCCTTCTTTGAGTACAAGGAACTTACTACTAATATGAGGCAAGCAAGCGATGAAGAATATGGAAGTATTCTGAAAGATATCAGAATTGGACTACTCACAGAAGTTGGCAAAAAAGCATTACAGAGTCGGCTGCTACATAATTTATTTCCAAAGGAAGAAATAGTTGCAGAGAAGATATACAAGAACATTGCAGAAAACAAAAGTGTCATCTGCTTAATGCCAACTCTACGTGAATGCACAATATTCAATGAGGAGCTTTTGAAATTGGAAAAGGAAGAGATCAGGAAATTAGAAGCAGTGGACAAAATTGAGGATGGAAGAATTACTGTCACAGTAACAGGCACACTGAAAAATAAATTGGATTCACTAGAGAAGAACATTTCCAAAACAGCTGGATTAGAAAAAAATCTATATGTTTGCATGAACTGTAGAGTATTTTTAAGGAGAAATTTGGATGTTGAAAAAGGTTTAGTTAATGGAGCTATGGGAAGAGTTGTGGGTTTTATTAATTATCAGAAAAAAGATGGAATTGAATGTTTAAAAATTAAATTTGATCAGATAGAAGAAGTTAAAGACATTTGTCGTTGTACAGTTCGTTTCATGCTTGTGAAAGACTTATATGTACGTAGGAAGCAATTTCCGTTTTCGCTAGCATATGCTGTAACTATTCACAAGTCTCAAGGATTGACTGTAGATTGTGCATTTGTGAACATTGGTTCAACTGTGTTCAAAGAAGGTATGGCATATGTTGCTTTGTCACGAGTGAAAACATTATCAGGTTTATTCATGATAGACTTTGATGACTCAAAAGTTAGTGCTGATAGAAATTGTGTAAAGGAGTATAATAGATTAAGAAGAAGCTATGCTCCTCATTTAGGTCAGTATCCTGTGTTGGAGAAACGTGTAGTTTCTCGTAAAAGGAGAAATGAGAATATCTGTGATGAAGATGTAGAGAGGAGGAAAAAAAAGAGGAGTGATGTAATTGCAAGCAAAAAGAATAAGGAAAATGAAGAACAGGTTGTAGGATGTCATTTTGAAAATAGCTCTGGTGTCAACTGCTACGCAAATGTAGTGCTGAATGTTGCATTTTATCTGGAAAGTTTGCAAGAGCAGATAATAGTAAATCAGGGAAAAAGATTCTGTTCTGAGTTGAGTCTCCTTTTTCAAAAGCTGAGTAATGATAAAACTCAAATAGAAAGTGCTACTGAAATTAGAAAACTTTTAGATGTATGTTCAGGACGAACACAGTTTTCTCAAAATGAACAGCAAGATGCACACAAATTTTTGATGTTTTTTCTTCAGGTACTGGAAGAAGAAGAAGTTGCAATTGATAATTTATTTGGTCTCTCTTATAAATGGGAACATAGTTGTGAAAACTGTTATAATATATGTGGCTCTAATGTTGATAATAAAAGGTTTATTTTTTTGACATTGCCAGAGACTAAAACAGTGACTTTTGCTAAATTAGTTAAAGATGCTAATCATAGCATGCAATGCGGTGAGTGTCAATCTGACATGTTTTCAACATTAATTTTAAAGGAATACGGACAGTATGTAATTTTAATGATGCAACGATGTAGAGCTGATGGGTCAAAATTGGATACTTTAATAAAGAAGTTTACAGGACAGCAATTATCAATTTCAGGAAAAACTTTTGTAACTGTTGCAATAATTTTCCATGAAGGACCTACTGTTACTTCTGGACATTACACAGTTTATCTTAAATGTGAAAAAGGCTGGACACTGTGTAATGATTCCCAATTGGTTTTTAAGCAACGTTTGCCTTTTGATTTAGCAAATTCCTATCTAATCTTCCTGAAACCTAAATTTTAGAGAGACTTGGCAAGATCTGGACAAAACAATTTTACCATTTTATTGGATTACCATTGGAATTTTCAAAAATAAAGATTTTTTAAATTATCATTTGGCATAATGGAAAGATAACCAATTGTAATGTGGACTTTTTTAATTTTTAATGAAACTTTCGAAAACCAAAAATTTAGAGAAAATCGGTAACATCTACACAATTTAAATTTTGGAATGTTATTGGATTGCCATTGGAAATTTTTTCAAAAAAGATTTTTTAAATTACTATTTGGCCATGTGGAAAGGTAAACAATTCTATTGTGGACTTAATAAATTATTAATAAATATTTCGGGAACCAATATGTTACAGAGAATCGGTGAGATCTGTACAAATAAAACTTCAGAATTTTATTGGATTACCATTGGAAATTTAATCAAAAAAGAATTTTAAAATTACTATTTCACCTAAAGGAAATGGAACCAGATGTAATGTGGAGTTATTTGAGATATAATATTGTGATTATACTTCTGAAACAAAAATATCAGACGGTATTTTAAAGAAATAAGTATTGATATTAGATGATATTTTTTAAGAATATTATGCATTTCTATAATATTAAGTTTAAGTAAAAAGAGATTGTGGGCTTTTTTAATACAATCTTTGAGATTGTTATTTTTTTTTGCCCGCTGTAAAATGATGAATGCAATTGCTTTCACAATTTATAGTGAAATGCAATATATTCTGAAAACAGCAAAAATAAGGCAAAAATATTTTTTGATAAATATGTAAATATGTGTACTGTATTATAAAATGTTTTAAAAATATTAATACTTTTTTCTTTTTTTTCAGATTGATATAGAAAATTTTCAAAAACTAGAACCATTTTTAAAGCAATTTTTTAAAAAAACAAATGAATAAATATTTTTTTGAGTGGGTATGGTAAGTCAATAATAATAATTGTAGTCTCTCAAGGACCTTGTAATGTGATAATTGATTTTTAGTGTTTTTAAAAAAAAAAAAAAAAAATTACGCGCACCGTACGCGTACGGTAAAAAAATAAATAAAAAAAGTTTTTAAAAACATATATAAAAAAAAGATGAAAGATAAGGTTGGCTCTTAAAAGAGCCGTTGTGTTCATGCAGGGACAGAGGAAATAAAGATTGGGAAAATTAGTCTCTGCGACAAGTGTGCTGATCTATTTTGAGGTTCACTAGGGAAACACTGGTCTCCCTATGACAAATTAGATCATGACAAGAGGCGCATCGAATATCAACCCTCAGAAATCGAGGGTTAATTTCCAGAGGGCCAGCAAAAGGAGATGCTCCCCCCACAGATGAAGGGCTCACCTGACCTGCAGAAGAAGGACTCAGCCCTGCAGATGATGGTCCAGGCTGAGCTGCTGTGGATGTGCTTGGTTGACTTACTGAAGGGTTACCTCCAGTAAGTCGAGCATGTGTCCTTTTGTGTACATCCTTGAGGTGCCTCATCATGGTATGATTCCCAAAGGAATACTTCCTGTCAGGATTACCTCTTGAAAGTACACGCTGACACAGCTTACAAGTAACTAAGGGTGCATTTACCTTTTGCTGGCCTTCAGGAAAAGTAAAATAATCCCATACATAAGAGGTCTTTTGTTTCCTCGCTCTCTGCCTCAAGGTAGTGCTGCTGGTGCTAGCCTCACTCTCAGAAGGGCTCTGCTGTTCTGCCATCGTATCACAAAGACAACCCAGCTCCTTCTCCTAAGAGATCACAAGCAGAAATGAGGGGAATGGGTGTGGTGTAGGAGAGTTCTAGAACTGAAAGTAGTTTCAACCAATCAAAAGTTGTGTTTCATGATCACATGACCTACCGTACGCTTACGGTACGCTTACGGTACGCTTACGGCAAAAGTACGCATGCGCGTAAAAAAGACACGTGCTTGCGGGCATGCGCTTAACAGTCACTCCCCGACACTTCCGCGTAACGTGCGCGTGTAGCGTACACGCGTACACGTCCCGCGCAGAGTACGCGCGGCTACGCAAATTGCGTTAATATACGCAAACAGCGTAGATAAATTACGGACGTTGCGTAAACCGTACGCTTACCGTAAGCTTACGGTACGCGTACTAAAAAAAAAGGAAAAAATGTACTGCAAATAAATTTTAGATGATTATTTTATAAAATATATTTAAAAAAACATATTAAAGAATTTTAAAAATTTAACCATAGTCTTTATAAAAGGATAGAAAATTAAAAAGAAAATATGTTTAAAAAATAGAAGAAAATAAAAAAATTAGCATTTAAAAAACCTTGCAAATTCACTGAAAAAATCATGGGTTTCACACACGTTATAGTTAGGAATTTGCATTTAAAAAACCTTGCAAATTCACTGAAAAAACCATGGGTTTCACACACGTTATAGTTAGGAATTAGCATTTAAAAAACCTTAGAAATTCAATGAAAAAACCAAAGGTTTCACACATGTTATAGTTAGCTGGTCATTTTACTCGTAAAAAACCAATGAAATTCCCCCGTTAAAGTTAGTTCAGCTAACTATAACTCGCGCACCCGCAATGCACTGCTGATGACGTCACATATTACATCACTCATGACATGGTCAGTGACATCACTCATGACATCACTGATGACATCTCAAATGACATCACTGATGACATCACTGATGACATCATCCTTGTGATAGAGTGGCAGACCTCCTATTACCCTAATATAACCTTTGATACACACATTCAAAAATAGAAATTAAAATTTTAAAAACAATGGACATACCAATACCAGTTACAACAACCTATACAGTAATTCTAAGATCCAAATACACATCCACTCATTCACCAACAGTCCTATACAGTCACTCATACATGTACTCACTCATCATATGTACTCATACACCTATACATCCTGTTACACAATGCCACTCATCCATAGAGGTACTCACACACATAGTCACTCATGCTAATAAAGAATCAAACATACATTTACTTGCATATACAGTTATACACACACCACCACACTTACTTCTACAGAAACTTACACACACTTAGTCTTTTAAACAATCACTTATAGAAACACATACGTATTCATACAGGAACTCTTCCAATCTCTCACTCTCACATATACTCACTTATATACACCAATAGTCACATATACTAGTTTAAAACATATGTAGTTACTCATAGAGACACTATTGAGACAGTCATTCACTCACTAACACACCCATACACACACTCATCCACCCATAGAGTCCTGCACACATGCTGTCTTCAATACATACAAAGAGTGAGTCATTCATTCATGCACCTATGCACTACGTAATACCCCCCACCGAACCATACAGACATCAGACACTGATACTCAAAAAACCAACTAATAACCTATATAGACACTCATGTAGCTACTCACCAACCCATGCAGCCACTTATACACAAAGTGAGAGACTGATACAGATATTTACATATTTAAACATTACTCACTAAGCCATGTATTCACTAAGATACACTTAATCCGTCAGTTATAGAATCAATTTTTCAAAAACAATTCATCCATTTAGACACTTATATACCCATTTATTCTTCCATCGACCTTGAGATATACATATATAAAACATATGTAATTTTCAGAAAAACACACATTCTCTGGATGATGTCATCAGTGATGTCATCAGTGATGTCATTTGAGATGTCATCAGTGATGTCATGAGTGATGTCACTGACCATGTCATGAGTGATGTAATATGTGACGTCATCAGCAGTGCATTGCGGGTGCGCGAGTTATAGTTAGCTGAACTAACTATAACGGGGGAATTTCATTGGTTTTTTACGAGTAAAATGACCAGCTAACTATAACATGTGTGAAACCTTTGGTTTTTTCATTGAATATATATATATATATATATATATATATATATATATATATATATATATATATATACACTCCAAGTGCAGGCTCACCGCGTTGCTCCAGATCGAGAGGGCGCATCGCCACCCAGCACCTGCTTGCTGGTTAAAACATACAGTCCATGCTCTCTTCCAAGTAAGTAGACAGCGCAACACAACTCTGGGGAATAAACAAATGGCTTTAATGATATTTCCATGCGCAAAGAGATTCTGTCCCTGAAACGCTCGGCATACGCATTTCAGCCTTCAAACGGCTTCATCAGTGCCAGTCTCAAGGTGTTCTTGATGTTCCTGGGGGGCCAAGCGATGTTATGCTGTTCCCGAGACCACTCCCAGTCACCATCCCTGGTTTGGGAGGTCCGGCCATTCCTTTGTCCCCTTATCAGGCGCACATTGGTGCCTCCTCTCTCCCCTCGCATCCAGAATCACACCCTGGATGCGAGGGGAGAGAGGAGGCAACAATGTGTGCCTGATAAGGGGACTAAGGAATGGCCGGACCTCCCAAACCAGGGATGGTGTTGATAGCCACAGCCAATTGTTATTGGGGTACCACATGGTGCAAGGAATGCCCTGTTACTCAATGGGCCTCCTCAATGGACTCTCAAGACCAGAATGCACCTGGCTGGGGAATGTAAGCAAAGCAGCTGTACATCATTGAGCGGAGGAGGGGCGAGAGACCACCTGACTGGGAGTGGTCTCGGGAACAGCATAACATCAGAGCGTCTCTGCAGACAATCATATGTGCATGATTTGTCTCATAACCGTACCACTTGGTTTTCATTTTAGGCCATACGGTATTTACCATATTGGCACTATGCCGACTTTAGGTCCTTTTGAATTGGTAAAGAACAGCCTCTTGACCTTTTGAGTTGTCTTGTACCAAATACGTAGCTTTCTAGCACTTGTGTCATTTTGACCATATTAACTTGTTTAATTTTGTTTTCTATTATGAGCCTGTTTTCAGTATGTCTATCCAAGAGGGCACCATGCCGATTCCAGGTTTCTCCCTTTCTTCTTTTGAATTGCTAAAAGAATATTTTTTCGAGTTGCTGTTGTTTTCAATATGTGGCTTATTTAGCACTGAAGTTATATAGACTGTATTAATCCGTCTATAAGAGCCAGCATCTCGCCCGACCGATAAATTACGCGCTTGATTTAACAATCTGCTCCCTTTTTCCCTACGACGGCAGCAACGGTATACTATAATGTAACCATGCAAAAACAAAAGTTTATTAAGAAATTAGCATTTATCGCAGATTACAATACTTTATCACGTGTATATATCGCTAGCATGCTTTGATATCTATCACTATGTTTGCGTATTTAGACATTCAGAAATGGCCGCCAAAGTCAAAGACAACATTCGTAAAACAATTAGTCTGTCCTTTATTTCAGCAGCTATGTAATGCCTACTGTGTTTGTAGCACTTCGTGTGATCAAGTCAGTGTGTCTGACGAAACGCGTTACGAATAGACCTTGGTTTACTTTCTGAGCGCGAGTCCTTCTGTGAAGAAGACGCTGTGTGTCATATATAAATATATATATATATATTTCCAAAATACCGCTCCTTCCAATCGTCTGGGACCCAAGAGAGGTGGCGCATGTGCCGGCGGAGCCAGCCGGCTACAATCTCCAAAATACGAATCACCAGTCAATGCGCTCTCAGTAATGCAGAACTCAGCAATCAAATTTACAAGAGGTGTTTTATTACGACGCGTTTCAGCTCCCTGCGGAGCCTGGTCACGTACAAGATGTGCAGTGCAAAACCGGGTAACTGATAAAGTTTTACAAAACATCAGCAAAGGACTAGACTGTTTACGTTGAATTTGTCAGACATATTGGAATGGTAAAAACAAATAGGTAACGAATACACGTGAATATTATCGGTACTCAATGACATAATGTGTGAAATAAAGTCAATGCCAAAATGTCAAAATCATGTACAAAATGTATAAGATTGCAAACTGCAATGTTCGGAACAATTCAAAGCCCAGTTGACGAATCCTCACGAAATTTTCCAAACTAATGGGGCGCTCCGCTCAGCTCCTACCCTGAAAGTCTCGGGGTGATTCGTCAAGCAGGGGCCGAGAAAAAACGGGGGGTCCCAGAACGCGTTTTCCCCATGCATTTTTCCATAGGACCTTTAGACACAGCTACAGCCCGAACGGCTGAACAGAATTACTTGACATTTGGCAGAGAGGTAGCCATAAGGTCAAGGAAGTGCGTCTGGTGTAAATCTGTTCAGTATTTCCTGAGAAAATAGCATTTAAAAGCATATATATATGTGGGCGCAGCCTAACCACACATCTCATCCTGAGATCTGATTGGCTGTCAGCACTTCATCCAAGAAGTGTTGGCAGCCATCTTGGGACCAATATACATGATAGCACCTCATTAAAAAGCATTGCAGTTAATAGAAGGTTTTAAGACTTTAGTTACATTATAAATCATTTGTTGATGGTACCATACTCATTTTAGGAATTGTGGTATGTTCTAAGGTGATTTCACCATGTGAAAAAGCCTTCTGCTGGGATATCATGATTGAGAGAAAAATATTTTCTCATGCTTTTACCACAGAGGTTTGGAAGGTGATCTATAAGCTAAACTGAGAGCTTATTTTCTATAAATTCACATTATCTTTCTCAGTCATGTGAGAATGAAGTCTGACATTCTCAGTAAAACATGTACATCCAACAAGGGCAGAGACTGTCAGTTGATTCCTTTGTGTTCTACTGCAGCTTCCCAGAGTGTTCCAAAGAACTACTAGAGCGCTAACAGTCCTACTTATGATAAACGTATGGCACACCTGAAGCCATCTTGCTTGGATTAAAGTGGTAACTCTTAAAACATTTAATTTAAAAAGGAACAAAATGAGGGGGTTCATTTTTCCATAAAAAGTATGATAGTGCTGCAAAAAGAAAAATTAGGGCACATTTTGAGTGACTTCTCAAATCCTCTTCTATTTCATTAAAACATTCTGACATGCAGACTGAAACATGCACTTTCAATACCAGCAGCAGTTTTCCCTGGTGAGCAGTAGCTTTACTACAGTGATCTAATGAGCAAAAAGAGTGCTAACATTCTGAATTTATGGCAAATGTGTGACACATCTGAATGCCTTCTTGATGGAATCAAAGTAAACAACTGAAAGTATTTCCTACTGAGGAGACTGCAGTAAATGAGGAAATTAGGAAACTTCATAACAAATAAGTCTCCCAAGATGGCCACCAGAGACAAAAGAGCCCAAATGTAGCCCAAATATCACCCAGATGTAGCCCAAGTATAGCCCAATGACAGAATGTCCCAGAATGTTCTTAAAAACAACTAGAGCGCTTACTGTCTTCATTATGACAAAAGTATGGCACACCTGAAGCCATCTTGATTGGAATAAACTGGTAACACTTAAAACATTTAATTTAAAAAGGAACACAATGAGGGGGTTCATTTTGCCATAGAAATTATGATTAATGCTGAAGAAAGAAAATGAGGGCACATTTTGAGTGACTTCTCAAATCCTCTTCTATTTCATTAAAAAATTCTGACATGCAGACTGAAACATGCACTTTCAATACCAGCAGCAGTTTTCCCTGGTGAGCAGTAGCTTTACTACAGTGATCTAATGAGCAAAAAGAGTGCTAACATTCTGAATTTATGGCAAATGTGTGACACATCTGAATACCTTCATGATGGAATCAAAGGAAAAAACTGAAAGCATTTCCTACTGAGGAGACTGCAGTACATGAGGAAATTAGGAAACTTCATAACAAATAAATCTCCCAAGATGGCCACCGGAGACAAAAGAGCCCAAATGTAGCCCAAATATAGCCCAATGACAGAAGTGTGCAAAACACTTATTATTTTGTGTTTTTGCAGTGTTATATAGTGCAGACTTGTCAGGTATTGGAGTGCTTTACATGAGCATTGGTTACATCACACAAGAACAAATTCATTTTGGTTGTAGACATGGGGAGACTAAGTGATTTGACCAGAATCACAGAATGTCGAACTGAAGCAGAAACTTCAACCTGGTTCCCCAGTTGCAAAGTCTGCAGTTCTGGAAGTAACACCACATCCTCTCCCCTAAGTGCAACATTTAATCAAGTGGTCAACTGGATAAAAAAACATAAAGATAACAAATAATTTAAAAGTGCTTTGTCGCTATTTGAAAACTCAGAAAATATGTCCTTATTTTAGTCTTTTAGAGCACTAACCATAATTTTGATGCCAATAAGACCCTCTCATATTTGTAATTTCTAAAGGAAATGCTCTAGGTATTACAGTTTTGATTACATCAAGATGATGTCAGGCGTTCCACACTTTTGTAATAAATATAGAATGTTAGCAATCTAGTTGTTCATTAGGATACTGTTGAGAGGCAGAGGCCAGGGGCACGGACTCTGAAAATTGAAGGCAGGTAGGAGGGTGCAAAGGCAACAATTTAACCACACTGAGCAGGCAGGAAGGGCCGTGGAAGCACAACAGACTATGGAGGGCAGTGGAAAGGGGGCAGGGGCAACAAACCAACAATACAGGACTTGCAAGAGAGGCTGTGGCAATGTAATAGACCATTGTGGGCAGAAGGAAGAGGCAATGGTAGTACAACCATACATGCCAACAGACCCGATTCATCCAGGAAACGTCCAATGTTTTTAAGCTCAAATGGGCTCTATTTGATCTGTCTCCTGTCTACAATCTCCTCTTTTTCAATGTAACTCAAAGGGGAACATCAATACCCCAGTTTTTTTTCAAAATCTCCCTCTTACCAATTTCAAAATGTTCGCAAGTATGGTACATTGGATCAAGGAAGGAAATGGGGTAGGGACATGGACTTGGATAACAGAGGACAGGAGGGACAAGGAGAGGTGCACCAAACTGACCCTGCAGGGCAGGCATCAGGGTTTGCAGCAGCACAATACACCACACAGGGCATGCAGGACGGGAGTGCAGCACAACAATCCATAGAAAGCAAGAGGGAGGGGACAGGCCCATGCACATGGACAACAGAGAACAGAGGGGCAAGAGGCAATGGTAGCTAGCTGACCATAATGGACAGACAGGAGAGAAAGCTGCAGCAAAACAGACCATAAAGGGCAGGAGGGACGGATCAGGGGCATTACAATGGAACAGACAAGCCAGGAGGGAGGGAGTAGGGGTCTGCACATGTAAACAGAGGGCTGGGGGCAAGGGGGCAGGGCAGGAGCAGCAAGATAGCCATGGAGGTCAGGCAGGATGGGCACTAGAAGCAAGACACACCATGAAGAGCAACAGTGAGACTGTGATGGCATACACACAGACCATGGAGGGAAGGTGGGAGGGGGTCAGGGGCAGCTAACTGACCACACAGGGAAGGTGGGAGGGGCCATGGCAGCACAGAAGACCATGCATGGCAAGTGGGAGGGTTAGTGGCAGCACAATGGGTATGATGGGCAAGAAGGAGGGTGCAGGGGCATGCACAAAGGACGATGGAGGATAGAAGGGAGGGTCAGGACCTGTGCACAGACAAGAAAGTTCAGGGGAAGGGGCCTCACAACAGACCACACGGGGCAGGCAGGAGGAGCAGTTGCAGCAGAACAGACCAGGGAGGGCAGAAGGGTGTGGCAGTACAATGGACCATGTAGGACAGGAGGAAGAGGATAGGGGCATGGCATGTGGACAGGCAGGGTGGAGGTGGCAGGGACAGGTTACAGTCATCTGACAATGCTAGGCAGGTGGGAGGGGAGTGGCAGCTCAACAGAACACTCAGATTAGATAGGAGTGGCAGGTCCATGGAACATGGTGGGCAAAAAGGATGGAGCAGGGGCATGCACAAAGACATCGGAGGGCAGGGGAAAGGAGAATAGGGGCAGCAAGCTAAGCACAGAGTTTAAGCAGGAGGTCAATGATGGGGCATGGAATTGGGCAATGGAGGGCAGGAGGAGTGGACTGGTACATCATACTAAATTGAGGGCAGTGGCAGCACATCAGACCATGCATGGCAGGAGGGAGGAGGCTAGTCCATGGATTCACACAACAGAGGATAGGGAGGAGGGGGATGGGGCAGCAAGCTAACTGTTCAGAGAAGGCGGGTATTAGGAACTTTATTGTTTTTAAAACATTGTGTCTGTGCGAACTACTTAAAATATGAACAAGTATGCAGCATAATCTCACTTTTATTCAGGAAGAAGAGGACGTTTGTGACTGTGACTCCGGGCTCACTTGGCAGAAACACCCCCTGACCCTCCACCCCCTATCGCAAAATGTAATGCCCGTGAAAAGGGTAGGTGAACACAGTGTTATATAGAACATAGTCCTGAGAGCACGATTGAAAATGAAAACTAGATATAGTGTATGGTATAAACTATGCACCAAAAAGTGTGATATAAGATGAACCGGGCGTGAAATATAATATGCAATACATTGTGCGCAATGACAGATGCATTGGAGAGCGCGAGATAGCACAGGCACTAGCGCGTGCTATGCGATATGCGCCTTGGAGTGTAATATGCACAGGGCAGTGTTGTGTAACCTAACTAGTCTCTAAAGTTGTAATATAAAATATGTGCTGGGGAGTGTAACGTTGCATATGCACTGTGACAAAGATATGGATCCCAGATTGCAATATGTATGGCATAGCACTGTGCGTTATAACATAGGCATCGAGGAAGGCACGTTAGCTGGGGCAATATAACCCGTGCGAAGACAAGTGTGGCATGACATATTCACGGGGTGGTGTTTCAGTGCACATGGGCTAGAGAGTGTCATAGCATATGCACTAGCTAGTGGAATACAACACAGAGGTGTGTGGCACTCGGCAGGCAATGGTGGGTGTAACACAGCATTGGGCTCTGTCAGGAGCGCGCTGTGACTCTCAAGTGATGTTCGTCCCCTTTCCAGAGAGTAAAATAAAAAGTATTACACATCCGGCAGTGGATGTGTGTTTTAATAACCGTGAGGGGGGTTTCTTGCATAGTTTTGGTCGAATTTTTGTCGAATCCCCTTTGAATGGCTTGGTGTGCATGTGTATTAAATGTGCCCGTCAATAGCTACCCATGTTTGTATAAATAAACGACAAGGGTGTCTACCGGGATTAGGCACAGTAGGGCATCAGACATGTCAGAGCTTCACTAGTGGTGTAAATACATTCCACGTGGATTCATTGTATGCATAGTCGCCGTTTAATGAATATCACGCAAATCGTCATGGTGATAGGTACGTACGGTTTGTCCAGCATGTCCTAGGTGTGTCTATAAATATATATTTTTTTAAAATAATAAAAAACAGTGGCCGGCCCTGGGGATTGGGGTCAAAAAAATATAATTAGGAGACAGGCCCTGGGGGATGGGCTCATCAGGGCAAATAAATTAGAATAAGAAGGGGAACCACACAGCCCCCCTTCTTAAAAAATTAAAATAAATAAAAGACTGGCATCGTGCCGGAGGCCATGCCCCCTCCGTGCAGCACTCTGCAAACGCCCCCCCAACAGGCATCTCCAGTATGCGCCAGGGAGCTGCGCTGCAGACAGGGGTTCTGAGGCCAAGCCCCTTTTTACACCTCTCTGCAACGCAGCTCTGTGGCGCTTACTGGAGGTACCTTGTGGTCTAGTTTGACCCTAGGGACCCTTTGGATTCAAGGGGACTTAATCTCTCAACTTAGAACAGCCACAGGGCGCGTTTACACAGTGGTGAAGGGAGGGGACGGGGCCTGAGGTGACGTGTGCAAAAACGCCCTATGGCCTGTTTTAAGAGGTAGTTTTAATCCCCCTGCCCTATTATATACCAGGGGCTTACAGAGGAGGTCATGCTAATCACAGGGGGACCCCAACGCATAATGCACCCTAGTGTATGTAGGTGTTTTCACTGTATTCTAAGTGTCTTTTAACATAGCACTGGCTCTAGGACTGGTTAGTCAGACTCAGTTACCACCAGTATCCGTCTGAAAAAGTTGAGGGTACAGGATGATTTTGCAACAAGGCTTCCTTCTGCTCTTCTTTTTGTTCTTTCTGCACATTATCCTTCTTCCTGCACTTTTCTTCGTCTTTGAGGACTTCTGTTGCTTCTTTCTGCACTTCTTTTGTTTCTTTCTGTGCATTTTTTCTTCTTTCTTCACATGTTCTATCTCTGTAGGCATAGTTAGAAATTAGCATTTAAAAAACCTTTGAAATTCACAGAAAAAACCATAGGTTTTAGGCACGTTATAGTTAGGAATTAGCATTTAAAAAACCTCAGAAATTCACTGAAAAAACCATAGGTTTCAGGGGTGTTATAGTTAGCTGGACTTTTCACTTGTACAAAACCATTGAAATTCCCCCGTTATAGTTAGTTCAGCTAACTATAACTCACGCGCCCGCAATGCACTGCTGATGACGTCACATATTACATCACTCATGACATGGTCAGTGACATCACTCATGACATCACTGATGACATCTCAAATGACATCATCCTTGTGATAGAGTGGCAGACCTCCTCTCACCCTAATATAACCTTTGATACACACATTCAAAAATAGAGACTAAAATTTTCAAAACAATGGACATACCAATACCAGTTACAACAACCTCTTCAGTAATTCTAAGATCCACATACACATCCACTCATTCACCAACAGTCCTATACAGTCACTCATACATGTACTCACTCATCATATGTACTCATACACCGATACATCCTGTTACACAATGCCACTCATCCATAGAGTTACTCACACACATAGTCACTCATGCTAATAAAGAATCAAACATACATTTACATGCATATACAGTTATACACACACCACCACACTTACTTCTACGGAAACTTACACATACTTAGTCTTTTAAACAATCACTTATAGAAACACATACTTATTCATACAGGAACTCTTTCAATCTCTCACTCTCACATATACTCACATATATACACCAATAGTCACACATACTAGTTTAAAACATATGTAGTTACTCATAAAGACACTATTGAGACAGTCATTCACTCACTAACACACCCATACACACACTCATCCACCCATACAGTCCTGCACACATGCTGTGTTCAACACATACAAACAGTGAGTTACTCATTCATGCACCTATGCACTACGTAATACCCCCCACTGAACCATGCAGACACTCAGACTTATACTCAAAAAACCAACTAATAACCTATATAGACACCCATGTAGCTACTCACCAACCCATGCAGCCACTTATACACAAAGTGAGAGACTGATACAGATATTTACATATTTAAACATTACTCACTAAGCCATGTATTCACTTTGATACACTTAATCAGTCAGTTACACAATCAATTTTTCAAAAACAAATCATCCATTTAGACACTTATATACCCATTTATTCTTCCATCAACCTTGAGATATACATATTCAAAACATATTTAATTTTCAGAAAAACACACATTCACTGGATGATGTCGTCAGTGATGTCATTTGAGATGTCATCAGTGATGTCATGAGTGATGTCACTGACCATGTCATGAGTGATGTAATATGTGACGTCATCAGCAGTGCATTGTGGGCGCGCGAGTTATAGTTAGCTGAACTAACTATAACGGGGGAATTTCAATGGTTTTGTACAAGTGAAAAGTCCAGCTGACTATAACACCCCTGAAACCTATGGTTTTTTCAGTGAATATATATATATATATATATATATATATATATATATATATATATATATATATATATATATATATATATATATATATATATATATATTTATTTAGGTTGTTGTTTAAATGTTTATAGTTAAGGGTAATTTGTGGATTGTACTGTTATGATTTTAGACATATAATTTACTGGGGTGAATGGTAGAGATTTTGTAGATGAAATGTATTTATATTTAATTTTAACATTTGTATAAAAAGTTTTAGGTTTATTTCCAATAATTGTTTAATGTATAAGGTGTTTTTCTTACATTGATGAATGATTATTTATTTATTTTGTTGATAATATTGTAGTCAATATTTTGGGAATCGAATATTTTTGACATATGATATGTTTATTGATAGGTTACAATATTTTTGCTGCTGATATTTCTGTTTTCAAGATAGGTTAAAATCGATATTTTTTACAACAATTTTTCTGTTCTCGATCTGCTTGTTTTTACTGGTTATGTATTTGAAGTCGATATTTTTGTCATTAGTATCTAATTTCCATATTTTTTTGTGTTTTGATATTGTATGCATCAATATTATGTTAGTGATCCTCCTCCTAATGGGGGCCTTAGTACAACATGTTCCTTCTTCCCTCACCAAGCTCTGAGAAGGACAGTATCATGTTTTAATAATATCTACTCCCTGTTGGTGTAGCTTCCTGAACCCTGGACCCAGGTTCCGTTTACTACTGAACGCCTGCCCAGAGGCTGGGACTCAAATTCGTTCCTGTTTCCAATGCATAAGCAGTGGTTTATATATTTGTTTAATAAATAATTATTCCTTTGTGTGTTTTATTCTTTTCCTGAGAAAGTGTATTCCTTTTCTGCCTCATAAACACATATTCTACTGCAAGATGGAAGGACTTAATATAGTTAATGTTCAAGCCTTCTAGACAGCTATAGGATTTTTACCACTCTTCATCCTCCTACTCCATGACTCAGTTACATAAAGGGTTGCATTAACTGGGGTTGTGTTCTGCCTGCTGGCTAGTTCATGACTGATGCTAATTCTATGAAAGAATGACAGAGGGGATGATGAGTACTTACAAACTAGAAAATCTTTCTTTTTGACACCTGCAATACAGAAGGTTCACTGTAATTCTTTGGTAATAAAAATCTTTCAGAAAGGTAATCTGGGTAGGGCCCAGTGATGGAAAGGTTCCCTGAGTGAGAGACATAATATAAAAATTTGGATAGGCTCAATTTGGGTAATAGTGTCAATCCCTTGCAGAGTGTGAAACACAATACAGAGTCAGGAGACACGTTAGAGCAAAGGGTGTGTGACAGATGCCACTTGACACTACTAGTCAGAGGTAGCCAAAGAGTATGGATGCTGTGTGATGCACCACCAACAAAGATATTCAGCAGATGGAAAATATCTGCAACCTGTGCAGAGGATATCAATTCCTGATGCTGGTGGGGTAAAAGCAGCAGCGCTGGAGAGGCAGTTCTTAAAACTGAGAACTACTGAAAATTATGCCTTAATGCAAAGGGTGAATGAAATGATAGGTTAAACTGTGCGGCTGTGGCTTATCTCCGTTTACGGGTTTTCACAGAATGTATAACTTTAATTTCAAATATGACAATTTACCACCCCACCCAACTTTGATTTAGGCCCAATGTTTCATTTTGTGATTGTTTAACATATAAATAGGAGACCAGTCAATATAAACATTTAAAATGAACATCACACACAAATGAGGTCATCATGTTTCTTTGTATTAAGTTTTGAAAACCACTTTGCAGGTAATACTGTTCTGAATTTTGTTCCACTTATTGTCTCTTTTGCATATTTATGAGTCTCACATTTCATGTGATCAAAATAGTTACAATGGGCCTTGAAGCTCATGTTTTCTAATCCAGAGTTAAGCCTATTATCCACATGCATGAGTGCAATTCAGCAGGGCACTGTAAAACATGCACACTAAAATGACAATAACTGTATCCTTTTTATCATGTTTATCCCAGGAGCACAGTTTCCTGTGAGAGATTTCACAAAACAGCACTAAAAGCAGATTTACTCTTTCCATCCGTGCTAATTTGACTTATCTCCATATTATGCAGTTTTTTTGATATTTCATGTTACATTTGTCATTCGGCCGATTAATTTCTTTTGCTGTAGAGCCAGTGTTGACATGGGAGATTTGTTTCAATCTGTAAATAGGATTGCACATGTTTATTGCTTGATTAGGCATGTGAGTCGATTTTACTCTAATTTAATTTAAAGAGCATTGTTTTTATTTAGGAAGATGAATTTTTGTTGTTTCCAGTCAAAGCTACTAAGAAATGGTTGCTAGCTGTACGAAATTGGGTTGGTGGTTGACTAAGGTGTAAAGCCCTGTCAAGCAAGCAACCACAATCCTTGTCAGGGTAAGGCAAAAGCAACCCCCAAAACTGACCTGTGCTCACCCCCTTGGGAGATTGCCACAGAGCATTCAGGATTAACTTAAAGGCACTGAGTAAAGTATTTGTGCACATCAGAAAAGGAGTGATGTACTGGGCTATAGTAGGTCCACCATACATGCCCATATAGTGTACTTTGAAGATAAGAGGTATGTAGTTCCTGTGTGTAGTTCTAGGGTTGCCAAGGGTCGGGTCTATGGGAGTGCTCCTTTTAGGAGCAAGGTCCCTCACACACGCCAAAGGGTTTCATGCTTCATCATTGGTCAGCTTTTCTTTGGGCGGCGCTGCAATGTCCAGTTAGGTCTGCTGGACAGAGTACCTTCAATCCAGGTTGCAGACTATTCCATGGATCTGCCCCTAAGATGTGCAACGCAGCTGAAGCAGTGCATCAGATCTGAGATGCAGTGAGACTGTGGTGCGAGGTCCTGTTGCATTGCCATTGAGGATCCCATAGATGAGGATTGCAATGCAAATTCCGGCATCGGGATGTACTGCGCAGGTGTCGGTGCTTCAGTTCTGTAAACCTCTGAGGCTACAATACAGGTCTTTGCAACGGGTCCAATGAATGCAGCAGCAGCGATGAGGTGGTTTAGCTCAGGCATGCATCGCTTAACCGACAAGATGCATCGGTTCCACTGGCAAGCACCTTACGCCATTCCCAAAGGTCCAGGACTAGGGTGGCACCACTTGGCAGGGTTGATTCACAGATGGCAGAGTCCTGGTGCAGATGCAAAGAGGTCTGAAGCCTGTTATGTCCCTGAGGCTTCAGATCAGGAGGCCAGCCAACTAGCCCTTAAAGCTACCTGAGTTTTGGGTTCAAGAGATTCAGGCCAAGTCCTTCTCACCCAAGCAATAGGGCAGCAGACCAGCACAATACAGCACAGTGCAGCAGAGTGGCAGGGCTTTAGAAGCCTCACAATCTTTCTCTCTGGCAGAGTATCCACAGGTTCAGAAGGGTACTGAAATGGCGGTGTTGGAGGTCCTTCTTTTATACACAGTTGTGCCTTTAAACTGGAGAGAAGCTTCTAGAGACCAGCCTTCGAAGTGCACAAATGCCCTGCCTCCCCTTGTCATGGCTCCAGACTAACTACAGAGGGTATGCAGCCATTTGTGTGGGGACAGAACACAGCCTATTCAGGTGTATGTGAGGCTGGGTCCAGCTCCTTCCTCCCATCCTGCCAGTAACGGCCCATTTTGTCACACCTAAGCTCCAATTATGTGTGACTATTTAGGGGGAACACAAAAGCACAACTACCACCTACACCCAGTCATGTGACCCGAGGCAGGTTGCAGGCACCAAATAGCTAAGGCAAGAAAATGCCACATTCCTAAAAGTGTTGTATGAAGGGGGTGTTGAGTTTCAATGGGGTAACCCACAAAAACTACACGACCTGGGTCAGTATTACAGTACAATATAACAATGGTCGTGGTAGTAATATATCAAAAACAATAATTAGAAAAGCGCAATCCACACTATACAGTTGTTAGATGCCTGAATCAAATTTAATAGTATCTCTAACAAATGGCATTCAAATGCAATTCTAATTCAAAGCATTTCATATATGGCAACACAGTTGCTCCAATACGTTGTGATGCAAAAGTATTTACAGTGCTCTAAGAAAGAGGGAAAAGAGGTGGGTAGCAGGTGGTGAATACGTGAGTGAGGGACAGGGAAAGGATATTGTGACATATATACATCATTTGTACATAGTAAAGGACCTTTCCGGCCTACCATAGGTCATCTGTTCCTGGATCAACACATAGCTCTAATGAACATAGGTAATTTTTAAGATTTTGCCTTTGCCCTGAATCTAGCGATCCTCTTCATGGATAGTTTTGAAAGCAACTACATCTATTCCAATGCCAATCCATTTAGTATATGTATTACTGAATGGCGAAGGTACATTGGTGACGTACTGCTAATCTGGACAGGAAATGACGTCGAACTTAGGAACTTCTTTGAATGGCTCAATACCTGCTCGAACGACATCAAATTTACCATCCACTGGGACAGACACACTATTGATTTCCTAGACATCAGCATCAAGACTGCAGAAGACCACCTCTACACCACTCTGTACAGAAAACCAGCGAAACGTAACACACTGTTGAGGTATACCAGTCATCACACACGAGGCCTCCGAGATAACCTACCATTTGGCCAATTCCTCCATATACGGAGGAATTGTACTTTGAAGGAGGATTTTTTCAAAGAATCTGAGGATCTAATCCTACGTCTCATGGAACGCGGCTATCCGAAAAGACTTGTAAAACGAGCACGGAAAAAGAGCATCTTACGGCAACAGAGAAACATTATTGATACCAAAGCAACGTCCCAGCGACAATAGCAGAATGATCTGTGTGACTACGTACTGTACTAAGAGCAATGAAATAAAGAGAATAGTGAATGGACATTGGGGTCTAATCTCAGATGTCATGGAAGTTCAAGACCCACCGATGCATGCTTTTAAGAAAGCTAAGAACATCAGAGACCATGTCGTCCGCTCTCTTCTAGACATGCCACCCAAGCAGACCATCCAAAGGATGTGGAACCTACCCGTTGTGGTGGGCCACTATAAATGCAGGCATGTAAGGCATGCAAAACAACCATTGAAACCAAGACCTTCATCCACAAACATCATACCATTGAACTGAAAGCACACACAAATTGCAACTCCAGCGATGTAATCTATGCAATCCAGTGCCCATGCAACCAACTGTACATTGGCCAAACTAAACAGAAAGTCAAGACACGTATCCTACAGCATTGCAGTAGAATCTGTTGCAATACAACCGGGCCACTGCTTGTGGAGCATTTCAGAAACCAGACACACACAGCTGAATCTATGAAGTGGGTTGTACTTGAAAAAGTGTCATTAGGACAACGGGGAGGTGATTTGGGACCCATCCTTAACAGAAGGGAATGTAAATGGATGCATTTGCTGGACACGGTCAAGAATGGACTCAATGAACTAGACGGCACAAACTCACAACTAGCTGGCCTATCCACTGAATAATTCTTTGATATATGAGATGGGATGTATATCGGACACACCTCTTTCAGACACTATGTATCATGATAACTCCCCCTACCAGGCCTACCAATATGGAGACACTGTTTGGATTTCAGGCTATGCTAGGTTTTATATAACACTGTCTAGATATAGGATGCCATATATTACCAGGCCCAACAATATGGAGACACTGTTTGCATTATAGGACATGCTATTTATTGTATAACACTGTGTATATATGGGATATACCTTAAGACCTTGACCCGTGTAACCTAATATATATTTAACAATGTTGCATGTAAATGTCTGCAATAATATGTATACCCGTTACAATATGGGAGTTATTTATATTTTACCTTTTACATTGACTCTGTATCGATTTACCATGATATTGAACAGTTCCCTTGGTAAATGTAAATGTACCAACATGCTTGTGCTTTACTCCACATCAGGCCTTTTTCTATTTTATAAACACTGTCTATATACAGGATATATTTCAAGACTTTGTACCCTTGTAAACCCAATAAATCTCACTATGTTACGTGTGATAATATGTAACCCCGGGCGTAGTACTCCACGTCGCCCACGGAGTGTACGTAGCGCTGCCCGCTTCGCGGCTTATGAAGTAGGCATAGCAGGCAGCGCTACGCACACGCCAGGGTGAAGCAGAGCTGCCTGCCGCCCGCCGCCCGCCTCCCGCCTGCCCTCCTTTTAAAATAATGTAAACTATGATAAAAAAATTAAATAAAATGCCTTACCTGCAGCGTGGCGTCACGGGGCTCCCTCTTCCTCGTTGCCGATAACTTCTTTTCACAAATGCACATGCGCAGACACACGCGCATGCGGATTTTTCATGAGAAATGCGCATGCGTGGGCGTCCGCGCATGCGCATTTGTGAAAAGAAGTTGTCAACGAGGAAGAGGGAGCCCCGGGACGCCGCGCTGCAGGTAAGGTATTATATATATATTTTTTCATCATAGTTTACATTATTTTAAAAGGAGGGCGGGCGGGAGGCGGGTGGCGCGTAGTGGGGCTATGCAGAGCGCACGAGTGTGCGTAGATTTGGCCACACTACGCGATGCTCCACGTAGCCCCACTACACCCACTACGCCCAGGGTTAATAATATGTACACTCGATAAAATAGGGGAGTTGATATACTTTTACTTATTTATTTATTTGTCCCTTTTTACATTGATTCCGTATCGATTCACCGTGATATTGAACAGTTCCCCTGGTAAATGTATTTTTCCCAACATCCTTGTGCTCTACACCGCAGAATGACAGCTCTCTAACCAACAAGAAACAGCAACCTAGGTTAAGACAGATGTGGGTCGTTTTTCTTTCCTTTTCGATAGCAAGGCACACATGCTCATTAACATGGCTTTACATGTTCACTTAGACTCGCTCTTTTCATAGATCCCTAAACACCAAACATCCATGTAATTCGCAAGGTATTGATTGATTGGTTGACACAGAAACGAGCCCCCCAGCAGCATCCTGCTGCTGCACGTGCGCCACGCTGCCTTCAGTACTTAAGCGTGGACTCTGCCAGCCGAAATCATCTCAGAGCCCGACAGGCCACACAGGAGGTAAGAAATCACTGCAGAGAAGCGCACTAGCGGTACGTCTTTCTAACGCTCTTAAAGCGACACGTACCCGCTGGTTTTCCCCTTTTTGGACATAATTTGTGCACCACGTTTGCAATTTATCCTGACAGCTAACGCTGCGTCCTGTTACAGTGGAACCATGGTATTAGATGAGGAGGGGTTTTTTTTCTTGCCTCACTCAGAATTATGTATAGACCGTTTTACTCTGTTTGGACTTAGCAAGCTTCTTGACTAACATGGATTGTTGGCGCGCATTTTCGTGTCTGGGAGCACTTACTAAGCTGCTGATTGCTGAGATCACGTTGAACTTCCGTTAGAAACCCGTGCTGTTTCACTTTGTATACTACCATTTGACTACTTGTGCGAGCTATTCATGTCCTTGAACACACAGCACAGTCACACTGCTGTTATCCCAAGAAGGTGATGTTTACCCTAATAAATGTATTTCTTTCTTGAGCGCCAATCCTTATTCTCTTTCTTACACATTCATCTTGATTATTCGCAGGTGCTCTTAATGACCTTGTCCTGATGAAGACCCCGACGTGAGGATTCACTTACCCTCCACCACAGGGGTCGAAACGTAGACGGCCCAAACTTCCACACAAACTCTAACAACAAAATCTTAAAAATTACCTATGTTCATTAGAGCTATGTGTTGATCCAGGAACAGATGACCTATGTTAGGCTGGAAAGGTCCTATACTATGTACAAATGATGTATATATGTCACAATATCCTTTCCCTGTCCCTCACTCACGTATCCACCACCTGCTACCCACCTCTTTTCCCTCTTTCTTAGAGCACTGTAAATACTTTTGCATCACAAGGTATTGGAGCAACTGTGTTGCCATACATGAAATACTTTGAATTAGAATTGCATTTGAATGCCATTTGTTAGAGATACTATTAAATTTGATTCAGGCATCTAACAACTGTATAGTGTGGATTGCGCTTTTCTAATTATTGTTTTTGAAAAATTACTACCACGATCATTGTTATATTGTACTGTATGAAGGGAGTGAGCCCAGTATTAATAGCCAGATGGGGCCAAGCTAAAGTAAATCAACAAAGAACCTTGCTACCATTTCTAATGCTGCTATCTTCTCAAACAGACTAAGGGCCAATATTTGATTTCTTTGGTCCTGGTTTTTTATCTAACCGTTACTTCATTCTTTCATTATGTCATTTTGTCATTTCATTCAATCTGAAATGAGGATACACTGTTTGTTACGAAAAATTATAGACCAACAGGTTATGTACAAATACAAACCAAAAACTTTGAACATAATAAACAGCAAAACACAAATAATGCTTACAAATATATTCACAAAAGTGCACAAAGAACAGTAAACCAGTCGGTTGTTTCTAGAACATTAGACATGAAGCACTCCCATTACACAAGGTTCATAGTGGATTTAGAGAGATGCTAGCCATTGGGAATAAAGTTGAGAACAGTTGGGGTTAAATCAACGTTAAATATCCCTCGACACTGTCTAGGTTCATTAACTGTCCATTCCTTAATGGCAGAAAGAAAGTGCTGACGCGTTTCAAGTCCCAGGATCACTCGTGGGACTCTCTTCAGGGCTGTGACTTTGTGTAGTCTGGTTAGTGTGGGCTTATTTTTAGTGACCGGGTCGACAGTATATTGTTCTCCAATTTTTATAAAAGCAAGTCTTTTCCGGAAGGGGCAGTGAGAGGGACAAAATGACCCCTCACGGGAGCAACACCAATGGGGTAACTGGTAGGTACTCACCAGATAGGCCTCCATTCTCATCATAGGCGGTCATTTTTTGTCCCAAAGAAAAAGCGTCCAACAAAAGAATAAACCGTGTTAGTGCAGTAGAGTGATAAATAGTTGCACTCCACGTTGTGACAAAAAGTGATTAAAATTGACAGACACACCTTTTTCACAAGTACTTTATTATTCACAGAGTGTGATCTGTCAAATTAAAAGATAGGCTGGTTGCTAACCTTGCAGACCAAAACCAAAGGTCAACATGTTTCTTTGCCACGAAATTTTGGCAAGTTCTTCAGGGCCAGACACTTCGTCACAGCACCAGTGTTGGACACACCATTCTCGTGGACTGTCAATTTTAAAAGTACAGAAAACCACTATGTTAAAAAACTACTGTTCGCCCCCTGAAAAATCCATATTCTAAAGTTACAAGCATGATAGTTACCCTCAAACAGCTTATGTCTCTCATACCAGCTTGCAAGGTAAACTTGTAATGTAGCGAACTCCTCGTGTGAGTCCTCCTTTATGATTGACCCTTCAGTCGTTTTGTCAATCTAAACCCATACCCCAGAAAAGAGTGAGAGTTTTTCAAAACACTTGTTGGAACTCGCACATGCTGCATATTGTCACACCAACAGTCTCAATGTAACTATGTAACTATGAACATAAGTCTAGGCTTAATGTCTTGCGATCCCTTAATGTATTATAATGTCATGGAATACTAGCATTAAACCAATCGCCACTAGAAAAATGCATCGTTCAGCGGTCACAACACGCCCAACAGAAGGAAGTAAAGGCAGGAAGGCAAAACCCTCGTATGAACTCCTTCTACATCTATTTTCAATGCAAATACCTGGCTCTCAATCTCGGGGCATTATGCACAACTGTGCGACCCCCATGTTTGATCGTATCTCTTTAAACATTACCCCAAACCAATGCCACAACATCCAGGAGCATCGGCTCTTCAAAACACCCCCGGCCACCCCACTCCTCACTGGCTGAGGCCTCACGGAGCACAGCGTCTCCTCCTTCATCTTGCTGCCGCCTCTACGAGTGTTTAAAACTCTTCGAAAGGCGATCACGTGATGACGTCACCGGCGTTTGATGCTCGGCCACCATCTTAGAATGGGGAAGTTCTCTTCTTTTCTTTTTTTCTTTTCAGAAAGTGAACAATTATAGTCCCGTTTCAGATAGTTGGGGACCAAAAACTACGGAGCATGCATCATATCTATGGGCAATCTTCAAACCTAAAGACAGGAATACTTACAATTATTAAGTTGTTACAGTGAATAAATAGTCAGGAGCAAAGTTGCTTATGAGAATGTAAATTCAAATAAAAGCAACTTTATTAGTCAAACAGAGCGATGTGGCTGACAACCAATGCTCGTGAAGCTTCTAACATAAATACATGCACATAAAAAAAATATATATATGTGCATACAAAAATGTATATATACATCTCGGGCTCATCTTTAGGATCTGAATAAGGAGCACTATGGCATTGTGTAATGGCTGTTTGTTATACAACTTCATTGAAACATTATCATTAAGGTCCCCCAATGGGATTCATTTTCCCTCTGTTCCCACTAAAAACATAACCATATTGAAAAACAGAGTAGAGAGACACTGGCAGAAGCACCGTCACTGATACCAAAGGCTTAGAATTCAAAACAGGAAGGTGGAAGTATGCATGGTAAATCTGCCGACCCTATTCCACTCAATAACTTCGTTAAGCCGCTGTTGATCACTTCTTTCTTGATAAATCCATTGTGCTTCCTTTGAAAGGAGAACCTTTTCAACATTATGTGGGTTGCCCAATACTTTCTCGAGAACTACCCAGGTAAAGTTGTGTTTCGCTGTATGGCAGTGTTATACTAATTTGGTTGTCAGTTTTCCCACCTTTATGGTGCTCAGATGTTCTTGCATCCTGGTCTTGATCTTTCGAGATGTGAGCCCTATATATTGAAGCCACATTCACAAAGTAATCTGTATACCACATTAGTGGTATTACAGTTACTGAAATGCTTAAGAAACCACTCTCTCCCTGATTTTAAAATTAGCCTCGTCGTTTTTTTAGTTAAAGGACAAACTGAACAGGAACCACAAGGGAAGTGCCCCTTTGGAATGGTAGTCTCATTGGTTTTCATTACAGATGGAACAGGAGTATGGACCAGTTTGTCTTTTAAATTGTTTTGAAGAGCCGATACTCCTAGATGTTGTGGCATTGGTTTGGGGTAATGTTTAAAGCGATACGATCAAACATGAGGGTCGCACAGTTGTGCATAATGCCCCGAGATTGAGAGCCCGGTATTTGCATTGAAAATAGATGTAGAAGGAGTTCATACGAGGGTTTTGCCTTCCTGCCTTTACTTCCTTCTGTTGGGGGTGTGGTGACCGCTGAACGATGCATTTTTCTAGTGGCGATTGGTTTAATGCTAGTATTCCATGACATTATAATACATTAAGGGATCGCAAGACATTAAGCCTAGACTTATGTTCATAGTTACATAGTTACATTGAGACTGTTGGTGTGACAATATGCAGCATGTGCGAGTTCCAACATGTGTTTTGAAAAACTCTCACTCTTTTCTGAGGTATGGGTGTAGATTGAGAAAACGACTGAAGGGTCAATCATAAAGGAGGACTCACACGAGGAGTTTGCTACACTACAAGTTTACCTTGCAAGCTGGTATGAGAGACATAAGCTGTTTGAGGGTAACTATCATGCTTTTAACTTTAGAATATGGATTTTTCGGGGGGCGAACAGTAGTTCTTTAACATAGTGGTTTTCTGAACTTTTTCAATTGACAGTCCACAAGAATGGTGTGTCCAACACTGGTGCTGTGACGAAGTGTCTGGCCCTGAAGAACTTGCCAACATTTTGTGGCAAAGAAACATGTCGGCATTTGGTTTTGGTCTGCAAGGTTAGCAACCAGCCTATCTTTTAATTTGACAGATCACACTCTGTGAATAATAAAGTAATTGTGAAAAAGATGTGTCTGTCAATTTTAATCACTTTTTGTCACAACGTGGAGTGCGACTATTTATCACTCTACTGCACTAACACGGTTTATTCTTTTGTTGGACACTTTTTCTTTGGGACAAAAAATGACGGCCTATGATGAGAATAGGGGGCCTATCTGGTGAGTACCTACCAGTTACCCCGTTGGTGGTGCGCCCAGGAGGGGTCATTTTGTCCCTCTCACTTTTTTTCACATTATTTCTGGTGTATTGAATGGATTGAGAATTTTGTAAACTAGTTTTCAGTCACCATTCACTTTCTTGGGGACTGTCTGTTGGAAAAAGTTTTTTTAAAAATAAGGCAATAAGTGTTGCACACTACCATATATGAGGAGTTTTTTGCAGAACACAAAATAGAAGCGACATATACACTTCATTTATAAATAATTTGCCTTAGAGACCAGGCTATAATTTTTTGTAACAGTGTATCCTCATTTCAGATTGAATGAAATTACATAATGAAAGAATTAAGTAACGGTTAAATAAAAAACCAGGACCAAAGAAATCAAATATTGGCCCTTAGTCTGTTTAAGAAGATAGCAGCATTAGAAATGGTAGCAAGGTTCTTTGTTGCATTACCTTTCTAAAATTAGCATTTGTAGAACTGTAATTTAAAATACGACTTCATCGTAAGATAGGATTTTAAATGAGGGTTTCAGAAACACCAAACGTGAACCAGACATATCTTCCCATTTTGAAATGCACGTATAAAATGCAGTAAAATAATCCCAATCTTATCCTATGTGAGAGATAGACATTGCACTAGTGATAAACAAATGTAATAGCTTTTCACTACCAGAACATGTAAAACTTACATTTTTTAAATACATTGCACCCTGCCCTCTAGGCTGTCCAGGGCCTACCCTAGGAGTGTCTTATATGCATTAAAAAAGCAGTTTTGGTCCTGGAAAAAAGTGTATTTTGACAGGACAAAATGGCAGTTTAAAGTGCACATATAGGCTCTGCTATGGCAGGCCTGAGTCATGTTAAAAGGGCTCCTTAAGTAGGTGGCACAAGCAGTGCTGCAGGCCCACCCGCAGCAATTAATTTTAAGGCCTGGGACATATGTAGTGTCAATTTGCTAGGGACTTAAGAGTAAATTAAATATGCCAATTGGGGATAAGTCAACAATACCATGTTTAGAGGAGAGGGCACATGCTCTTTGGCACTGGTTATCAGTGGTAAAGTGTGCAGAGTCCTAATACTAGCAAAAAAGAGGTAAGAAAAAGTGAAGAAGGAAGGCAAAAAGTTGGGGGAAAGACCATCTTATGGCTGACGGGTTTAACACTAGAATAAGCCCTTTAGAAACACTACTAATAGACCTGGTGTTTATCCTTTCTTTCATCATAAGGCCGATGGTTGAACCTCTAAAACTATTCACATTGATGCGCAAATATAATGCGTTGTGCAAGGCAGCGTAACGACAATGCAAAGTCTTTTGTAAACTTTACAAGGCTACATAAGGGTCGCTTTGCCCACCTTGTGTGGCTTTGTAAAAAATGTAATGCAAAACAGCAGCTTGTGCTGTGCTATATTACATTTGGAACTGGTAGGTGCTTCATGGGTGGAGCATAGGTGTTCCTGTGCATCCAAGCATGGATTTGATGCAATTCCAGATTTACAAAGGTTTGTAAACCTTGTGGGATTGCGTCAAATCAGTACCCCTAGCGGGTGAAGATGTAACAAGGAGAAAAACTTTTTTCCACCTCTTTATTTCCTCTTTTTATGCATGATGGATTCTGCCTCTTTGGATTGTATTTCAGGATGATATCCCTTTTGGTACCAAAACAATCCTGCCCGCAATGCAGGCAGCCTTGTGCTATGGTGCATGGGTGCCAGCTTTGGTGCTAGGTAGCACATAGTGCACCAGCGGAAAGAGAGAGCATAAATGCTCCTTATTTTATAAATACAAAGCTTGTTTACTCTCTTCCTTTCACACAACACAGTACAGAAAGTTTCCTTGCTGCACTACATGTGTGACATATTAGTAAATATGTCCCTAATTGTGTAAAGACGTTGATGGTTTAGCAGACTTTTAAGCAATGTATTATTAACCCAGGCAGAGGGTTTATAACATTTTGCTCTTTAACTAAATTGCAACATATATTTTTGATTATTTTTTATTAATTCTGAACTCTGATTTACTATTTTTATGCCATGATTAGCTTACTACAAAGCACTGCAAATAGTATGCAAATAGTACAATTTAATCATTTCCTCATGCAAACCTTTTAGGAATATAAAACTTTGCTTTTTGAACTAAGTGACCATGTAGAGTCATGATTCCTTGTTTTTGCTTTTGGGCTCAGATTTATTATTTTTGCAACAGCTTTCTTTTGCCAAAATAATTATGGCAATACTACAAAACATAGATTTGTGTCTCTTAGCACAAAGAACCTGCTAATATACACAAATGAAGTGTAATGGGACAGGTACGTCCCTAAGATTTAATGGAAAGCCAAATCCTCTTACCCTGTAAGGACAAAGTCTACTGCATACTGAGGGCTTGTAAGGAATAGAAGTGGGAGTGGACTCTGGTCAGTTACACTTCAATAACAGACACAATATCACAATGTTCTGTTTGCTCTCAACTCTGCCTTTCCTATTCTGTTCTCTATCTACTTTCGTAACATGCAATACTCATAGTATCTGAGATGTTTGTTTGTCTGTGACAATTTGTATTGTTGCATATAAGACCATCTGTACCCAACTTCAGGACATGCCACATGTTGTAATGGTGTCTGTAAGTGCATTTCCCTCAAAATACCTATCCAGGACCCATGATATGGGTTAAAATGTAAATGTATGGTGCATCTCAAATGCATGTTGCCAATAGCTATGGTATACTGATTGTTTGACAAGTGTTGCCAAAGTGACATTAAAGTCATTACACCTACCCTGAGGCCTTGTCACTCTCACTCTAATGAAGATGCTACACTTTTTTTGACCCTTCTCATTTGTGTCCCATGTTTCTACTGACCTTCCCTAGTCATGCAGGTTAACATTACTCAAGTGTTGCAAAAGTGGCATTCAGGTTTCTACAAGTACCATGAGGCCTTGTCTCTCCTACTCTTACCAAGATGCTACACTTCTTTTGCCCCTTCCCACTTGTCTCCCATGTTATAACTGATGTCAACTGTTCATGCAGGTTACCATTTCTCAAGTGTTGCTAAGGTGACATTGAAATACTACCACTGCTACCATGAGGCCATGCGACTGGAACTTTAATCAAGATTCTACACTCCTTTTTCCTTTTGCTCACTTGTCTCACATGTTACTACTGATCTTCCTTTGTCATGCAGGTTAACATTACCCAAGTGTTGCAAAAGTGCCAGTGAAGTCACTACAACTACCATGAGGCCTTGTTAATCCAACTCTAACTAGGGTACTACCCTCCTTTGGCCCCTTCTCACTTTTCTCCCATGTGACAACTGATCTTCATTCATCATGGACTGTGTAATGTTCAGACAATGCTCCACTCAGATTTATGTATGCATTCTTTGGTTGGTGGTGTCCTGGAGCCATCAACTGAAAATAATGATAGCATCAATGGTGTACCCTAACATATGTGAGCCATGAAGGAAACACAGCTCATTAGCAGTGCCAGGTGACCCCTGACTCTGCACTTCTCACATGATGAACAATCAAAAGTATATAACCAAGCTGGGTGTTTGCCTGTATTAGATACAGCTAGGCCTTGGAATGGACAAATACACATGTTAGGACCACATTGTGTTCGTAGCAGAGTTTTGGAGATGCGGTATATATCCCTAAAGCCAAAATGCCACTTATCTGCACAGCTGATGAAATCTACTACATCTAATGAGTGCCAAAAAATGTCAAGTAACCAGCTTCAACTCCACACAAATAGATGACAATATTAATCTCTATCTATTTTGTTCCAGTCTAGGTCCCCATTTACCTTGACACAAACAAAGTGGATGTAGATACCTCTCTTCCAACATTAATAATGTTTTCTATATCATCAGGTCGATCCACCACTGCACCTGCACAGAGGTCGGAAACCAAACAGAGTTCCTTTCCCCACAGGACGAAGCCCTCAGTGATGACAACGCTCCTGAAGAGTTGGATGTGGATGACAGTCCTGGCCCTTCTGGTCAGCCTGGGCAGACGCCAACAGTGGTATTCACTATGCTCACTGCAACACCTCCCACCGTTGCTACAACATCTCAGTCAACCACTGCCCCGCCGAATTGTGAACCTAGCACAGTCAATACCATCCTGTGCACCCCAATCCTATATTCTTCGATGGCTAACACCATCCCAGTCACTGAGGAACCAGGACCCAGTGGGAGGGTGCAGTCTGTGCCAAGGGCACAGGGCCACGGGGGTAGGTCTAGTGGGTGGGTAAATGTGGCCTGCAGAGTGAGCCCACTAAGACCACGGTCAACCAGGCTGCCGTTAACCAAGGCCTGGGGGTCTACCAGGACTCCCAAAGTGTCATGAACCAGGTTTGGCTGAAATCAGGGAAATGAAGGCGCTGCAAAGAGACACATACCAGGAGATTGGTGACTTCCACACTGAGGTGGCAGGCATCCACAATGAGGTGGCCGGCATCTACAACAAAGTGGCTGGCATCCACACCAAGGTGGCTTCCCTTATTAGGGTGCAATGTGATATTCACACCACCCTCTGTAGGACATCTCCCCCTTCCTGTGGTCCAAGTACATCCCCACCATCAACATCTGCCTCACCCATAGGAAGGGAGGCCGTGTTAAAGGACAACATGCCTGCAAGCGCCCTTGTCTTAGCAGCTCCAAGCTCCTCTCTGGCAAAACGTTACAACAAACAAATGAATGATGGACGGAATGCTGACAATGCAGACATTCTCCCCCAGTCAAGAGATCTGGGTTAAATCCATCGTTCTTTTGCCCACTACACCACCCCAGTTTAGACATGGCCATATGCAAATCAGTCTTGACCCTGTGCCTCATGGGAACAGTCCAGCCCGAACTGCCAAGCCATGTCTTCCCTGGACCGGAATCAAGCATCCTAGGACAGGTTTCTGGCTATCAGCCGTCATCAGCCAGGATAGCTTGACTCCAGTGGCGTAGTGAGCACGGGTCCCACGTCTGGGAATACCCATCCCACTTAGGGCGAAAAGCGTTACAACAAACAAATGATGGACGGAATGCTGACAATGCAGACATTCTACCCCAGTCAAGAGATCTGGCTTAAATCCATCGTTCTTTTGCCCACTACACCACCCCAGTTTAGACATGGCCATATGCAAATCAGTCTTGACCCTGTGCCTCATGGGAACAGTCCAGCCCGAACTGCCAAGCCATGTCTTCCCTGGACCGGAATCAAGCATCCTAGGACCGGTTTCTGGCTATCAGCCGTCATCAGCCAGGATAGCTTGACTCCAGTGGCGTAGTGAGCACGGGTCCCACGTCTGGGAATACCCATCCCACTTAGGGCGAAAAGCGTTACAACAAACAAATGATGGACGGAATGCTGACAATGCAGACATTCTCCCCCAGTCAAGAGATCTGGGTTAAATCCATCGTTCTTTTGCCCACTACACCACCCCAGTTTAGACATGGCCATATGCAAATCAGTCTTGACCCTGTGCCTCATGGGAACAGTCCTGCCCGAACTGCCAAGCCATGTCTTCCCTGGACCGGAATCAAGCATCCTAGGACCGGTTTCTGGCTATCAGCCGTCATCAGCCAGGATAGCTTGACTCCAGTGGCGTAGTGAGCACGGGTCCCACGTCTGGGAATACCCATCCCACTTAGGGCGAAAAGCGTTACAACAAACAAATGATGGACGGAATGCTGACAATGCAGACATTCTCCCCCAGTCAAGAGATCTGGGTTAAATCCATCGTTCTTTTGCCCACTACACCACCCCAGTTTAGACATGGCCATATGCAAATCAGTCTTGACCCTGTGCCTCATGGGAACAGTCCAGCCCGAACTGCCAAGCCATGTCTTCCCTGGACCGGAATCAAGGATCCTAGGACCGGTTTCTGGCTATCAGCCGTCATCAGCCAGGATAGCTTGACTCCAGTGGCGTAGTGAGCACGGTGATGGATCAAACCCAGATCTGTTGACTGGGTGTGAGTGTTTGATTGGCTCTGATGCTCCGTCCATCACCACCCCCTTTTGTACCGCTTTGTTTGCCATAAGTTGGCAGGGTATGCTCAGACGTGAGTCCCTTGCTCACTTTGCCACTGGATTCAAGCAAGCCTGGCTGAAGACGGCTGAAATGCCAGAAACCGGTCCTAGGAAGCTTGTTTCCGGTCCAGGGAAGGCATGGCTTGGCGTTTGGGGCTGGACTGTTCCCATGAGGCACAGAGTCAGACTGATTTGCATATGGCCATGTCTGAACTGATGCTCCGTCCATCACCACCACCCCCTTTTGTACCGCCCTCTCTGGCAAAAAGCAGGCTGTCCACCCAAAATCCAAGTAGCTGCGGTCCGGGGTGTTTGTTGCTTTAGAGCCTGTTTCCCTTCTAGGGCTTTGCCTTTGGGGTCTTTTTAGAGTACCCCCTTTTCGGTTTCCTTTTTTGGCCTGGTCTACTTTTTGGGCCTGCTCCCCTTTGCCTGGAGTTTGGGTTTTTCCTTTTGTTGGCCTGGCTTCTCTGGTTCTCGTTTTCTGGTTGGCTGCCTCCTTGCTGTCGCAGTCGCCTTCTGTTTTCCTTGGCTGCGGTTCCATTCCTTGGTTCTTTTCTTGCGGGCCGGTTCTGGCTTGCTGGGCCATTGGTGGTCTTCTTCTTTGGGTGGCCTCCTTGCTGTTTTTTGGTGTTGGCAGCCTTGGTTGGTTTTTGTTGTACATGTTCTTTCCCTTCATTGTTCGCTGGTGGGAGCTCCTTGTTGTCTTGATGGTCTCCCGTTGTTTTGGTGGGTGTGTCCCTGCTTTGGTGGGGCGCCCTCCTGTCTGGGTGCTCTGCCTGGGGTTTCCGGCAGTTCTCCCTTTTGCTTCCCAGAGATTGCTGCCTTTAGTGTGGTTTCCTGGGTATGCTTGTGGGTTTTGGAAGGCCGGGTTTTCTGCTTTGATATTCTCCACTTTCTAATGAATGGGACGAGGACAGGAGGGACTTGGTGGTAATGCTCTGTTACTTACGGTAATATTCATTACTCCGGGTCCCTTTGTCCTCGTCCCATTCATATGCCCCGCCCTCCCTCCGTACGGCTGACCTTCCTGTTGGGGGCTTGGTAGTCAAGGCGTAGTGCTGAGTAAGTACTACCTATATACTCCCTATGGGAGGGGCGGGGTTAGGGTCCCAGCATTCCTCTGGTCTTTTTTTTCTGTCGGGAGATGGTTATCTCTACTTTGTAATAGATGGGGTGAGGACAATGGGACCCGGAGTAATAAAGATTACCGGTAAGTAATTGAGCATCGCCTCTTACAATCAAAGCACGGGTATTTTAGGTATTAAGTATTCATCTTTGACGAAGGCAACACATTGGAATCTAGTTTTGCTACTCTTGTAAATCAAATATCTTCTGGGGCAGACCTGCTAGTGCTAAGTGGTGCAAAAAGGGATAGGCAGTAGGCATGCGAGGGGGGCAGGCATTGTCTCCAATGTCATGAAGGAATTGTGGAGATTTCTTCCATGCACACTGGTCCAACTGCAAGCCGGCAATATATGTGACTAAAAAATGGTGGGGCAGCATACATCTGACACAGAAATTATAATTTTACACTAGCTACTTTTTTTTTTTGCAAAGATAGAAGTTCACTAAGAAATAATGAAAAAGTTCTATGGGGGCACTAAGTCTG
This sequence comes from Triturus cristatus, assembly GCF_964204655.1. Classification (NCBI taxonomy): domain Eukaryota; kingdom Metazoa; phylum Chordata; class Amphibia; order Caudata; family Salamandridae; genus Triturus; species Triturus cristatus. The sequence continues at coordinate 981,923,422 of NC_140594.1, read as the reverse complement.
GGAAATACAGCCAGATGTTGGTCAACTAATACACTTGATTCTGGTCAATCATCCTCCGCCTATGCTGTTTCAGGAACGGTATAATTTTGTGGTATGAAATGTTGGTTCATTTTGATCATACTCAATCTCTCCACATTCTCACTGTAACAATTGCACCAGCTGCATGGAACACATGCTTAGCAGGCTACAAGACAAGCCAGATACTTTATTGCCAGCTGACTGAACTCTGACCATAGGTGCATCCACCCATACTAATACATAAATGGATTTTGATTCACATAGACTTTTTTGTATCGTCCAAATACTCCTGAATCATCCTGTGGTTGGTCATTGGTGCTGCTACTTGCTCAAGCTCTTTTGCAATTAACTCTGCACTGGACTTAAGTTCTGCCGATTGAAACAAATATAATGCAGAGGTTGGGTCCAGTCCTTCTGTTTCTGTTGTTGCTGGTGTTCTTGTTGACGGTGTTGATGGCTGCTGTGAGACAAGACTGCCCTCTCTGAAAGTTGAAGGTGGCAGCCCAGAACTGCCTAGCAGGCACTTTGGCTACAAGACAAGCCAGATACTTTATTGCCAGCTGGTTGAACTCTGGCCATTGGTGCATCCTCCCATACTAATACATAAATGGATTTTGATTCACATAGACTTTTCTGGATCATCCAAATACTCCTGAATCATCCTGTGGTTGATCATTGGTGCGGCTACTTGCTCAAGCTCTTTTGCCATTAACTCTGCACTGGACTTACGTTCTGCCGATTGAAACCAATATAATGCAGAGGTTGGGTCCAGTCCTTCTGCTGCTGTTGTTGCTGGTGTTCTTGTTGATGGTGTTGATGGCTGCTGTGAGACAAGACTGCCCTCTCTGGAAGTTGAAGGTGGCAGCCCAGAACTGTAGGGTGGGACTCTAAGTTCCAGATTGTTTTCTTCCAGGTCTCTGGCTTGCTCTTCAATCCACCTCTTGCATTTTAGAACATCCTGTCAGAAAAAGGAATTAAAGTGGGCAAAAATATGTTGTACCATGGATCAAGTGGTGTGGCACAGATGTACTCTTTGGATGTGATGATGTCATGTTGCAGGCTTGTATTAAAAGACAAGCAAAGGATTAGCTCTCAACCAAGGCATGGGCTTCTGTGTTTTCATTCACACTTATGGGGTGAACCTTTCAGACACCTTATTTACCTGGTCCCGTAGGAGAGGCAACAGAGGGATAGCTTGGCTCACTGTACTGTCTTCCTTGTTAACTTCCTGAGTAAAAACTTCAAAAGGGAGTACCATCTGTGTTAGGCATTTGATTAGGCCCTAATTTTCCTTATCCGTGGTCATAGCTTTCCCAACTTCTTCCCCTCCTCTTAGAATGACATAGCCATTGATCTATTTGTACTTCTCAAAGGGGAGTTGCAATATGTAATAGGTCGAGTTCCAACGTGTTGGCACCTCTCGCATCAGGGCTTTAACTGGTGCTCTATTATTATGCTTAATAATGCTTAATAATCTACAACTGTTCCTTGGCTTTAAAAGAATGGCTGAAATGAGTGTAGATTATTCTGCAGGAGGTCAGTATGTTGCTGACTATGTTCTATTTTTTTAGAAAGTCTTTTCACCACCAGGTTGATGCAATGGGCCACGCAAAGGGCCCTCAAATAGCCTCTGTCTGAGATGGCCTTGACTATGTTACTGCCATTGTTTGTGGCAACAAATCCAAATCTGAGACCTCTGGGTCGCAGCCCTTCATACACCTTGCTGTTACATTCCTCCAAGATGTTTACAGCTTTATGCTCCATGGCGAGCATGCCGCCGAACACTCTTAGAACTTTCTTCAGGGTCAAGACATGCAGATATCTTTTTATTTACCCCTGCAAAAGAGAACCAGTGTGCGTGCAGTGATGCACATGTAATCGGTCACCTGACAACTGGTCCACATGTCTATCGTAAGGTGGATAGTGTGTACAACACTTTGCTGCTATGCTTGTCCAACCAACTGCAGCACATCATGATGCAGCACTGAAAAAGCAACTCTGGCAAAATAGGTCAGACTTGCTGCCTTCCATTTCAGGCAGATGGCTGCCACAAATTCTAAGAATCCCACTCCTTCACAATAGAAAAAGGGAGGAGGTCCATCGCTAAAATGCCAACTTCCCATTGTACAAGCATATGGTTGGGTGGTTCCGCTCGAAGGGCCCCTACTGCCTAAACATGTATGTAATAGTAGCCTGGTTTTACTTCTTTTCTGGGGCCACTGACACAGAAAGTAGATGGTGGTGTTAGACAAAATGTGCATCGTGGTGGGGCAGTCACTGTGTGCCGTGTGTCTCCATCTCACTCTGAATCTTGTGCCATTATGAAGTCACAGAGGTGGGTGATTCTCCTGGTGCACTGCTGGGGACAAGGCTGCTTTGTGTAAAGATGTCACCCTTTCCTTCCTCATTAACACCTTCCACTGTGATTGGACTTGTAATTGATGTTCCCCGGCTCTCCTCACCACCCCGACCACGCTCAGCAATTTTTTTAAAATGCTCCTCCCACTTGATTATGTGGTGTTTTTTCAGATAGGTTGTTTGGCCTCCAGCACCATAATGTGTACTTAGTCCTAAATCAAATGGTATATATGCAGCAGACAAGGAGAGTGATCCCTCCCGCTCCAAATCCCAATGCAAAGTGAACAAGAGAGGGACAAAGCACTGGGAGGAGCCTGCTGGACAAGAAAAATAAGTTGGAGTCTCTAGGGTACTTTCTTCCTGTTGGAAACAAAGTTTACTAAAAAAGGCTTCCCACACAAAAAAATCAACTCCAACAGCCAGTTAGAGAAGAAAATCCACTCAAAAAGCCTCTCAGCTGCTTTCCGATCGTGATCGACACTACATTGGCACTGTTGTGGCCGGAAGTGGTGCAAAGTATTGTGCAAGCTCGCTAGCAGCTCAAGATTATTGTGGTGCGAGCGCCAAAACAAATCTCGAGTGTGCAAATGGGAAAAAACTCCCCTTTGTGCCCGGGAAGGCGGAATTCAGGAACTGCGCACTCCTCCGTGGAGCACAGAGTGCCAGAGTTCTGCAAACTCTGCGAGCGGATCAGAGTTTTATGCCCGGGACTACGCAAAAATGACATTGTCTTGTTTGGAAAAGCTTTCTGGAGCAGTTTAAATTGGCCATGGGACATTACCTCTCTCCCCTCTCTCCAATGTGATAGGAATACTGAATATCCATTGACATGGTGTGAGGATTCAGTCAAATATTTGGGTATCCACATTCACAAGGACCCGGAACAAATACAGCAGCTTAATTAAGGTCCGGCAATGGAAAAATTAGGTGGGAAAATTGAACGCTGGTTGAAATTCTCACTATGGCGGGTCGCATCGCCATAATAAAAATGGTCGTGCTGCCCCAGTTTTTGTATTTATCCCAAAACATTCCAATTCCATTATATAAAAAAAATTCTCATCTCTAGCTGGTCCTACCTAGAGGGACTGCTAATAGTGCCTTCAGGCTCGAATTGGGACTCACAAATTTACTATTTAAGTACAAGCAATGGCTCCTTAACTATTGGCTCTGTCTTTTTAGAGCGGATGTGGATTCCTTAAGGCAAATTATAAAATCCTGCTTGCAGGAAAAGTATGCTGACAGGTGGGTGGCTAACCTACTGGATATTTAGGTGCCCCTAGATGCTGCAGTAGGAGAGGAACTCCAAGGGTTTCTGTTACACAGCAGAAGCACATTGTAAAGTATTTAGTAAAGGATGTCTCTAGGAGGAGTGACTTAGAAGATGTGTGTAAAAGAGATAATCTGTTTCACCTAAAGGATGTAAGGTATGGGGGGCATATCCAACCTTACCTGTGGGATATAAAAATTATCTGTATAAGGAGGTGTTTGGCAATCTGGTTTGGATATAGATAAGTGTTCCTTCTGCCTAAGGGGACCATTAACCATTTTGAACGTACTTATAACTTGCTTCAGTTTGGGTGCTAGTAGAAGAACATTGTTGCCTCTGACTTTTAGATTGAATCAAATCCATCATACAAAGGGTCTAATGCAATAAATTTTAAGATGTGACAATATACCTTTGAGTTATGCAGTAGAGAAATTCTTGTCCGATGTTTATGATCGGCTAATCAAACAGAAAGGTATGCTGCATTAGGGATGTGGAACGGGTATATTGAGTTTGCTATGTTTTAGTCATACCCTTAATATAACAAAGGGAATTTAACAGTATTTTGTATTAAAGCACATGTATCTTGCACCTTTTTTGCAGTATTTTGCACATCAAATTAGCATTTTTGCACATTAATAATTGATCATTTTAATATAGACAAGTTTAGTGCCTGTATAAAACTAAAGAAATGTTCCTGCGGGAAGGGGTTTAAGGTCCATTGATTTATTATGGATAGGAAATTGAAGAGATTTTAATACTTTTTAGATATTGATCGGGTGGAGGGTAAAATTAATATTTGTTGATTTTAAATGCTTTTATGTGGGTAGGTAAAGTATGCTAGTAAAAAAATTTTTATTGTGAAAGTATTTTTTAATATGATCTGCTTTTCTTTTTTTTGAATATGTGTGTACTTGAACTGCTGGTATTGTCTCTTTGGGTATAATATCAAACTGCCAATAAGACTGAAACTGACTACGATAGTTTCGATAAATATATTGTGAACTTCCTTTTTGTCTTTTTTATTTTTACTATGGACATACATGAGTGAGACCAAATGGTAATGATCTGTTTCCACTGTTCAGTTGGAAACTAGAGGATCATTTTCTAGGTTTGTTGAAATCATCCGCTACTCCGGAAAGGTTAGGAGTTCAGGTGAGGCACTGTGAGCTAGTCGAATTTAGGCGTACTAGTAGTGATGTGGTAGAGAGATGCAGTCCGGGCATTCTGAGATCCTGATCTCCCAAGGCACTATTCTGTTTATAAGCAAAATTCCTGCAAAAGTCACGTCCCCATTTGCTATTTGTTAATGGGACTACATGCCTCTGTCACAATTTTGTTGTTGTTTCAGATATCCACAGGTCTTTGTCAAGGCTCTTCCTATTCAAGAGGGTTATACACAGAATTAAGGCATATATATATTAGAAAATATGTTTTCAATCAACTTGTGTTCTCCAACAGCAAAGCATTTGAGTATTATATTGTGGCAGCTGCCATAGAAAATTTGCCAACTATGAAGTTTTGCATCCAATTACTTTAGACCTGAAGTCTAAGTTTAGACTTGAAGTCTAAAGGGCATATTTACTAGAAAGCTGGCGCAGGGAAGCGCAGCAAGTTACCTTGCTGCGCTGCCCTGCGTCACAGAGAAAGGGCAGGAATGCACTATATTTATCCAATACAGTACATTCCTGACCTTTCCCCCTGCGCTGGTGCTGTTTCAGCAGCCTAGCACCAATGCAGGGACCCTTGCACTATAGTGCAAGGGTGCCTGTGTTACAGGCATAATTGTTTTTTGCAGGCGGAGGCACCTTCCTGCACAAAAACAATCCATAGAGGCATGTTGCTCTTTTTATGTGTGCTGCATTCTGCAGCACACAGTTGAAAGAGAAAAAACAATAAGAGATAAACATGTTTCTCCTCGTTACGCCTGGGGAAGCTCAAGATTTTGACGCATTCTCAGGTTTACAAGTCTTTGTAAATCTGGGAATGCATCAAAAACCATGGTAGTTGTGTGGGAACACCCTCTGCAAAGCCCATGGAACACCTCTCTTGCACAAAGTAAGGCAACGCAGCGATTTGCGCTGCATTGTATTACTTTATAGTTGTTAAACCATTCAAAGCCACGCAAAGTGGCTTTACCTGGCTTCATAAATATGACTTGGGGCTTTGCGTCATGCATGTACCATGTTGCCTGGTGTGAGCATGGCTCAAGACCCTCCTAACAATGCCCCTAAGTTAAGACCTCAGGTCTAAAGATAGACTTTAGATCTAAGCTTGGACTTCAAGTCTAAAGATAAAATTTAGTTCTAAACTTAGACTTCAGGTTTAAAGATAGACTTTAGACCTATACTTAGACTTCAGGTCTAAACTTAGACTCCAGGTCTGGGTTTACCTTTGCGAACAGGGCCCTCAGTGTATATTCATTCATGATTTTCCTATAGCTCTTTTCTTTTTTCCTTTCCTTTATTTTTTGGATACTATTTATGTTTTAGAATTTTCTTCGTGGTTAGTTAATTATAATGAACAGTGACAAAGCCAATCAGTTAAACCCTGCCAATCTTATTCACATTTGATATTGAGTTTACTAAACCTTGTAGAATTGCGGTGCAAGCCCTGGCTAACCCAAAATTGGTGGTCAACAATCCTGGAATGATATTTTGTATACTTCCAATGTAGCTATTACTTTAAGTGTAGATACTTGAAACATTATAACATTAAGGGTTCATAATAACAATTTTATACCATTCTAGGACGGATTCTTTGTAGTCGCAACGTGACAGATATCTAGGTATACAGAATCATATTCCATGGTGGGTGCCCTCCAATATTCAAGACACTATTCTGCATCATTGGTAGTCAATAGCAGCAGCAAGGAACTGGACGGACAGTAGTGAGTTGGCAGGGGGGGCAGCTGTGTGGTTGGCATGAGAGGCAGAGAGAGAGAGAGAGAGAGAGAGAGAATGAGGTGGTGGTACAGAGGAGAATTGTATTGGGAAGTTGAGGTATTTAGGATAAATAAAAATGTGCAGACAGTGTGGGGGAAGAGAAGGGAATGGAGAAGAGAAGGCGATAGAGAGAAAGGAGATTGACATGCAGTTCTATTCAATGCTCAGCTGAAATTCCATACCAACATTCGAAAAGAAAAAAAATCATCTGTCATGGAAGGATACACTTTACCCATTAAAAAGGAGGGCATAAGTTAAATACTCTACGGGCAGGGTAAAAATACAAATTTTTTGGAAAGCCACTGATTCAGGAGCATGGAATTGCAAAAGACGAGAAGGCCATTCTCTCATGAACATGAGGCAGACCAAAGTCCACCCAAAGTACATTTTAATGTAATGGGGACAGTTTTGTTTGAGATTAACAGCGGAAGTCTGCAGAGAGACCACCAAAAGCATGAGTGCCTACGCTTGAAATACATTCTTCTCCTTCCTGTAAATTCTGTTTTGCTTCTTTCTTTGAAATAAAGATATGCGTCTTTCGTGCTTGTCACGTTCATTCTGCTTTCATTTCTTTTACGTACACGCCTTTTCTCTCCCAATCTGACTTTTTGCCAATCTTACTCACGATTGGTATTCCCCCAATACCACCAAGCACAAATGAGGTGTCATTTTTTGTTGCCTACACTGTAAGAAATGATGAGAATGTATGGCTGCTAGCCAGGGCCGGACTGGCCGTAGTGGGCCCCGGGCATTCCCCCACTGGGCCGCATGGGTAGGGGCCGGTTTTGGCTGCAAAATCGGCCCTCTAACAAAACCGGCCCTGGCGAAGAGCTCGGGGGCACCCCCAACCCCGGGGGGGGGGGGGGCAGCCAAGCACTTTGCCATGGCCGGTTTTGGTTCCCAGTTTGGCCCTGCTGCTAGCTGGGCATGAGGGACAGGGAGTACGGCTCGCTGAAGCATACAAGAAAGACTGACTGTTTCCTCATAATGGATCGGGCCCATCACTATTTTATAAATTAACACTGTGGCCTTTAAATTGCAAGTTTTTTTGGGATCACGTGCTCAGTGCACAACATATAACCATCACTGTTATTAACCGAAACGTAATGCCCTACTTAAGATGCTTTAATTCCCTTACTGTGAGACAAAAGCGACCAAAAACAGGTATGGGTTCAAAACCATCCCCAAACAGCAAACCAGCTTGAGTAGATTCAGCAGATACTGGCATCTGTGCACCAACTGGAAGGCAAACTGTGGCTGGCGTGTCAAAGACCTCTTCCGACACTGTGCATGTGCGGAACTTTGATTATTATGGTGCACCTAGTTTCACCCCAAACAGGTTCACCATTCTCTATGTGCATTTTAGAACAGGCACAAACCAAGCCATCGGAAAGTATCCCAGCTGCTTTGGCACTAAGATGACAGCTCCACACCAGTCGTTGGGGCAGTCACTGGTGGTGGTGGTTTGGGGTCTCAGCACCCTGCTTTTCTATAGTCTAGAAGCTGGCCCGGCTGTGAATTGAGAGACACCTATCACAGGCTTGTGAAGTACTTTTGGACTACACTTCTCACAGTGCAAGGAGTAAACACTATGCAGGAACGGAGGTACCTTTTTTTTCGCAGGTAGCAATGAGGGGAGCAAAGACTGAAAACAGCATGGGGTCTAAATGAATGAGCACCGGCTGGAGCATCAGGGGATCTCTGTGCTTTGAATATAATGAGTGCCAAGAAGTAAAATCAGGGAAGCTGGGAGCTTTGAATGTAAATGGCCACCCGGAGGAAGCACCAGGGGAGCCTTCAGGCTGAAGAAAGGCAGGGCCCTATCATTCTAACACTAAAGAGATGTACACAGCCTACAAATACAATAGGGTGTTTAGAAATACAAGAGGGACAACCCATTCAGTCATTACTTCAAGAGAGATCAGCCAAACAAGTCAGATGCTGAAGAGAGCTGCCTCAAAGCCATTTTATGCATGGTCTGTATTGTGTGTTGGGTATTGTAGGGTGACAAGAGGTCTTTTCCAAACTCTAAAACTGTCTGTAGTTTGTCTTAAAAATAGCTGTGAGCATTCTGCAAAACCATGCAATACTGTCCAAAGAACCAACGAAAATAACATATTCACAATTGAAAAATAATAAGATCTAAGTATAAGGTATAATAAAGTCCTCTTATCTGGGTTCTTCAAGATATCTTACTGCAACCTCCATTAATTTTTCAGACATTGCTGATGATGCAAATTATGTGTACCAGGTTTTCACTACTATTTATGGGTTCATGGAACTTAATGCTAATAATAAAATTTTCCAAAACCTGTATCAAATTGAAACTGATAGTTTGACAATATAATGCCGTTTTATTCCCCTAGATGTATCACAGTCTCCTCATGGGGCAAACCTTGTGCTTGATTGTTGAACAGGGCACTACATATGCAGAGCCTCTGATAAATGCTACTTAGTGTGATTTCTTCCCAGGTTAATGCTGTAATTGTTTCTCTTGTATTGCTCCAAAGTTTAGCTCCCTCACCCTAAAAAATAGATCAATTCAGCAACAATGTATCCCTCATTTACGGGTCTTCCGAAATTGAAAAAAATGCAAGTATTTACCGAAATCAGATATGGATGCAAAAAGTATGCACACTGGGGCATATTTATGAACCCCTTGCGCCACCGTAGAGCCACTCTTGGTGACCCTCCAGTGGCACAAACCTTGAAATCACATCAACGAGAATACACAAAGCCACTATGCATGGCTTTAAATGGCCTCATAGAAATGGAGTAAGGCAAGGCAGCGCAAATCACTGCCTTGCCTTAATCTGCTCGGGAGGTAATCCATGGGCGTTGCAGTGTGTATTTGCACGTAACTCCATTGGGTTTTGACCCATTCCCCGATTTACAAGGACCTAAAAACCTGGGAATGCGTCAAAATCTGATGCCTCCCCAGGGCCAGTGTAACAAGGAGAAATATCTTTATTTCTCTTTGTTTCTTCCTCTTTCTCTGTGTGCTGCATTCTGAGCACACATAAAAGGAGGAAAAAGCCTCCATGGATTGTTTTTGTGCAGGAAGGTGCACTTTCCTGCACAGAAACAATCCTGTCTATAGCACAGGCTACCATGGTGCAAGGGTGCTTGCAGTGGTGCTAGCCTGCCAAAATTTCCCAAGCCAAAGGGAAATGGACAGGAATGCAACATATTGTATAATACAGAGCCCTTTCACTTTGGCCTAGAGCTTCACAACAAGGAGACTTTCTGCCCTGTGCCAAAACCCCATAAATGAGAGCCTCTGTCTTCATTAAGCTCAGAATTATAAATGATTTTCATTTCACATAAAGTTAAAATGGATTACATTCACTGTATTTCTTGTGTAGAAAAATTGAGAGATTAATTAATGCATCATGTGATTAAACTTTCACTCTTGATTATAGTCAGCATTGAAGTCAAAGAAGATTAACTCTGTTCCATTTTAAATAAAATTAACTAAGTCATGTCTTTTGTATTATAAAAATGACTTACAGGGCCAAAACGTATTTTAAATGAATAATTAATAGACCATCATATTAATGCACAGTTTAGAATATGTTTGTAGAGCTTTGTTTTAAGAAATAGTGAATATGGGAATCTGTTTCAAATAAAGATGGCTCCTAAAGAACTATTGAAAATTCCCTTAGTTTCCCATTGAACATAAGATATATTGAGTATCATTTTACAAGTTGGTAGGATGTTTCATCTCCTTTAGAAATATACACAAATTTCACCTTTTTTACCTATCAGGGAAATCCAGATTTTAATTGAAAAATTTGCTTCTAGGAAACATGATTTACTATGTGAGCCTTAAAGACTTGCGTAATGAATTGCAGCCAACCACATTCCAAACAGCTCATGGTGGGCATAGAATTTTACACTCTTCTACTCAGAAATAAATTCTAGAATACTGATAAATCGCTTGAGCAACAGCTCTACTAATCTGAGTGTGGAAATGTTGTGAAAGTTCCTTAAAAAAAGACCCTGTCAAGACTGCCTGCATTGAGAAATCTCCCAGGGAGGTGGTCTAGCATATGATTTTCCTCGTTCACACTCACCAACTTAACGTTGGCATGCCGCGCAAGAGGAAAAAGTCTGCTCTGCACCGCTTCATGGTGTTTTTTGGAGCTCTATGCGGGACACAGAGTGGGTAAATTTCCACAAACACAGTCGGTAGAGCAGAGTTCACTGCCCAACCATATTGGCAACAGGATTCTTTTGTGCAGGAAGGGGTATCTTCATGGAGAAAAACAATACTGGGAGGCCTTTTCCTTTTTTTCTATGTGTGCTGCAGAATTCAGCACACAGAAAAAGGAAACAATTTGCAGAAATAAAGTTATTTCTCCTCGCTGCGCTTCCCCTGGGGAGGTGTAAGGTTTTGGCTTATCCTCAGGTTTACATGGTTTTGTAAATCTGGGGAAGCATCAAAATCCATTGGTGTTGGGTGGGAACACACACTGCAACAGCCATGGAATGGCTCCCTGACGCAGAGTAGGGCAACACAGTGATTTGCACTGCCTTGCCTTACTTCATATTTATGAGGCTATTTAAAACCCCTGAAAGTGGCTTTGCGTGGCCTCATAAATATGATTTTGTGATTTGCGCCGCTGGAGCTTCACAAAAAGTGATGCTATGGCGGTGCTAGGGGCTCATAAATATAACCCAAGTTGTTTTTGAACTAGTACCTAAATATGAAGAAATTATTTAGGTTTTTTGTTAGTTTACAAAGATTTCCATCTAATAAATCAATAAAATCCAGGTGTAATTTTATTTCGGTGGAAGCACAAATGCCTTTTGGGAAATACAATCTCTCGACCTTAGTGCTGAATTTTAAAAAGAGTAAATACAGTAGCTCAACGTTTTTCTTAGGAGCCTGCACTTTGGTGCTGTGAAATATCAGAGTTGCTAAATATCAAGTTTTAATTACACTTCATGTCTCTTTCTTCAGTGCCCCATGCTTCCTTTGCATCACATTTTTGCAGGTCCTCTTTCATCCTTGATTTTTCCACTTTTCAATGGTTTTCCACCATTTGCATCCTTTGTTTTCTCACTTTTATGAATTTTTCTCTCTTGCTCTTAGTCAAAGTGTAATTATGAAAGATATATTTCCGAACCCAAAAATGAGTGCTGGTCTCGACTAACAGCAATCACTGTAACTTATTAAGCAGAACTTGACTTCATGCAAGTTGGATTGTGCCACCATTGCTAAACAGTTCAGAAAATGTTGAGACACATTTGTAGCAATTAGGTATTGCTTGGGGATATTCTTTCTAAAAAAAGAGAAGACTGATCTTTGGGGCAGTTGTGTGAAAGAAAAAATCTAATCAGAACAAGGAAACACAATTATTCAACAATCTTAATTTAGATGAGGCATGTATATTTTAACAGCAGGTGGGTGAGATGGTAGATCTGGGGTGGCAGAGTGAGTAAAAGAACGATGATGGATTTAACCCAGATCTGATAGTGAATAGGGGTGAGTGTCTGAAAAGTGTCAGCGCTCCATCCATCATATTATTGTGTTTGCTTTGTTCACCCAAAGTTGGCAGGATATACCCAGACATCGGTCCTTGCTCAATTTGTCACTGGCTTCAAGCTAGCCTGGCTGATGAGGGGTGTTACCCCAAAATCGGTCCCAGGAAGCTTGTTTCCGGTCCAGGGAAGACCTGACTTGGCAGTTCGGACTGGACTCTTTACATGAGGAACAGGGTCAAGACTGATATGCATATGGCTGTGTCTGAACTGGGATGGTGAAATGAGCAAAAGAAAGATCATGGATTTAATACAGATCTAATAATGACTGGGGGTGAGTGTCTGCTTGTACTCCAACACAAACTGCAAAGGTGACTGCTAAATAAAATGATTTACATGTTGAACCCATTAATACAAAAGCATTGGTTGCAGAACTTTCAGGAGCCGTGCTTGACAAACAAAGGTTGAGAAAAATAATTAAATAAACAAACTCACATTGTGTTTTAACTGAAAAAGTGATAAACTACATGCCACCCAATCAAATACAACATCACATATTTCAAAAGATTAGGAGCCCCATACCATCTCTAAATCTAAAAAGGCCATTCAAAGACCTATTGAATAAAATATATTGATACATTTGCACAGAAATGTTATTTTGGTAGGGAATTGTTTAGAGGTTTTGTAACCCCACTCACATTTGAAAAGCAACATTCTTTGAGAGCAGAAATAAAACTGTCAAAATTAAATGTTGTTTTAATTAACCATCAAAAAGCAAATCACAAACTAAAAATGGAGCAATAACTATTGGAAAATTGATAAGTATTAACCAGTGGTGCCCTGCCTACATTACGAAGGCTAGCCAGAAAATAAAGATCCTTTTAATTTGGGGCAATTTCAATTATGGCACAGTAATACCGAAATTAATTTATTGAGTACTGCAAAGGCAGCACAATAGGCATCCTGTCACAGGGAGGTGTGATCACCTCCCAGACAGGATTTAGTGTATTGGGGCTGGGTGGGTGCACTTCCAAAGTGCCTGAAAGTCTGCACGAGGCGCACATATGGTGTCCCTGTGCAAAGTCTAGTGCAAACCAGTCCTGGGAGTCTTTGGATCATGCTCAAAACTGGACAAGGACATGGGAGTAGCCTCACCACTGTCCTGACCTTCCCCTGGGAGGGTCCCCTAAATCGGTCCAAACCTCTCTCATGGGTATAGAAGGGCTACCTGGCTGTAGGTACCTAGATTTGATGTGGACAAGATTCTGATAAAAAAAACACTAACCTTTGACCGTCTGGACACTCTGGACATTGACTTGGTCCAACTTCATCTCCCTCTCTGTCCAAAGCATCATCTGTGCCTGTGCACCATACTGGCTCTGTACAGGACCTGTGGAGCATCAAGGACAACTGAAGTTATCTCCCTTGGGGTGAAGGAGTCACTCCCCTGCATTCGCAGGCACCATAACGCAACTGACTGGTCTGCTCATCCTGAGGTCCTGCGGACTCTGAAGGCTCCAGTAATACAGGAGCTGGGTTCCTACATTCATTGAGGTTGAGCTGCCCTCTCACCAAGTCTGAGGCCAGTATCCCTTATGGGGACCGCATAACCAGAACCCCTGTGCACTGTGTACTTTTGTAAGTGCATATACTTGTTGGCGTTCCCCAACTAAGTGCATTTGGCTATCAATAGCCCGAACCTCTGTGCACATTTCATACTAAGGACTTTGGTCTCCTTGCACTCTGTGCCCTGCAAGCTGTGACTTTGTGAAACTGCTAGAGGTCCCCCTGCGGCTCCTGTGCCTTCGACCTATGGGTCCATTTGAGGGACAACACTGCTTTTCTTGGGCTCCCCTGGTTGCTCCAGGCCTGCCCTGACTCCCCTTGTTGTGGTGAGTCTCCAGGTCCTTGCTGGGCCAGACTGTACCCTTACTCGACCTTCTTCGTGGGTTGCCTGTGCCAAGGCTTGTTGGTGCTCACGCCGGACACTGACCCCTCAGCACTCGACATCCTTTATGGTACAGCTCGTATCCGGCTCCTGGTTGTCCTCAGCATCTCCTGTTCCCTGCAGCTGTAGAGTCAAGGTCTCCATCATCCCACATGAAGCACCCGACATTGGTAGGCATTCATCTACTGAGCCCCTGGTCACTCTTGAGTGACCCAGACACTGTCCCCTCTGCTTTCAGGTACTCTTCAATATGAATTCACCTTTGGATTCCAACGGACACTTTTCTTCTTTCCCACAGTAGTATTTCCTTGAAGTCTTCCATTGAGATTGACAGCGGTTTCTGACACCACTTCAGCCCTATGCACCTGGCTTCCCTGGGATAGGTAACTCTGGTACTACAGTATCCATGGTTGGGGTGGCTCCCAAACCACCTATGATCCAAAGGGGTTCTTCATAATCCACTGGGAAGGGTCCTTAAACTTTAAAACTGCAACCGCGACTCTCCCATTGAATTGTACTTAGCATGCGGTAGTGTTCTCACACTGCACACGTCCTCCGTGGGGTCCCTCCTTACTCACCTTGGGTGGTTCCTTGGGGGGCCAGCAATTCTACAACCTCTATACACTGTCTTGACTCAAGGCGTGGTTCTTATACCATTACTTTAGTTTTTGGTTTGGCCTCCCCCTGAAGCCCACTGTGTATTAGTGCTGCTTTTACGACTGTTTCTGTGCTATAGTATTGTGTGCTTTGTGTTTATCTGTGTGTAGCAGAAACTGTGAGGTATTTAAGGTGTGTTATAATAATAAATACATATTTTTATAACTACTGTGTGGTTCTTCTTTCATGTAACCAATACAATAAGGTTGCATTCTGGTAAAACAAGCTGCTTAACATTCCTTCAAGACTAAGCCTGAAGGCTGCTCTCCACAGCTACCACTTGGATAGCTTTCTAAGGTTATCTTTGACCTCTTAAATCACCATATGGGTTGTTTGGACTGGAGCAAGGTGCCCACTTTAATTAGTGGACATCATATACCAGGCCAACTTCTCACAGTCTCCCATCTCGATCTGCAAAAACTGGAGCAGCTAACAATAACCCATCTAGCTTACGCAAATGATGTCGTAATCTTCTCAATAACAGTGAAAGATTTCCAACACCAGTTATGAAGACATCACAACTATAACCTTGCAAATAGCCTTATGATTATTCAATCTAAAATGGAAGTGTTTTGCTAAGTTCTGCAAGCTGTGAATCTTTCATAAGAAATAGGTAAAGTAATAGTTGACAAAGTAAACCATTAAGGGCATTAAGGCATAATTATTGATGAAAAATGTACCTGGGCCCAGCGCATTATTTTACAGAAGAAAGAGCTAAGATAGCTACCAATTTTGTCAAAAGGTTTGTATGGGTTTGTGGAGGGAGATCCATAGGCCAGTCAATTCATGTATTTAACAAAAAACGTATTCCCACTCTTCTATATGCAACTCCTGTATTCAACAAATAAAATAATTAACCGGACTAAGCATAGTTTATATGCAAAACATAGATCTCTGCAATGCCACATAGTAAATAATGTCTGGAATTACATTTTACATCCTTGTCGATCCACCGTCCAGGAGCCAAACTAAATTACATCTGTGAATGCAGTAAGAGAACCACTAATATATTGAAATGACTAAGGGCCATATTAGAAATTTGGCTGTACTTCTGTAAGGCATCCACCGCACCGTCCGAAGGAGGACCACTAAAGCCATGGTGCGCCCACCTGCCAGATTACGATTGCAATGTATGGCAGGGGAACACTGCTGCGGCGGTCTCATGCGGTGGGCTGTTAGGCTCACGGAGAGCCTAACATGCAGCCTGCTGCCGTAAAAGCGTCTGCAGCACCCGCCCACATGGTGTGGCATGCATGCAACACTGTCCAGGAACATGGGTGCAATTCCAATGTGCCCCCATGCCCAGGAGCATCAGGAACCTGTTAGGACCCGTTTAGTTCCCTCTCCATTACCCTTTCCATGGCGGGATCACTGCCATGTAAAGGACGGTAGACAGGCAACTCAGATAATGCTCGCTTGTGCTGCAGCAGCACCACCAGCATATTACTGCTTCTGACAGCTGCAACACCACTGCAGCATCTTGGATACCCGGCAGGTGCAGCAGTCCTGTGGCAGTCCGACCGCCACACTCATAATAGTGCGGGCGGGCCGGTTCGTAGTCTGGTGGTGGTCTTCCTGCCACCGTAAGTACTGTGGTCCTATGGCCCACGGTACTCATAGTAAGGCGCACATTACAGAAGGCTCGAGGCTGCAGGAGGTGCAAGAGAACTCCTTGAGAAACACCAAGAGCGAATGGCCATGGGTCTCAGTCGTTCCACATGCACGCCTTCCAGCTTGACTAGCAGTCCTGTGCTGAGACTTTGTTTCGCCCATGTCCGTCAATGACTACCCCCTTAAAGCGGTTTCCTGCAGCTGTGTTTCTCCTACCCTGCAGCGGTCGTGCAATGCTTCTGAACTGATATTGCCCGGCTGTGTGTGCAGCTCCTTTAAAGTGAGAGCAACTACTCTACAATGCTACAGGAGTAGTAGCTGCCTTGCCATTTACACCTTGCAGTGAGTCGAGTCAACGGACCTGGATCTGCGTGTGGTGCACACCAGCAGTGAGTCATAGTAAAGCCCCTACTCTGAAGGAGCTATAATAATATCACAAAGCAGTGGGTTTAGATTTTACAACACTCACCAAATTGATTGACAAACAAAGCTTACCACAATTAAGTGCTTAACTGCCAAGGAATACTTGTAAAAAAACAATAGGAATACTTTTAAAAAAACAATATGGAAAATACTATTGGGAAACAGCTGCAAAGAAGATTGAGCATTATCTTTGCAATGTAAACATCCAGTTACATTACATTAATGCAACCTTACATTCCCTCAAATTTAAAAGCTGCAGTGAAAAGAAATTTCTTAGAAAATGTGTGTGGCTTTGCATGGCCTAGTAAAAAGAAAAGTAACACAAAGCAGCATATGGGGCTGTCCTGCTTTACTTTGTTGTGGGGAGGTGTTCCCTGAGTAAAGCCATGCATCCACTCATGGATTTTGGTGCAAATCCAGATTTACTAAAGGCAGTAAACTTGGGTTTGCACCCACCCGAGACTGGAGTAACAAGAATAAATATCTTAATTTCTCCTTGTTACATCCTCTATCTATGAGAGGAATATGCTTGTAAGGATTGTTTTTGTGCAGGAAGGTAATACAGGCACTGTCGCAGCATGGGTCAAGGGTGGCTGCGTTGGGGCTAGGGTGCCTGAAGTGTGCCAGTGCTATGTGAGAGCAGCAGTGCGCCATATCTTCATAGATATGGCGCACTTCAGCTCTCTCCCTTTCACGCAAACCAGTTGCCTTGCTGCATTGTATTGCATGAAAGGTTAGTAAATCTCCCCCAGGATTTCTCTATCTTTGCAACAAGAACATGGAACACAACAATCGCACCACATGTCTGACTTGGAACGTACAACCAATAATTCACAAAGAGGTGGAAAGTGCATCACTTCAAGGAGCAATTCCACAAGCATCAACAAGGATCTCCCCACACACAGCCTCTGACTAAGGTGCCACCCCTCTCTTTCCCTTGCCTTTTTAGCTGTCTCAAATCCTCCTTTATATTGGATTCCATGTGCAGGAGTCCACTGAATTCTAGCTAGATCTGTGCTTTATAAATACCACACTCAGATGCACATGGGCTTTTTAGGCAACAATAATAAACAGCATCATTATATTAGCAAATCCCTATACGGGGGCCCACTGTGAACCACACACACACAAATGTGTGTGAGCATATGGCTTACTACAAAACAAGAGTATATTAGTTTACATTTTCTTTTGTTGGCCAACGCAGGGCTAAAGATTATTATCTGATCTGCTTCCAGTGTTACCAATAAAAGATTTAAGCACATACAATTTCACTTGATTTATTAAACTAATGAATTCATTTTATTATGAGTGATTAAATATATTTTACTTTCAACAGCATAAGAATCGAAAGAGGAAAGCAAGGCTATAATCTGAAAATAACTGGAAAGATGCAGTAAGTTCATTAACTTGCCTACACTTGTGCATCATAAAAACCTTATTAAAAATTACTCCCTTGCCTGCTGTATTAGCTTCTTTATGAGGTAATTTCTTCATATAGTAATAAGATTTTTCTTTTACTCTCCAGTGCATATTAAACCCACTAATCTTCTTTTATAAACTATAGTCTCAGTCACTAGCTCAATTTACTCACTTTAAAGATACACTTCTATTAATATTAAAGGTAGGAAATGCAAATATGAACTTTGCAAAATATTTGCTCAGATTTATAGCAGGCAGATTTAGCCCTGTGTTGCAATGGCACAAAAGGGACCAGGCTGTAAACGTGGTCTGTGCTTGATGACAAAACAAACACATGTGTTCTTCAAGGGGTAATTATGAAAAACCCATTACTATTCAGCGTGTGAACGAATGGAATGAAATGCAAAAAGCGTTTCTCTCATCAGCAGACACATGCATAATAGAATTAAAAAAAATAAAATCATGTGGCATTTCTAAAGCGCATCATGGATGCCTATTTAAAAAAGTATACGTAACTTACGACATACCTAGTGTATAGATATGCATTGTTATAAAATACAAATATTTTACTAATTCATGTTATCAGAAACTGGCAGACATGAAGGTATTCACACGCAGAATGATGAATTATGACGACTTTCAAAGCCGGAGATGTGAATGCTCTGCCAAAGCATAGGAATAGATAAACTGAGAACTTTCTGAAAATACATTGTTTTATTGAGGAAAAAAAGATTTGTGAGGATTTCTCTGTTTCTAACAGGCCCTGCACAAATGGACATATGGTGAACTTACCCAAACTGTGAACACCAGGTACACCTGGACCAATGTGGATTTAAGAGTGGCAAATTATTGCAAAACCCTACAGAATTCCAATGACATCACAACTGTGGCCCCCTTGTGAGTCCCCCAGATGTAGGTGTTCGGATACCAGAGGACGGAGTCTCACCAGCACCTGTTTTTAAGTATTATGAGTTATTTTCCCCCAGAATGGTGAATAATTCTCAGACGCAGAACGTTTTCCCAGTCTGGAGAAAGAGTGTGTGCAAATCAGCACACATTTACCATCTGCTTTCAATAGATGGTAATGTGTGAGGGCCTTGTCTCTTGGCTGTGGCGTATGGGATGGAGGGCAAAGTGGATGTCACCTAATTTATTTTGAAGTTTGGTAAAACACTGAAAAACATCAGGAGAACGATTTACAACACCATTTGAAGAAATACAATGAACCAGCAATAGTAAGGGTGTATAGAACAATTAAGCTATAGCCACATTGTCCTGTGTACTGATAAAAGATGATAAAGCCGGTGAGGAGTTAGCACAACTGGAAATAAACAACTGATCATATGGTGAAGCACTGGATTTAGGTGCCTAACTTTAGACATACAGATATATCTGTAGTTAGGCCTGTGTGTAATTTTTAGTATCCAAGCGTAATCTTGCATACATCACTGGTATCAAAAAACTGGTAGGTTGCTCAATTTCCTGTTTCCTTACATCTATTCTGACAGCCTAGCTTTATCATACACAAGACATTGTCTGAGCAGATATCTCTTGTGGCAACCGTGAAACCCGAAGTGCGCCCCAAGACTTAAGAGCCTGGACGGACAATAAACACAAATACCTTGGCACTAGTATTTTGGGATCCTGTTTTTCACAAGGACATCCCTCAAGCATGTTTTCTTCACACTTAATGGGAAATTGAACTTTCACAAGTGAAAGCTGTTTGAGATCATTTATATGATGGAACAGATATTGAAAAGGGAGATCTAGCAAAAAAATGCTTTGCAAAATCTCCAATATTGGCGTGGCAGCGGCACTTCAGTAGCATGTAAAAAACACAAGTTGTTCTGCGAAATAATCATACTGTTTGAGGAAAGAGCTACTCAACTTTGCATAACACCTGCATGCGATGTGTTAGGTCCATCAAACCAAGCGACACGTAGATCCATTCAGTGGTTTATTTAACAGACTCAAACCCCTGGCATCAGCAGGAATGGACACAACTTTCCCGCAACAGTCCTACTCCTCAATATGATCCCAACATTGTCCCTGTGAGCTCACCACCCTACATTGCACTCGTGAGCTCACGACGCTCCATGAACTAATGCCATTCTATCTACTGACCTCACACAATCTGTAGACAAGCATATCATAACACAATGCAGAGAATCAATATGGTAGGGCTATGGAAATGGAACATTCGCCAGGAAATATCCAAAATGTGTAAATGTTTTGTTATATAGTCTTGGAGGTTTTGGGAATCAGTTCAACAGAGATAAATCCCTCAATGTGTGAGTATGAGTACAACTGTGTATGGAGGAATATATGGCTTTATGGTAAATTGATTCAGATATCATTGGCATGTTTTACAATAAACTGTTAAGTGAAAGGCTTACTCATCACACCAAAAATCAACCTTGTGCGAGCCTTCAATTTTTTTTTTAGCAAATAACATGTCAGATGTACTAAACCTTTTAACTTTTCCAAAAGGTCCAATTGGTTTGCAAATTGTTGCAAAATTATTTTTCCTATTTACTAATCCCATTTTAGGAGCTGGGAAAGTTTTTTTGATTCCTAAAATGGAATCAAACGCCCCTTCCAAATACAGAATTGGTGTGAGAAATTGGGTTGAGACGGGTGTTAACCCTTCTCAAGCAACAGCCTCAATCCATGTCAGGGTGAACCAAATAAGTCACTAAATGAACCAATGCTTAACCTTCTGGTAGCTTAGCACAAAGCAGTTAGGCTTAACCTAGAGGCAATGTGTAAAGTATGTACGCAGCACACAAACAGTAATAAAGTGAAAACACAACACAAGAAAAATCCCACACCAATTTAGAAACATGAAGCAAATGTTAATACATTTTAACACCAAAATTACAAAACTCTAATCAGTAGTTCCAGAGTAATGAATGTATACAGTTTAAGGCTAAAAACTAGCACCTAAAACATCAAATCAGCAACTGCAAATATCTAGTTGCAAAAGATCAAGTCAAAGTTGAAAAGTAAGGCTGAGCACAATGGAGTGCTGGTCAGATAGAAAGAGTGGATTGGGCTCAGTCACCACTTACCTTTGGGCCTAGAAGCAATTTTGTGGAGAATTTTCTGAGATGGTAAAGTTCAGCGGGGCAAGGCAGCAGGCACTGCCCAAGGAGGAGGTGTCGTCGTTGGGAGGTGCTGGCCGAAGTCACAGCGAAGATTGGTATGTTCGGAATTAGTTTCATTTTTGAAAGTTGAAAATTTCCAGCTGTAGTCGATGAGTCTTTCATGAGGTCAGATACCCCTTTGGTGAAGGACCACTGAACAGGATTTGCTGCTGCAGAGAAGAACATGGCTGGAGCTGAAGCTTGAGCAAAGTCAGGCTTACCTGCGAAGGACGTTGGGTGGGTAGACAAGCATGTTGGTCCTGCTCTTCTGTAGGTTCCCAAATGTCCAAAAATGTCCAAGTCCCACATGTTAGATTTTGTCTATCTAGGAAACTTTAGCACCATCACCAAGGGTCCAGGACTGGAGGAGTACCACTTAGAGGGACCATGACTCAGACAGGGTGGTTCCTGGTTCGGGTTCAAGATGGGTGGATCCTTTTCTGTCCCTGAAGCTCTGATCAGGATGCCAGCCAACTAGCCCTTGGAGACACTGGTAGTCCAGGGTTCAAGTGATGGAACAGGTTTCAAGCAGCAGGGCAGGCCTCTGAAGGTTCAAGGCAGGCTCCAGGCAGCAAAGCAGTCCTTCCAGGTGCAACAAAACAATCTTGTGGAGTACAGAGCAGGGGTGATAAGTCTTTTGTGTCAAGGCAGAGTTTAGCCTATCAGGCTGCATGTTGGGTTGTGCCCAGATCCATCCCCATCCTGCCAGACACACCTAATCCCTCTATTAGGTGCCTGTCTGCAGGGACAAAAAAATTCCAACAGCCAACTACACCCAGTCATGTGACCGGAGGACAGTCTGCAGGCACCAATGGTTAGAGCAGGAAAATGGCGAGTTTCTAAAAGTGGCATTTTCAAAATTGTGTCATTTAAAATCTGACGTTATCATTAAAGAGGATTTATATTACCAGTTGCAATTTGCGCCATGCATAATGAATATTAAATAGTTTGGTCAGATTTTGACTCAATCCGATTCTGTTTTTTAAAAACGGACTTAACGGTACATAGATCATTTCATATAAATATTTATTGGTTACAAAAATACTTGTTGCAAATTGTGGCCAACTAATAGAGCAGCTGGTATAATAGTACACCTGACCCAATATTTTAAAATGTATAGTTCCAATGCATTTTAATACTTAATTTACAGATAGTTGCTGATTTTGAAATAAATAAAAACTCTCATTCTGTGAATTATTCTGGGCAACTACTTATGAAATGATTTCTGTTGAATGTCTTCATCTAGGCAATGTTTGAACCCTCTCTGCTAAAATGTCAATTCCCTAATATAGATATTTTCTGCAAACTCCGACATCGCAACTGTTGTAGCAATGAACACATTAAAGAGTACCTACATATTTCAAGAGCTGAACCCCCGCTGTGCGAGCTATAAATATATGCCTTTTCTACTTGCAACCAAACTAATCCAGAATGTGGTGTGAATGCATGCAGATCTGTGCAGCTTTGGTGCACTGGGCATGTCCAAGTGTGTAATTGACCATAGAATGACAGATCAGCATAGACTTTAAAAAAGAAGAGGGATTTATGGCCTGTAACCACATGTAACATTTAGATGTTATGCGGTCCTGCAAGCCATGAATAAATATGAAAAGAAATATGGATTCACGGAAATGATTACAGTATAAGCAAATACTGGCGCGGGATTCATTATTAATTTAAGCACAGTTCGGCATTTCCCTGATGCTGTTGCAATATGTGTAGGCTGTAAAATGTATGCCATGAAATTCCCCTTGCTGTAATAAATGGGCAAGGCCTCGCATCTCAGCATGGCAACTGGGAGAAAAGGAGATAATGTTTGTGCGGAAAGGGAAGATGACTGGGATACACTGAAGGGTGACATTGACAAGCTGCCATTGATAAATTGCGGTATGTTCTGAGTTCGCCTAGAGACTCGAAATTGAAAAACATACAGAGACCTCCATGTTTGATTACATTTCTTGACTTCGTGGTTGAGTTGTTACAAAAGCATGACAGTGCACTTTGGAAAAAGGTGAGGGAGCTTTGCAAAAAGACTCCAAACCGAGGACCCGATAGAAACGATTCCCGCTGAGTCATGCTTTGGGCTTTCTGTATGTGACAGTATCATTATGGGCTTTCCTGACGCAGCGCCTGTTTTGTGCTCCTTCGGGAAATATGGGGGCATATGTATCAAACGATTTTTTAATCGCAAACGCTGCGATTCGCAAAATAACAGCGTTTGCGATTAAAAAATCGGTAATCGGGATGTATGAGCCAAATCCCATCGCAAAATTAAGGAATTGCTAATTTAGCGATTTCTTAATTTTGCGTAAGCATTTAAGAAATCGCAAATTGCGATTTCTTAAATGATATGTAAAAAGAACCTAAGTTGTGCGAATTATCCTTAAGAAATCGCAAATTACCACCAACTTCCAGTTGGTGGTAATTTGCGATTTCCTTTCAAAATGCACTTTTTTGAATTTTACAAAGTGCCACGTGGCGCTCATACATGCCCTTAGGGCATGTATGTGCGCCATATGCACACACATGCTCATTTCAGGGGTGCATCAGGGTGTCATCATGACACCCTTGCACCTTTGAAATTATTCTCAAATTGTGATTAGCAAATTGCGATTCGCTATTTGAGAATTACTCCCCATTCATTCCTATGGGTCTCCTGGCCCATAGAAATGAATGGGCAGGTATTCCTTAATTGCGATTTCGCAATTTGCTAATCGCAATTAAGGAATTTTAAGAAATCGCAAAAAGTTTGCAATTTTTTAAATACATCCCGTTTTGCAATTCTCAAATAGCGATTCTTTAAAAATCGCTATTTGAGAATCGCAAATGGTGATGTTGATACATATGCCCCATAGTGAATTAATTTAACCCAATATTTCCCTAACTTAGTGGCTTATTTTCAGATAATACAGCTCGGAAACAGTGGCAAAGTTTGCTTTTTTCTGAGAAAATAAAGCAGTAACTGTCACAGTGGCGGCTCCTCCACTATGGTGGAGGAACATCAACCCCCACTGCTTTTAAGCCATGCAAAGAAGCATAAAATGATAATGACTTCAAGTTATTAACATTGTATGCTTCGTGACGTGTTCTGCTGCTTTGTCGGCGGGCGGGTGGGCTCTGCTGCTCTGCTAACGGAGCGGAGGTTGCCCATTCCTAAGTGTGCAATGGCTGTTTGGTGGCCGTCTAAACCAGTCATGCGCACTTTCTCTTTTCTCAATGCAGGCTGGTTTGCAGCCTGCGTGGAGAACAAGACCAGGCCCCCATCCCCTTGCTGAGCATCCAACTAGAATGCTCACAACCAATCACAACGCTGCATTGTAGTGTTGTGATTGGTCAGGGAACCCTGGGTGCCTACCAACAATAACGTTGCACTGCAGCGTTGTGAATGGTTAGTGGGGCCAGGCTGTGCTGCCGCCCGGAGAAGAGCAGCAGTGAAGATGTGGGACCCGGTGCAACAGTAAGTTTATTTTATTTTTAAATTAAAAAATATGCGTGACCCTTCCACCCTCCCGGCGTGGCCCGCCCGCTCGGTCCAGTCACCCCCAGGCTATATCTGCCGCTAGTGTAACTGAAAAAAATATAGGGTCAAATTATTTTAGTTTAAGCCCTGCAAGCGCATAGAACAGGCTAGAAAAAAACTCCCCATCTTGTTATGGCCCTTGGAGCATGAAGCATTGTATTTATAGACTCAGGAGGCCGGGCAGATCCAATAGCGCTTTGGGCAGAAATACATTTTCCGCACTTGCTACTGCTGGAGAACAAAAAATATGAGGCAGCAGCCCCTTTTCACAGGCCAGTTCCTTGTTGGCAACATCAAAGCAGTGACTTGCCTCTGATCACACATCTCCACACATCCCCCAGCTCACCTAAATCACAAAGCTAAGTCAGCATGGTTCGAAGTTGTTTGCCTGGGGAGGGTGTTGATGTGTGTGGACGGGGGGTTGGAGATAGATGGGAGGACAGGGTAAGGGGCTAATAGGGTACTAAAAACAGCACCCCCTGCACATTAAAGACTATTGGAAGCCCTTGAAATGGATCACTAGAGCCAAGTTAGAGAACATTGCTGTTTGTAGAACCCTTATGCAGACAGTTCTTTTTCCTCTCTGTACCTTGATGCCCTGGGCCTGAGCCCAGCTCACCCATGCCAAAATCTACTGCTGAGCTGGGGGCATCTCATCAACGTATGATCTCTAGGAGGGCACAGCTGTGTGTCTGTTTTATGCACTGACTTAAGGCTATACATTTAACTTGGAATTTCTCTGTGTTAGTGCCTAGGCTGCAGACAGCACAGAGAGAAACAAATATGGGTCACTGTTTCCAAGATGTGCTGTCTGCAGCCCATACACTAATTCAGTGAAATTCTTAGTTAATTTAATTAATAAATGCAGGTGTGCAGCTGTGTTCTGAATGAGCACACACCTTCAAGATATGGCCCCAAAAGCATGCACAATTGTGTATCCTGCACAAAAATACCTGCAATCACATTCTCCACATGGGTTAAAGTCCCCATTCCAACGGAACAGGTGTTGCTCCACTTATCTTTGGCAGCAAAGTATGTAAGTGCAGAATGCACATTTTTCTATTCTCTCATGTCAGCATAGGAGGAGGATGTTGTTGAATCAGTGTGGGCAAAATTGTGTCCTAGCTACGACTTCCTATTGCAGTATGGTGTAATGACAAACTTTAGATCTCCCCTGGACCAAGGAATGTACCGTCACTTTCCCAGGGCGAGAATATCAGTTCCAAACTTATGGAATATAACATATACACAGCACTTCCTAAGGTGGGCAAACTTTCAACACTTCCCCAAAGGCAAGGCAAGAAAACAATAATTTGCGCATCACTTGTGAGGAGTAGCACCAACTTCCTATAACACAATTACCTGCTAGAAGGGAATTCACCCATCTTTCTACAACAGAATACTTGGCCAAGAAGAGTCCACACCTCCTGCTACAAGGAAAAGACGAATTGGTATATCTGGGATGTATTTATTAGTAAATAGCACCACACAGTAAGCCAAATGCACCTAATATAGCAGACTCTAACATATCAATAGTATGATTGAACATACAATCAAGGCAAATATATATATATGTAGAAATATATATATGTATGGATATAAGAATCAGAAAATAAGAAGGAAAGGAAAGAATTCAGAAAAGAATCAAGAGACAGTTAGTAGCAGAGACACCTCACCTAATGCTCAATCATTTGACCCCACTTTGCTCAAGGGGAGTCCATTGCTTGAACCGGGCGAAAGCTCAGAGGTGACACCAGCCTCTACTCTTCCATGACAGCACGTCTGCTCCATGGATGAACTTCCACCAAGCCAGTGTAGACTCCCCTTTTTAATACAAATTCAAAATACAGAGAAGCTTCTAGCAAACTCCGCCCCCTAGTTCTCATGAGAGCCCGTACCAGCTTGCTTCAAGGTCACAGCAAAGGGTTGATCAGACCCTCGCCATGGCTACGAGTCAAACCATGTACATTCCTCTGATAAGAACCAGTTCTCTCTAGTCAGTAAAATGCGAAAAACAGCAGGAAAGCAAAACATGCCCTCTTCTTCACAGAAAATGGCTTCAGAGTTAGTTAAGCCATGCACACAAAGGCCCAAAGCAAGATGGAATCAAAAAAGCAAGGAGCACCTATAATTCTCATCCACACAACTTACAAGCACCACTGTGCACACAGAAAAGTTTGAAGCAAGGTAAAGTCAGAAGGCAGAATGACATTAGACCACGTCAAAGCCAATAGGTCAAAGTCATAATTCACCTAACCCAAATAACATCATACACTTAATCCCTCAGTATACAACATTGAGCACATGTGTGCACCCCCACCCACAAGACTGTACCTCAACATCCCATACCTTCTATTCTTGGAAAGACTATTCCACTAAAAGGCAGAAGAAAAGCAGGTATATGCAAACCCATCCTACATTAAGGCTAAGGGAACATAACACACTGAAGTCAGTACAGAATGGTGGTGGTTGAGGGTCATCATAGGGTGTCAGACCACAAAAGTGGCTGATTCACTACATCTGGTCTTCCGTATACTATTTAGATGTAAAAAACAGTGCTTGCATTTGTACAAATTTTCTTTCTTTTTCAACTTATCTTCGTGAGAAACTGACAACTTACTGAATGTTATTAGGCAAAAGATTGAGGGTTTGCAGTTATTTTTCCCATTCAATATTATTGGACCTGGTATGTTTTTAAATCTCCACCTTCTTGGTATGCCATGTTCTCATGTTGCGCCTCTGTGTACCTTCCTTTGTTTAATGTTGGGCTTCCTGCCTTCTACCCAGGCTCTAACCCTCCACTATCTTGGGCCACAGTTGTCAATCAATAAGATCATGTACACGAGAAAATATTGCGTTTTTTAATTGCTATTTTAATTTCCATGGATGTACTCGCCTGGTTATCTGCTTAAAGCATGTCTCACTGAGGGCAAATTATTCTATTATATATCTATTACAGGGTTGGTACAGGGCTCAACCTATTATGCTCTCTTTGAAGCTTTGTTGATAACTGTAAAGACTGGCCTATTCATGCCCCACAATTCAATTGTTCTCTTCTTCTTTGTTATCCATGCCTGTGCTACATTAAGGTCATATTAGGCAACCTTAAGCTGCTTTTATAAATGAACAAAAATGAGGGTAAATTCCAACAATCGTATCAAATATTGGCTTTTTTAACTCGGAAATGGAGGACCCAAATATTAAAATGTCATTTTGCCTTCTACTCATAAAATCCCTGACTGGAGATGCCCATTCAAAATACTTTAAAGCGTAGACTGACAAACAGTACATATGTTGCTTTGTGTTGTGTGTTGTTAGTTGCATTGCCTCATGCTATGCTGTGTAACATTATGTTGGTTTTCTGAAGCGCTCATAAGCCTCAAAACTCCTGACACTATAATTTCAGACCAAAATGTACTGCTGACTAAAGATACTTAAAAGGCATTTGCACTGAAAAGCCACACATTTGCTGATGGTTCTGAGATTTGTGCTCTAGGTATGGCTTGTAATGATGTTATTTTTAGGTCTCGTCTAGACAGCGCATGCGTTCTCTCGAAAAGACGTGTTGTATTGAATCTGTGGGCTTCAGCCCGTCCACAGGCTTACAATTTCTTGCTCCATTGTCGCACTCATTTCCTTTGTCCCCATTTGTCCATGGCATGAATATCTCATGCCCCTTCTTGTGTTTAGCCCTCCCTCAGAGCATGGACCAAGTATTGGGTTCCATTCACTGCTCCTGTTTTAGGAGCTATTTTTTCTTTGTCTTTCAGCACTCCACGTGAGTGCTCGTGTGTAACTTACCTCGCTCATTTGCTAAATCATTTTTGTATGTCTTGTTTCATTTTTGTGAAACACTCCTACCCACACCTGGTGTCGCGATGAAGCACTGTGTGCTTCTCTGCATCCGAGCATGAAATGTAATGGTTTACCATCTGTTTTTGCCTCCCTCCCTCACCACCACTGCTATTGCTCTCTCTACCCTGTGCACTTCTCTGTGCCCAGCTCCCTCTATCACTGGCTCGTTTAACTCTGCTCCTTGCTTTTACAGCCTGTATTTGCCCCTTTCCCTCACCTTCACCCCTATTGCTCTCTCTACCCTTAATGCTTCTCTGTTCCCAGCTCCCTCTATTCCTGGCTTGTTTTATACTTGCAATGTTTGCTGCTTGCCACCTCCCGTATTTATTTTCACATGACCAGGACTTTGTTATAAGTGTGTGCAGTGGAAAAGCTTGCCTCCCAGTTTGTTAGAAGCTTAACTCTTTACTGTTCCCCTATGCTTCCTTTTATAAACACTGGGAGAGGATGTGGCATAACTGCTTGAGTGGCGGACTTTGAAGCTGGGGAACCGGGTTCATGTCTCGCTGGGAGGCTCAACATCCTGTGATACTGGGCATATCTGGGTTCATTTTATACTTGCAATGATTGCTGCTTACCACGGCCCGAATATATTTTCACCCTGCCATACCTTCATTATGAGTGTGTGCAGGGGAAAAGATTGCATCCTAGCTTGTTAAAAGCTTTCCTCTTTAATGTAGTGTGTTTTATTCCTCCGTTAAACTAAAAAGAAAGTACTGCGAGAAAAACAAACAGTTGAACTAGAAAGAGGCAAGTATGGAGTGTGTAGAAAACTCTCTCTCCGAGCCCCATATCGCTGTTGGTGAGCAGTAGCTCTCTCTTACACATTTGCTTAATGCTAGACCTGCTGTAAATTGGCAATTTGCAAATCCACCAGCTAGTTTTGTTACACCCAGCCTTCATACTTTTTTCCTTGACTTTCAGCCATACTGAACAGCAGACATGCTGCTGTTCAACAGGGCTAAACATCATTGACATTGACAACGACAATAGCTCTGCAACTGCCTAGACCTATTGCCTTTCCAATACTTGTTTATTTTATGAGTCTTGGCTACTTTGTACCTGCACTCTTGATCTTTTTATTCTTGTGAGCTATCCAATTATGAGTTGACTGGACAATGTATGGTAATTTCACAACTGAGTAATAGTGTCACTGACCCCATAAATCTTTGTATCACCTTCACTGTAGCTCTAAATGGGGAATACAGGCAGAAGCATGGTTTTATGCCAATCAAAGCTACAGCAGTAGCACTAAATGTTTGCTGTTGCTAATGGGCTTAGCTTCCCCATGCTATGAGGTGGTATTACCCGATTTATAGTGAGAAGTATCTCTTCACTTTCAGTCACAAAAGAAGGCCAGATTTCACGGTCCATCTGCTTTGCATGTTTAACACTATACTTTATCAACATATTCTAAAAGGTCATACAGGTGGTATCACTGTTATTCTTAAGTTAGGTTTAAATGTTTCTTATGGTTTCTAATCTGTTTGCTCAATAATGTAATTTATTTCTACTTAAGGTTTACCTCATCCTTTGCCTGCCATTACCTTCGGTTTACAGTTAATTTGAACTTTAACACGGTCTTCTCTTATGTGATTGATTAATTTACTGGTTGTGTGCTGTATTTGCTAGAAATATATTTTTTGTTTTTGTTTTTTAAATCATCTACAAATTTTTTGTGAAAGTGCTCTCGGAATATTTATCAATTGGCATCTGGACCAGTTAAAAATGTTGATTACTGAATTGATTTATGAATCATTTCTCTGTATTGCTGTTTGCTCTTCTTCAGCACTCATTGTTCCACCCATCATGCAGTTATTTGATTTTTCAGCTCTATTTCTCCAACTTCAATTCATTACAAAAACTCAATGTCATGAACTTGGAAACCATGCTTGAAAGACCTGAAATTCAGTCACCTACTGCTTAAATATAGTATGTCATTTATTTTGTGCCCTGAGCATCAAGGATCTTCTGTTGACTGTTCCTTTTTTGTGATTCAGTGGTTATTTATTTTGCAGATGTTGTAGTGTCTTTAAAGCTGTATTGATTGAAACCTTACTCTGATTTAACCGAGTTATAGTGAGAAGTGAACCTGCAGCAAAATCTTGAGGACATCATACAACTCATACAGTCTTAATGACCCTATAGCTAACCATCTCACTTAAAACTAACACTGACAAATTTCAGAGGGCTTGTGGTTTTTTAAGCAAACACTACCAAGGTCAATAGATCTAACTTGTAACTGAAAATACAAGCCAGAGCCAACAAATTTGGCATTGCTTATTCACATTGCAAACTTGGTCCTGTTAGTTATTGTTTTTGTTCTATGCACCTGCCAATAAAGACACAGCGCCTGATTCACAAAAGAACACTTAGACCAACAGTCTAAGTTTAGACCTAAAGGTTAACTTT
Organism: Triturus cristatus; assembly: GCF_964204655.1. Classification (NCBI taxonomy): domain Eukaryota; kingdom Metazoa; phylum Chordata; class Amphibia; order Caudata; family Salamandridae; genus Triturus; species Triturus cristatus. The sequence continues at coordinate 981,892,359 of NC_140594.1, read as the reverse complement.
ACTACTACTAAAGTTAGACTTTTGGTCTAAGTTTAGACCGAAAGTCTAACTTGGACCAAAAGTCTAACTTGACCAAGTTAGACATTTTTTAATAGTTTTGCATATTTTCAATATAATAAATAAGTAATTAAATAAATATGCCAATGTAAGGTTATGACAGAGATAGTCATTATAAAGGTTCGAGTGTAACTCCTTTAGGTGCTGAAGGAATCGCATCAATATTCAAGTCCAGAATAACAATTTATAAGAACTTATTATAGGTGGAGTCCGCCAGAGTGTCATGCACCAACTCTGGTGTGGTAAGAACGTTTATGATGATGCATGCCATGATAAGTTGTGGGTGAGGAGTCCCCACCAATAGCTTTAGGATTCCTCCGGACTACAGTGATTACTGCAAATCAGGACTTAGGAAGGTCTCTGTAGGTTTACCTTTTTCATTCGAGCACCTTTTGTGATAACATTTACTGTGTAGGAGGATGAGCTTGGATGTTGATCCTCTTCCCCTCCTATTTGTGAATATATAATATTTCATGCCAAAGGTGTATTTTAATGCAGTAAACACAAAAGTTAAACCTGTATAACCCTCACCTAGGCTGTATGACAACGGTATATAGGGGAAAGAATCTCTAGCACGATAAATGTAGCAAAATTGTACCACAATGATTTATTAATTGTTATAGTTGGAGACAGTTTCCAACTATTACTTAAACATTTCTACTTACACCAATAATGTTATTCATTAACCAGGACATCATGCTATGTACAGTGAGTAAGAATCATAGATATAAACAAAAGATCGTTCGCTTTGACTTGACTTTAGTTGGGAAAGTACAAAAATAAGGTACATAAAGATATTTGTGCAATCAAAGGAAATTGTACAATGGCATATATATATATATATATATATATATATTCACTGGAAAAACCACAGGTTTCAGGGATGTTATAGTTAGTTGGACATTTTACTCGTACAAAACCAGAGAAATTCGGCCATTATAGTTAGTTCAGATAACCATAACTCGCGCACCCGCAATGCACTGCTGATGACATCACATATTACATCATTCATGACATGGTCAGTGACATCACTGATGACATCTCAAATGACATCACTGATGACATCACTGCTGACATCATCCAGCGAATGTGTGTTTCCGTAAAGTTTAAATATGATATATATATATATATATCTATATTCACTGAAAAAACCATAGGTTTCACACATGTTATAGTTAGCTGGACATTTTACTGATAAAAAACCAATGAAATTCCCCCGTTATAGTTACTGTAGGCAACTATAACTCACGCGACCGTAATCCTCTGCTGATGCTAATACTGCATTTAGACACTTATTTGCCCATGTCTTCTTCCATTAAATTTTAGCTATACATATATTACAAATATTTTTTTTTCATAAAGACACATATGTCATCAGCAGAGGATTACGGTCGCGTGAGTTATAGTTGCCTACAGTAACTATAACGGGGGAATTTCATTGGTTTTTTATCAGTAAAATGTCCAGCTAACTATAACATGTGTGAAACCTATGGTTTTTTCAGTGAATTTGCAAGGTTTTTTAAATGCTAATTCCTAACTATAACGTGTGTGAAACCTATGGTTTTTTCAGTGAATTTGTACGGTTTTTTAAATGCTAAGTTACTTTACGCCATTTGTGGTGTGCGCGCCCACTTAACGCAGTTCGTTCCGTGCGCGCACGGAGCGCTTCGCGCACCGTGCGCGCACAGTGAGCACGCGGTCCCACATTACGCTACATGGGCCATGAACGCACGATGCGCTTCGCGCACCGTGCGCACATGGAGGAAATATGATGAGCATCGCTGTGATAGGTAAAATATGTATTAGTTTTAGATCTAATAAGCCATGCAAGAAAGGTGCACTTCGGGCACCTTTTGCACACGGGGTGGGGAGAATGTGGATATTTTTTTTATTTTATTTTTTTTATTTATTACCGTACGCGTACGGTAAGCGTACTCGGCGAAATTTTCGAAAAAATTAAAATTGCCTTTTTCCCTTGGGGGATAGTTGGGGACTCCCTGGACATGGCTAGGTGCTTGGGAGCTGTCTAAACAGCCCCTTTACATGTTTTGGGGCTTTGTTTTTCAACCCCCTGTCAGAGTGCGAGAGAGAAAATGGCGGCCGCCGCTTCCTGGTTTCGACCGATTCGAATGTTTACTAAGATCTAAGGGCCAATCAGAATCGCGCTCGCGCACGTCACCGTACGCGTACGGTAAGCGCACCGTAAGCGCACCGTAAGCTGGCTCAGATATATATATTGATTTAAAGTCTATTTTCTCAGAATCTACTAAACAGATCTACACCAAACCTACAAAAGGCACTTCCTTGACCTGAGGACTACCTCTCTGCCAAATTTCAAGTAATTCTGTTCAGCCGTTCGGGCTGTAGCTGTGTCTAAAGGTCCTATGGAAAAATGCATGGGAAAAACGCGTTTTGGGACCCCCCTTTTATCTCAGCCCCCGCTTGACGAATCCCCCGAGACTTTCAGGGTAGGAGCGGAGCGTAGCGCCCCACCTATTTTGAAAAATTCACGAGGATTCGTCAACCGGCGCCAAAGTTATTCAAAATAGAATGTTGCGGATTTCCTATGGAAACGTGGTCCTAACTATAACTATCTACTGGCGACCGCCAGTAGATAATATATATATATATATATATTCACTGAAAAAACCATAGGTTTCAGGAACATTATAGTTAGGAATTAGCATTTAAAAAACCTTAGAAATTCACTGAAGAAACCATAGGCTTCAGGGGCGTTATAGTTAGCTGGACTTTTCACTCGTACAAAACCATTGAAATTCCCCTGTTATAGTTAGTTCAGCTAACTATAACTCGCGTGCCGCACTGCACTGCTGATGACGTCACATATTACATCACTCATGACATGGTCAGTGACATCACTCATGACATCACTGATGACATCTCAAATGACATCACTGATGACATCACTGATGACATCATCCAGTGAATGTGTGTTTTTCTGAAAATTAAATATGTTTTATATATGTATATCTCAAGGTTGATGGAAGAATAAATGGGTATATAAGTGTCTAAATGGATGATTTGTTTTTGAAAAGTTGATTGTATAACTGACTGATTAAGTGAATCTTAGTGAATACATGGCTTAGTGAGTAATGTTTAAATATGTAAATATATATGTAAATATCTCTATCAGTCTCTCACTTTGTGTATAAGTGGCTGCATAGGTTGGTGAGTAGCTACATGAGTGTCTATATAGGTTATTAGTTAGTTTTTTGAGTATCAGTATGAGTGTCTGAGTGTCTGTATGGTTTGGTGGGGGGTATTATGTAGTGCATAGGTGCATGAATGAGTGACTCACTGTTTGTATGTGTTGAAGACAGCATGTGTGCAGGACTGTATGGGTGGATGAGTGTGTGCATGGGTGTGTTAGTGAGTGAATGACTGTCTCAATAGTGTCTATATGAACAACTACATATGTTTTAATCTAGTATATGTGACTATTAGTGTATATAAGTGAGTATAAGTGAGAGTGAGAGATTGGAAGAGTTCCTGTATGAATAAGTATGTGTTTCTATAAGTGATTGTTTAAGAGACTAAGTATGTGTAAGTTTCTGTAGAAGTAAGTGTGGTGGTGTGTGTATAACTGTATATGCAAGTAAAGGGATGTTTGATTCTTTATTAGCATGAGTGAATATGTGTGTGAGTAACTCTATGGATGAGTGGTGTTGTGTAAAAGGATGTATAGGTGTATGAGTACATATGATGAGTGAGTACATGTATGAGTGACTGTATAGGACTGTTGGCGAATAAGTGGATGTGTATGTGGATCTTAGAATTACTGAACAGGTTGTTGTAACTGGTATTGGTATGTCCATTGTTTTGAAAATTTTAGTTTCTATTTTTGAATGTGTGTATCAAAGGTTATATTAGGGGGAGAGGAGGTCTGCCACTCTATCACAAGGATGATGATGTCATCAGTGATGTCATCAGTGATGTCATTTGAGATGTCATCAGTGATGTCATGAGTGATGTCACTAGCCATGTCATGAGTGATGTAATATGTGACGTCATCAGCAGTGCATTGCGGGCGCGCGAGTTATAGTTAGCTGAACTAACTATAACGGGGGAATTTCAATGGTTTTGTACGAGTGAAAAGTCCAGCTAACTATAATGCCCCTGAAGCCTATGGTTTCTTCAGTGAATTTCTAAGGTTTTTTAAATGCTAATTCCTAACTATAATGTGCCTGAAACCTATGTTATTTTCAGTGAATTTCAAAGGTTTTCTAAATGCTAATTTCTAACTATGCCTACAGAGACAGGACATGTGAAGAAAGAAGAAAATGAAATTCAGAAAGAAACAACAGAAGTCCTCAAAGACGAAGAAAAGTGCAGGAAGAATGATAACGTGCAGAAAGAACAAACAGAAGAGCAGAAAGAAGCATTGTTGCAAAATCATCCTGTACCCTCAACTTTTTCAGACGGATACTGGTGGTAACTGAGTCTGACTAACCAGTCATAGAGCCAGTGCTATGTTAAAAGACACTCAGAATATAGTGAAAACACCTACATACACTAGGGAACACTATGCGTTGGGGTCCCCCTGTGATTAGCATGACCTCCTCTGTAAGCCCCTAGTATATAATAGGACAGGGGATTAAAACTACCTCTTAAAACGCGCCACAGGGTGTGTTTGCACACGTCACCTCAGGCCCCGTCCCCTCCCTTCCCCACTGTGTAAACATGCCCTGTGGCCATTTTAAGTTGGGAGATTAGGTCCCCTTGATTCCTGAGGGTCCCTAGGGTCCAACTAGACCACTAGGTACCCCCAGTAAGCACCACAGAGCTGTGTTGCAGAGAGATGTAAAAAGGGGCACGGCCTTGACTACCTTTCTGCTTCGCAGCGCAGTGGCGCTTACTGAAAGCAACTGGTGGGCTAGTTGGCCCCAGGGTCCCTCAGGATTGAAGGGGAATTATTTCCCCAACTTAAAACGTGCCACAGGGCATGTTTGCACACGTTAACTCACGCCCCGTCCCCTGCCTTCACCACTGTGTAAACACGCCCTGTGGCCGTTTTTAGTTGGAAGATTAAGTTCATTTGAATCCTGAGGGTCCCTAGGGTCCAACTAGCCCACTAGGTACCTCCAGTAAGTGCCACAGAGCTGTGTTGCAGAGAGGTGTAAAAATTGGCACGGCCTGGTCCAGCTCTTTGCAACACAGCTCAGTGGCGCTTACTGGAAGCACCTGGTGGGCTAGTTAGCCCCCAGGGGCCCTCAGGATTTTAGGGGAATTATTTCCCCAACTTAAAACGCGCCATAGGGCGTGTTTGCACACGTCACCTCAGGCCCCATCCCCTCCCTTCCTCACTGTGTAAACACGCCCTATTGCCGTTTTAAGTTGGGAGATTAAGTCCCATTGAATCCTGTGGGTCCCCAGGGGCAAAATAGCCCACTAGGTACGTCCAGTAAGCGCCATTGCAGAGAGGTGTAAAAAGGGGCATGGCCTCAGAACACCTGTCTGCAACGCAGCTCCCTGGCGCATACTGGAGATACCTGTTGGGCTAGTTGGCCCTCAAGGACCCTCAGTATTGAAGGGGAATTAATTCCCCAACTTACAACTGGCCAGGGGGCGCGTTTGCAGAGTGCTGCAAGGAGGGTCCGTGGCCTCCGGCGCGATGCCGGTCTTTTATTTATTTTATTTTTTTAAGAAGGAGGGCTGTGTGGCCCCCCTTCTTTTTCTAATTTATTGGCCCTGGGGACCCCATCCCCCAGGGCATGCACCCTAATTTTTTTTGTTGAAAAAAATAAATTTGGAAGGGGGCCGCGTGGCCCCCATCCCAAGGCCTTAATCGGCCCCAGGGACCCCAACCCCTGGGCCATGGCCTTTTTTTTTTTTAATTCTTTAGGAGGGGGCTGCGTTGCCCCCCTCCTCAGGCCACTTATGGCCCCGGGGACCCCATCCCCCGGGGCCGGCCTTTGTTTTTTATTATTTAAAAAATATATATTTATAGAAACACCTAGGACATGCTGGACAAACCGTATGTACCTATCACCATGACGATTTGCGTGATATTCATTAAAAGGCGACTATGCATACAATGAATCCACGTGGAATGTATTTACACTGCTAGTGAAGCTCTGACGTGTCTGATGCCCTACCGTGCCTAATCCTGGCACCCCCGCCGGTGGGTACGCTCCAAGTAGACACCCTAGTCGTTTATTTATACAAACATGGGTAGCTATTGACGGGCACATTTAATACTCACGCACACCTAGCCATTCAAAGGAGATTCAACAAAAATTCGACAAAACTATGCAAGAAACCCCCCTCACGGTTAATAAAACACACATCCAACGCCGGGTGTGTAATACTTTTTATTTTACTCTCTGGAAAGGAGACGAACCTCACTTGAGAGTCACAGCGTTCTCCTGGCTGAGCCCAATGCTGTGTTACACCCACCAGTGCCCGCCGAGTGCCACACACCTCTATGTTGTATTCCACCAGCTAGTGCGTATGCTATGACACTCTCTAGCCCATGTGCACTGTAACACCACCCCGTGAATACGTCATGCCACACTTGCCTTCGCATGGGTTATATTGCCCCATCTAACGTGCCTATCTCGATGCCTATGTCAAAACGCACAGCGCTATGCCATACATATTACAATCTAGGATCCATATCTTTGTCACAGTGCATATGCAATGTTACACTCCCCAGCACATATTTTATATTGCAACTTTAGAGACTAGTTAGGTTACACAACACTGCCCTGTGCATATTACACTCCAAGGGGCATATCGCATAGCACACGCTAGTGCCTGTACTATCTCGCGCTCTCCAATGAATCTGTCATTGCGCACAATGTATTGCATATTATATTTCACGCCCCGGTTCATCTTATATCACACTTTTTGGTGCATAGTTTATACCATACACTATATCTAGTTTTCATTTTCAATCGTGCTCTCAGGACTATGTTCTATATAACACTGCGTCCACCTACCCTTTTCACGGGCATTACATTTTGCAATGGGGGTGGAGGGTCAGGGGGTGTTTCTGCCAAGTGAGCCCGGAGTCACAGTCACAAACGTCCTCTTCTTCCTGAATAAAAGTGAGATTATGCTGCATACTTGTTCATATTTTAACTAAGTAGTTCGCACAGACACACATTCTAAAAACAATAAAGTTCCTAATACCCACCTTCTCTGAACAGTTAGCCTGCTGCCCCATTCACCTCCTCCCTATCATCTGTTGTCTGAATCCATGGACTAGCCTCCTCCCTCCTGCCATGCATGGTCTGATGTGCTGCCACTGCCCTCCATTTAGCATGATGTACCAGTCCACTCCTCCTGCCCTCCATTGCCCAATTATATGGCCCATCATTGACCTCCTGCTTAGCCTCTATGCTTAGCTTGCTGCCCCTATTCTCCTTCCCCCTGCCCTCCGATGTCTTTGTGCATGCCCCTGCTCCATCCTTTTTGCCCACCATGTTCCATGGACTTGCCACTCCTATCTACTCTGAGTGTTCTGTTGAGCTGCCACTCCCCTCCCACCTGCCTAACATTGTCAGATGACTGTAACCTGCCCCTGCCACCTCCACCCTGCCTGTCCACATGCCATGCCCCTATCCCCTTCCTCCTGACCTCCATGGTCCATTTTACTGCCACACCCTTCTGCCCTCCCTGGTCTGTTGTGCTGCAACTGCTCCTTCTGCCTGCCCCGCGCGGTCTGTTGTGAGGCCCCTTCCCCTGAACTCTCTTGTCTGTGCCCAGGTCCTGACCCTCCCTTCTATCCTCCATGGTCCTTTGTGCATGCCCCTGCACCCTCCTTCTTGCCCATCATAGCCATTGTGCTGCCACTAACCCTCCTGCTTGCCATGCATGGTCTTCTGTGCTGCCACGGCCCCTCCCACCTTCCCTGTGTGGTCAGCTAGCTGCCCCTGACCCCCTCCCACCTTCCCTCCATGGTCTGTGTGTATGCCATCATAGTCTCACTGTTGCTCTCCATGGTGTGTCTTGCTTCTAGTGCCCATCCTGCCTGACCTTCATGGCCATCTTGCTGCTCCTGCCCTCCCCCTTGCCCCCAGCCCTCTGTTTCCATGTGCAGACCCCTATTCCCTCCCTCCTGGCTTGTCTGTTCAATTGTAATGCCCCTGATCCGTCCCTCCTGCCCTTTATGGTCTGTTATGCTGCAGCTTTCCCTCCTGTCTGTCCATTATGGTCAGCTAGCTACCATTGCCTCTTTCCCCTCTGTTCTCTGTTGTCTATGTGCATGGTCCTGTCCCCTCCCTATTGCTTTCTATGGATTGTTGTGCTGCACTCCTGTCCCGCATGCCCTGTGTGGTGTATTGTGCTGCTGCAAACCTTGCTGCCTGCCCTGCAGGGTCAGTTTGGTGCAACTCTCCATGTCCCTCCTGTCCTCTGTTATCCAAGTCCATGTCCCTACCCCAATTCCTACTGCCTTTCATGATCCAATGTACCATACTTGCGAACATTTTGAACTTGGTAAGAGGGAGATTTTGAAAAAAACTGGGGTATTTATTTTCCCTTTTGAGTTAAATTGAAAAAGGGGAGATTGTAGACAGGAGACAGATCAAATTAAGCCCATTTGAGCTTAAAAACATTGGACGTTTCCTGGATGAATCGGGTCTGTTGGCATGTATGGTTGTACTACCACTGCCTCTTCCTTCTACCCACAATGGTCTATTACATTGCCACAGCCTCTCTTGCCAGTCCTGTATTGTTGGTTTGTTGCCCCTGCCCCCCTTTCCACTGCCCTCCATAGTCTGTTGTGCTGCCACGGCTCTTCCTGCCTGCCCAGTGTGATCAAATTGTTGCCTCTGCACCCTCTTACCTGCCTTCAATTTTCAGAGTCTGTGCCCCTGGCCTCTGCCTCTCAAAAGTATTCTAATGAACAACTAGATTGATAACATTCTATATTTATAACAAAAGTGTGGAACGCCTGACGTCATCTTGATGTAATAAAAACTGTAATACCTAGAGCGTTTCCGTTAGATATTACATATATGAGAGGGTCTTATTTGCATCAAAATTATGGTTAGTGCTATAACAAAATAAAATGAGGACATCTTTTCTGAGTTTTCAAATAGCGACAAAGCACTTTTAAATTATTTGTTATCTTTATGTTTTTTTATCCAGTTGACCACTTGATTAAATGTTGCACTTAGGGGAGAGGATGTGGTGTTACTTCCAAAGCTGCAGACTTTGCAACTGGGGAACCAGGTTGGAGTTTCTGCTTCAGCTCGACATTCTGTGATTCTGGTCAAATCACTTAATCTCCCCAGGTCTACAACCAAAATGAATTTGTTCTTGTGTGATGTAAGCAATGCTCATGTAAAGCACTCCAATACCTGACAAGTCTGCACTATATTAAATTGCAAAAACACAAAAAATAAGTGTTTTGCAAACTTCTGTCATTGGGCTTTACTTGGGTGATATTTGGGCTACATTTGGGCTCTTATGTCTCTGGTAGCCATCTTGGGAGATTTATTTGCTATGAAGTTTCCTAATTTCCTCATTTACTGCAATCTCCTCAGTAGGAAATGCTTTCAGTTTTTTACTTTGATTCCATCAAGAAGGTATTCAAATATGTCACACATTTGCCATGAATTCTGAATGTTAGCACTCTAGTTGCTCATTAGATCACTGTAGTAAAGCTACTGCTCACCACGGAAGTCTGCTGCTGGTATTAAAAGTGCATGTTTCAGTCTGCATATCAGAATTTTTTAATGAAATAGAAGAGGATTTGAGAAGTCACTCAAAATGTGCCCTAATTTTTCTTTCTTCAGCACTAATCATAACTTCTATGGCAAAATGAACCCCCTCATTGTGTTCCTTTTTAAATTAAATGTTTTAAGTGTTACCAGTTTATTCCAATCAAGATGGCTTCAGGTGTGCCATACTTTTGTCATAAGTAAGACAGTAAGCGCTCTAGTTGTTCTTAAGAACACTCTGGGACATTCTGTCATTGGGCTATACTTGGGCTACATCTGGGTGATATTTGGGTTATATTTAGGCTCTTTTGTCTCTGGTGGCCATCTTGGGAGATTTATTTGTTATGAAGTTTCCTAATTTCCTCATTTACTGCAGTCTCCTCAGCAGGAAATACTTTCACTTTTTTACTTTGGTTCCATCAAGAAGGCATTCAGATGTGTCACACATTTGCCATAAATTCTAAATGTTAGCACTCTTGTTGCTCATTAGATTACTGAAGTAAAGCTACTGCTCACCAGGGAAGTCTGCTGCTGGTATTCAAAGTGCATGTTTCAGTCTGCATGTCAGAATATTTTTATGAAATAGAAGAGGATTTGAGAAGTCAAAATGTGCCCTAATTTTTCTTTCTGCAGCACTAATCATAATTTCTATGGCAAAATGAACCCCCTCATTTTGTTCCTTTGTAAATTAAATGTTTTAAGTGTTACCACTTTATTCCAATCAAGATGGCTTCAGGTGTGCCATACTTTTGTCATAAGTAAGACTGTTAGCGCTCTAGTTGTTCGTTAGAACTCTCTGGGACATTCGGTCATTGGGCTATACTTGGGCTACATCTGGGTGATATTTGGGCTACATTTGGGCTCTTTTGTCTCGGGTGGCCATCTTGGGAGATTTATTTGTTATGAAGTTTCCTAATTTCCTCATTTACTGCAGTCTCCTCAGTAGGAAATACTTTCAGTTTTTTACTTTGGTTCCATCAAGAAGGCAATCAGATGTGTCACGCATTTGCCATAAATTCTGAATGTTAGCACTCTAGTTGCTCATTAGATCACTGTAGTAAAGCTACTGCTCACCAGGGAAGTCTGCTGCTGGTATTCAAAGTGCATGTTTCAGTCTGCATGTCAGAATTTTTTTATGAAATAGAAGAGGATTTGAGAAGTCAAAATGTGCCCTAATTTTTCTTTCTGCAGCACTAATCATACTTTCTATGGCAAAATGAACCCCCTCATTTAGTTCCTTTTTAAATTAAATGTTTTAAGAGTTACCACTTTATTCCAATCAAGATGGCTTCAGGTGTGCAATAAGTTTGTCATAAGTAGGACTGTTAGCGCTCTAGTCGTTCTTTTGAACACTCTGGGAAGCTGCAGTAGAATACAAAGGAATCAACTGACAGTCTCTGCCCTTGTTGGATGTACATGTTTTACTGAGAATGTCAGACTTCATTCTCACATGACTGAGAAAGAAAATGTGAATTTACAGAAAATATGCTCTCAGTTTAGCTTATAGATCACCTTCCAAACCTCTGTGGAAAAAGCATGAGAAAATAGTTTTCGCTCAAACATGATTCATGAAATCACATGGTAAAATCACCTTAGAACACATCACAATTCCTAAAATGAGTATGGTACCATCAACAAATGATTTAGAATGTAACTAAAGTCTTAAAACCTTCTATTAACTGCAATGCTTTTTAATGAGGTGCTATCATGTATATTGGTCCCAAGATGGCTGCCAACACTTCTTGGATGAAGTACTGACAACCAATCAGATCTCACGATGAGATGTGTGGTTAGGCTCTGCCCAGGTATATCTATCTTTTTAACTCAAATTTTCTCAGGAACTACTGAACGGATTTACACCATTTAAGCAAAAGGCATGAGTCTGAACTGAGGACTACCTCTTTGCCAAATTTGGTGTAATTCCGTTCAGCAGTTCGGGCTGTAGCTGCATCAACAGGTCCTATGGGACAATGCATGGGGAATACGCGTTTTGGGACCCCCTTTTTTCTCAGCCCCCGCTTGATGAATCACCGTGAAATTTTCAGGATAGGAGCAGACCGGAGCTGGCCAAAAGTTTGGAAAATTTCGCAAAGATTCGTCAATCGGCACCAACGTTATGCCAAATAGAATGCTGCGGATTTCCTATGGAAAATAGGTCCTAACTATAACTACCTACTGGCGACTACCAGTAGGTAATATATAAATATATAGAGAGATAGATAGATATATATATATATATACACACACACACACCAAGGTCTATTGAAGAATGAGTGGGTGTATGTGTCTGAATGGAGGATTTAGTACGTGTGTGACTGACTGTCTAAGTGAGTGATTAAATGTGTCTTACTGAATGTATGGGTTAGTGACTGATACAGACATTCACACAGTTTAGTTTGTCAGTCGGTGTGTAAGCGGTTGCATGGGTTGGTGAGTAGCTAAATTAGGGTCTATATAGGTTACTGATTGGTTGTCTGAGTATCTGTATGGGTGCCTGAGTGTCTGTGTGGGTAGGTGGGAGGTGTGACTCTGTGCATAGATCTGTGAGTGGGTGATTTACTGAGTGTATGGGTTCAAGAGTGCATCTGTGAAGGGCTGTATGGGTGGGTGAGTGTGTATATGGATCTATTGGTGAGTGAATTGATGCCTCAGTGGTACATGTGTGAGTAACTGCATATGTGAAGGCAGTATATGTGGCTGTTGGAGAATATAAATGACTATATGTGAGAGTGAGGGATTGTGAGAGTGGCTGTATGGATGAGTGTGTGCTTGTATTAGTTATTGTATAAGAGTGTAAGTATGTGTTAGTATATGTTTGAATAAGTGAGGTGGTGTGTATCTAACTGTATAGGTGAGTAAATGGGAGTGTAATTGATTCTTTGCATGACTGACTAGGTGTGTGAGTAACTCTATGGATGTGTGGCGGTGTGTGAGCGTCTGTATAGATATGTGAGTGCATATAATAGTGCTGTATTGATGGATGACTGCATGTATGAGTGACTGTATGGGTGAATGAGTGGATGTGTGTGTAGATCTTGGAATTATTGAGTGGGTATGCACTAACTGGTATTGGTGTGTGTAATATTTCGAAAATGGTAGTCTGTATTTTAGAGTGGGTTTATCAAAGGTTATATTAGGGTATGAGGAAGTGCATCAGATTATCACGTGGATGATGTCATCAGTGATGCCATCAGTGATGTCACTGACCATGTCATGAATGATGTAATATGTGACGTCATCAGCAGTGCATTGCGGGTAGGTGTGGGCAGAATTTGCGAAATTCACTTTTGCAAATTATCGCGAAAATGTTAAAAATCTCCGCAAAGTTTTTTTCCCACCCGTTCGCGGTATTTTCTGCGTGGTCGCGGCTCGCCAACTTACCCATGCGGTTGCTCGCGGGCGCGGCCATCTTGTTTTCACTTGTCTCGCGGTACATGATCGAGAGAAGAAAGACGTGATCGCGCAACGAATGACGATACTGAGGGCGCGAACTGTCGCAAGATGGCTACCAACAATCCAACATCTCGTGGAGAACGCGACCGGATCGGGAAAACTTGTCGGCGAAAGTGGGGATTCAGGTAGGGCGATCGCGCGCATGCGAGAATGTATTATTTTACAGCACGAGCAAGCAAAAAATTTCCGGTAAAATGCGGATTGCAGAAATTTTGACATTTTCACGCTCTCCGCGGAACGCGAAAATGTCAAATTATCGCAATTTCCGCTAGCGGAACGGAATTTTAGCCCAGGCCTAATTGCGAGTGCGCGAGTAATAGTTAGCTGAATTAACTATAAAAGCCGAATTTCTCTGGTTTTGTACCAGTAAAATGTCCAACTAACTATAACATCCCTGAAACCTGTGGTTTTTTCAGTGAATTTCTAAGGTTTTGTAAATGCTCATTTCTAACTATAACGTCCGTGAAACCTATGGTTTTTTCCAGTGAATTTCAAAGGTTTTTTTAAATGCAAATTTCTAACTATAATGTCCCTGAAACCTGTGGTTTTTTCAGTGAATTTCAAATGTTTTTTAAATGCTAATTTCAAACTACATAGGTAGGACATGAGCAGAAAGAGGAAGAAAGGCGCAGAAAGAAGCAAGAGAAATGCAGAAAGAGGAAACAGAAGCCCAGAAAGACGAAGAAAGGTACAGAAAGAAGCAAGAGATGTGCACAAAGAACCAACTGAGGAGCAGAAAGAGGCCTTGTTGCAAAATCACCCTGTGCCCTCAACTTTTTGCTGACAGGTACTGGTGATAACTGACTGACTAACCAGGTCCGGAGCCAGTGCTATACTGAAAGACACTTAGAATACAGTGTAAACACCTACATACACTAGGGTACACTATGGGTTGGTGTTCCCCTGGGATTGGCATGACTTCCCCTGTATGGCCCTAGTATATAATAGGGCAAGAGGATTAAAACTACCTCTAACTAAGAGGTGCAGAAGGAGACAAGAGAATTGCTGAAAGAAGCAACAGAGGTGTAGAAAGAAGCAAGAAAAGTGCAGAAAGAAGCAAGTGACATGCAAAAACAGACATGAAAGGTACAGAAAGAGGGAAGACGAGTGCTGAAAGAGACCACAGGGGTGCACAAAGAAGCAAATGAGATGCAGAAAGAGGCAACAGACATGCAGAAAGAGGGAAGAGAGATGCAGAAAAGGGCAAGATAAGTGCAAAAAGAGGCAGAAGAGATACATAAAGAGACAACGGAGTGCAGAAAGAAGCAAGAGAGTTGCAGAAAGAAGCATGGAAAGTGCAGAATGAAGCAACAGGGGTGCAGAAAGAGGCAGGAGAAGAGTAGAAAAGAGCAAGTGGGTCACTGCATGAGTACTTGGGTACTGTCTGAATGATTAGAGTACTGCAAGGAGAGTGCCTGGGTGAATTTATAAGTGTTTGGGTATTGACGTAGTGTTTGGATTAGTATATGGTGCTGGATGGCTGACTGGAGGAGTGCATGGGGAGTGACAGGGTGATTGCTGGAGTGTATAGGTACTGCCTGGGTAATTGAAGGTGTGAAAGACAAGTGTGAAGGTGGTTAGAGGACTACATGCATAGTGGATAGGGGTTTGAAGCAGTGCATGTGTTAAGGCCTGGGTCATTGTGTGAGTACTTGGGTACTGACTAAATGATTAGAGTACTGCAAGGAGAGTGCCTGGGTGAATTTATAAGTGGCTAGGTTTTTGCGCAGTGAATGGATTAGTACATGGTGCTGAATGGGTCACTGGAGGAGTGCAAGGGGAGTGACAGGATGTTTGCTGGAGTGTATGGATACTGCCTGGGGAATTGAAGGTGTGAAAGACAAGTGTGTAGGTGGTTAGAGGACTGCATGCATAGTGGACAGGGGTTTGTAGCAGTGCATGTGTCAAGGCCTGGGTCACTGCATGAGTACTTGGGTACTGACTGAATTATTAGAGTACTGCAAGGAGAGTGCCTGGGTGCATTTATAAGTGGTTGGGTTTTGGTGCAGTGAATGGATTAGTAGATGGTGCTGAATGGGTCATTGGAGGAGGGCAAGGGGAGTGACAGGATGTTTGCTGGAGTGTATGGATACTGCCTGGGGATTTGAAGGTGTGAAAGATCAGTGTGTAGGTGGTTAGAGGACTGCATGTGCAGTGGACAGGGGTTTTGTAGCAGTGCATGTGTTAAGGCCTGGGTCATGCATGAGTACTTGGGTACTGACTGAATGATTAGAGTACTGCAAGGAGAGTGCATGGGTGAATTTATAAGTTATTGGGTTTTGGCGTAGTGTTTGGATTAGTATATGGTGCTGGATGACTGAAAGGAGGAGTGCATGGGGATTGCCAGGGTGAATGCTGGAGTGTATAGATACTGCCTGGCAATTGAAGGTGTGAAATATAAGTTTGTAGGTGGTTAGAGGACTGCATGCATAATGGACGGGGGTTTGTAGCAGTGCATGTGTTAAGGCCTGGGTCACTGCATGAGTACTTGGGTACTGATTGAGTGATTAGAGTACTGCAAGGAGAGTGCCTGGGTTGATGTATAAGTGTTTGGGTTTTGGCGCACTGTATGGATTATTAGTACATGGTGCTGGGTGGCTGACTGGAGGAATGCATGGGGAGTGACAGGGTGTTTGCTAGAGTATATGGGTACTACCTGAGTAATTGAAGGTGTGAAAGACAAGTGTGTAGGTGGTTTGAGGACTGCATGCGTAGTGGACAGGGGTTGGTAGCAGTGTATGTGTTAAGGCCTGGGTCACTGCATGAGTATCTGGGTACTGACTGAATGATTAGAGTACTGCAAGGAGAGTGCCTGGGTGAATTTATAAGTGGTTGGGTTTTGGGGCAGTGAATGGATTAGTACATGGTGCTGAATGGGTCACTGGAGGAGTACAAGGGGAGTGACAGGATGTTTGCTGGAGTGTATGGATATTGCCTGGTGAATTGAAGGTGTGAAATACAAGTGTGTAGGTGGTTAGAGGACTGCATGCATAGTGGACTGGGGTTTGTAGCACTGCATGTGTTAAGGCCTGGGTCATTGAATGAGTACTTGGGTACTGAATGAATGATTAGAGTACTGCAAGGAGAGTGCATGGGTGAATTTATAAGTTTTGGGGTTTTGATGCAGTGAATGGATTAGTACATGGTGCTGAATGGGTCACTGGAGGACTGCAAGGAGAGTACCTGGGTGAATGTATAAGTGTTTGGGTTTTGGCGCACTGTATGGATTAGTACATGGTGCTGGGTGGCTGACTGGAGGAATGCATGGGGAGTGACAGGGTGTTTGCTAGAGTGTATGGATACTGCCTGGGGAATTGAAGGTGTGAAAGACAAGTGTGTAGCTGGTTAGAGGACTGCATGCATAATGGACGGGGGTTTGTAGCAGTGCATGTGTTAAGGCCTGAGTCACTGCATGAGTGCTTGGGTACTGACTGAATGATTAGAGTACTGTCTTGGTGAATTTATATGTGTTTGGGTTTTGGCACAGTGTTTGGATTAGTACATGGTGCTGGATGGCTGACTAAAGGAGTGCATGGGGAGTGACAGGGTGATTGCTGGAGTGTATAGGTACTGCCTGGTAATTGAAGTTGTGAAAGACAAGTGTGTAGGAATTATGTGACAGGGAGGGCCAATTATGTGGCAAGATTGATTGAATTATGTGCAAAGAAAAGCCACATTATGTGGTGCAATGTGGGACATTTTTAAATAGTTTTACTTCATGTTTACAATGTTTTGCCATGACAGGGCACTGAGCCACAACATGTCGCTGCACTTTAGTAACTTTTGAAATATTTGAGATAGAAACACATGTTTATGTTAAAATTTGCATAATCCGTAGCAGATGGTGGATCATGTGGCCACTGTGGCAAATATGTCATTATGTAAAACGCGCCACTGCCGCACAATTCCAGTGGCCTCGATCTACAGCTATCTGTATATGTATGTAGACACCCTTTTACACACACACACAGTAATGTAAACATGTTCAGCAGTGGATGGTATAGTTAGGGGTCTTCGGGTCTCACAATCACCCCCATCCTCCCCTTGAGACCACCTTCCACCAGGGCCTCTCTTAGACAGTATGTCCCATCCCTCCCCACCTCTTTCTGAAGCCCTTGTCTGTGAATCTCCCCCCTTCTTCCCTGGCCGTGCCCTCTCCCCGCACACCTCCTTGCAGCTCCCTCCCCCGCACCTCCCGACACACCTCCTTGCAGCTCCCTTCCCCTCACCTCCCCGCACACCTCCTTGCAGCTCTCTTCCCCGCACCTCCCCGCACACTTCCTTGCAGCTCTCTTCCCCGCACCTACCTGCACACCTCCCTGCAGCTCCCTTCCCCGCACCTCCCCACACACCTCCTTGCAGCTCCCTCCCCTGCACCTCCCCGCACACACTGAGGCCTCTGAGCCCTGTGTGTTCTTTACCTTTCGCTCTGTCAATATTTCGACAGCTCTGCACCTCCATGACACACTTTTGAATAGAATTACAGTTGGCCCACAGGGCCTCTGCTGTATGTGCGCTACAGAGAGGCCAAGGATTGGATGAGCAGGTGTTCTGAGAGGCCTCTCTGTGCCCCACTGACGGGTTCTGTCTCCAGCCTCCGCTGCAGAGCGGTTCACCCTATCCCCAGCCTGACCTCACACAGATGCCTCGAGGTGGCTCACACCACCCTAGGCGCTATGCATGAGTAAAGTGCTGCAAACACACCTCCTTTCAGGAATGCCAGGGTGCGTATAAGGTGACCCGTGCACAAGGACACATGGCTGGGTCTGCCGCAGCGGTCCTCGGGGAGGGCAGAAGGGGGGCCAGGACATTCATAGGTGGGCATCGGACTCATCTGCCCCCAGCGACGCCCCCAGAGCTGGCATCCGCAGGGCACCCCTTTGATGGGTTTATGCACCCTGGCATTAGCAACAACAGCATCAGGGGCGTAACACAGGCCGGGGGTCCCCAACCTCCATGGGCTCCTGGTTGAGTTCAGAGGGGTCCATCTATGACCTTTGCAGGGGGCCCCCTCAAGTTCCGATGGACAGTCATAGTGCCCCATCTGGGGCGAGAGGGCAGTGCCCCTTTGGATAACACACGTCACATGTAACATGTTGAGCCTTTACCTGTCATTAACAAACACACATGTGTTTGGAAGGAGTAAACCCCGCAGAGCCCCGCGGGCGCAGCTCCGGGGCCAAGAGGCTTTACCAACCCGGTGCTGGGGGGGGAGAGGGCACGGCACACAGCGGACAGACACGTGCCCGCAGACAGACAGACAGAACAATAGATGGACTCCCATTATGCGGGGGAACTCTGCCTCATATTTGCCCTTTTCTTCGCCCTTCCTGGGGTGGTTGTAGCACCCCACCCCCCACCCCCATACACCAGGGAAAAGTGACCTGTGTACTTATAGTGCTACGAGGCCAGACCCTGGGAGGAGTGCGACCCCTGCAGATGTCTGTGTGCAGCCAGAGTCACAGCAGTGAACCTTTCCCTGCACCGGGGAAGAGTGACCTGTGTCTTATAGTGCTACGAGGCCGGACCCTGGGAGGAATGCGACCCCTGCAGATGTCTGTGTGTGACCAGAGTCACCGTGATGAACCCTTCCCTTCACCAGGGAAAAGTGACCTGTGTACTTATAGTGCTACAAGGCCGGACCCTGGGAGCAATCCAACCCCTGAGGATGTCTGTGTGCGACCAGAGTCACAGCGGTGAATACCTCCCTGCACTGGGAAGAGTGACGTGTACATTACTTATAATTACTTATAATGCTGAGTTGTACTCAGGGAGGAGTGCGACCCCTGCAGATGTCTGTATATTGTCCTGCAATGGGTAAGAGTGACCTGTGTCCTTATAGTGCTAAGAGGCCAGAACCTGGGAGGAGTGCGACCCCTGCAGGTGTCTGTGTGCGACCAGAGTCACAACGGTGAACCCTTCCCTGCACAGGGGAGGAGTGACCTGTGTCCGTATAGTGCTAAGAGGTCACACCCTGGGAGGAGTGCGACCCCTGTGGATGTCTGTGTGTATTTTCCTGCAGCAGAGAAGAGTTACCTGTATTCTACGAGGCCGGACCCAGGGACAGCACGCACTCTGTAAACGTAAATAGTATTAAACGCAATATTAGACTGTGCAAAATCTGCCAAAACATTTCAAGTTTGAGACCACAGAAGTAGTTTCAAATATATATTTTGTTAATACACAATCAGACTGTACCTGGTGTAAACATTTGTGTAAATGTCACTTAAAAGCACGCACCCAAGAGCTCCCTGATAACAGCTTTGGGTTCTTCTAAAAATTACACATTTTAGGCGCCAAGGCGCCTCAAGTGACTTCGTCAATCAAAGCCTGAACCGGCCCTGATGCAGCCTTGGCATTTGCTGAGTAACCGATTCCTTCAAAATGCATTTCTCGCCGGCACTGGGTGAGCAGGGTGCTTTCTGATTAACCCTCTGTACCCCCGTCGGCTTCAGAGTATAGGAAACCCCCCCACCCAACCGTACTTTCAGTACAGCTTTTAACAAAAAAATATGGGAACTCGCTTATAAATGTAAAGAAAAGAAAGGACATGTTGCTTCTTATAAATGCAGCCCACTTCGACTAGTGCCTATAATATTTATAATCACCAAATTTATATAGCGCTTTATGCCATGCAGTTTCGTTTCTAATTCAATTTTTCCATTACCAAATGTGATGGGAGTCACTGTACCGAACTTGGAAGGCTGAGAGGGCTGTCAGGGCACCGCCAGTGTCGGCAGCGAGCGTTGAACTGACGGAGTCCTCGAGGCACCCCACGGACGCCTGCGGGCCATGCACAGCGCCTCGAATAAGGGTCACGCACATATAAAGTGCCGACTGGGTGCCTGAAGGGCGTGAAGCTCAGTGGGGTGGGGTGTTACACCCCTGCCCTCTGGTGTCTGAGTCCGCACCCCTAGAAGTGAGGGTTCGCACCCCATCACCCCCACCAGCAGAGATCCCATCTTCCCTCATGCACCCCTCTCACCAGGAGGTGCGTGTCCCACTCTTTCACGCCCCTACCCGCCCCTCCACCCCAACTCTCTCCTTGCACCTGACTTGGCCTCGCTTACAAAGAGGGGGTTTGTTTTCAGTAAAGCGCCTGGTTTTCCAGGCCGAGAGGTGGGCGCCATAGAAATATCAGAAATAAACAGAAAACGCTTAATTTATCATCAGAGACATTCTTCGGGGGGGGACCTGAGTGACCCTGTCCTTGGCTCCATCAGGGGCTTTGGGGGGGCAGTGTGGGGCCACATCGGAGGTGCCCTATCTAGCCCCCACACACACACAAAGTGCGTGGGAAATCGAACAGGAGGACCGGGGTCACCGCCCGAGGCATAACAATAAATGAGGACACATCATAATATAACAAATCCGTTGCCTGCTCATAGCGCATCCCGCCCGTCAGCCGCTTCCAAGTGCTGTAAGCAGCGGGTGTTAACCTACCTCTTCAACTCTCGCGAAATGTAAGAATGAGCGGATTTTACCTTAAAACTGTCAATAAATAAATAAATTGTAGACAGAGGGGAGGCGGCGATGACGGGCCGAGAAATATAAAAATATCAGGGTTTAGAAAGGACGGCGACTGAGGGGGTTGAAGTAATAATAGAAAATAGAGGAATACTAGATGTCATAATATACAAATTATCAGCATATTAATAATAATGACCTCCATTTGTTGTTCTCAAATCTCTGGTAATTGTCCGAAAACTGGGCGCAGAGCACCCGGGTAACCCCAGTCCATTCCGCGCTGCCCCCTCCCCACAGGTCATCGAGGTTGAGATATTAAAATTTAAAGAAAAGATCCCCCGCCCAGCCCCAGAGTTTCACGTGGGTTTAAATAATTTTTCCCAAGCTACCTTCAATGGGGGTGAATGTGTGTGACCCCTCCCTCCGTCCTCTTTCTGAAGCGAAGAACCATTAAATTTGGATAATATCAAAGGTATTACCAGCGCTTAGAAACAGCAGAAGCGTGACATGAAGCGCTATTCACAGAGTCACTGGAAGTATGTGGCAGAGGAGCACCATATTACGTGGCAAGAAAAGGCAATTTATGCGAAATATCGAGGCACATTTATACTTGTTTCGTTTGTACGTTTTATGCATGGCAATACTATCCTAGCAAAGATTTCACCTTTTTAGCGCCACTTTAGCAAATAAATCAGAAACGAGGAACTGAAAGACACCGTTTAAACTTTGTGAAAAGCCTTCACCGCAAGCGAAGCGTCGCACCGTTTTGTACCGTTTGAACCGTTGCAGCAAAAAGCATTTATTTGTGTCAAAATCTACAGATTATGAGGCAGACGATGAATTAATTATGTGGCAAAGGTAACAAACACATATGTACACCCAAAAAAGGCGCGGTGCCAGAGTCGCATAACTCCCCCCACACCCCCTACGGTCCCCCGCGGTGGCCGTGGTCCCCCGCAGCAGCAGCAGAGGCCGGCGAAGCGCTGCTGCTCGCGGAGGTTCCATGCTGGCCCTGGCTCAGGTGGTGCTGGAGATGAGGGGATGCGCTGGGCTCGGCACCGAGAGAGATCATTTAAAAAGCCGCTGGTTCCCACGCGCCCCCCTCCCAATTGCCTCTTCAAGCACCAAAAGAAAAGAACGAACTTAAAGAGACAGATATGTTATGGGGCTTGGGCCACTGACTACAATGAAGTTTCTCACAACAAAAATGAGGTATACATATATATTTTACCTTTTCTTTCTCACTCGATGCGAGGCACAAGATGGCTGCCAACACTTCCTGGTTTGAAGTGTTGGCAGCCAATTTGAGCCAAGCTCATGCTCGTAGGGTTAGGCTCCGCCCAGATATCAAAACTTTTTATTTTTTGAATATCTCAGGAACTGCTGAACGGCTTTACACCATTTAACAAAAAGGGATCTTTCTGAACCAAGGGCTACCTTTTTGCCAAATTTGGTGTAATTCCATTCAGCAGTTTGGGCTGTAGCCGTGTCTAAAGTTTCCTAATGAAAATTGCATGGGGAAAACTCGTTTTGGGACCCCCCTTTTTCCTTGGACCCCCACTTGACGAATCACCCCAAAACTTTCAAGATAGGAGCGGACCGGAGCACCCCACGAGTTTTGAAAATTTTGCGAAGATTCGTCAATCAGCGCTAAAGTTATTGGGAATAGAATGTTGTGATTTACCTATGGATAATAGGTCCTAACTATAACTACCTACTGGCGACCGCCAGTAGGTAATATATAGATATATATGTCTATATATATATATGTATGAATATATATATATATTCACTGAAAAAATCATTGGTTTCAGGAATGCTATAGTTAGTTGGACATTTCACTCGTACACAACCATAGAAATTCTGGCGTTATAGTTAGTTCAGCTAACTATAACTCGCGCCCCAGCAATGCACTGCTGATGACGTCAAATATTACATCATTCATGACATGGTCAGTGACATCACTGATGACATCTCAAATGACATCTCAAATTACATCACTGATGACATCATCCACGTGAAAATCTGATGCACCTCCTCACACCTGAATATAACCTTTGATACACCCACTCTAAAATACAGACTACGATTTTCGAAAAAATAGACACATCAATACCAGTTACTAAATACGCACTGACTGATTCCTAGGTCTACACACACATCCACTCATTCACCCATACAGTCACTCATACATGCAGTCACTCATCAATACAACACTACCATATGCACTCATGCACCTATGCAGACACTCACACACTGCCACATATCCAGAGTTACTCACACACTTAGTCAGTCATTAAAAGAATCAATCATACTTCCATTTACTCACTTATACAGTTATACAGACGCAACCTCACTTATTCATACAGATACTAACACATAATTACTCTCTTATAGAATCACTGATACAAATACACAGTCATCCATGCAGCCACTCTCACAATTACTGACTCTCACATATAGTTATTTATATTCACCATCACTCACATATACTGCCTTTTACATATCTAGTTACTTGCATATATACCACTGAGACATCCATTTATTCATCAACACACCCATACACACACTCACCCACCCATACTGCTGTTTCCACATGCACTCTTGAACCCATACACCCAGTGAATCAACCACGCAAACATCTATGCACAGAGTCACAAACCACCCACATACACACTCAGGCAGCTATACAAATACACAGGCAAGCAATCAATAACCCATATAGACACTCATGCAGCTACTCACCAACCCATGCAGCAGCTTACACAACAACAGACAGACTGATACAGACGTTCACACAGTTTAGTCACTAACCCATGCATTCAGTAAGACACATTTAATCACTCACTTATACAGTCAGTCACGTACCTACTAAATCCTCCATACAGACACTTATAAACCTACTCATTCAACAATACAGCTTGGAATATATATAAAACAAAATTAAACTTTACAGAAACACACAGTCACTGGATGATGTCATCAGTGGTGAAATGAGATGTCATCAGTGATGTCATCAGTGATGTCACTGACCAAGTCATGAATGATGTAATATGTGACGTCATCAGCAGTGCATTGCGGCGGTGTGAGTTAGAGTTAGCTGAACTAACTATAACGCCGGAATTTCTATGGTTTTGTACGAGTGAAATGTCCAACTAACTATAATGTTCCTGAAACCCATGTTTTTTTCAGTGAATTTCTAAGGTTTTTTATATGCAAATTTCTAACTATAACGTGCCTGAAACCTATGTTTTTTTTCAGTGAATTTCTATGTTTTTTTAACAGCTAATTTCTAACTATAACGTGCCTGAAACCTATGGATTTTCCCGTGAATTTCAAAGGTTTTTTAAATGAAAATTTGTAACTCTAATGTAGCTCAATCCTATGTTTTTTTAAATTTTATATATATAGATATATATATATATACACATTTATATATATTTAAAAAAATTGTAAATAATTTTTAGTTGGGAAAACTATATTTATTCTTTTAAAAAAAAAAATATTATACAGAAGTCACGCACCCTTTGCGCACCCTACACGATGTCTGCGCACATTCCGGTAGCCATTTTTAAAAGTTGCGCTGGGGTCGCGACTTCGGCGTAATTTGCAAAGTATGAAATATCTTTAAATTAATTATAAATAAAAGTTTTCCTTTAAGTGTTTGTCTAAATGTATTTATAAAGTATTTTTAAAGTATTATTTTCAATATCATTTCAACTAAAAATGATTCGATTATTATTGGATTTGGAGGTTAGGAGTTTTGCTTGATCTGCTTTGCAAGATTTTTTGGTCTAGTCCAGTGGACACCCTCCTCCGGGTGAGGTACGGCTTGAGGATCCTATTCAAAAGGTGAGGAATCAACAGGCAGAAGTATCCATCAGAAGAGCAAGTTACTTACGCTCGGTAACACTTTTTCTGGTGGATACAGTATCTGTCTGTGGATTCCTCACTGTTCCACCCGCCTCCCCGTTGTCCACCTGTTTCTACCGAAAAGATGCTTTTACTGTTTGGCATGAATGTTTTTAATATTTCTTAATCATGCTTATGTTTTAATAGTGTGAAATGCTTGATCTGTTGCTATTTCCTTATGCCTTTATTGGTTATGCATTTGTGAATATATATATATATATTATATATATATATATATATATATTCACTGAAAAAAACATAGGTTTCAGGGGCGTTATAGTTAGGAATTGGCAATTAAAAAACCTTAGAAATTCACTGAAAAAAACATAGGTTTCAGGGGCGTTATAGTTAGCTGGATATTTCCCTCATACAAAACCCTAGAAATTCCCCTGTTATAGTTAGTTCAGCTAACTATAACTCGCTCCCCCGCAATGCACTGCTGATGACGTCAAACATTACATCACTCATGACATGGTCAGTGACATCACTGATGACATCACTGAGGGCCGTAGGGGGGTCTCCAATCCCCCCACGGCCCCGCCGGCTCCCGCGTCCTGCGGGAGCCGGCATTGCTTTCACATGGGGCGCAGCTAACATGCTGCTCCCCGTGTGGAAAAGCAATTGTCTTTGGTATTTGGTATTTGGAAGAGAGAGCAGGTTTCCTGCTCTCTCTTCCAAATACCAAAGCAGTTTGCTATGGCAGGGCGGGAGCCGCAAGGCTCCCACCCTGCCATAGCAAACAGCAGTGTCCGGGGGGTGGGCACCCCGGGACACTGCAGGAGCCGGCCCTGGTGGGTGGCGGTCCCCAGGGCCATCATTGGCTCCAGGGGGGGCCAAGCGGCCCCCCACTTAAGTTAAAGCCCCGAGGGGTGGTGGTCCCCGGGGCTTGGGGGTTTGTAACGGACCCCCTATTTATATAATCAGTGCCCCGGGGAGGTGGTGGTCCACGGGACGTGTGGGGGGCTCGAGCCCCCCACACAGGTTTTTTTTTTTTTTTTTTAAAGCCCCGGGGGGTGGCGGTCCTCGGGGCTGCGGGGGGCCATGAGCCCCCCCGCATAAATCAACATAAGCCCCATGGGGTGGTGGTCCCCTCTGGGCCCCCCATTACAAAACCATATTGCCCCCGGGACTTGGCCCCCCCGGGGCTAAATCTAAACGAAGCGCAGGTTTTCGTTAGCGGGATGCGCGTCCCGTGATTTTTTTAAAAAGAAATAATAATAATTTTTTGGCCTTGGGGGTCCTTGTGGGACCCCCTGAGCAGGCCTAGGGGGTCAGGGTGTTTCTACCCTGCCCCCTTGTTGCGTTTTGCGTCTTTGTTTTTGTGCTTTCTTGTGCCTCGGTTCTACCGAGGCACAAGATGGCTGCCAACACTTCCTGATTCAGAGTGTTGGTAGCCAATTAGCATTCAGCTCGTGCTCGGGAGGGTTCGGGGAAGGTGCGTGGAGGATATCACTAACTTTTTTACCTTAATTTTCTCAGGAACTACTGAACAGATTCACACCATTTATGCAAAAGGCACGAGTCTGAACTGAGGACTACCTCTTTGCCAAATTTGGTGTCATTCCGTTCAGCGGTTCGGGCTGTAGCTGCGACAACAGATCCTATGGGATCCTATGGGAAATTGCATGGGGAAAACGTGTTTTGGGGCCCCCCTTTTTTCTCGGCCCCTGCTTGACGAATGACCGCGAAACTTTCAGGGTAGGAGCGGAGCGGAGCTGGCCAAAAGTTTAGAAAATTTTGCGAAGATTCGTCAATCTGCGCCAAAGATATTCCCAATAGAATGTTGCGGATTTCCTATGGAAAATAGGTCCTAACTATAACTATCTACTGGTGACCGCCAGTAGATAATATATATATATGTATATATATATATATATATATATATATATATATACATATATATATATTGTGTATACTATGTATACATGTGAAAATGTGTTGGTCCACCTGTTTACCTCGGTGGCACGGAAAAAATGGGTGGAACAGACGTCAGCATGCCGACGAGGTCCTCTTATGGCTCTTATGATATCATACGGTGTCGCGAGCGGAGCCGTGCTATTATGACATCGTCGTCGATGTCGGAGAGCTAGGAAAGAATTTCCGCGGAATGGTGGCGCAGGGGATATTCACCTAAGTGTTCAGGCTAGTCCTTTGGGAGCAACTGTTTATGTTGCCACCCCAGAAACCGAAAACAGTGATCCGAGGGCAGAGGCCCTGTAGATGGCACACGAGGTGGGGAGCCCAGTCATGTGCACCGGCAGGGCAGCGAAGTGACAAGCACCACTACCCACAGAAAAGGTAACGAGGGCACTGAATAACACAGGATCTTCTCTTTGTGTCTGGCAGGAACAACAAGGTTAAAATGCCCTAGTTCCAAAATGTAGAATTAGTGCTACAACGGTCTTCAAGAGGACCTGCGATGGATGCTGCTTCTGCCTTCCATACACTGGAGGCGGCACATGGGTCACGCTGTATGGTCATACTGCAGTGGGACGCACACTCGTTGACCTTTCATGGCACTGCTCCACACTTCGGGGATAACGCTTTCCATTAGCTATGTTTTCTGATGACGTGTGGCGCCGGCCCCGTACTACAGCAGAACCCCTTTAGATCCAAATAGACTCTTCCACCCTCTCACCGGAAGTGAAACCAGGCCACGCAGACACTTTCACAATACAACAGCCGGGAATGCACTTTTCGGTTAAAAAAACACATTCCTTCCTCCTAATTTTTCAAATAAACGACTCATTGAAGAACAGGGGCCAGCTTCGATCGGTACCCGTTACAACGACTTTTTTATTTCGTGATACCATTACAACGCATGGTCATTTACCACGCATGCCTTTAGAACTAATTTTGTTGTAAAGGTATGTATGGAAAATGACCATGAGTTCTAAAAAAAATGTAGACGATCCACGTCCTTGTAAGGAAACAGAGGCTGTTCAGTTTCCTCACAACCACATGCACCGCCCCTCAGAGACGACATGAAGCAAGAACCACGAGGAGAGAGGAACCACGAGGAGTGAGAGACAAGGGGGATTGGGCATGGGGTGGTGGTTACTTATCTAGGGTTTAGGGTAGTGCAGAGGTGTTTGGGTACTGTAGGGGGTCTTGCTGAGAGTAGTGTTTTAGGGTTTAGGGTAGTGTAGTGGTGTTTGTGCATTGTTGGGGTCGTGCTGGGGGTAGTGTTTTAGGGTTTAGGGTAGTGCAGTAGTGTTTGTGTAGTGTAGGAGGTCATGCTGGTAGTAGTGTTTTAGCGTCTAGGGTAGAGAAAGTGATGTTTGTGTAGTGTAGGGGGTCGTGCTTGGGGTAGATTTAGGGTTTAGGGTAGTGCAGTGGTGTTTGTGCAGTGTAGGGGGTCGTGCTGGGGGTAGTGTTTGAGGGTTTAGGGCAGTGCAGTGGTGTTTGTGTAGTGTAGGTGGTCGTGCTGGGGGTAGTGTTTTAGGGTTTAGGGGAGTGCATTGGTGTTTGGGCAGTGTCGGGAGTCGTGCTGAGGGTAGATTTAGGGTTTAGGGTAGTGCAGTGGTGTTTGAGTAGTGTAGGGGGTCGTGCTGGGGGTATATTTAGGGTTTAGGGTTATGAAGTGGTATTTGGGTAGTGTGGGGGGTCGTGCTTGGGGTAGATTTAGGGTTTAGGGTAGTGCTGTGGTGTTTGGGTAGTGTAGGGGGACATGCTGGGGTAGTGTTTTAGGGTTTAGGGTAGTGCAGCGGTGTTGGTGTAGTTTAGGGGGTCGTACTGGGAGTAGTGTTTTAGGGTTTAGGGGAGTGCATTGGTGTTTGGGCAGTGTTGGGGGTCGTGCTGAGGGTAGATTTAGGGTTTAGGGTAGTGCAGTGGTGTTTGAGTAGTGTAGGGGTCGTGATGGGGGTAGTGTTTTAGGGTTTAGGGTGGTGCAGTTGTGTGTGTTTAGTGTAGGGGGTAGTGTTTTAGGGTTTAGGGTAGTGCAGTGGTGTTTGTGTAGTGTAGGGGTCGTGTTTTAGGGTATAGGGTAGTGCAGTGGTCTTTGGGTAGTGTAGGGGGTTGTACAGGTGGTAGTGTTTTAGGGTTTAGGGTTTAGGGTAGTGCAGTGGTGTTTGGGTAGTGTAGGGGGTTGTGCTGGGGTAGTGTTTTAGGGTTTAGGGTAGTGCAGTGGTGTTTGGGTAGTGTAGGGGGTTGTGCTGGGATAGTGTTTTAGGGTTTAGGGTAGTGCAGTGGTGTTTGGGTAGTGTAGGGGGTTGTGCTGGGGGTGGCGTTTTAGGGTTTAGGGTAGTGCAGTGGTGTTCGGGTAGTGTAGGGGGTCGTGCTGGGGGTGGTGTTTCAGGGTTTAGGGCAGTGCAGTGGTATTTGGGCAGTGTAGGGGATCGTGCGGGGGATGGTGCTTCAGGGTTTAGGGCAGTGCAGTGGTGTTCGGGCAGTGTAGGGGTTCGTGAGGGGGTGGTGTTTCAGGGTTTAGGGCAGTGCAGTGGTGTTCGGGCAGTGTAGAGGGTCGTGCAGGGGGGTGGTGTTTCAGGGTTTAGGGCAGTGCAGTGGTGTTCGGGCAGTGTAGGGGTCGTGCAGAGGGTGGTGTTTCAGGGTTTAGGGCAGTGCATTGTTGTTCGGGCAGTGTAGGGTGTCGTGCAGGGGGTTGTTGTTTCAGGGTTTAGGGCAGAGCAGTGGCATTCGGGCAGTGTAGGGGGTCATGCAGGGGGGTGGTATTTCAGGGTTTAGGGCAGTGCAGTTGTGTTCGGGCAGTGTAGGGGGTCATGCTGGGGCTGGTGTTTCAGGGTTTTGGGCAGAGCAGTGGTGTTCGGGCAGTGTAGGGGGTCATGCTGGGTGTGGTGTTTCAGGGTTTAGGGCAGTGCAGTGGTTTTCTGGCAGTGTAGGGGGTCTTGCTGGGGGTGGTGTTTCAGGGTTTAGGTCAGTGGTGTTTGGGCATTGTAGGGGTCTTGCTGGGGGGTGATGTTTCAGGGTTTAGGGCAGTGCAGTGGTGTTCAGGCAGTGAAGGGGGTCTTGCTGGGGGTAGGTTTTCATAGTTTAGGGCAGTGCAGTGGTGTTCGGCCAGTGTAGGGGGTCGTGCTAGGGGTGGTGTTTCAGGGTTTAGGGCAGTGCAGTGGTGTTCGGGCAATGTAGGGGGTCGTGCGAGGGGTGGTGTTTTAGGGTTTAGGGCAGTGCAGTGGTGTTCAGGCAGTGGAGGGGTTTGTGCAGGGGGGTGGTGTTTCAGGGTTTAGGGCAGTGCAGTGGTGTTCAGGCACTGTAGGGGGTCATGCAGGGTGTGGTGTTTCAGGGTTTAGAGCAGTGCAGTGGTGTTTGGGCAGTGTAGGGGGTTGTGCTGGGGCTGGTGTTTCAGGGTTTAGAGCAGTGCAGTGGTGTTCGGGCAGCATAGGGGGTCAAGCTGGGGCCGGTGTTTCAGGGTTTAGGGCAGTGCAGTGGTGTTCGGGCAGTGTAGGGGGTTGTGCTGGAGCTAATGTTTCAGGGTTTAGGGCAGAGCAGTGGTGTTCGGGCAGTGTAGGGGTCATGCTGGGGCTGGTGTTTCAGGGTTTAGGTCAGAGGAGTGGTGTTCGGGCAGTGAAGGGGGTTGTGCTGGGGCTGGTGTTACAGGGTTTAGGGCAGAGCAGTGGTGTTTCAGCAGAGTAGGGGGTCATGCTGGGGGTGGTGTTTAGGGTTTAGGGCAGTGATGTGGTGTTCGGGCAGTGTAGGGTGTCATGCTGGGGTGGTGTTTCAGGGTTTAGGGCAGTGCAGTGGTGTTCGAGCAGTGTGGGGGCTCTTGCTGGGGCTGGTTTTTCAGGGTTTAGTGCAGTGGTGTTCAGGCAGTGTAGGTGGTCTTGCTGGGGTTAGAGTTTCAGGGTTTAGTGCAGTGCAGTGGTGTTAGGGTAGTGTAGGGGGTTGTGCTGGGGGTGGTGTTTCAGGGTTTAGGGCAGTGCAGTGGTGTTTGGGCAGTGTAGGGGATCGTGCGGGGGATGGTGTTTCAGGGTTTAGGGCAGTGCAGTGGTGTTCGGGCAGTGTAGGGGTTTGTGAGGGGGTGGTGTTTCAGGGTTTAGGGCAGTGCAGTGGTGTTCGGGCAGTGTAGGGGGTCGTGCAGGGGGGTGGTGTTTCAGGGTTTAGGGCAGTGCAGTGGTGTTCGGGCAGTGTAGGGGGTCGTGCAGAGGGTGGTGTTTCAGGGTTTAGAGCAGTGCAGTGTTGTTCGGGCAGTGTAGGGTGTCATGCAGGGGCTTGTTGTTTCAGGGTTTAGGGCAGAGCAGTGGCATTCGGGCAGTGTAAGGGGTCATGCAGGGGGGTGGTATTTCAGGGTTTAGGGCAGTGCAGTGGTGTTTGGGCAGTGTAGGGGGTCATGCTGGGGCTGGTGTTTCAGGGTTTTGGGCAGAGCAGTGGTGTTTGGGCAGTGTAGTGGGTCATGCTGGGTGTGGTGTTTCAGGGTTTAGGGCAGTGCAGTGGTTTTCTGGCAGTGTAGGGGGTCTTGCTGGGGGTGGTGTTTCAGGGTTTAGGTCAGTGGTGTTCGGGCATTGTAGGGGGTCTTGCTGGGGGGTGATGTTTCAGGGTTTAGGGCAGTGCAGTGGTGTTCAGGCAGTGAAGGGGGTCTTGCTGGGGGTAGGTTTTCAGAGTTTAGGGCAGTGCAGTGGTTTTCGGCCAGTGTAGGGGGTCGTGCTAGGGGTGGTGTTTCAGGGTTTAGGGCAGTGCAGTGGTGTTCAGGCAGTGGAGGGGGTCGTGCAGGGGGGTGTTGTTTCGGGGTTTAGGGCAGTGCAGTGGTGTTCGGGCACTGTAGGGGGTCATGCAGGGTGTGGTGTTTCAGGGTTTAGGGCAGTGCAGTGGTGTTCGGGCAGTGTAGGGGGTTGTGCTGGGGCTGGTGTTTCAGGGTTTAGAGCAGTGCAGTGGTGTTCGGGCAGCGTAGGGGGTCGAGCTGGGGCTGGTGTTTCAGGGTTTAGGGCAGTGCAGGGGTGTTCGGGCAGTGTAGGGGGCCGTGCTGGAGCTAATTTTTCAGGGTTTAGGGCAGAGCAGTGGTGTTCGGGCAGTGTAGGGGTCATGCTGGGGCTGGTGTTTCAGGGTTTAGGGCAGAGCAGTGGTGTTCGGGCAGTGAAGGGGGTTGTGCTGGGGCTGGTGTTTCAGGGTTTAGGGCAGAGCAGTGGTGTTTCAGCAGAGTAGGGGGTCATGCTGGGGGTGGTGTTTAGGGTATAGGGCAGTGATGTGGTGTTCGGGCAGTGAAGGGGGTTGTGCTGGGGCTGGTGTTTCAGGGTTTATAGCAGTGCAGTGGTGTTCTGGCAGTGTAGGGGGTCATGCTGGTGCTGGTGTTTCAGGGTTATGAGCAGAGCAGTGGTGTTCGGGAAGTGTGGGGGTCGTGCTGGGGCTGGTGGTTCAGGGTTTAGGGCAGTGCAGTGGTGTTCGAGCAGTGTGGGGCTCTTGCTGGGGCTGGTTTTTCAGGGTTTAGGGCAGTGGTGTTCGGGCAGTGTAGGGGGTTTTGCTGGGGTTAGTGTTTCAGGGTTTAGTGCAGTGCAGTGGTGTTCGGGCAGTGTAGGGGGTTGTGCTGGGGGTGGTGTTTCAGGGTTTAGGACAGTGCAGTGGTGTTCGGGCAGTGTAGGGGGTAATGCTGGGGATAGTGTTTCAGGGTTTAGGGCAGTGGTGTTCGGGCAGTGTAGGAGGTCATGCTGGGGGTGGTGTTTCAGGGTTTAGGGCTGTGCAGTGGTGTTTGGGCAGTGTAGGGGGTCGTGCTGAGGGTAGTGTTTTAGGGTTTAGGGTAGTGCAGTGGTGTTTGGGTAGTGTAGGGGGTTGTGCTTGCTGGGGTAGTGTTTCAGGGTTTAGGGTAGTGCAGTGGCGTTTGGGTAGTGTAGGGGGTTGTGCTGGGGTAGGCGAGACCTAAAAAGCTTTGCAGCAAGATGGCTGCCAACACTTCCTGGATATAAGTGTTGGCAGCCAATTAGAGCCAAGCTCGTGCTTGTGTAGTTAGGTCCCGTCCAGATATATAAAGATTTGTTTCCTTTAATATCTCGAAAACTACTGAACGGATTAACACCATTTAAAAAAAGGTCTCTTTCTGAACCAAGCGCTACCTTTTTGCCACATTTGGTGTAATTCCGTTCAGCAGTTTGGGCTGTAGTCATGTCTAAAGTTTCCTATGGGAAATAACATGGAGAAAACATGTTTTGGGACCCCCCTTTTTTCTCAGCCCCCACTTGGCGAATCACCCCGAAACTTTCAGGACAGGAGCTGCCCGGAGCGGGCCACAAGTTTTGAAAATTTCGCGAAGATTCATCAACCGGCGCCATAGTTATTGGGAAAAGAAAAAATGCTTTTTCTATGGAAACTGCCAGTAGATAATATATAAAGATATTATATACTGGCGGTCGCCAGTAGATAGTTATAGTTAGGACCGAGTTTCCATAGGAAATCTGAAAATTCTATTTTGAATAACTTTGGCGCCGGTTGACGAATCCTCATGAAATTTTCAAAACTAATGGGGCGCTCCGCTCAGCTCCTACCCTGAAAGTCTCGGGTGATTCGTCAAGCGGGGGCTGAGAAAAAAGGGGGGTCCCAAAACGCGTTTTCCCCATGCATTTTCCCATAGGACCTTTAGTCGAAGGTACAGCCCGAACAGCTGAACAGAATTACTTGAAATTTGGCAAAGAGGTAGTCCTCAGGTCAGGCATGTGCCTTTTGCATATATGGTGTCAATCTGTTCAGTAGTTCCTGAGAAAATTGCAGTTAAAAGCACATAAATATCTATAAGAGTGCACCGTGCGCGCACCGTAACGTGCGCGAGCGTAATTCTGATTGGTGGTTACATGTCAGTCAACATTCAAATCGGTCGAAATCAGGAAGTGTCGGCCGCCATTTTGTGTGTTTTGTGTGTGACAGTGAAAAAGAAAGGTGGAGAACGTGAAAAGGGGGCAGGGTAGAGAGTTCCTGACCCCCTAGCCTTTGTCAGGGGGTCCCTGAAGGACCCCGAAGGGTGAAAAAAACATTTGATTTTTTTTTCAAAAAATCGCGGGGTGCGCGCACGGTGAAAAACCTTAAAAAAAAAACAAAACATTTTAAACGAGCCATTCCATATTACAGGATACAGTCAATGTATAACTATATACATAGGTAGCTTATTGTACAATAAATATATAAAAAATATAATAAAACATACATAACGTAGCATTTAAAAAACCTTACAAATTCACTTAAAAAACCATAGATTTCACACACGTTATAGTTAGGAATTAGCATTTAAAAAACCTTGCAAATTCACTTAAAAAACCATAGGTTTCACACATGTTATAGTTAGCTGGACATTTCACTCGTAAAAAACCATTGAAATTTCCCCGTTATAGTTAGTTCAGATAACTATAACACGCGCGACCGCCACTCTATCACAAGGATGATGTCATGAGTGATGTCATGAGTGATGCCACTGACCATGTCATGAGTGATGTAATATGTGACGTCATGAGCAGTGGATTGCGGGCGCGCGAGTTATAGTTATCTGAACTAATTATAACAGGGGAATTTCAATGGTTTTTTACGAGTGAATGGGTGTGTTGGTGAATGAATGGATGTCTCAGTGGTACATGTCCAAGTAGCTACATGTGTAAAAGGCAGTGTATGTGACAGTTGGATTATATAAATGACTATACGTGAGAGTCAGTGATTGTGAGAGTGGCTGTATGGATGAGTGTGTACTTGTATCAGTGATTGTATAAGAGAGTAAGTATGCATTTGTTTCTGTTTGAATAATTGATGTTGTGTGTGTATAACTGTGTAGGTCAGTAAATGGAAGTGTGATTGTTTCTTTGCATGACTGACTAGGTGTGTTAGTAACTTTAGATAAGTGATGGTATGTGAGTGTCTGTATAGGTGTATGAGTGCTTATGATAGTGTTGTATTGATGAGTGACTGCATGTATGAGTGATTGTATGGCTCAATGAGTGGATGTGTGTGTAGACCTAGGAATCAGTGAGTGCGTATGTAGTAACTGGTATTGGTGTGTCGATGGTTTCAAAAATGGTAGTCTGTATTATACAGTTGGTGTATCACAGGTTATATTAGAGTGTGAGGAAGTGCATCAGATGTTCATGTGGATGATGTCATCAGTGATGTCATCAGTGATGTCAATTGAGTTGTCATCAGTGATGTCATCAGTGATGTCACTGACCATGTCATGAATGATGTAAAATGTGACATCATCAGCAGTGCATTGCGGGGACGCGAGTTATAGTTAGCTGAACTAACTATAACGGCAGAATTTCTATGGTTTTGTACGAGTGAAATTTCCAACTAACTATAACGTCCCTGAAACCTATGGTTTTTTCAGTGAATTTCCAAGGTTGTTTAAATGCTAATTTCTAACTATAATGTGCCTGAAACCTATTGTTTTTTTAGTTAATTTCTAAGGTTTTATAAATGCTAATTTCTAACTATAACATACCTATTAAGTTCCCTTGAATCCTGATGGCTTCTGGTGGCCAAGTAGCCCACCAGGTACCGCCAATTTCAGCCACAGGGTCCCCATCCCCCAGGGCATGGCCAGACTATAAAAAAAAAAAAAAATTATTTGGAAGGGAGCCTTGTGGCCCCCCTCCTCAGGCCAATTATGGCCCCGGGGACCTCATCCCCCAGGGCCTGGCCACTCCGTTGTGGCCCATGGAGGGAGCCCCAATGCCCCCACGGTCCCTGCCGGCTCCCCCCTCCTGCGGGAACCGGCATTGCTTTTCCACAAGGGGAGATGCTGACATGTAGCTCCCCTTGTGGAAAAGCAATTCTGCTTTGCTTCATGGAAGTGATAGCAGGTTTCCTGTCCCCGGGGCTGCAAGGGGGCCGTGTGCCCCGCACATAATATGCATTGCCCCAGGGAGGTGGCATACCCCAGGGGGTTGGTGGCCCCCATGGGCCCCCATTATTATTTTTAGACAAAGCCCCGGGACCTGGCCCACCCGGGGGCCTCATTAAAATGAAGCTCAGAAGCCCGTGATTCGTTTTTTAAAAACAATTTGGCGGGAGTTGCGAGCCCAATGCAAATTCTGCCAAAATTACAAAAAAAATTGGTTTTTTGGGCCCTGGGGGTCCTTATGAGACCCCCTGATCAGGCCTAGGGGGTCAGGGTGTTTCTACCCTTCCCCCTTTTCTTGTTTTTTAACCTTTATTTTAATGTTTTCTTGTGACTCGGTATTACCAGGTCACAAGATGGCTGCCAACACTTCCTGGTTTAGACTTTTGGCAGCCAATGAGAATGAAGCTCGTGCTCAGGAGGGTTCACGAACCCACCACACCCCCAGATATCGCAACTTTTTCTTTTTCTAATTTCTCCGGAACTACTTAATGGATTTACACCATTTAAAAAAAGGGTCTCTTCTGAACCAAGACCTACCTTTTTGCCAAATTTGGTGTCATTTCGTTCAGCAGTTTGGGCTGTAGCTTTGTCTAAAGTTTCCTATGAAAATTAACATGGAGAAAATGCGTTTTGGGACCCCCTTTTTTCTTGGCCCCCTTTTGTTGAATCAGCCCGAAACTTTAAAGACAGGAACTAACTGGAGCACCCCACTAGTTTTGAAAATTTTGCGAAGATTCGTCAACCGGTGCCAAAGTTATTGGGAAAAGAAAAAATGCTTTTTGAATAGAAACGAGGACCTCACTATAACCACCTACTGGCGACCGCCAGTAGTTAATATATCACAATTCTAGCTAAATATGCAGTGTATGCAGTGTATAGGGGAAAGACGGTCCCCTCTGATATTTGCAGTATAGCACCATCTTCAGGTAGGTCGCATAGAGTAAATGAAAGCAAACAGGAGGACCAGCTTTTAGAGTAGTCTATCAACTCTTGAAAGTTCGAGCAATGGTCTTTGGGATAAAATATTTGTAGCTTTGTTTTGTAGGTCATGTGAGGGAAGCTCCTGGTGTTGATGGTCGACGCATTTTGACCTTGTAATTCTAGGCCTCTTTGGAATTTGGGCATTGGTATGTACCAATGCATCCACTGGGGCAATCGCTGGATTATCTGGGAGTTTCGACATGGGCGTTCAAATTAACGTATGTGCCACGAGGTACTAAGGATCACTCATGGGGGAATCAGTAATTGGAAGCTAGCGTAGGACTCATGTGGGCCCCTCGCCACTGCACACAGATCAGGGAGAAAGCTTGGGTCGAGTACATGACCTTCGAGGGTGCTCTGCCAGTCTGTTGAGCAGGCACTGGTAGGAGGCACAAGCTAAAGTTAGGAACAGCCACACATGGATTAGTGTGAGTAGTGGATACAATGATTACCTAGCTATTCCCTTGACAGTGACGGTTGAGAGGGGCAGTGATGGACAACCTCCTTTGTGGTCGAGGCAATGGGCTTCACTTGCTCTTGATCGCTTCTGTCAACTTCTAGATAATACCAATTCTTGATCAAGGAGGGTCAGCAGCAGTTATTATGCTTGACCTTAGTGCAGCCTTTGACATGGTTTCCCACAATATTCTGTTAAAAAGACTGTGGTAATATAGTATTTGGAATGAGGCATTAATTTGTTTTTTCCCAATGCCTACATGATAGAAAGTTTAAAGTTTCTATGAAACCTCTCGGCCCCAAGGTCCTTGCACTGCAAAAAGGAGTTCTTCAGAGGTCCTCTCTAGTCTTATTCTTTATAATGCGGCTGCCTGCCCCTTTTTAAAGTCATGTGGCCCAGGGAGATGGGATCCCTGGGGACTACTAAGGCTTCGACAGGGGAAACATGCCCCCCTCCGCTACATAGTAAATTTGCACCGCTGCCCCAAGCCTTGGCCTACCCATGTTTTAGCATGCTTTATAAAAAGAAAATGCAACAAATTTGC
Source organism: Triturus cristatus (assembly GCF_964204655.1). NCBI lineage: Eukaryota > Metazoa > Chordata > Amphibia > Caudata > Salamandridae > Triturus > Triturus cristatus. The sequence goes on along the minus strand of NC_140594.1, from coordinate 981,855,040 downwards.
AGATCCTTTGTGAATGTGGGACACAATTAAAAAAAACACTCATTTATGGCTTCTAGCAGGGTCCCCCTGGGAACCCACCACAAGGCCTAGGGGGTCAGGGTATCCCTACGTGCCCCCTTATGTCTTTCTCTCACTTTTTTTAGTTCTGAGTCCTGAGTGGCAGCTGCCATATCGTTGTTGATGTGATGACAGCCAATCAGGTCAAAGCAAGAGATTTGTCAGCATGACATTTGGTATCAATCCATTCAGCAGCTTAGGCTGTAGCTTTGTGCAAGTCCAACATTAGGTATAACAATTAATATTAAGCACCATGAAAAATACTTAGAGAGTGAAAGGCCCTCAAGGTGTCTAGGTGCTGTTTTCTGGTTAATTTATATTTTACATTTCAGGAGCACTATAATTACAGAATTCCTTATAAGTCCTTGGTTTATTCTTTTATTCAGAATGTGACACTGCTTGTACACCTTGACACCTTTAATTTTCCTAAATTATCCAATTAGTCTCCCATTCTTTGTTTTCCCGGTTTTCCAGATAGCCCCTGTTAGATCTGGGGGTCTCTAGTTGGCAGAGGTAAGCACCTTAGACCAAATAGGGACCCTTGCTTCTAGTCAGGGTACAGGGACACACACAGTAGATAACCCCTGCTCACCCTCTAGGTAGCTTGGCTCGAGCAGACAGGCTTATCCCCAAGGCAATGTGTAAAGTATTCGCACTTAACATCTACAATGACCCCCCTAGTACACCACAAACGTAGACCACACAGGTGAGTATATCAAAAATATATCTTTATCTAGTTTCAGCAGTGTAAATCAAGTATCAACGGGTTGCACATTACTCGCGTTCTTGGGTTGTCAGGATCGTAAGAAGATAGTCTCTAGTCTCTTGCGTGATTCAGTATTCAACAAAACAGAATCAGTTCGTAGGCTCTCGGTGTTTAGTTAGCCTCGCTCCTCTGGCGGTGCCTCTACGCTTATTATTAAAGCGCTCCTCTCCGGCTGCTCGGTGCAGGGCTTCCACCGCTCCCGAGCGATGGACCAATCCGGTCGCGGCTCCCTCGACGAGCCCCCAGTGACAATGTCGACATCACCGGAGTCAGCCACTCGCAGCGCAGCTCCTCCGGCCAAGCCTCCTACCAGCAGCCAATCAGGTCACGGCCTCCCCGTTCTCTTCTCCGCGGCTTCGCAGAGCGGGGAAGTGCAGCTTTCGATCAGTTTCAGGCCCCCGGGCCGCGGCGGTGAATCGCGGGCAGGGTTTTTCCACGGCGCGTCAGCGGGTCGATCGTGACGCCGCCAAGCCTCGCAGCGGCTTAGTTAGCACGGGGGTCGCCCTCAATCCTGCAGCCACGGTAATACACGTGCCGATGAGCACGTCGGTCTTCTCAGGGCGGCAGCCGGTGTCAGGCCAGAATCAGCGCGGCACTCTCCAGCAAAACAGAGAGCAGCCAGCGCACTTCCCGGGGCAGATGTTTAGACACTTGGTAGAACAGTCCACGGTCCTTGCAGCACACAGCAGCACAGAGGGGACACAGCAGAGTCTTAAAGTCTTGGCAACCTTTCTATCCCTAGGTTGCAAAACAGGAGGCCAGCTCTTCTCAGGCCCTTGGAGATTCAGAGTTGAAGACACAGCACACAGCAAAGTCTTGTTAGGTCAAGTAGGCAGGGGCACAGCACACAGCAAGGCCCCTTCTCCTCCTCAGCTTCAGTTGCACAGCAGAACAGGTCAGCCCTTAGAGCACACAGCAAGGCAATCTTCCTTCAGTCCTTCAGCAGTCCGTCTTTCAGCAGAGGTTCCTCTTGATTGTAGAATCTAAAAATATGTTGTCAGGGGTCTTGTACTTATACCCCTAAAAGTCTTTGAAGTCTTTGTGCAAGTGGGTCCTGAGCCCGGTCTGATCCAGTTCTGGGTGTTGCTGGAGCACTTTGTTTTCCTGGCTTCTGCTTTCTTTTCAGAGTGAGGGGCAGAGTCGTCAGCCGCCCAGCAGGAGGTGGAGCCAGCAGTGTGGCAGGCAGGCACAGCCCTATTCACTCCCAGGTGCTATCTCCTCCCTCCACTCTACTTGCAAATGTCGCCATTCAGCAAAGGGATGACTCAGCCAACCTCCTGGGGGGATCCCCAGCCCCTGTCACTCTCAAACCAGACAGTCAATCTACAAGCATGCCCAGGCACACAGAAGGGTCAGACAAGAGAACAGCTACTCTCTAAAAAGTACTGCTCTCCAATGCAGGATTTAAAAACAACTTCTCCTAAAAGATGTGTTATTAAATGCTGAGCTCAGGGATATCAAACACTCATGTCTTATATTGTTCCTATGAGAAGATAGGCTGATAGCCCTTGGCACCAGCCTCCCCCATGTTAGCCTATGGAGCAAGATAACCTTGCAGCAGTGAACACACAAAATAGCCTTTGTTCACTACCAGAACATGTTACCTGCACTAGTACATGCTCTACCTTTTACAAACACTGCACCCTGCCCAGGGGGGTACCTTGGGCCTTCCATAGGGATGACTGACGTGTATAAAAAGGGAAGGGTTAGGCCCGGCCAGTGTGGACACTGGCCAGGAGGACATGGCAGTCCGGGGACTGCGGGCAGGCCTGCGGCGGCAGGCCTGAGACACCATTTTAGGGCTACACAGGTGGGTGGCGCAATCAGCGCTGCAGACCCACTAGTAGCATCTGTCATCACCAGCCCTGGCACACACAGTGCACTTTACTAGGGACTTCATGGTTATACAGATATGCCAATCAGGTATATCCAATTAATATGATATTTTACACAGGGAGCACTTACACTCTGGCACTGATTAGCAGTGGCAGAGTGTCCAAAGCATCTAAACCAGCAAAAACGAAATCCAGCACAGCATCAAAAATCCAGGTAGTAGAGGCAAAAGATAGGGGAAAAACCCACGCCAAGGATGTCAGGTCTAACAGCCCCAATTACTGAATCTGCAGGTACTCATGATATGGACTTTTACATTTTACTTTTACCATCAATGGGGATTATGAGGAATATTAGATTCATTAAAGTTCTCCACCTCTTTCCTTTAAGCAGCAATCTTTAATTTTGGTGTTCCATTTATGTTTTGTCCTGATGATGCCCTGATGAATTATGATGGGTCAAAACGCTGTCGACACTATATCTGAATGTGGATTACTGAGCACATATATGTGCATTGAAATGAATATTAATTGTTATCTTTATACTTTTCTTGCACATTATTGAACTCTGGTTTATATTTGCCCATTTTGTCTTTCTTTACATACCCCTTTGTGTACCACTAGCACAACCCTAAACAATTTATGAACACTCCACACCTCGAGCACCTTTCCCTATCGATGTTGCTTAATATTCATTGTTATACCTAATTAAATACGAAAGTTTTTTTCATTTTTTGGACAATTTTGTTTTGCCATGTCTTGTTTTTCACCGACTTGTGGCGACTAACAAAACATTCTACAGCATGGGTACTCACAAACATTTTCCCGGAGGCCGCAAAGTTTGTGGTGTGACAGAGGGCTGCACTGATGCCAGCAGGGGGTGTAAAGTGAGTGTAGAGGAAGCAAAGCATGTATATGCAGTGGCTGTCCTTAAAATTGAAAGTGTGACTAAAGTTAAGGGCCTAGATATTTCCTTTCACTAACTGCAATTAACCTTTAAATTTGTGTCTGCTGTATATTTAACTTTTTTTCCATGTCCAGAGTTAACCCCTTCTATGCTCATGACGGAATGGTTCCGTCATGAGCATAAGGAAAAATAGTAATCCACATTTGTACAGCGCAAACAATCACCCTTAAGGGTCTCTAGGCGCTGGGGGCCGTCAGGAACATTAAGCAAGCTATTGGCCAGAGTCACATGGTGCTGGGCTAACCTGCCGCCGGCGCTGGGGATCGAACCGCGATCCCCAGATTCCGGAGTCAGTTGCCCTGGCCACGGCGCCACACCTCTTCCAAGTGCCAGTGTGCTCATGACGGAACCATTCCGCCATGAGCACATATTAACAAAATCCCTCTGCTGTTTTTGCTTTGTGAGGTGGGGAAGAGCTTCACCAACCTACCAAAGCATGCCAGGTGTTTTAATTGTAATGACGATCACGCGCATGTTTCAGTTTTACAGTTTCGGTGCTTGTGGGGCTATCTCAGCCCGAGCACCGAAAAACATGGAATAGGCATCATTGGAAAGGGGAGAATCTCCCTTATCCAATGGTACCCATCTCAAGTGGATCCATGCTTGGGTATCTCCCCAGGAGGGTGATCCCCAAGCAGGGATCCACCCACTAGCCACCAGGGAGGGGGGAGCGGCCCCTTGGGCAAGGGCCTTTGGCTCCCCCCTATGCAATTATGACATACAGCCTTTCTGCCCCCCTGGAGGCAGTAGCCCCCCAGGGGTCAGAAAGCATCCTAGGCACCAGGCATTTTCTTTTTATATGCCAGAAGTGGGGGCTGCCCAGAATGGGCATGCCAATACCCCTACCAAAATCCCCCAAAGAAGGCACAAGTGTTTCTGCCCCCCCAGGAGGCATATGGGGGCAATAGCCCCTGACCTGCCCCACTGGGTGGACAGAAAGCCCACTAGGTCCCAGGGATTTGTTCTTTTTATATTTACGTTGGGGTAGGGGCTTCCCAGAATGGGCATGCCAAAGCCCCCGCCCAAATGGAACAGTCTTTCTGCCCTTCCTGCAAGGCAGATGGTGCAGCAGCCCCTGATCTGCCTCCCGGGGGTTGCAGAAAGCCCAGAAGGCATCAGGGATTTTTTTTAATTGGACGTAGGGATGGGGGCTGCCCAGAATGGGTATGCCAATGCCCCAAACCCCCCCAAAAAATGCCACAGTCTTTCTTCCCCCCCAAGGCAGATAGGGGGAAAATCCCCCTATCTGCCTCCCTCAGGGGCAGAAAGACCAATAGGCATCCCAGAAAATATATTTTTTTAATTCATGGCTGTGTGCCACCCAGAATGAGCATACCAATGCCCCCACCATGCCCCAAAAATGCCACAGTCTTGCTGCCCCCCCAGGAGACAGATTTGGGCAGTAGCCCCTGATCTGCCCCCCAGGGGGCATCAGAGAGCACATGAGGCACCAGCGATTACGCTGGCTTTTTTTAATGCGTGGGGATGGGGGCAGCTTAGAATGGGCATACCAATGCCCCCACCCCCCCAAACTAATAGCCACAGTGTTTCTGTCCCCCTTGGGGGCATATCGGGGAAAACCAACCCCCCCCCCCCGATTTTTCCCGCAGGGCAGCAGAAAGCCCACTAGGCACGGCCTTGCTTTTTACAATGTGCCTACCTGTAGATTTTGGGCCCTAGCGCAGTCGACACATAAGGAAACCTAGCAAACCTATACATTTTTCAAAACTAGACACCAAGGGGAATCCAGGATGGGGTGACTTGTATACCTATCACCAGGTTCTGTTACCCAGAATCCCTTGCAAACCTCAAACTTTGTAAAATAAAAACATTTTCCTCAAAATTCTGTGGTGGAAAGTTCTGGAATCTGCGTGGATCCACAAAATTCCACAAAGTCTTCAGAGAAAAATGGTACCTTACTTGTGTGGGTAGGTCTAGTGCCCGCGACAGGAAATGGCCCAAAACACAACATGGACACAACACATTTTAACAGTGAAAATTGACCCTTTTTTTGCAAAGTGCCTAGCTGTAGATTTTGAACCCTCACTCTGCCGGCGCCTAGGGACACCTAGAAAACCTATACATTTTTTAAAACTAGACACCCAAGGGAATTCAGGAAGGAGTGACTTGTCTGGCTCTCACAGGGTTCTGTTACCCAGAATCCCTTGCAAACCTCAAACTTTGTAAAATAAAAATATTTTCCTCAAAATTCTGTGGTGGAAAGTTCTGGAATCTGTGTGGATCCACAAAATTCCACCCAGCCTGTATTCCCCAAAGTCTTCCAAGAAAAATGGTACCTCACTTGTGTGGGTAGGTCAAGTACCGGCGACAGACAAGGGCCTAAAACCTATTGAGGCAACTTCAAAATTACCTATCACAAAACAACCTGGTTTTGCAAGATGGGTCCCATGAGATTTTGGCCCCAGGCTCGGCAGCCATCAAGGGAAACCTACCAAACCCACACATTTCTGAAAAGTAGACACCCTGGGGAGTCCGGCAAGGTATGGCTTGCGTGGGTCCCCAAACATTTCCCTACCGAGAATCCCTTGCAAACCTCAAATTTAGCTGAAAAAATCAAATTTTTCTCAAATTTCTGTGTGGGAAAGTTCTGGAATCTGCGTGGATGCACAAATTTCCTGCTAAACAGCATTCCCCCAGGTCTCCTGATAAAAATGGTACCTCACTTGCGTGGGTGGGTCAGGTACCCGCGATAGGCAAGGGCCCCAAACTTATTGAGGCGACATCAAAATGACCTATCATAAAACAACCTGGTTTTGCAAGGGGGGTCCCATGAGTTTTTGGCCCCGGGCTCGCCGGCCACCTAGGGAAACCTACCAATCCCACACATTTCTAAAAACTAGACACCTGGAGGAGTCCAGCAAGGTATGGCTTGCGTGGGTACCCCAAAATTTCCGTACCCAGAATCCCCTGCAAACCTCAAATTTTGTTGAAAAAATCTATTTTTTCTCACATTTCTTTGTGGGAAAGTGGTAGGATCACTGGGCTGACATAAATTTCCTACCACCCAGCATTCCCCCAGGTCTCTCTATAAAAATGGTACCTCACTTGTGTGGGTAGGCATAGTGGTTGCAACAGGAAATGGCCCAAATCTTACTGTGGAGACTTGAAAATGACCTATAACAAAACTACCTGGTTTGGGGGGGCACCTGGGGTTTTGGCCCCGGGCTCGCTGCCATCTAGGGAAACCTACCAAACCCATACATTTCTGAAAACTAGACACCCAGGGGAGTCCAATGAGGTATGGCTTGCATGGATCCCTCAATGTTTCCCTACCCAGAATCCCCTGCAAACCTCAAATTCAGCTAAAAAAACACATTTTCCACATATTTTTGTGTGGAATCACGGTGGCGGCACAAATGTCCAACTCCACAGTGTCCCCAGTAAAATGATACATCACTTATGTGGGTGTCCATTGCCGAATTGGCAAAAAACTTTTTTTTTTTTTTAAATGTAGTGCTTAGAATTCTCGATGCTATATCCTTATTCGCTATGTTTTGGGCTCTTACCAGTCACAGGCCCTTGCCTCACCCACACAAGTGAGGTATCATTTTACCCTGGTTTCGAGTTTTTTTTAGAAATGTGTGGGTTTGGTAGTTTTCCAAGATGGCCGCCAAGCCCGGGGCCAAAAACCCAGGTGACCCCTCTTGCAAAACCAGGTTGTTTTGTGATAGATCATTTTGATGTCTCCTCAATACGTTTTGGGCCCTTGCCTGTTGCGGATACTTGATCCACCTATGTAAGTGAGGTATCATTTTTATCGAGAGACCTGGGGGAATGCTGTGTGATAGGAAATGTGTGGATCCACGTAGATTCCGGAACTTCCCACACAGAAATTTGAGAAAAAAGAATTTTTTCAGCAACATTTGAGTTCTGCAGGGCATTCTGGGTAGGAAAATGTTGGGGGACCCACGCAAGCCATACCTCTCTGGACTCCCCCGGGTGTCTAGTTTTCAGAAATGTGTGAGTTTGGTAGTTTTTCAAGATGGGCACTGAGCCCGGGGCCAAAAACCCAGTTCACCCCACTATCGAAAACAGGTTGTTTTGTGATAGGTCATTTTGATGTCTCCTCAATATGTTTTGGGTCCTTGCCTGTCGCGGGTACTTGACCCACCCACCTATGTGTCTTGATAGTTTGCCTTCATGAGACTTTCACGTTACTGTTACACTTGTATGATACAAGTGGCATCTAGACACTTTCACATATTGCTCTTATCAAAAAGATGAGTGATCAATTTACTGTCACCATCCCAATTTATTATTACTCCAGTATGATGCATTAGCTGGTCTTAGAACAGATGTGAGTGCATCTAGGTCTAATGGATCACCTGCATCTGCTCTCATGAAGATATTATACATATAAAAAAACAGCTAGCAAATTCATAATGCCCAGTTCTGTTCACAGCGGAAGGGGACAGTGAGGAGCAGGGTGAGCGTTGTGGATGGTCTTCGTTGTAGCATGAAGATTCTGTCGAGCATCGCTGATGGTCGGTGCTGGAGATTTGCATTTGCAGTCACTCCGGGCTGTCGATGCTGTAGCGTGAAGTGCAGCTTTCATGTTGTCCGGTTCGTGAGCGGCAAGATTTTTCATGAACAGACCTGTTCAGACTCATGGAGAGCCTAAAACTTCAGGATTCCTCCTCTTTTTGGAGGTGGAGCTCAACTGATGCCACACCAAGGGTCCAGGCCCTGAGGGGCACCTCTTCAGGATCAGGAACCCACTCCCAAATAGGCCAATAAGGCGCAGGCAGATCCAGTTGCAGGCATAGGCAGAAGGTAAGCTGGTGAGATGCAGGGAGACCTCTGGAGCTTGTATGGCCCTATAGCTCAGAGCAGGAGGTCAGTCAGCTGGCCCTTGGGGACACTTCAGCCTGGGATCAATGGTGCAGGTCCAGTCTTCCTACTCAGCAATCAGGGCAGAAGGCAGCAGGGCACAAAAGTAGCAGGGCAACAGAGTAGTAGTCCTTCTGGCAGCATAGCAGCACAGCATTGCTTCTTCTGTAGTGACCACAGATCCAAAGGACTACTGAAGGGTTGGGTCTGAGGGTCCACTATTTATCCTTAAAGCTAGCCTTGAAGTCTGAGAAGATTCTAGAGGGTTCCACCCCCAGAGGGTATTGGGATTTTTTGTCTCCCTAACCTGGCAAGAGACTAGTGTTAAATCCTTTGAGAATATGTAAGTGTGGTAGGTAACAGTTCCACCCCCCTTTAAAGTCAGAGATAGTGTATTTTGCCAACACCTTTTCCCCCTTTGTCTTACAATCTTGGATCAAAACACCAAGACCAACTGCCAGCTACATCTGGTCATGCGAGTGACCCAGGATGCGGGCTACGGGCATAAAATACCAACTTTCTAAAGTGGCATTTTCAGAATTGTGACTTAAAATCCAACTTTACCATTAAAGAGGTTTTAAAATTACAATTCTGTAGACACCAAACTCGACATTCCTACTTGTTGTCAATTGAAAGTCATCTCCTATTAAATGTAATAATGTAACCCAATGTTATCATAATGGAGAGGTAATCTTATCCTATGAGTGAAGTACACCGTGCAGTGGTTAAAAATGAATTTAAGAGTGTTTCAGTACCAGGAGCGAAAAAGTAAAAAGTACATGTCCAACTGTTATATTCCATATAGGTACTATAATATAAACCTCTGTAAACTTGTTACTCTTCACCTATATTTTCTACCTACATTACACTTGTCATGGTTTACAGGGACTGACCTTTTACCTAGATATTCCACTGCATTCAGAACGCGGGTTTTCCCTAGTTAGAAATCTCATACATTATGCATGAGGGTTCTTGGAAGCATAGCAGACCTGCCATCGCCTGTGTAAAATCTATGTACAAAGTTCAGGCCCAACGTCATCCTTAGGTCTACACAGTAACACAGCAAGGTAGGACCCCTGGGGAGACCTATGGGTGTATATATACATCACATCTTGCTAAGCTAGCGGTAGGAGACCAAGACTTCCCAGCTGACACACCGACCAGAGATGCTGAGGTTCCTGCATGCAGACACTCCGACTTGCAGTGGTCTAACACCCCTTGCGGGTTGTCCAACTCGAGACCAGGACAGGGTCCCACAGTGTCAATTAAGGTAATGGGGTTGACTATATCCTAGAGGAAGTCTTGGCTTACCACCTACAGCCATGCTAGGTACACTTAGGTACATCTATATAGGGAGGCATCGTGGGAGTACGCATATTTTATCATGTATTTTATATACTTAAAAGTATGCATGATTTTAGTACAATGATAGAACTATACCATCCTTTCACTTTCATAGTACTCTTAATCATTTATATCCTGTACTGTCTAATGGTTGTTGTGGCACATCTATTCTACACCAGAATAACAACTGTTCAATAAATGATTATTGAAAATGCCCAGCTTGTTTTATTTTGTGTATCTCTCTGAGACAGACTAAGTAAGCACGAGTGACTGAGCGAAAAGTAGTATATTGTTTCCACGGTCCCGAAGGATCAGGGTTGTCATGTTCTGGGGTTGCCAGAATCTATTCTCTCCTTGGTAAGAGGAGATCGTAGTGGCACTGTGAGCTCGCTGATACAGACAGGCTAACCCGGTGGGGGTGCAGGGAATCAGTCTGCCACCAGTCCCACAGTTTATGTTATCCAAACACGCAGATCCTGTATAGGTCAAATAGGAGATGCACGACATGGTGCTGCCAGCGTTGGTTGGGTATTAATTTAACAGTAGAATCTGAGTAGTTCGGTCATGCTTTTCTCAGAAATCCCTATTCATAAAACACAAGAGATTTCTGGAGTGGGTAGGCTAAATTTTGCCACAGCTGAGTAGGCAAACATCCTATTTATTGACTGTTGGTTAATCAAGCTTGAAGGACACAAAGTTGCTAAAAATTGTGCAAAAACACCTTGTCTTACATTTCCTGGAATTGTTCTTCATCTCTAAAAAAAAATGACTGAAGACGCGGATAACGCGGGAGGAGTTGTGCAACATTTGCACCTCTCAGATGAAGAAGAAAATGCAGATGCTATTCTGATTGCAGAGAATTTTAGAAATATAGTCACCCTGAAACTTGCTTGCGCGTGGGTTAACATCCAGGGGTGGCGTAGTAGCATTCGTGGTTGAGGCACATTAATCATACAGAACAGAGGTATTTTATTTTTGGGTTACATTCCCAGCAGCAAATGCAAGAAAGAAAACTTTTCACTTCTACACAGAAGGTGATGCACCAGCAGAATATTGTCCGTTTGAGGACAATGAGGTTAAGCTTACGTACCAGGAACACTTATACTGGTTTAAAGGCACCCTACCGCATATAAGAAGAAGAGTAAGACTTGGTCCGCTCGTCGGAGAAGGAGCGACATGGCCAATATTAGCAACCTATGCACTACATCCTGACATTGAAACAATGCCAGGACCCAAGTTACTCATATTTCACAAAGAATTATTAAAACTCTACAGAAACATGACGCAATACATAATGAGGACATTTACAGTCCAGCCAACAATGGCAACAACAAATACAGCTCAAGTTCAAAACACAACAACTAAAATTACACCACAAACATTATACACAGTAATGGGTAAGATGGACACAAAACGTGCACAAATGCTATTCTGGATAGCTCAGAAAATAACACAGCTAGAAGCAGTATTCCCAAATACTAGCCAATATGAAAAACACAGAATGCTAACAATCTGCTTGCCCATGGGGATCACACCACAGCTAGAGGACGATACCTCTTGGGGTACAGTTTTCAATGCCATAAATACCAAAACTCATGGTATCCCATCATTAGCAGTAGTACCAGACATGTTGAGACAAATACAAAATTAGTACAGAGCAGAGCCTGCTCTAAACCTAGGGATGAAGTTACTAGGCAACTATGCCCAGGTATCAGCAACAATACTGGCGAATATTAAAGGGGAAGCGGCATCAGTGGTCTTCCGCCAACGCCTAAAGGAATTCAGCCCTTTCCAACAGGAACAGGAACTACCAAAAATAATTGAAACTGCATATGCAGAGTTAGGTGGAGACAGTTTGGGTGAAAAAGCGTTAAAACCACAACTAGTGGGTAGCTACTAGAAGGAGACTCGCAAGCAGACAAATACTTCTTCTAAAAAGAAGTGGGACAATAACAAAAAACAAAATGTTAAAGAAAACAGATCTCAGTTAATAGGTAAATCTCCTCCACAGGAGCCCTCCGAAAGGAGGTATAACCTTAGGAATAGGGATAACATTAGGAAACCTTACAGGTATCAGGATACTGATACACGTTCCTCTCATTCCTCTCAGGGTTCAGCGACAAACTCCAAGAGGGAAGGAGGGTCACACAGACAAGAAGAGCGTACAAAGTCCAGAGAAAAGCAGCACCCTCAAGACTATTCTTCCAAAAAAGAATATAAAGCCTAACCAAAACCACAGTTCAAAAAGTAGAAGGTTGCAGGTCTAAAGATCAGACATACCCAGAATTCTGAGGACTCGGTTACTGAACAGGGAATGGGCTCTGACGATGCTAGACAGTGCGGCAGAAGTAGCAATAGCCCGCCAGAACCTGATGGAATTTCTGCTGACAGTGGACTTGAATGATGATTATATCACGGTGGAAACACCTGATACTAGGGTAAGTGTACCACATAAATATATTAAATAACACTCCAAATGGAGGGGGACAAATGTAGGACAGTTAGAGGTGTCTTTTGGGAGAACCTGACGTTTGACTATGACATTTTGTTAGCCGAACAAGATTGGCCGCCAGCATTTGTCATGGATTGCCCTGGGGAGAAAGGGTAATTTTTCCAGCATTTTCTGACGACGTTCTGAAACATTTAAAATATACATATGTGCGCGAGTGGGCGGTAGCCCAGGCTCCAGCATTATACAAAAACCATGTTCGATGGGATGAGGATTCAACCCACCACATTATTCCACTAAAAAATACTCCAACTGCAAAGGCAGTATCCCATAAAGCAAGAAGCTAAGATACAGGTCAGGGAGATCTTAGATCAACTTGAACATCAAGGGGCGATTGAAACTTGCACCTCTCAAATGAATAACCCTTTGTTTCCGGTATCAAAACCAGACACTTCATATTGTTTAGTTTTAGATTACAGACATTTAAACACTTGCACTAAGACGTTTGCAATTCAAAATGCACACAGTGCCGCATTAATAAATAACATTGTGCGGATAAAACACAAAACAACTCAAATGGATTCTTTTGCCAGAATATAGCGCCTGAGAGCAGATAATTGACAGCCTTCTCAGCGCTAGGGTCACACCGAAAATGTTGTTGACTACCTCAGGGGTATAAGAACAGCCCAAGGATGTTTTCCGCCAGAGTAACTGAATTACTTCAAAATCTGGATGAAGAGGCATTGTCCTATGTGGATGATATTTATCTAACGGACGATGACCTGGAGGAACACTTGAACAGAGTGAATACCATAGTTTTAGGATTAACCTCTGAGGGTTACAAAATCAATTTAAAAAAATCAAAAATAGCCCACCTTAACGTCTTTTTTCTAGGATATAAACTTTCAAGTGAAGGGAAAAGCCTGGCAGCCAACTTTTTTAGAAAAGTGTGCACTGCTCCAACCTCCGTATTCATTAAAAAACGTACAATCAATACTAGGATTTCTTAATTTGGCAGAACATACATTTTGTATTACATAGAGAGAGTTAAACCTTTCTACGATTTAATAAAACCTGATTTTTCAGTTTGACAATGGACACCGGAACACGTAGATACACTTTGTTCCTTATAAACAGACATGATAGCTTCAAAACACTTACAGACATGCGTAAACATACGCGACCTGGTGATCTGAATAGTTGCGGGTCAATCAGGGTACACCTATCTAACATATAATGAAGGTGAAACAGTACCAATAGAATATAAATCTGATTTATACACAAATGCTGGGATGTGTTTCGCATCTACAGAAAAAATTCTAACAACAGTACAGACTGCTGTAGTCAGAGAGAGAGCCCTGGCTCAAGGGAAACGTATAATAGTAGTGACCCCGGTTCCAGCTTTAGAGACTGCAACAAAGGCAAGCATTCCTAGTGCTAAGGCCTTACATCCAAGATGGATACAAAGGGCTAATTCTCTCACTGCAACAGATGTAGAATACAGGTACGACCCAAATTTAAAAACACAAGCATTCCTGCTATACGAACAAGAATATCTTCTACCAAATGAAATAATGCTTGTAGATCAGTATGAATACAATATATACACTGATGATTCTGTGCAACTGGCCATAGAGAGTAAACAGCAATACAGCGCTCTGTCTGCTATCATTAAAGGACGGATGCAGGATGGAAAATTTCATCCGAATTTCACAAAAACACAGTCTCTCGCAGAACTAAAAGCACTGATACTGACACTGGTAAATATGGATCGAGAATTCCCCACTCTAATTGTGTGTGATTCTTTTAATTGCGTACTGTCATACAATGAATATCGACATAACTGGAAACAGAATGGGTTTAAAGATGCAAAAGGTGGTCCAATTAAGCACAAAATGCTTTGGGAACAGGTAGTGGAATTGAAAAACGAAATACCAAGGGCTAACGTGATACACACATCATCAACGTGATGGCATTCACGTTGAAGGGAATTTATTGGCCAATGAGGCCGCAAAGGGGGCTGTGCGCAATGTTTCCATAGCTTCAATCACTTGTTCAAAAATGAGAATAGAAGGTGAAATAATGGTTGCAATTATTGCTACATGCAATAACTCGGCAGTACCGAAAAAGTTTTTACTCAAGCACTCCTACAAGTTAGTTGCAAACAATGTTCCATTTGCTCAGATTCCTGGAGTAGTGGATAGAGTAATACCAAATTTGGATCGAAGGCTAGGCTTAATTCTAGCAGCACACAAGGGTATAGGTTCTGCACATGCAGGAGTTTCTGCTACTGTTTCTCTATTGAAACAATACTACTGGTGGCCAGGACTAAAAAGACAGACTAAAGACTATGTCTTCAAACGCAACATCTGTCAGCAGATAAAAGGCTCCACCGTAACGTCCAGCGCAGACACCTTTATTAATATCAGACAAACCACTTGCGTGTGTTTATTTGGACCACGGCGGCCCCTTACAATCTGATAGGGCTTACAAGTATATCTTGGTTGCAGTGGATTCCTGCTCTAGGTTCCTATGGGTGTGGCCCCAGCGCTCGGCTGACGCTCAAACTGTTATAAAAGATTTGCGAGTCTTCACAGGGACATACGCAATCAGCACACTTCATTCTGACTGTGGCCCCACGTTTAGCTCTAGGGCTTACAAGAAAGCTATTGGAAGTCTGGGTGAAGCATTGCGGTACTCCTCTCCATACCATCCCAAGGGAAATTCGGTTGTGGAGAGGAAAAACCGGGACTTAAAGCAATCTCTAACACCTAGAATATTAGGCTCGGGTGGCAATTGGGTAAAACACCTGTACGGAGTCCAAAGGGCATTAAATAATCAGCCAAGAAGCTAGCTCTCTAGGTGGGTTCTCTCCTTCTGAGTTCCTATTTGGGACGAGAATTTGGGTACCTGATCTTAATTGTGAAGGCACAGTGGCGGATAAAAAACCATTTGATGTCAATAAACCTTTGGCCATTTTACAGGACCTGAATGAAACCAGGCAACAACAGAGTAATATCAATATAAAGAACCTCGTCACTGGGGAATTAAAAAGTGTCACGGCAAAACCTTTCTGGATCCCTAAAATCAGGATCTGGATACAGAAAAAATAGCGGACAACAAAGAATTTGGGCCATCATACAGAAAGCCTGCACCTGTCCTGGCAGTTGAAGGAACAAGAACAGTACATTTGCCACCACTTGCTGGTAAAAAGGAGAAAAGATTAGTCTCAATTGACTTAAGCAAACCACACTGTGTGGCCGCTACTGAGCAGTAGGCAACATGGACTCCGAAGTAACAGACACCCTCCTCTCACAACTATACAAGAAGTTCAAACAGAAAGACTCATCATGTTTGAAGGGTCACCTACACAGAATGAAGGACTAGACAAAAATGCAATGGAACTCGTTCCTCTTGAAACTGAAGTTCAAAATAAGAACTCAAATGAAAGACAAATTTTGATTCGACCAAACACAGATATGTACGTCAACATGCCCCAACAAGAGCATGCTACAGTTTCCATAAAATGTGGAGAACTACCAAAAATTGATCGAACTACATCTGGCTATTTCATTGACTTTGACACCTTCTCATTAGATCCAAGCGAAACTGAAACGAAACCAGCCCAAAAAACTTGTCTACAGCGATTTGAAAATTTCCTGATCTTCCTTAAAAACACTTACCTGGCATCACCTTGGGTGGAACTCTGGGTATCTACAGGAAACGCTTTTCTTTCTTTTCTGGATAGGCTTAGTAATTGTTTTTAGCATGCTTATTAATGGAACTTATTTTCGAGAAAGCACTGTGGCACAAAAAGTAAATGTGATCCTGAAACCTCATCTATCATCACATCGTGAAAGAAGAGACCTGTCATCAGTGAACATTACAGCAGTTCCTATACCTGATGGTATGGTATGGGACAAGGTTGATTCCGATATATTTGGTCCGACTAAACTGTTAAAAATACCACATTTATTTAAAATATCATTGCGCAATATTATCACCTCGAGTACATTTTCCGATGATTGGGATTATGAAACTGTGAATAATATGCTGTCTGATTTAGAGAAATCTGCTGTTTTTTCTAATAATGAAATGTTGGAAGACACATCAGACTTTGAGAAAATATATTGCTATCAACATTATGGTCATCATTTTTGCATAATCCTAGATATGTTTTCACATATCATAAATGGAAATATAGCCCAACACCACCAAAAAGCAGTTCTAAAACATTTATACAAAAATGTCTATATGTTTCAGGGTTTAACACATCAGACCCAGTCTCATATTACGATAAGGTTGCACCAACACAAGCACAGAAAAATATGTTGACAAACACAAAACAGATCTATTCTGCTTCTTTTATTTCACAGTTGTCAGAACAAGGGTTCGACCTATGGAAAGACACAATAGACTTAAAATCAGTCTGGAGTACTAGAGACTGGCAGGTCCAGGGAACAGAGGTGCTATTTAGAGCATGCCTGATTCCTCAACAAATAATGTTTTTGAACAAAACAGTGCAACAAACAACCTGTCTTGGTTTAGCCAAGAATAAGGATTTGAATACATCTCGGGTTCCAGCACCATCACACACTGAGGAGAATGTAACAACATAAAAAATGGTTACAGCAGATGACATCTTGTAAAGCAATAGATCAGACCCCGTTTGGAAGGGATGCTTGGTTTGGCCCATAGACACCAATAACTGTCAAGACAGATTCTTGGGTAAACCAAAAGATTTAGTACTAATAGGCCAGATCCACGTTTTGTGCACACTACCCAGGGGTAGTGACATCATACAGTGTTGGGAAGTTATGCCTCAATTGGCTACAAGCCTCAACACTCACACAGGTGCGACAACACTTACATTACTTTCACAAGATGTGGACCTACGGGATTTTTTCTTAGGTCCTAGGAAACCACATCAAAAACTTTTCTTATATGCTGCTATAATGAAGTTTGGAAAATCTCTCAACAAGAGCCCACAGAAAGATTAAGAGAAATAGATTGTCTAAACCTACAGAAAGCTCTATCATTGGTAGATAATGGGTTAACAACCTTAACATCCAGGACATATTGACTTGGCAACATTGTATCCTCTGCTATCGATGTACTAGAACAAGATTTGCCCATACTACAACAAGGGCAATCACAAATGCGTACTATTATGTTGTTAAGCTGGATGCTGCAATCTTTGCGCACAGGATATGTGCCTTGGCATTTTATAAACAGCGCATCTCTGTTTTCCTCGTACAATCTGACAGAGAAACAGATAGAAATGGCACAGGGGGGAGTGAAGTATACAATGCTGTGCATTGAAAAACTGGAACGATTAACATTTACAGTGGCAAAATCACCGTCCACAGAATGGTTAATCCATGGCCACATAACGGTCACAACATTTCGGTTCCATTATTGCTTAAAACAAATGCAGGCAGGCAGATTTGAGAAAATGGGTAAGGAATTCATCAAGGGATCTTGGAAATTGCCATACAGATTTTGATGCCGGAGTGGGCATAAAGAAGTGTTTCTTAGCAGTACTAACTGCAAGAATACATTAAGTGGATCACTTATATGCCATGATATTATGCTTCATGGGACCTGTAATGGTTCAGTAGCGAACTTGTCCTGTCCTGTCCTTAGAAGGGACTCCAGCTGCCGTGATCACTCCGGTGTTCAAACTACTTTTGAATGAGAATTACTTGATGCTGAATGACCAAGATTGCTGTGGGATGCTTCGGGCATTGCATATCTGGTGACTGTAAGTTCCAGGGTTACTTGTTGTATGCAAGTATTGTTTCCCCAACACATACGGTCAGGGAGGCGCTGCTATAGCCTTCTTTAAATATTTCATTAATATGGTGTGATACTTTGAGCAGGATGAAAGCCATGCTTACACAGAAATCCATGCCCTTAACCTCCACTCGAGAGACTTTTGATCTTCAATTAGCAAGGTCTTCAGCAGAGATACAGGCACTTATACGTACAAACTGCCCTTTCCATTTCACAGAAATGGTAAATCGTATCTTTAACATGTCTGATACGACAGTCATTGTCCACCTATTTAAGAATGTAGGGTCTGGACTGTTAAGCACCTTTCAGACGGTCCTCAGAGTTATTCCAAACTTTATACACTCTGTATTGGGAAGCACTTTTGGAGGACTGCCTCTGATCCTGTTTCTAATAGCAGGTATCCTGATTGTCATGTTTCTGCTATTCAATGGACGTCCCAGTCACCAAGGAGATGGAAACAGTACTCCTGGAGATAAAATACCGTGATCGCATGGTACAACTTCTAGGCATATCTCGCCTAAGGGAACTAAGTGCTTCTTGGTTCTTGTTGTTTAGACCAGTCTGGATGGACTGCATCTTACCTGTCCTCTGATGCCTGTTTTGCGGAGAAGAATGTGTATTGGATCTCTGTCTGACACTCCCATAATGCGTGCGACCGGACATTGACGCATTACTGGACCCAATAACGGCCCATGTTTTGCAGTGTCCCCAGTGTATTCCAATGTTGATGGTGGCATTCCTAGAGCCACCACAGGTAGTAACTGCTCCTGTTGGTATGGACACCGACTCCTCCTCTGACATCCAGGCCTTGGATGGCACACAGGCTGCACACGCTGCCCCAGCACTGGCTGTGGACAGTACGGAAAATCATCTGCGTAAGGCTGGGCGTCGTGCTCCGCTTCGCCCACGGAGTGCATGTAGCGCTGCCTGCTTCGCCGTTTATGAAGAAGGCATAGCAGGCAGTGCTACGCACATGCTGCTGCGAAGCAGAGCTGTCCGCCACCTGCCGCCCGTCCGCCCTCATTTTAAAATAATTTAAAGAATGTAATAAGTAAATCAATTACCTTACCTGCAGTGCGGCGTCCCGGGGCTCCCTCTTCCTGCTTGCTGGCAACTTCTTCACACAAATGCGCATACGCGGACGCCCGCGCATGCGCATGCACGGGCATCCGTGCATGCGCAGGCATCCGCGCATGCGATTTTGTGTGAAGAAGTTGCCGGCAAGCAGGAAGAGGGAGCCCCGGGACGCCGCACTGCAGGTAAGGTAATTTATTTACTTTTTACATTCTTTAAATTATTTTACAATCAGGGCTGGCGGGAGGCGGGTGGGAGGCGGGCGGCGCGTAGTGGGGCTACGCGGAGCACGCGAGTGTTCGTAGATTTTGCCTCACTACGCGCTGCTCCACATAGCCCCACTACGGCCAGGGTTACATCTGTGCTCAATAGACATAATCTGCAAGATGTTACAGGGATGCCAACTGCAGAAGCAAGCAACAGGAATATTGTGTCTACCAGCCAGGACACAAAAACATTTGACTCATTTGGCCCATCGTGTGCTGGGAAGAAATTCTGCTTTTGAAAAGCAAACCAGAAAAATTAGAACTCTATATTGAAATTGACATTCCTTTCATGCATGTATGGCTTTCAAAATGCTTGTAGTAGTTCGGACTATATCTACTGACATATTAGAGCAGTGGCCTATCTGTCAATATTTTCCTTTTTTTTACGATTTTCTTTTACATTTTTAGAAAAACGCTTTCAAACACATGTTTTAATGCAATAAGGAAGTAATGTTTTGCATATTTGCATACAAGTATCTAGAACACCTAGTAGTATGTATAGAATTTAACCTATGTCGTCCATTCGGAAGAGGAGTGGGTATTATATTCCATATAGGCACTATAATATAGACCTCGGAAAACTTGTTACCCTTCACCTATATTCTCTACCTATATAACACTTGTCACGGTTTACAGGGACTGACCTTTTACCTAGATATTACACTGCATTCAGAACACGGGTTTTCCCTGGTTCGAAATCTCATACATTCTGCATGAGGGGTCTTGGAAGCACAGCAGGACTGCCACCTTCTGTATAAAATCTATGTACAAAGTTCAGGCCCAATGTCATCCTTAGGCCGACACAGTAACACAGTAAGTTAGGACCCCTGGGGAAACCTGTGGGTTTATGTACACCAAGTCTTGCTAAGCTAGCGGGAGGAGAACGAGACTTCCCTGCTGACACACTGACCAGAGACTCTGAGGTACCTGCATGCAGACACTCCAGCTCGCAATGGTCTAACATCCCTCGCGGGTTGTTCAACTCAGGACCAGGACAGGGTCCCACAGTCTCACTTAAGGTAATGTGGTTGACTAGAGGAATTCTTGGCTTACCACCTACACCCGTGCTAGGTACACTTAGGTACATCTAGTTAGAGAGGCATCGTAGGAGTACACATATTTTATCATGTATTTTATATACTTGAATGTTTTCATGATTTTAGTACGATGGTAGAACTATACCATCCTTTTACTTTTATAGTACTGTTAATCATTTATATCCTATACTGTCTAATGGTTGTTGCAGCACATCTATTCTACACCAGAATAACAAATTTTCAATAATGAATATTGAAAACGCCCAGCTTGTTTTATTCGGTATATCTCTCTGAGACAGGCTAAGTAAGCACGAGTGACTGAGCGAAAAATAGTGTATTGTTTCCACGATCCTGAGGGATCATTGTTGTCATGTTCTAGGGTTGCCAGAATCTATTCTCTCCTTGGTAAGAGGACATTTCAGTGGCACTGTGAGCTAGCTGACACAGACAGGCTAACATACCCGGTGGGGGTGCACGGAATCAGTCCTCCACCAGTCCCACAGTTTATGTTATCCAAATGTGCAGATCCTGAATAGGTCATAGAGGAACTACACAACACAACTTCTATAATGCACTGCACCCTGCCCAATGAGCGTAACTTAGCGGTATTATATATGTATGAAACATAAAGGCTTCGGCTAGGCCAAAGGTTTATTTTTCCAGGTTGAAATGGCAGTTTAAAGCTGCACACACAGGCTGGAATGACAGGCTTCAGGTTACTTTAGTATATGGTCATACATGCAGGCCCACTAGTAGTACTTAACTTACAAGCCCTGGGTATATGTACGACCTCTTTACTAGGGACTTACGAGTAAATTACATGTGCTATTTGGGTGTAGACCAATGTCACCAGGTTTTAGGGAGAGACCACAGGAATTAGTTAGCAGCTGTAAAGTGCGCAGAGTTCTAAGGCCAGCACAAACACAGGAGGATTGAAGGCAACAAGGTACGGGAATACCATGACAAGGATGCAAGGTCCAACAGTGACTAATACATAAATATCTGTCATTTTTTACAACAAGGTGAATGAACCATATGTAGATTCACATCACATTACATTGCTATGTTTTATTTTCTGCAAGGCGTTCACATGTGACAGATTCTAAAATGGCAACCACATGCAATTTTAAAAGCCACAGTACTCATTTGTCATTTCACATTATGTTAATAAATTAGGAACCCAGTAAACACCAAACCCTGGTAACTGGTAAACTTTTTCCACACAGTTGGTTCATCACTGCTCCACATTGTACAGCCAATATTGATCTGAATACATCTGTCTTTCACTTGAGTTCAACTCTGTGTCTCTACCACTATCAATGTAACTGGGGCACACATCTTAATGACTATACTTGAGGTATTCCTTATATTATCATTGACATATGGGACACATAATGATGATTTGCCACCTTACAAAGTATACAACCATGCATATGTTGTTCCTATATGTTATTAGCTCGCAATATTTTTCAGGGCACTGCATCTGCACAATGAGTGCATACGATAAAAATGATAATATTGCCTCTGGTCGCACAACTCTACACAATACCTTGTTAACAACTATAAAAGGAAACAATAATTGCACGTCAATTAACAAAGGCACCAGTGCTAGTAACTACAGGTAATTAAAAACACACTAACAATGCATAAGTGAACACTCTTTTCACATAAACTATAGTGACAAGATGTGGCCATCTGAGCTTATGAATCAATCGACTAACCAGCTTAACAATTGTTCCTTCCCCAAATTTGGATGACAGACTCCATATTTTGGCTAAGATGTAGGATACAATTCTTTGGTGATATTGCTTCAGTCTAGATATCTGGTATCAAAACAGTGTGATAATTTCATGCCTCTGATAAGTTTGCTATTATTATTAATTATAGCACAATCACATGAGGAATTTCAGTTCTGTACCACTAACTTAGAAAATAGCCTCTAATTCGTACCTACTGAGGGGATCACCTTCTAAGGGTATATTAGCAAATGTGATTCCATAGCATTAGTACTACCTTCATCTGACAGGCTTGAAAAAGCTTATTGGTCTATAATGTGGAGCAAAATGTGTCTGCTGAACAAGATATGCAAACAGTCCTATTCTGCTTGGATATACCTGAAACAAGTTTATGGACAATATTTCATTCACGTCAGAAAACAAACAATAAAAAACATCTTATGACCTCATTGATTTGTGAATTTCTTTGGACATCCACAAAGGGTTCATGATCCTATTATCCTTTATAATACCCTAGACTAAGGGTCCACATCCAGAGTATCAAGAACCTATCCTAATAAAAGAACAAGCTTGTCAATCTAGGTAGTGCCATATCCACCATAATTGAGCTTTAGACCCATTCCTAATATAAGACTCAAAATAACAGGTTATTGGACACCTATTGAACAACAATATCCTTTCCCTTCTCGCCTCATACAACCCCACCCCAACTGACCTCGATATGTCCACAGAAAACATTCAGATAATTATCACCCATCAATGCAGGGAGCCCCATCCTAGATTCAGATTCATCAATAAAACAAAACTCAAACCAGTCCCCTTCTCTCACTCATCTTCCAATGTTACAAAAACATAGCTAAAATGCTTGTTACTCAACTGCTGATCAGCAGAGAAGCACGCTGCCAACATAGTTGACCTTATACTCAACTTGGGACTAGACCTCCTAATTCACCCTGAAACTTGATTAAATGAATCCTCATTCACTATTCTAGACATCCTAATTCCACCCATCCATGGCATCACCCGTCTGGACCACATAGATGAATATGGGATGGTATAGCCTGTATATATTGGATCAACCTCTCAGTAAAACAGACCTATACTCTGTCAATACCCTCCTGCGAATATTTTAGGATCAATATCTCAATCAAAGAAAACTCCACTTGCACACTGCACACAATCTACCACCCTCCTGGTGATAACCATACATTCATCAAACAAATCATGGAGCTCATCTCTACTAATAATGAACAATACAGCAACCAGATTTTTCTTGGTGATTACAACATTCACTGGAATGACACAAGTGACTCAATAGTGAACTGTTTGAAGGCTTTCCTCTATTGACCTCAACCTGACTCAAGCCTGCAATAGCCCTACTCATAATGAGGGGGGCACCCCAGATTTAATCATAATTACCACAATCCAAATTGACTCAATACTACCATGCGACTAGACCGACCACCAATGTATCACCTTCTCCATAGCTGAAAGGGAAACTATTTAAAAAGGTAAATTAGTGAAAAACAAACATTATTTCAGAGACACCGGCAACCTCAACTTAGGCATGCTGTCTGTTATCAGTCCCAATTTCCTGTCCCCTCCCAGAAACATGTTTGACACACAAGACCTCACAGAGCACTATATTAACTCTATGTCCAACATCTTGGACTCATTTGCCCCTAAACAAATAAAGAGAGCTCTGATAATATTATCTAACTGATGGTTCAACTGTAACCTTAATGGGAAATACCTCTCCCATAGACTTGCGAGAAGAGCATGGAGATTGACACCGTCTCTGATGAACCTCAAACTTCTGTGGCAAAACACAGAGCACCTTCAATAGGAACATTAGGAATTCTTAAGCATCATACTTACTACAACAGCTAGACATGACCCTAAATCAATGAAAAAAACTCAATGAAATTGTCAAAAATTAAAATAACGGAAAACGCAATTCCCCTTCAGACATTAAATCTACCAAATTTTAAAATGTTTGCCTCCTTCTTTTTCGAGAAAACCAAGTTAATTGTCATTGATCTCCAGAAGGCTTACTAATCAAAGTCTCATCACATCTGACCCCCATCTCTCAGGAAGAATGCCCGTATAACCATCTCTTCAAATCAAAACAAAAATGCCTCATGGTCCAACTTTCACACATTTGACAGAAGTGACAATTTAAAACTTTTGACATCCCTAAAATACTCTAACCAATTCAAGGACCCTCTTCCCTCCAAACTCCTCGACAGGACTATACTCCCCCCTGCTCCCCTTATGGACCGTGATAATCAATGCCTGTCTTACACAAGTCTCTATACCTGACTGTCTGAAAAGTAACCAGGTTACCCCTACCTTAAAAAAGCCCAACTCAGCCCAATCAGATCCCAACAGCTACTTCCCATTCTCCAGCATCCCAACTTTAGCCAAGCTCCTGGAAAGATGTGTGCATCAGCAACTCCGCAATCAAATCGAGCAATTCCAACTCCTCAACCAATGCCAGACTGGCTTCAGACTGGGTCACTGTACTGAAAATGCCCTGGACCACATTGTCAACGATGCTCTATGTTCACTCAATCAGAACGAATCCTGCTTACTAATACTAATTAATCTATCCACTGTGTTTGACACGGTCAAATACAAGATTCTCACAAACCTTTCAGAATTCCCTATGGGTCTCTCTGGTGCTGTGTTAAAATGGTTCTCCTCATTCCTACACAATGGACCTCAAAGAGTCCTGATCAACCATGCCATATACGATCAGACTCCAGTCACAATTGGAGTACCCCAAGGCTCAACTCTTTCCCCCATCCTGTTCAATCTGTACATGGAACCTCTGAGCAAAATCCTCCAACTCTCTAACATCTCCTATAATATGTATGCTGATGATATACAACTTTACATGAAAATTGACTCACCTGAAGACATCAGCACCCTCAATAACACCTTGACAAAAACACAACATTGTCCAACATGTAACCCCCTCAAAGTTGACGCTTTCAAAACCTAATTCCCCTTAATATATGCACCCAATACCACTTCTAATATCAAAGATTGGCTCCCACATCTTACAGCCTTGAACCGTACCACACATATCATTGTATCAGCAAAATCCCTAGGAATAATACTGGACAACAATCTCTACATGCAGATCCAC
Source organism: Triturus cristatus (assembly GCF_964204655.1). Lineage (NCBI taxonomy): Eukaryota > Metazoa > Chordata > Amphibia > Caudata > Salamandridae > Triturus > Triturus cristatus. The sequence goes on along the minus strand of NC_140594.1, from coordinate 981,829,711 downwards.
ACCACCACCTTCACCAGAGGTACCAATCACCAACTTTGGGTACTAAGGAAAATAAAACCTTCCCTCCCCACTGCAGATCTCAAAACAACGGTTCAACCATTTGTGATCTCCAAATTAGACTATGAAAATGCTACCCTTGTGGGCATATCAAAAACAAAACTAGCACTTTTGAAGACCACCATGAATGCGGCTGCTCGACTCATCACAGGCTAGAAGAAAAGTGATCATATCAGCCCTGTCCTCCCAACATTGAACTGGCTACCTTATGTGGCATGGATTCATCTCAAAATTGTTTGCACATGAATAAAGCTCTACACCACAACACTCCTTGCTACCTGGCTCAGAAACTGGTTCTAACTGGTGGGAATAGACCTCATAGCACAAGCTCCCTATTGCTGAAGCCCCAACAATTCAATAAAAATAAAGCCTACAAGAGAGCCATCTCCGGAATTGCCCCAAAACTTTTGAACTCTCTTCCTCCGGAGCCCAGGCCCATCCTTACAATAACCTCTTTGAAAAAGAAGTAAAGCTTTTATTATTGAATAGTTTTCTTTCCCACTGATGTGATACCTCGTATCCTTACAGCTGTGAATCGAATTGATTCTGATAACTTTTCTCCTTTTTGCTTCCCATGTTTGACATTCGATCATCTTTATGACCTCACCAATTATGATCTTCAATGATTTTCCTGCCATAACCACCTACATGTATACTGCACTATAACACCAAGTTACCCGAATTAATCTTGTTCATGATATCACCTTGTTATTCCATGTGTTCCTTTTGTGTACATTTTCTGTTTTTTTCCCATTGTACATCACTCTGACACCAGAATTGGTCTTGTTTGTGCTATATACAACTTCGTAAATAAATAAATACAAATTATACAATTTAGTGGTGCTCACGTTATGGACCTGAGAAAGATGCGAGGCTGAGAAAGTGTTGCCAATATTCCAATTCATCAGACCTGATTTCAGTGGAGAGATCTTGTCCAGCTGAGCCAGTGTCCCTGTTTGATCTTCTAAAAATACGTTTAAATGTATTTGCTGCTGTTGCCTTGAAGTAAATAAATAAGTATTACATTTAATAGCCTATTTATCTTTCAATGGGAATCTTAGACAGACGTTTTACCTGTGTAATGGCATTTGAGGGGCCACCCTCAAATGAGAAGCCTGACCAGTACCATTCCTAACACAGCAAGGACTACAGAGTGTGTGTTGAATGAGTTCTTTATTTAAAATCATGGCAAAAGCAGGACAATCATAAAGTAAATTGTAATGCAATCAAAAGACAGCATTTTACCTTGTAATGCTCTAATTTGCCGCCATGAAAAGAGAGTGGCGACATGCTGGTGTCAACACTTATGATTGAACTATCGTAAATTTAAGGCATAAGGAAAGTATCACAATGAAAGGGAATTGCATAGCTATAAATTGTTATTAAATGTTTGGGTAATTGAACAAAAAATCGAAAACATTTCATTTTGTACTTTTGCTTCCAAGGATTGCATAGATTTTTTGTAAATGTAACACTGTGCAAGAGTTCCAAAATATGCAACCTAAAAAATGGCTGTAAATTGCTGCATTGTACAATGCAGAAACCTTTGAGGCGATTTTGTTTACGCTGCACTTTCAATATATCACAGTAGTTTGTAGTATGTCGGTTTCAATGGTGTGACGGGTGTGCAAATGCCAGTCTAACTTCGAAAAAACAATTACTCATCAAAAGGTCCTCTAGGGCCTACAACAGATTTTATCCTTCAAAGTCAAAATGCCACGGGCCCTGGAGGGAAGAGGTAACAGTGGGGGTAAAGTAGATTGGACATGCCAATAAGTGAATGATAAATTATTAAAAGCTGATTGGAAATATTGCCATTTTTCACAGCTGTCAGTGTAAGTATAGGAGCATCAGCACATTAAACTAGTTACTGCTTTTTCATAATTGAGACTTTAGCTTCTAGCTGTGCCCTGCAGCTTTTCATTAATCACCAGGACTGAAGTTCAGGCACAATGACAGCTTAAAAAGCATTAAATGGGCAAAGGTTTTTTTTTTTTCAGGTACAACTAGAAAAGGCCCTTTAGTCCTATAATCCTCGGCTAATTGTTTCTCAGAGTCCCTTAGCAAAAACTCTGCCCGTGGCGTCTCCTAGTGACAGAATTAGCAGTTGCCTGCCTTTCTTTTTACCTTCACTGGTTTCCTCTCATGGCCGCACTCTGAGTGGTTGTTTGTTAGTCACATATAACAGGTGCACGACGCCTGCAATCTAGAGAAAAAAAGCCTCAAATAAATAAATTGCAACCGATACTTAGCCTGGTGACTATTGGCTACATTGCCTGGGAAACAATACTTCCGGGGTTCTTCTACTAAGCTCGCCATTTAATGTGTCACAAAAGAAGCGCGTAGACATGAATGCATTTTCCCGCGTGCTGCATGCAGTTCCTAAGCTTCCAGAATTTTCTGAAGACGAGCTCGGGTTTTTATAGGTTGCGCACATCTGCAATAAATAATTCCTTTATGAATGCATTTTGCTTCGCTCTCAAAAGATGTCTCGCGCGCTGACTTCTATTTCTCCCGCTCACCTTCTTTGTTTGCGGTGTGTTGTACATCAGGCTTTAATGGATGTGCCAAAACATTCTTTCTCTTGTATAACAAATTATCAGGGGCTTTCAGGTTCATTAATTATGTCATCTAATTGGATTGAGGCAGGTGCGAAATACCTCAGATGAAGTGGTCACTGGCAGATAGGCCCGGGCACAAGTTTTTCTATTAGAAACCAGCATGTCTCCAGACTCACGGAATTACTTTGTACTTATTGATTAATGGCCATAATTTATTACAGTGCAGAAGATCTTGCATCGAGTTAAAAGTGTGATTAATCAATTTTCCATCAAATTATGAACAGCAGTACAGTTGCCAGAGCGAAAATACCAAGTGCATTTTTTCCCATGGTTCAGGAAAATAAAGTACATGGACTTTTGCTTCAGGAGAAGTACGAGCTGTCTGTCACTTGCTCAATACTTCCTGTCACCCTGACAAATGCCATCCTCGTAAATAGGCCAGAGCTACAGTGATGAAACAGACCACCAAACACATGGTTTATGGCTGCCCTTCTTTTAAAATGGAATACCTCTTAAGCCCATCTCAAAATAGTTTATTAATGCAAAATGCAACGTAGCCTCCAGCCTGAAATATATCATTGTTAAGTCAACAAAATTATATTACACCGATAACTGATGTTGAAGGGAGTAAAAGTCAGGCTTGCAGTCATGGGTTGGGGGCAAACGGTCCCACAAACATAATGGCAGGTGTTTAGCATCATTGCGCAACGTTACTTTAAACATTGTTTCTGTGTTGACCATTTTCCCTATATGCAAAATGACCCAAAAACACCTACTTATATGAAAGAAGGCAATTATTCCCATTAAAAAGGTGCTTTATATTTCGAGAGACCCTTCAAACGTAGAAGCTATTTACATTATGCGAGGTACACCTCTGGTGCAAAGGCAAGTGCATGGTTGCATGACACGTTAATTTGACCTAACATGTTCATGCACTGGTTGGCTAAAATAAATTAGGTTCATTTTAAAAGAAGCAAGCATTGGCAAAGGCAATCTGTCTCTCTTTTTCAAACAAGCGTTGCCAAAGTTAAGCGGTCTGGCCTACAATTGTAAATGCAAGCCAGATCTATCAGTTTTGCTCATGCTTGTTCATATTTCGTGTTCAGTCCCACTTCTTGCATCTTTAAACTCTGCAGTTGTCAAAGGTATTAGATTTATACAAATAGAAAATGTCCTTATAGATTTCAAAAGCCGCACTTTCCTGTTTCAGGCTGCAGGGTTGGCATTAGAGGCTCCTTGAATGAGACACACCTTCTTGCTGTAATCAGATTGCACTTACATTATTGCTACAGGTTTTTGGAGTCCGCCACAAATGTTTTCTGTTGGAGGCTGCAGTATCTTAGGTTGTTTCTCTAGGTACCTGGAGTCAGAAATAAATAGGTCTAAAGCAGGGGACATTACCTTAGATGTTACCCTGGAGTTAGGCACAATCGTTTCTGTAGCAGGCGACAATGCCTTGGGTCCTTACAAGAGGTCCTTGACGTCAGAAGCATATTGATTCCAAACCAAGGTGCAAATTCCAGTGTTTGTTACAAGAGGTCCTTTAAGTCAAATCATTTTCTTTAGCAGGCTGCAGATCCTTAAGATATTTCTAGAGGTGCTTGGAGTTTGAATCAAATATGTTCTGCAGCGGGCTGCAGTACATTAGGTCATTGATAGAGGTTCCTGGAGTCAGAATCAGATCTTTTATGAAGCAGAGTGCAATACCTTAGGCTGTTATTAGAGGACCTCAGAGCAAGACACATGTAATTGCTGTAATCAGGCTGCAGTACCTTATGTAGTCAATAGAAGTCCCTCATGTCAGAGATATGTCCTTGCTGTAATCAAGCTGCAGTACCCTGGGCTGTTTTTGAAGTTCATTGGCATTTGAGATGTGTCTTTGCTGTAATCAAGCTGCAGTAACTAAGGTAAATACTCAAGGTCAGTGAGTCAGCTATTGTGACAGTCACAAATTGTGGCCATATATATATTATAGGTTTGTGTTGCCCTTGCACCATGCAAGGGTGTGCAAGGGCAATGAAAAACCTTGAATGATATTTACTAAGCCACACAAGGCCACCTTGTATGGCCCTGGGTGGCTTGGTAAATGTGAAGTAATGAAAGGCAGTGCAGGTTGCTGCCTTGCGTTACTGTGCCCCAGGGAGGTGTTACATGGCTGGAGCATAGGTGTTCCCACACATTCACCCTTGTATTTTGCAGCATTCCCAGATTTACCATTAGTGGTAAACCTGGGAATGCGTCAAAATGCTACGTCTCTGCATGGGAGGAGTAACGAAGTGAAATATGTTTATTTCTTCCTGTGTTTTTCCTCTTTATATGTGTGCTGCATTTTGCAGCACACATAGAAGCAGGAAAAGCCTCTAAGGATAGTTTTTGTACAGGAAGGTGTCTCTTCCTGCACAAAACAATCCTGTCTACAATGCAGACAGTCTTGCACTGTGGTGCAAGCGTGCCTGCATTGGCACTAGGCAGCCAAAATTGCACCAGCACTATCGAAGGACAAGAATGCACCGTATAATGTAAAATATGGCACATTCCTGCCCTTTGCCTTACATGCAGTGCAGTGCAGCAAGGTGGCTTGCTGCATTGCGTTGTGTGAATTTTTGGTAAATATGGCCTTAGTTTTTTAGGCATTTGTCTATCGAAGAAAAAATTGATGCAGCAATACAATTTCTGAGTATGTCTTCTGCCAAGGTAAAAAAATTACTATAACTTATCAATTGATAAAACCATTAAAAGTTTCCTAAAACTCTCTTCAATCAATAGCAAATAAGAATCACCCACTGTACAAGTCTTATCAAAAACAGGATTTTAAACATTATAACTCTAGCTTCAAAAAGTTTCCTTTATCCATATCTGAATAAAATAGGGTTTAAAATACGTACTCTTGAATGTTTTAAAAATAAACAATCTAACAGTAGATGTGCGAGATTGACTTTATGAGATAAACCACAAATACATTTTTGTTCAAATTGCGGAAACCAAATCTTGAAATCCAAAAAGAGGAAACAACCTATGTGAAGCTTTAAAATCAGCTCTCTCAATTTCCAGTGAAGTAAAGAACCTATATAGGGGTACTGTGAGGGCTCCTCCCATGTATCCCTGAAAGTCTGAACTAAGTTTTTATTATCTAAATATCTCTTATCATTTAGCCTCGCTTCCAGATTTGTTTTAAGTCACAATTCTTTTTGGGATATGCTCATAATCAACTTGGGCATAAAGAAGTTTTATATTTAAGCACTCATATAGCCTAAGAAAATTTCTCGTTGCCCCCTTCTCCAAGCTCCTTTAATTTAAAATGACCTCATTCCTGGCAAAGGCATAGAAGTTGACCACTGTTGAGCCTCATCCAGATACAGAGATTAGAATAACCTGCCAGATAAGCACAGGTTGTTACATTTATTTCCATTCTTATTGCCTGAACCATTGAAGAATTTGGCAACCTCTTTTTTTTTGTTTTGTCTAAAAAACATTATTGAGCAGAATCATAACAAGAACCATTGCATCATCAGAAAATCGGTTTCACCATCGAACATAACTATTATTAGCTCACAAAATTAAATACATTTTCTTACCTTAAAAAGTAGATCCTGTATTTTGCAATTTCATCCTTAGTGAACAAATATTTTAAAACATGGTAATTACAAAATTCATACTAGACAAAGTAATAATAATAAAGTGCTGTGCATTCCGGTCCCATAAACGGCTTTACTTCTTATCTCCCAATAAAAAAGATCTAAATAATCCTACAGTGTAACGACTGCCCAAAAATTATTCAGTACCTTGTTAAAGCACTTCAACTCATGTTTAACTCTTATCCATAAATTACTCATGATGTAAAATACTGAAATAACTGATTGGGATGCTCCCTTAAATTAGTTACTTGATTCGGAGAAACATATATAATATTGATAAAATATTGTGCAAATGGCTACCCCTAAAGTAGGTTTATCCCTACTTAGCACTAGAAAAAAAAGGCATCAGCACTGCCATTCAATCATACATATGATCACGATATAGATTTCATCATTGTACATATTATTCTAATTTGTAAAATTAAAATCTCCTTTTCCCTCCATATTATGTTCATTATTGCTTCTTATCCCGAGGTAATAATCCATGTGGAAGAGCGAATATCAAAATACTACTTTGTGATAAAGTGCTGTGCATTTAACTCCAAGAAAGTGCTTTCCTTACTGTTTCCCAATAAGATTGATCTGGATCTTAATTCTATAACCCAATACCCGGTTTCCACTCAAAACTCACTCCTGACCATACCTGAATTTGGGTAAACAAGGTGTTAGCAATAAAGTGCAGTGCTTTCATCTCACTATTATATGTATTGAACATGTAAATGGCCTACGGGCAATACGGTATTTCTTAAAGGGAAGATCTTATTATCGTCAAATACAGGGTACAGCCATGGGCGCATGCTTCGCCCCCAGCTATGCGAACTTGTTTGTGGGCTGGTGGGAGAAGCAGGTGGCCTGGGCTAAAAAATACATTCATTGGGTAATGTGCATAACAGGATGGTATAGATACATAGATGATCTATTTATACTTTAGAAGGGCTCCCAAATTGATGCAGGGATTTACATAGCAGAACTCAATAATAATTCATTGAATCTACATTTTAGCGGGCATTTCAGTACCACAGAAGTTGCTTTTCTAGATCTAAAGGTCTTTGTTAGGGATGGAAAAATATGTTCTTCCCTATTTAGGAAAGAAACTGCGGGTAATTCCATATTGGAAGCACATAGCAGCCATCAAAAATCTTTGAAAAATAGCATACCTTACGGAGAAATGCTTCATTTGAAAAGAAACTGCACCCTAGACGAAGATTTCAATATCGAAGCATGAGCGGCGATAGAGAGATTTAAGGTAAGAGGAAACTGTCCAGATCTGCTTGCAAAGACTTTATCTAGAGTAGAGAAAATTCCTAGACACTGTCTGTTACGGGATAGAGAGAGATCCAACATCCAAGCAAGTGAAACCTTCAGATTTATCACAACCTTCTCTAATGATGCAGGCACACTAAGGAAAATACTGTGTCGTAACTGGCATATCTTACAAACAGATATGGTGATCGGGAAAAACTTGCTGGATCATCCACAAGTGACTTTTAGACGGAGTAGATCATTAAAAGATGCACTTGTTAAAAGTCATTATGAACCGATTCCGTATAATCCCAGAATAAGTAAACTGACTGGCTTTTTCCCTTGCCCTAAATGCAAGGCTTGTAGACAGAGTTCTAAGACCTTGACATACAAAATTCCAGGCATGGCACAACCTAAGGTTATTAATTAAATGTATGACCTGCAATACACCGTTCAGTGTGTACAGTCTGTTATGTTCCTGCAACATGCAGTACATTGGGAGTACTATACACCCAACTAAACGAAGAATTTTAGAGCATGCCAGAGCAATAGAGAAGAAAGATTTTACCTATCCCGTAGCTAGGCATTTTTCTAAATTCCATATCAGTTATAGAAATGTATTGAAATTTTACTGCCTAGATCATGTCCCTGCGAGTGATTGGGGAGGGAACCGTGAGCTCAAATTACGTAGGCTAGAATCTAGATTCATCATTGATTTTCAGACTATCATACCGAATGGTCTAAATACTGAAGAAGAACTTGAAATTCATTTAGGATGAGTACATGCTATGTTATCTTTTGAGAGTTCTCTGTACAGTTAAACAAAATATAAGAAGAGAACCATAGCAGTGAATTGAATTGTGCACGAATAACACATTTGCTGATCAGCCCATTCAGGGCTTAATACTATGTGCAATAATCATTTATGGAATTAGAGAGGCACCATTTATTAATTATTTAATTTTTTGATCTATTCATTAGGACGTGAGACATAATCATGTATTTGCACAAATTAGCATTGACAATGTATCATGTGTAAATTGTATATACTTTATTTCGTTTCTTTGAGTTTGGAAACAAGGGTTAATGTAGTTCCTCTTTTCATTACAACGCACTCGAAATGTCCATTCAGGGCTTAATCTTGTATGGTAAATGTGAGGTACCGTCTATGGAGGACATAGATCCATAAATTAAGATGTGTTTCGAAAAACTAGCAGAATGAATAATTCAATAAGGAATTTTCGTTAATTATTCATGAAATTGCACAATACGATCATTGTACATATATACTTTTTGAATTTTCTTAAGCTGGTTAACAAATGTTAAGATGGCGCCTCCTTATATTATATAATTTGGAGTCCATTGTTTATGTTGCTGCAGAATGCACCGGAAGTAAAATGTGTATATCAGGTTATAATTAGGTTAAACGCACGGCACTTTGTATAGTGGAAAAAGGCGCGAAGCCGTAACGCATCCTGTGCTTCATCTCGGTGAAATAAAATAACCGAGTTTCACCTTCGATCGAGTGCGGTCCCTTCATTTTCCTGTCAGGGGTGAAGTTTTTGAGCCGGATATAGATATATATACATATATATATTCACAGAAAAAACCATAGGTTTCAGGGGTGTTATAGTTAGCTGCCCATTTCACTCGTACAAAACCATAGAAATTCCTCCGTTATAGTTAGTTCTGCTAACTATAACTCACGCGCCCGCAATGCACTGCTGATGATGTCACATATTGCATCATTCATGACATGGTCAGTGACATCACTGATGACATCACTGATGACATCTCAAATGACATCACTGATGACATCACTGATGACATCATCCACTGAATGTGGTTTAGTTTGAAATGTAAATATGTATTATATATATACCAATCTGTATTGAAGATTGAGTGGATATATCTGTCTGGATGGAGGATTTAGTAGCTGTCTGACTGTCTTTTTAAGTGAGTAATTAAAAGTGTCTCACTTAATACATGGATTAGTAACTAAACTATGTGAATGTGTGCAGCACTGTCTCTGTTGTTGTATAACATGCTGCCTCAGTTGGTCACTAACTACATGAGTGTGTATATTAGTTATTGATTAGTTGGGTGAGTATTTGTATGGGACACTGAGTTTGTGTGTGGTTGGATGGGGTGTGTGTAACTCTATGCATAGATGTGTGAATGCTTGATTGACTAGGTGTATGGGTTTAAGAGTGCATGTGGAAACAGTTGTTTGGGTGACTGAGTGTATTTATTTGTGTGTTGGTGAGCAAATAAATGTTTTAGTTGTACATCTTCAACAAAGTAAAAAAGTAAAAGGCATTGTATGTGAGAGTTGGTGTATATAAATAAGTTTGTGTAAGAGTCAGTGATTGTGAGAGCAAATATATGAATGGTGCTTTTTTAACATATTAACGATGAGTTAGTATGTGTTTGAATAAATGAGGTGTCGTTGGATAATTGTGTGAGTAAATTTAAGTGCGATACATTTTTTTCATGAGTGAGTAGGATGACTGCATAACCGACTAAGATGACTGCTGATGTGTCAATGTCTATATATGTGTATAAGTGCATTTGATAGTGTTCTATTAATTAATGACTGCATGTATAGATGATTCTGTTGTTGAATGGGTAGTTGTGTGTGTAGACTTAGGAATCAGTGTGTGGGTATGTAGTAACTGGTATTGGTGTGTCAATGGTTTCAAATATGGTACTCTGTATTTTACAGTGAGTGATGAAAGGTTATACTAGTGTATGATGTGGTGTATCGGATTGTCAAGTGGATGATGTCATCAGTGATGTCATTTGAGATGTAATTTGAGATGTCATCAGTGATGTCACTGACCATGTCATGAATGATGCAATATGTGACATCATCAGCAGTGCATTGCCGGCGCGTGAGTTATAGTTAGCAGAACTAACTATAACAGAGGAAATTCTATGGTTTTGTACGAGTGAAATGGGCAGCTAACTATAACACCCCTGAAACCTATGGTTTTTTCAGTGAATTTCTAAGGTTTTTTAAATGCTAATTTCTAACTATAACGTCTCTGAAACCTATGTTTTTTTTCAGTGAATTTCAAAGGTTTTTTAAATGCTAACTTTTAAGTGTGATAGTAGTTATATCTATTTTTTGTACTGATTTTCTAGTTTTTTAACTGTTTATTTATACATATTTTATTCATTAAATAACATTATATATTTTTCTGAAAATTGCAAAAAAACATTTTTTAATTAAAACTGAAATATTGATTAATTTTCTTGTTTTCATTTTTTATTTTAATATATTTATATCATTTTCGTTCCAATTTTTTCGCAGTCGCGCACTCAAAGTGTACACATCACGGTGGGTGCGTGCATTCTAGCCGCCATTTTAGAAAAGTCATGAAGGATCCGTGTATGGTGTGCGACGGCTGCGTGTTTTTCAGTTACATCATATACATTTAATATCACGTGATATGCGCGATTGGTATGCGACCAGTCTGCGACTCCTGCTCCCGCGCATGCGCGACACATGCGCATTACGGTACGAGATGTTTGCACGCTTGCGGGTCCCGCGTGACATCATATACGTGATGGGGCGCGCTGGGTGCGCGACTCCCGCAAAAAAAATGTATGTTCCAAAATGATATGTATGTGTCTTTAATATACATATTAAGGCAAGAGATTATGTAAGATATTCATCAAAATAATATATTTGTACTTATAAGAAACTTATATTATTTTTAAATATATTTTCGCGAAGTCGGGTGCGTGCGTCGTGAGTGCAGAAAACCAGGTCAGCAGAGCTGCTGTAGAGCCAGAGAACCAGGTCAGCAGAGCTGCTCTAGAGCCTAAGAACTAGGTCAGCAGAGCTGCTCTAGAGTCAGAGAACCAGGTCAGCAGAGCTGCTGTAGAGCCAGAGAAACCAGGTCAGCAGAGCTGCTTTAGAGGGAGAGAACCAGGTCAGCAGAGCTGCTTTAGAGCCAGAGAACCAGGCCAGCAGAGCTGCTTTAGAGCCAGAGAACCAGGTTAGCAGAGCTGCTTTAGAGCCAGAGAACCAGGTCAGCAGAGCTACTCTAGAGCCAGAGAACCAAATCAGCAGAGCTGCTTTAGAGCCATAGAACCAGGTCAGCAGAGCTGCTTTAGAGCCAGGTCAGTAGAGCTGGTCTAGAGCCTAAGAACCAGGTCAACAGAGCTGCTCTAGAGCCAGAGAACCAGGTCAGCAGAGCTGCTGCAGAGCCAGAGAAACCAGGTCAGTAGAGCTGCTTTAGAGGGAGAGAACCAGGTCAGCAGAGCTTCTATAGAGCCAGTGAACAATGTCAGCAGAACTGCTTCAGAGCCATAGAACTGGGTCAACGGAGCTGCTTTAGAGCCAGAGAACCAGGTCTGCAGAGCTGTTGTAGAGCCGTAGAACTAGATCAGCAGAGCTGCTCTGTAGCATAAGAACTAGGTCAGCAGAGCTGCTCTAGAGCCAGAGAACCAGGTCAGCAGACCTGCTGTAGAGCCAGAGAAACCAGGTCAGCAGAGCTGCTTTAGAGAGAGCGTTAACCAGGTCAGCAGAGCTGCTTTAGAGCTAGAGAACCAGGTCAACAGAGCTGCTCTAGCTGACACTGACTGACTGACACTGACGGACTGACACTGACTGATTGACACTGACTGACACTGATTGACACTGACTGACACTGACTGACTGACACTGATTGACTGACACTGACTGACTGACACTGATTGACTGACACTGACTGACACTGATTGACTGACACTGACAGACTGACTGACACTGACTGACTGACATTGACTGACATTGACTGACATTGACTGACTACTCTCTACTACTCTACTACTGACTCTCTACTACTCTACTACTCTCTCTCTACTACTCAATCTCTACTACTCACTCTCTACTACTCTCTACTACTCACTCTCTACTACTCTCTACTACTCACTCTCTACTACTCACTCTCAACTACTCACTCTCTACTACTCTACTACTCACTCTCTACTACTCACTCGCTACTACTCTCTACTACTCTCTACTACTCATGCTCTACTACTCTCTACTACTCACTCTCTACTACTCTCTACTATTCACTCTCTACTACTCACTCTCTACTACTCACTCTACTACTTTCTACTACTCTCTACCACTCACTCTCTACTACTCTACTACTCACTCTCTACTACTCTCTACTACTCACTCGCTACTACTCTCTACTACTCACTCTCTACTACTCTCTCTACTACTCTCTCTACTACTCACTCTCTACTATTCACTCTCTACTACTCACTCTCTACTACTCCCTACTACTCACTCTACTACTCTCTGCTGCTCTCTAGCACTCACTCTCTACTACTCTCTCTCTACTACTCACTCTCTACTACTCTCTCTCTACTACTCTCTACTACTCTCTACTACTCACTCTCTACTACTCACTCTACTACTCTCTACTACTCACTCTCTACTACTCTCTCTCTACTACTCACTCTCTACTATTCACTCTCTACTACTCACTCTCTACTACTCTCTACTACTCACTCTCCACTACTCACTCTCTACTACTCGCTCTCTACTACTCTCTACTACTCACTCTCTACTACTCACTCTCTTCTACTCTCTACTACTCTCTCTGCTACTCACTCTCTATTACTCACTCTCTCTACTCTACTACTCTCTACTACTTGCTCTCTACTATTCTCTACTACTCACTCTCCTACTCTCTACCACTCACTCTCTACTACTCTACTACTCACTCTCTACTACTCTCTCTACTACTCACTCTCTACTACTCACTCTCTACTACTCTCTACTGCTCACTCTCCACTACTGATTCTCTACTACTCGCTCTCAACTACTCTCTACTACTCACTCTCTACTACTCTCTCTACTTCTCACTCTCTACTACTCTCTCTACTTCTCACTCTCTACTACTCACTCTCTACTACACACTCTCTACTACTTGATCTCTGCTACTCGCTCTCTACTACTCTCTAGTACTCACTCTAATACTCACTCTCTACTACTCTCTACTACTCACTCTCTACTACTCCACTACTCTCTACTACTCACTCTCTACTACTCACGCTGTACTACTCTACTACTCTCTACTACTCTCTCAGTACTACCCACTCCCTACTACTCACTCTCTACTACTCTCTCTACCACTCTCTACCACTCTCTACTACTCACTCTACTACTCTCTGCCGCTCTCTAGCACTCACTCTCTACTACTCTCTCTCTACTACTCACTCTCTACTACTCTCTCTCTACTACTCTCTACTACTCTCTACTACTCACTCTCTACTACTCACTCTACTACTCTCTACTACTCACTCTCTACTACTCTCTCTCTACTACTCACTCTCTACTATTCACTCTCTACTACTCACTCTCTACTACTCGCTCTCTACTACTCACTCTCCACTACTCACTCTCTACTACTCGCTCTCTACTACTCTCTACTACTCACTCTCTACTACTCACTCTCTACTAATCTCTACTACTCTCTCTGCTACTCACTCTCTACTACTCTACTTCTCTCTACTACTCGCTCTCTACTATTCTCTACTACTCACTCTACTATTCTCTCCTACTCTCTACCACTCACTCTCTACTACTCTACTACTCACTCTCTACTACTCTCTCTACTACTCACTCTCTACTACTCACTCTCTACTACTCTCTACTGCTCACTCTCCACTACTGATTCTCTGCTACTCGCTCTCAACTACTCTCTACTACTCACTCTCTACTACTCTACTACTCTCTCTACTTCTCACTCTCTACTACTCTCTCTACTTCTCACTCTCTACTACTCTCTCTACTTCTCACTCTCTACTACTCACTCTCTACTACACACTCTCTACTACTTGCTCTCTGCTACTCGCTCTCTACTACTCTCTAGTACTCACTCTCTACCACTCTCTACTACTCACTCTCTACTACTCCACTACTCTCTACTACTCACTCTCTACTACTCACGCTCTACTACTCTACTACTCTCTACTACTCTCTCTCTACTACTCACTCTCTACTACTCACTCTCTACTACTCTCTCTACCACTCTCTACTACTCACTCTCTACTACTCACTCTCTACTACTCTCTACTACTCTCTACTACTTTCTACTACTCACTCTACTACTCCCTCTCTACTACTCTCAACTACTCACTCTCTAATACTGACTCTCTACTACTCACTCTACTACTCTCGACCACTCACTCTCTGATACTTTCTCTACTACTCTCTACTACTCACTCTCTACTCTCTATTACTCGCTCTCTACTCTCTACCTCTCTCTCTGCTACTCTCTACCTCTACCTCTCTACCTATACACCTCTACCTATACACCTCTACCTCTCTGTACATGCACACATATGCACATACATATATGCATATATATGCATATGCATTTATATATATGTATGTATATATATATATATTCCATCATAAAAGTTTCCCACTTATGAAGAACCTCACACAGGTAGGTGAATTTTCTCGTTTATTTCAGGAAGCTGCAGAAAGTTGGAGGAGATTCTTTCACCAAAGTAAGCTGCCTGACGCGTTTCATGCGCAACCGCATTTCTTCAGAGGCAGACGATGAATACACTGCGTGTAGCCGAGGCATCCCAATTATTACAACCACCTGCCTCAGTGGGCGTTGGCTCTCGCTGAGCCTCCTGGTCTAGGTAGTGCCATTGATTAAACTCGAGTGAGTGGCTTTGCACGCAGTGAAAGTGTCAAATTTAAAACAACCCCAGTGGGTCTGGAAAGAGTCTCGAAACAGCAGTCTGCACTGTAATTATTCCAAAACGACCTTCCTGTCCAAAATGTGCTGCTGGCGTTTGCTGCTGCACTGGTCCATTTCTCTCGTGGCAGGGTTCCTCAAACGACCGGGACCAGCCGTCTATATTCCATCATAAAAGTTTCCCACTTATGAAGAACCTCACACAGGTAGGTGAATTTTCTCGTTTATTTCAGGAAGCTGCAGAAAGTTGGAGGAGATTCTTTCACCAAAGTAAGCTGCCTGACGCGTTTCATGCGCAACCGCATTTCTTCAGAGGCAGACGATGAATACACTGCGTGTAGCCGAGGCATCCCAATTATTACAACCACCTGCCTCAGTGGGCGTTGGCTCTCGCTGAGCCTCCTGGTCTAGGTAGTGCCATTGATTAAACTCGAGTGAGTGGCTTTGCACGCAGTGAAAGTGTCAAATTTAAAACAACCCCAGTGGGTCTGGAAAGAGTCTCGAAACAGCAGTCTGCACTGTAATTATTCCAAAACGACCTTCCTGTCCAAAATGTGCTGCTGGCGTTTGCTGCTGCACTGGTCCATTTCTCTCGTGGCAGGGTTCCTCAAACGACCGGGACCAGCCGTCTATATTCCATCATAAAAGTTTCCCACTTATGAAGAACCTCACACAGGTAGGTGAATTTTCTCGTTTATTTCAGGAAGCTGCAGAAAGTTGGAGGAGATTCTTTCACCAAAGTAAGCTGCCTGACGCGTTTCATGCGCAACCGCATTTCTTCAGAGGCAGACGATGAATACACTGCGTGTAGCCGAGGCATCCCAATTATTACAACCACCTGCCTCAGTGGGCGTTGGCTCTCGCTGAGCCTCCTGGTCTAGGTAGTGCCATTGATTAAACTCGAGTGAGTGGCTTTGCACGCAGTGAAAGTGTCAAATTTAAAACAACCCCAGTGGGTCTGGAAAGAGTCTCGAAACAGCAGTCTGCACTGTAATTATTCCAAAACGACCTTCCTGTCCAAAATGTGCTGCTGGCGTTTGCTGCTGCACTGGTCCATTTCTCTCGTGGCAGGGTTCCTCAAACGACCGGGACCAGCCGTCTATATTCCATCATAAAAGTTTCCCACTTATGAAGAACCTCACACAGGTAGGTGAATTTTCTCGTTTATTTCAGGAAGCTGCAGAAAGTTGGAGGAGATTCTTTCACCAAAGTAAGCTGCCTGACGCGTTTCATGCGCAACCGCATTTCTTCAGAGGCAGACGATGAATACACTGCGTGTAGCCGAGGCATCCCAATTATTACAACCACCTGCCTCAGTGGGCGTTGGCTCTCGCTGAGCCTCCTGGTCTAGGTAGTGCCATTGATTAAACTCGAGTGAGTGGCTTTGCACGCAGTGAAAGTGTCAAATTTAAAACAACCCCAGTGGGTCTGGAAAGAGTCTCGAAACAGCAGTCTGCACTGTAATTATTCCAAAACGACCTTCCTGTCCAAAATGTGCTGCTGGCGTTTGCTGCTGCACTGGTCCATTTCTCTCGTGGCAGGGTTCCTCAAACGACCGGGACCAGCAGTCTATATTCCATCATAAAAGTTTCCCACTTATGAAGAACCTCACACAGGTAGGTGAATTTTCTCGTTTATTTCAGGAAGCTGCAGAAAGTTGGAGGAGATTCTTTCACCAAAGTAAGCTGCCTGACGCGTTTCATGCGCAACCGCATTTCTTCAGAGGCAGACGATGAATACACTGCGTGTAGCCGAGGCATCCCAATTATTACAACCACCTGCCTCAGTGGGCGTTGGCTCTCGCTGAGCCTCCTGGTCTAGGTAGTGCCATTGATTAAACTCGAGTGAGTGGCTTTGCACGCAGTGAAAGTGTCAAATTTAAAACAACCCCAGTGGGTCTGGAAAGAGTCTCGAAACAGCAGTCTGCACTGTAATTATTCCAAAACGACCTTCCTGTCCAAAATGTGCTGCTGGCGTTTGCTGCTGCACTGGTCCATTTCTCTCGTGGCAGGGTTCCTCAAACGACCGGGACCAGCCGTCTATATTCCATCATAAAAGTTTCCCACTTATGAAGAACCTCACACAGGTAGGTGAATTTTCTCGTTTATTTCAGGAAGCTGCAGAAAGTTGGAGGAGATTCTTTCACCAAAGTAAGCTGCCTGACGCGTTTCATGCGCAACCGCATTTCTTCAGAGGCAGACGATGAATACACTGCGTGTAGCCGAGGCATCCCAATTATTACAACCACCTGCCTCAGTGGGCGTTGGCTCTCGCTGAGCCTCCTGGTCTAGGTAGTGCCATTGATTAAACTCGAGTGAGTGGCTTTGCACGCAGTGAAAGTGTCAAATTTAAAACAACCCCAGTGGGTCTGGAAAGAGTCTCGAAACAGCAGTCTGCACTGTAATTATTCCAAAACGACCTTCCTGTCCAAAATGTGCTGCTGGCGTTTGCTGCTGCACTGGTCCATTTCTCTCGTGGCAGGGTTCCTCAAACGACCGGGACCAGCCGTCTATATTCCATCATAAAAGTTTCCCACTTATGAAGAACCTCACACAGGTAGGTGAATTTTCTCGTTTATTTCAGGAAGCTGCAGAAAGTTGGAGGAGATTCTTTCACCAAAGTAAGCTGCCTGACGCGTTTCATGCGCAACCGCATTTCTTCAGAGGCAGACGATGAATACACTGCGTGTAGCCGAGGCATCCCAATTATTACAACCACCTGCCTCAGTGGGCGTTGGCTCTCGCTGAGCCTCCTGGTCTAGGTAGTGCCATTGATTAAACTCGAGTGAGTGGCTTTGCACGCAGTGAAAGTGTCAAATTTAAAACAACCCCAGTGGGTCTGGAAAGAGTCTCGAAACAGCAGTCTGCACTGTAATTATTCCAAAACGACCTTCCTGTCCAAAATGTGCTGCTGGCGTTTGCTGCTGCACTGGTCCATTTCTCTCGTGGCAGGGTTCCTCAAACGACCGGGACCAGCCGTCTATATTCCATCATAAATGTTTCCCACTTATGAAGAACCTCACACAGGTAGGTGAATGTTCTCGTTTATTTCAGGAAGCTGCAGAAAGTTGGAGGAGATTCTTTCACCAAAGTAAGCTGCCTGACGCGTTTCATGCGCAACCGCATTTCTTCAGAGGCAGACGATGAATACACTGCGTGTAGCCGAGGCATCCCAATTATTACAACCACCTGCCTCAGTGGGCGTTGGCTCTCGCTGAGCCTCCTGGTCTAGGTAGTGCCATTGATTAAACTCGAGTGAGTGGCTTTGCACGCAGTGAAAGTGTCAAATTTAAAACAACCCCAGTGGGTCTGGAAAGAGTCTCGAAACAGCAGTCTGCACTGTAATTATTCCAAAACGACCTTCCTGTCCAAAATGTGCTGCTGGCGTTTGCTGCTGCACTAGTCCATTTCTCTCGTGGCAGGGTTCCTCAAACGACCGGGACCAGCCGTCTATATTCCATCATAAAAGTTTCCCACTTATGAAGAACCTCACACAGGTAGGTGAATTTTCTCGTTTATTTCAGGAAGCTGCAGAAAGTTGGAGGAGATTCTTTCACCAAAGTAAGCTGCCTGACGCGTTAGATGCGCAACCGCATTTCTTCAGATGCAGACGATGAATACACTGCGTGTAGCCGAGGCATCCCAATTATTACAACCACCTGCCTCAGTGGGCGTTGGCTCTCGCTGAGCCTCCTGGTCTAGGTAGTGCCATTGATTAAACTCGAGTGAGTGGCTTTGCACGCAGTGAAAGTGTCAAATTTAAAACAACCCCAGTGGGTCTGGAAAGAGTCTCGAAACAGCAGTCTGCACTGTAATTATTCCAAAACGACCTTCTTGTCCAAAATGTGCTGCTGGCGTTTGCTGCTGCACTGGTCCATTTCTCTCGTGGCAGGGTTCCTCAAACGACCGGGACCAGCCGTCTATATTCCATCATAAAAGTTTCCCACTTATGAAGAACCTCACACAGGTAGGTGAATTTTCTCGTTTATTTCAGGAAGCTGCAGAAAGTTGGAGGAGATTCTTTCACCAAAGTAAGCTGCCTGACGCGTTTCATGCGCAACCGCATTTCTTCAGAGGCAGACGATGAATACACTGCGTGTAGCCGAGGCATCCCAATTATTACAACCACCTGCCTCAGTGGGCGTTGGCTCTCGCTGAGCCTCCTGGTCTAGGTAGTGCCATTGATTAAACTCGAGTGAGTGGCTTTGCACGCAGTGAAAGTGTCAAATTTAAAACAACCCCAGTGGGTTATCCTGAGATCTGATTGGCTGTCAGCACTTCATCCAAGAAGTGTTGGCAGCCATCTTGGGACCAATATACATGATAGCACCTCATTAAAAAGCATTGCAGTTAATAGAAGGTTTTAAGACTTTAGTTACATTATAAATCATTTGTTGATGGTACCATACTCATTTTAGGAATTGTGGTATGTTCTAAGGTGATTTCACCATGTGAAAAAGCCTTCTGCTGGGATATCATGATTGAGAGAAAAATATTTTCTCATGCTTTTACCACAGAGGTTTGTAAGGTGATCTATAGGCTAAACTGAGAGCTTATTTTCTGTAAATTCACATTATCTTTCTCAGTCATGTGAGAATGAAGTCTGACATTCTCAGTAAAACATGTACATCCAACAAGGGCAGAGACTGTCAGTTGATTCCTTTGTGTTCTACTGCAGCTTCCCAGAGTGTTCCAAAGAACTACTAGAGCGCTAACAGTCCTACTTATGATAAACGTATGGCACACCTGAAGCCATCTTGCTTGGATTAAAGTGGTAACTCTTAAAACCTTTAATTTAAAAAGGAACAAAATGAGGGGGTTCATTTTTCAATAAAAAGTATGATTAGTGCTGCAGAAAGAAAAATTAGGGCACATTTTGAGTGACTTCTCAAATCCTCTTCTATTTCATTAAAAAATTCTGACATGCAGACTGAAACATGCACTTTCAATACCAGCAGCAGTTTTCCCTGGTGAGCAGTAGCTTTACTACAGTGATCTAATGAGCAAAAAGAGTGCTAACATTCTGAATTTATGGCAAATGTGTGACACATCTGAATGCCTTCTTGATGGAATCAAAGTAAAAAACTGAAAGTATTTCCTACTGAGGAGACTGCAGTAAATGAGGAAATTAGGAAACTTCATAACAAATAAGTCTCCCAAGATGGCCACCAGAGACAAAAGAGCCCAAATGTAGCCCAAATATCACCCAGATGTAGCCCAAGTATAGCCCAATGACAGAATGTCCCAGAATGTTCTTAAAAACAACTAGAGCGCTTACTGTCTTCATTATGACAAAAGTATGGCACACCTGAAGCCATCTTGATTGGAATAAACTGGTAACACTTAAAACATTTAATTTAAAAAGGAACACAATGAGGAGGTTCATTTTGCCATAGAAATTATGATTAATGCTGAAGAAAGAAAATGAGGGCACATTTTGAGTGACTTCTCAAATCCTCTTCTATTTCATTAAAAAAATTCTGACATGCAGACTGAAACATGCACTTTTAATACCAGGAGCAGACTTCCATGGTGCAGTAGTTTTACTACAATGATCTAATGAGCAACTAGAGTGCTAACATTCAGAATTTATGGCAAATGTGTGACATATCTGAATACCTTCATGATGGAATCAAAGTAAAAAACTGAAAGCATTTCCTACTGAGGAGACTGCAGTACATGAGGAAATTAGGAAACTTCATAACAAATAAATCTCCCAAGATGGCCACCGGAGACAAAAGAGCCCAAATGTAGCCCAAAATCACCCAGATGTAGCCCAAATATAGCCCAATGACAGAAGTGTGCAAAACACTTATTATTTTGTGTTTTTGCAGTGTTATATAGTGCAGACTTGTCAGGTATTGGAGTGCTTTACATGAGCATTGGTTACATCACACAAGAACACATTCATTTTGGTTGTAGACATGGGGAGACTAAGTGATTTGACCAGAATCACAGAATGTCGAGCTGACGCAGAAACTTCAACCTGGTTCCCCAGTTGCAAAGTCTGCAGTTCTGGAAGTAACACCACATCATCTCCCCTAAGTGCAACATTTAATCAAGTGGTCAACTGGATAAAAAAACATAAAGATAACAAATAATTTAAAAGTGCTTTGTCGCTATTTGAAAACTCAGAAAATATGTCCTTATTTTAGCCTTTTAGAGCACTAACCATAATTTTGATGCCAATAAGACCCTCTCATATATGTAATTTCTAAAGGAAATGCTCTAGGTATTACAGTTTTGATTACATCAAGATGATGTCAGGCGTTCCACACTTTTGTAATAAATATAGAATGTTAGCAATCTAGTTGTTCATTAGGATACTGTTGAGAGGCAGAGGCCAGGGGCACGGACTCTGAAAATTGAAGGCAGGTAGGAGGGTGCAAAGGCAACAATTTAACCACACTGAGCAGGCAGGAAGGGCCGTGGAAGCACAACAGACTATGGAGGGCAGTGGAAAGGGGGGCAGGGGCAACAAACCAACAATACAGGACTTGCAAGAGAGGCTGTTGGAGGCAAGATCTATTACGGGTCAAGGAAGCTAGGGGCGGTCCCCAGATCCCCGGGAGCCACCACAGAACTGAGCAGGAGAGTGAGTCAGGGACAAAAGGGGCACCTTAATTTGAGCCGGGGTGCCTAGGAACGCTTGCTCCAAAAATGAAGAAAACAGACATATGAGACATGGAATTGGAGGCAGAATACAATGGCAGTTTAATGAGAAGATGCAACTTCAAAGAAACCGCAGAATAGAGACATAAAGTACAAAATACAGAATCCAGATAATCATACAGCTGTCATGATATTCTCTGTATCTCAATTAATGTACTGACAGAGAGAGAGAGAAAACACATCTATAAATGCATCATGAGAAACAAGTTACACCAAGGAAAATGTTACCTAGGAACACTCACGTTTACTCTTAGAGCAAGCATTCCTGCAATTACAATACAAAATCTTTTAAATGCAAAAGTAAAGAGAACAATGGTTAAACATAACATGACATTTCATATAGGTAAAATAGAATAAGATACTTCAAGCAAAGCAGAGCAAGACATTTTAAGCAAAGGAAGACAAGAGCTCCCAGCTCTTGGGGAAAACCTGCACTGCCTGTTAACCTACATACAGACGGCGAGGTAGTCCGTCGATATCTGTGGGTGCTCCCTTTTTATATCATTTTGTGGGCTCCTTTGCACGCTACATCTACCTACGTATGCTACCCAAAAGCTTCGTCTGCAGATTTTACCAGACATTTCGTCATTTACCCACTTAATGCTGACAATGGACTGGGTGAAAAGGTCAGTCTCTCAGGCCAATCGCTTATCGTAAGTTCCATAGAGCAAGCAGAAAATAATGGGTATTGTACGGGAATTCAATATATTCATGTATAAAATCTCCTCAGTTCTCCTAACTTGACGCTCTGCGGTTGCCACTTCCTTAAAAGCGGTAAACCTGCCCAGGAAGCAAGTACCAGTCCAGGATGCAGCCTACTGTATGTCGACAGCTTCAGGGGGATGTTGAACTTTGATACCGAGCACGGAGCACTCGGGTAGGGTGGGGGCTACTGGTTTGGAGCAGAAGGCCTCGCAGACCTGCCTTCAGACTGCTATACACTAAAATTGCAGAGCTATGGTCAATTTAACAAAAAGGCCTACATATTGAACAGAAGGGCCAATACAGGGGTTTTATACTGGCTGAGTGGTAAGGATGTCTCAGGATAATTATATAGCAACACAGGACCCGCTGGTCAATTTAATACGGCCTACAAATGCAGCTGGCAGGGCAAGGACAAGGGTCTCATACTTCAGGGGTAGACAGAACGGGCCAGGGGCCCCCTGTGATACAAAATCTACCCTCCTTCAAGCCTGTGGCAATGTAATAGACCATTGTGGGCAGAAGGAAGAGGCAATGGTAGTACAACCATACATGCCAACAGACCCGATTCAGCCAGGAAACGTCCAATGTTTTTAAGCTCAAATGGGCTTTATTTGATCTGTCTCCTGTCTACAATATCCTCTTTTTCAATGTAACTCAAAGGGGAAAATCAATACCCCAGTTTTTTTTCAAAATCTCCCTCTTACCAAGTTCAAAATGTTCGCAAGTATGGTACATTGGATCATGGAAGGAAATGGGATAGGGACATGGACTTGGATAACAGAGGACAGGAGGGACATGGAGAGGTGCACCAAACTGACCCTGCAGGGCAGGCATCAGGGTTTGCAGCAGCACAATACACCACACGGGAGTGCAGCACAACAATCCATAGAAAGCAAGAGGGAGGGGACAGGACCATGCACATGGACAACAGAGAACAGAGGGGCAAGAGGCAATGGTAGCTAGCTGACCATAATGGACAGACAGGAGAGAAAGCTGCAGCATAACAGACCATAAAGGGCAGGAGGGACGGATCAGGGGCATTATAATGGAACAGACAAGCCAGGAGGGAGGGAGTAGGGCTGGGGGCAAGGGGGCAGGGCAGGAGCAGCAAGATAGCCATGGAGGTCAGGCAGGATGGGCACTAGAAGCAAGACACACCATGAAGAGCAACAGTGAGACTGTGATGGCATACACACAGACCATGGAGGGAAGGTGGGAGGGGGTCAGGGGCAGCTAACTGACCACACAGGGAAGGTGGGAGGGGCCATGGCAGCACAGAAGACCATGCATGGCAAGTGGGAGGGTTAGTGGCAGCACAATGGCTATGATGGGCAAGAAGGAGGGTGGAGGGGCATGCACAAAGGACGATGGAGGATAGAAGGGAGGGTCAGGACCTGTGCACAGACAAGAAAGTTCAGGGGAAGGGACCTCACAACAGACCACACGGGGCAGGCAGGAGGAGCAGCTGCAGCACAACAGACCAGGGAGGGCAGAAGGGTGTGGCAGTACAATGGACCATGTAGGACAGGAGGAAGAGGATAGGGGCATGGCATGTGGACAGGCAGGGTGGAGGTGACAGGGACAGGTTACAGTCATCTGACAATGCTAGGCAGGTGGGAGGGGAGTGGCAGCTCAACAGAACACTCAGAGTAGATAGGAGTGGCAGGTCCATGGGACATGGTGGGCAAAAAGGATGGAGCAGGGGCATGCACAAAGACATCGGAGGGCAGGGGGAAGGAGAATAGGGGCAGCAAGCTAAGCACAGAGTTTAAGCAGGAGGTCAATGATGGGGCATAGAATTGGGCAATGGAGGGCAGGAGGAGTGGACTGGTGCATCATACTGAGGGCAGTGGCAGCACATCAGACCATGCATGGCAGGAGGGAGGAGGCTAGTCCATGGATTCACACAACAGAGGATAGGGAGGAAGGGGATGGGGCAGCAAGCTAACTGTTCAGAGAAGGCGGGTATTAGGAACTTTATTGTTTTTAAAACATTGTGTCTGTGCGAACTACTTAAAATATGAACAAGTATGCAGCATAATCTCACTTTTATTCAGGAAGAAGAGGACGTTTGTGACTGTGACTCCGGGCTCACTTGGCAGAAACACCCCCTGACCCTCCACCCCCTATCGCAAAATGTAATGCCCGTGAAAAGGGTAGGTGAACACAGTGTTATATAGAACATAGTCCTGAGAGCACGATTGAAAATGAAAACTAGATATAGTGTATGGTATAAACTATGCACCAAAAAGTGTGATATAAGATGAACCGGGCGTGAAATATAATATGCAATACATTGTGCGCAATGACAGATTCATTGGAGAGCGCGAGATAGCACAGGCACTAGCGCGTGCTATGCGATATGCGCCTTGGAGTGTAATATGCACAGGGCAGTGTTGTGTAACCTAACTAGTCTCTAAAGTTGTAATATAAAATATGTGCTGGGGAGTGTAAGGTTGCATATGCACTGTGACAAAGATATGGATCCCAGATTGTAATATGTATGGCATAGCACTGTGCGTTATAACATAGGCATCGAGAAAGGCACGTTAGATGGGGCAATATAACCCGTGCGAAGACAAGTGTGGCATGACATATTCACGGGGTGGTGTTACAGTGCACATGGGCTAGAGAGTGTCATAGCATATGCACTAGCTAGTGGAATACAACACAGAGGTGTGTGGCACACGGCAGGCAATGGTGGGTGTAACACAGCATTGGGCTCTGTCAGGAGCGCGCTGTGACTCTCAAGTGATGTTCGTCCCCTTTCCAGAGAGTAAAATAAAAAGTATTACACATCCGGCAGTGGATGTGTGTTTTATTAACCGTGAGGGGGGTTTCTTGCATAGTTTTGGTCGAATTTTTGTCGAATCCCCTTTGAATGGCTTGGTGTGCATGTGTATTAAATGTGCCCGTCAATAGCTACCCAAGTTTGTATAAATAAACGACAAGGGTGTCTACCGGGATTAGGCACGGTAGGGCATCAGACATGTCAGAGCTTCACTAGTGGTGTAAATACATTCCACGTGGATTCATTGCATGCATAGTCGCCTTTTAATGAATATCACGCAAATCGTCATGGTGATAGGTACGTACGGTTTGTCCAGCATGTCCTAGGTGTGTCTGTAAATATATATTTTTTAAAAATAATAAAAAACAGTGGCCGGCCCTGGGGATTGGGGTCAAAAAAATATAATTAGGAGACTGGCCCTGGGGGATGGGGTCATCAGGGCCAATAAATTAGAATAAGAAGGGGAACCAAACAGCCCCCCTTCTTAAAAAACTAAAATAAATAAAAGACTGGCATCGTGCAGGAGGCCATGCCCCCTCCGTGCAGCACTCTGCAAACGCGCCCCCAACAGGTATCTCCAGTATGCACCAGGGAGCTGCGCTGCAGCCAGGTGTTCTGAGGCCAAGCCCCTTTTTACACCTCTCTGCAACGCAGCTCTGTGGCGCTTACTGGAGGTACCTAGTGGTCTAGTTTGACCCTAGGGACCCTTAGGATTCAAGGGGACTTAATCTCTCAACTTAGAACAGCCACAGGGCGCGTTTACACAGTGGTGAAGGGAGGGGACGGGGCCTGAGGTGACGTGTGCAAACACGCACTATGGCACGTTTTAAATTGGGGATATAATTTCCCTTCAATACTGAGGGCCCCTGGGGGCTAACTAGCCCACCAAGTGCTTCCAGTAAGCGCCACTGAGCTGCATTGCAGAGAGGTGGTCCAGGCCGTGCCACTTTTTACACCTCTCTGCAACGCAGCTCTGTGGCACTTACTGGAGGTACCTAGTGGGCTAGTTGGACCCCAGGGACCCTCAGGATTCAAATGAACTTAATCTCCCAACTAAAAATGGACACAGGGCGTGTTTACACAGTGGTGAAGGGAGGGGACGGGGCCTGAGTTAACGTGTGCAAAAACGCCCTGTGGCCTGTTTTAAGAGGTAGTTTTAATCCCCATGCCCTCTTATATACTAGGGGCTTACAGAGGAGGTCATGCTAATCACAGGGGGACCCCAACGCATAATGTTCCCTAGTGTATGTAGGTGTTTTCACTGTATTCTAAGTGTCTTTTAACATAGCACTGGCTCTAGGACTGGTTAGTCAGGCTCAGTTACCACCAGTATCCGTCTGAAAAAGTTGAGGGTACAGGATGATTTTGCAACAAGGCTTCTTTCTGCTCTTCTTTTTGTTCTTTCTGCACGTTATCCTTCTTCCTGCACTTATCTTCGTATTTGAGGACTTCTGTTGCTTCTTTCTGCACTTCTTTTGTTTCTTTCTGTGCATTTTTTCTTCTTTCTTCACATGTCCTATCTCTGTAGGCATAGTTAGAAATTAGCATTTAAAAAACCTTTGAAATTCACAGAAAAAACCATAGGTTTCAGGCACGTTATAGTTAGGAATTAGCATTTAAAAAACCTCAGAAATTCACTGAAAAAACCATAGGTTTCAGGGGTGTTATAGTTAGCTGGACTTTTCACTTGTACAAAACCATTGAAATTCCCCCGTTATAGTTAGTTCAGCTAACTATAACTCGGGCGCCCGCAATGCACTGCTGATGACGTCACATATTACATCACTCATGACATGGTCAGTGACATCACTCATGACATCACTGATGACATCTCAAATGACATCACTGATGACATCACTGATGACATCATCCTTGTGATAGAGTGGCAGACCTCCTCTCACCCTAATATAACCTTTGATACACACATTCAAAAATAGAGACTAAAATTTTCAAAACAATGGACATACCAATACCAGTTACAACAACCTCTTCAGTAATTCTAAGATCCACATACACATCCACTCATTCACCAACAGTCCTATACAGTCACTCATACATGTACTCACTCATCATATGTACTCATACACCTATACATCCTGTTACACAATGCCACTCATCCATAGAGTTACTCACACACATAGTCACTCATGCTAATAAAGAATCAAACATACATTTACTTGCATATACAGTTATACACACACCACCATACTTACTTCTACGGAAACTTACACATACTTAGTCTTTTAAACAATCACTTATAGAAACACATACTTATTCATACAGGAACTCTTTCAATCTCTCACTCTCACATATACTCACATATATACACCAATAGTCACATATACTAGTTTAAAACATATGTAGTTACTCATAAAGACACTATTGAGACAGTCATTCACTCACTAACACACCCATACACACACTCATCCACCCATACAGTCCTGCACACATGCTGTGTTCAACACATACAAACAGTGAGTCACTCATTCATGCACCTATGCACTACGTAATACCCCCCACCGAACCATGCAGACACTCAGACTGATACTCAAAAAACCAACTAATAACCTATATAGACACCCACGTAGCTACTCACCAACCCATGCAGCCACTTATACACAAAGTGAGAGACTGATACAGATATTTACATATTTAAACATTACTCACTAAGCCATGTATTCACTATGATACACTTAATCAGTCAGTTACACAATCAATTTTTCAAAAACAAATCATCCATTTAGACACTTATATACCCATTTATTCTTCCATCGACCTTGAGATATACATATATAAAACATATTTAATTTTCAGAAAAACACACATTCACTGGATGATGTCATCAGTGATGTCATCAGTGATGTCATTTGAGATGTCATCAGTGATGTCATGAGTGATGTCACTGACCATGTCATGAGTGATGTAATATGTGACGTCATCAGCAGTGCATTGCGGGCGCCCGAGTTATAGTTAGCTGAACTAACTGTAACGGGGGAATTTCAATGGTTTTGTACAAGTGAAAAGTCCAGCTAACTATAACACCCCTGAAACCTATGGTTTTTTCAGTGAATATATATATATATATGTATATATATATATATATATATATTACCTACTGGCGGTCGCCAGTAGGTAGTTATAGTTAGGACCCTGTTTCCATAGGAAATCCGCAACATTCTATTTGGAATAACTTTGGCGCCGGTCGACGAATCCTCGAGAAATTTTCAAAATAGGTGGGGCGCTACGCTCCGCTCCTACCCTGAAAGTCTCGGGGGGATTCGTCAAGCAGGGGCCGAGAAAAAAGGGGGGTCCCAAAACGCGTTTTCCCCATGCATTTTTCCATAGGACCTTTAGACACAGCTACAGCCCGAACGGCTGAACAGAATTACTTGAAATTTGGCAGAGAGGTAGCCATAAGGTCAAGGAAGTGCCTTTTGCAGGTCTGGTGTAAATCTGTTCAGTATTTCCTGAGAAAATAGCATTTAAAAGCATATATATATGTGGGCGGAGCCTAACCACACATCTCATCCTGAGATCTGATTGGCTGTCAGCACTTCATCCAAGAAGTGTTGGCAGCCATCTTGGGACCAATATACATGATAGCACCTCATTAAAAAGCATTGCAGTTAATAGAAGGTTTTAAGACTTTAGTTACATTATAAATCATTTGTTGATGGTACCATACTCATTTTAGGAACTGTGGTATGTTCTAAGGTGATTTCACCATGTGAAAAAGCCTTCTGCTGGGATATCATGATTGAGAGAAAAATATTTTCTCATGCTTTTACCACAGAGGTTTGGAAGGTGATCTATAGGCTAAACTGAGAGCTTATTTTCTGTAAATTCACATTATCTTTCTCAGTCATGTGAGAATGAAGTCTGACATTCTCAGTAAAACATGTACATCCAACAAGGGCAGAGACTGTCAGTTGATTCCTTTGTGTTCTACTGCAGCTTCCCAGAGTGTTCCAAAGAACTACTAGAGCGCTAACAGTCCTACTTATGATAAACGTATGGCACACCTGAAGCCATCTTGCTTGGATTAAAGTGGTAACTCTTAAAACATTTAATTTAAAAAGGAACAAAATGAGGGGGTTCATTTTTCCATAAAAAGTATGATTAGTGCTGCAGAAAGAAAAATTAGGGCACATTTTGAGTGACTTCTCAAATCCTCTTCTATTTCATTAAAAACTTCTGACATGCAGACTGAAACATGCACTTTCAATACCAGCAGCAGTTTTCCCTGGTGAGCAGTAGCTTTACTACAGTGATCTAATGAGCAAAAAGAGTGCTAACATTCTGAATTTATGGCAAATGTGTGACACATCTGAATGCCTTCTTGATGGAATCAAAGTAAAAAACTGAAAGTATTTCCTACTGAGGAGACTGCAGTAAATAAGGAAATTAGGAAACTTCATAACAAATAAGTCTCCCAAGATGGCCACCAGAGACAAAAGAGCCCAAATGTAGCCCAAATATCACCCAGATGTAGCCCAAGTATAGCCCAATGACAGAATGTCCCAGAATGTTCTTAAAAACAACTAGAGCGCTTACTGTCTTCATTATGACAAAAGTATGGCACACCTGAAGCCATCTTGATTGGAATAAACTGGTAACACTTAAAACATTTAATTTAAAAAGGAACACAATGAGGAGGTTCATTTTGCCATAGAAATTATGATTAATGCCGAAGAAAGAAAATGAGGGCACATTTTGAGTGACTTCTCAAATCCTCTTCTATTTCATTAAAACATTCTGACATGCAGACTGAAACATGCACTTTTAATACCAGGAGCAGACTTCCATGGTGCAGTAGTTTTACTACAGTGATCTAATGAGCAACTAGAGTGCTAACATTCAGAATTTATGGCAAATGTGTGACATATCTGGATACCTTCATGATGGAATCAAAGTAAAAAACTGAAAGCATTTCCTACTGAGGAGACTGCAGTACATGAGGAAATTAGGAAACTTCATAACAAATAAATCTCCCAAGATGGCCACCGGAGACAAAAGAGCCCAAATGTAGCCCAAAATCACCCAGATGTAGCCCAAATATAGCCCAATGACAGAAGTGTGCAAAACACTTATTATTTTGTGTTTTTGCAGTGTTATATAGTGCAGACTTGTGAGGTATTGGAGTGCTTTACATGAGCATTGGTTACATCACACAAGAACAAATTCATTTTGGTTGTAGACATGGGGAGACTAAGTGATTTGACCATAATCACAGAATGTCGAGCTGAAGCAGAAACTTCAACCTGGTTCCCCAGTTGCAAAGTCTGCAGTTCTGGAAGTAACACCACATCCTCTCCCCTAAGTGCAACATTTAATCAAGTGGTCAACTGGATAAAAAAACATAAAGATAACAAATAATTTAAAAGTGCTTTGTCGCTATTTGAAAACTCAGAAAATATGTCCTTATTTTAGTCTTTTAGAGCACTAACCATAATTTTGATGCCAATAAGACCCTCTCATATATGTAATTTCTAAAGGAAATGCTCTAGGTATTACAGTTTTGATTACATCAAGATGATGTCAGGCGTTCCACACTTTTGTAATAAATATAGAATGTTAGCAATCTAGTTGTTCATTAGGATACTGTTGAGAGGCAGAGGCCAGGGGCACGGACTCTGAAAATTGAAGGCAGGTAGGAGGGTGCAAAGGCAACAATTTAACCACACTGAGCAGGCAGGAAGGGCCGTGGAAGCACAACAGACTATGGAGGGCAGTGGAAAGGGGGGCAGGGGCAACAAACCAACAATACAGGACTTGCAAGAGAGGCTGTTGGAGGGAAGATCTATTACGGGTCAAGGAAGCTAGGGGCGGTCCCCAGATCCCCGGGAGCCACCACAGAACTGAGCAGGAGAGTGAGTCAGGGACAAAAGGGGCACCTTAATTTGAGCCGGGGTGCCTAGGAACGCTTGCTCCAAAAATGAAGAAAACAGACATATGAGACATGGAATTGGAGGCAGAATACAATGGCAGTTTAATGAGAAGATGCAACTTCAAAGAAACCGCAGAATAGAGACATAAAGTACAAAATACAGAATCCAGATAATCATACAGCTGTCATAATATTCTCTGTATCTCAATTAATGTACTGACAGAGAGAGAGAGAAAACACATCTATAAATGCATCATGAGAAACAAGTTACACCAAGGAAAATGTTACCTAGGAACACTCACGTTTACTCTTAGAGCAAGCATTCCTGCAATTACAATACAAAATCTTTTAAATGCAAAAGTAAAGAGAACAATGGTTAAACATAACATGACATTTCATATAGGTAAAATAGAATAAGATACTTCAAGCAAAGCAGAGCAAGACATTTTAAGCAAAGGAAGACAAGAGCTCCCAGCTCTTGGGGAAAACCTGCACTGCCTGTTAACCTACATACAGACGGCGAGGTAGTCCGTCGATATCTGTGGGTGCTCCCTTTTTATATCATTTTGTGGGCTCCTTTGCACGCTACATCTACCTACGTATGCTACCCAAAAGCTTCGTCTGCAGATTTTACCAGACATTTCGTCATTTACCCACTTAATGCTGACAATGGACTGGGTGAAAAGGTCAGTCTCTCAGGCCAATCGCTTATCGTAAGTTCCATAGAGCAAGCAGAAAATAATGGGTATTGTACGGGAATTCAATATATTCATGTATAAAATCTCCTCAGTTCTCCTAACTTGACGCTCTGCGGTTGCCACTTCCTTAAAAGCGGTAAACCTGCCCAGGAAGCAAGTACCAGTCCAGGATGCAGCCTACTGTATGTCGACAGCTTCAGGGGGATGTTGAACTTTGATACCGAGCACGGAGCACTCGGGTAGGGTGGGGGCTACTAGTTTGGATCAGAAGGCCTCGCAGACCTGCCTTCAGACTGCTATACACTAAAATTGCAGAGCTATGGTCAATTTAACAAAGAGGCCTACATATTGAACAGAAGGGCCTACACAGGGGTTTTATGCTGGCTGAGTGGTAAGGATGTCTCAGGATAATTATATAGCAACACAGGACCCGCTGGTCAATTTAATACGGCCTACAAATGCAGCTGGCAGGGCAAGGACAAGGGTCTCATACTTCAGGTGTGGACAGAACGGGCCAGGGGCCCCCTGTGATACAAAATCTACCCTCCTTCAAGGCTGTGGCAATGTAATAGACCATTGTGGGCAGAAGGAAGAGGCAATGGTAGTACAACCATACATGCCAACAGACCCGATTCAGCCAGGAAACGTCCAATGTTTTTAAGCTCAAATGGGCTTTATTTGATCTGTCTCCTGTCTACAATATCCTCTTTTTCAATGTAACTCAAAGGGGAAAATCAATACCCCAGTTTTTTTTCAAAATCTCCCTCTTACCAAGTTCAAAATGTTCGCAAGTATGGTACATTGGATCATGGAAGAAAATGGGATAGGGACATGGACTTGGATAACAGAGGACAGGAGGGACATGGAGAGGTGCACCAAACTGACCCTGCAGGGCAGGCATCAGGGTTTGCAGCAGCACAATACACCACACAGGGCATGCAGGACGGGAGTGCAGCACAACAATCCATAGAAAGCAAGAGGGAGGGGACAGGACCATGCACATGGACAACAGAGAACAGAGGGGCAAGAGGCAATGGTAGCTAGCTGACCATAATGGACAGACAGGAGAGAAAGCTGCAGCATAACAGACCATAAAGGGCAGGAGGGACGGATCAGGGGCATTACAATGGAACAGACAAGCCAGGAGGGAGGGAGTAGGGCTGGGGGCAAGGGGGCAGGGCAGGAGCAGCAAGATAGCCATGGAGGTCAGGCAGGATGGGCACTAGAAGCAAGACACACCATGAAGAGCAACAGTGAGACTGTGATGGCATACACACAGACCATGGAGGGAAGGTGGGAGGGGGTCAGGGGCAGCTAACTGACCACACAGGGAAGGTGGGAGGGGCCATGGCAGCACAGAAGACCATGCATGGCAAGTGGGAGGGTTAGTGGCAGCACAATGGCTATGATGGGCAAGAAGGAGGGTGGAGGGGCATGCACAAAGGACGATGGAGGATAGAAGGGAGGGTCAGGACCTGTGCACAGACAAGAAAGTTCAGGGGAAGGGACCTCACAACAGACCACACGGGGCAGGCAGGAGGAGCAGTTGCAGCACAACAGACCAGGGAGGGCAGAAGGGTGTGGCAGTACAATGGACCATGTAGGACAGGAGGAAGAGGATAGGGGCATGGCATGTGGACAGGCAGGGTGGAGGTGGCAGGGACAGGTTACAGTCATCTGACAATGCTAGGCAGGTGGGAGGGGAGTGGCAGCTCAACAGAACACTCAGAGCAGATAGGAGTGGCAGGTCCATGGGACATGGTGGGCAAAAAGGATGGAGCAGGGGCATGCACAAAGACATCGGAGGGCAGGGGGAAGGAGAATAGGGGCAGCAAGCTAAGCACAGAGTTTAAGCAGGAGGTCAATGATGGGGCATAGAATTGGGCAATGGAGGGCAGGAGGAGTGGACTGGTACATCATACTAAATTGAGGGCAGTGGCAGCACATCAGACCATGCATGGCAGGAGGGAGGAGGCTAGTCCATGGATTCACACAACAGAGGATAGGGAGGAAGGGGATGGGGCAGCAAGCTAACTGTTCAGAAGGCGGGTATTAGGAACTTTATTGTTTTAAAACATTGTGTCTGTGCGAACTACTTAAAATATGAACAAGTATGCAGCATAATCTCACTTTTATTCAGGAAGAAGAGGACGTTTGTGACTGTGACTCCGGGCTCACTTGGCAGAAACACCCCCTGACCCTCCACCCCCTATCGCAAAATGTAATGCCCGTGAAAAGGGTAGGTGAACACAGTGTTATATAGAACATAGTCCTGAGAGCACGATTGAAAATGAAAACTAGATATAGTGTATGGTATAAACTATGCACCAAAAAGTGTGATATAAGATGAACCGGGCGTGAAATATAATATGCAATGTGCGCAATGACAGATTCATTGGAGAGCGCGAGATAGCACAGGCACTAGCGTGTGCTATGCGATATGCGCCTTGGAGTGTAATATGCACAGGGCAGTGTTGTGTAACCTAACTAGTCTCTAAAGTTGTAATATAAAATATGTGCTGGGGAGTGTAACGTTGCATATGCACTGTGACAAAGATATGGATCCCAGATTGTAATATGTATGGCATAGCACTGTGCGTTATAACATAGGCATCGAGAAAGGCACGTTAGATGGGGCAATATAACCCGTGCAAAGACAAGTGTGGCATGACATATTCACGGGGTGGTGTTACAGTGCACATGGGCTAGAGAGTGTCATAGCATATGCACTAGCTAGTGGAATACAACACAGAGGTGTGTGGCACTCGGCAGGCAATGGTGGGTGTAACACAGCATTGGGCTCTGTCAGGAGCACGCTGTGACTCTCAAGTGATGTTCGTCCCCTTTCCAGAGAGTAAAACAAAAAGTATTACACATCCGGCAGTGGATGTGTGTTTTATTAACCGTGAGGGGGGTTTCTTGCATAGTTTTGGTCGAATTTTTGTCGAATCCCCTTTGAATGGCTTGGTGTGCATGTGTATTAAATGTGCCCGTCAATAGCTACCCATGTTTGTATAAATAAACGACAAGGGTGTCTACCAGGATTAGGCACGGTAGGGCATCAGACATGTCAGAGCTTCACTAGTGGTGTAAATACATTCCACGTGGATTCATTGCATGCATAGTCGCCTTTTAATGAATATCACGCAAATCGTCATGGTGATAGGTACGTACGGTTTGTCCAGCATGTCCTAGGTGTGTCTATAAATATATATTTTTTAAAAATAATAAAAAACAGTGGCCGGCCCTGGGGATTGGGGTCAAAAAAATATAATTAGGAGACTGGCCCTGGGGGA
Organism: Triturus cristatus; assembly: GCF_964204655.1. Classification (NCBI taxonomy): domain Eukaryota; kingdom Metazoa; phylum Chordata; class Amphibia; order Caudata; family Salamandridae; genus Triturus; species Triturus cristatus. The sequence goes on along the minus strand of NC_140594.1, from coordinate 981,794,444 downwards.
TGGGGTCATCAGGGCCAATAAATTAGAATAAGAAGGGGAACCAAACAGCCCCCCTTCTTAAAAAACTAAAATAAATAAAAGACTGGCATCGTGCCGGAGGCCATGCCCCCTCCGTGCAGCACTCTGCAAACGCGCCCCCAACAGGCATCTCCAGTATGCGCCATGGAGCTGCGCTGCAGCCAGGTGTTCTGAGGCCAAGCCCCTTTTTACACCTCTCTGCAACGCAGCTCTGTGGCGCTTACTGGAGGTACCTAGTGGTCTAGTTTGACCCTAGGGACCCTTAGGATTCAAGGGGACTTAATCTCTCAACTTAGAACAGCCACAGGGCGCGTTTACACAGTGGTGAAGGGAGGGGACGAGGCCTCAGGTGACGTGTGCAAACACGCACTATGGCACGTTTTAAATTGGGGATATAATTTCCCTTCAATACTGAGGGCCCCTGGGGGCTAACTAGCCCACCAAGTGCTTCCAGTAAGCGCCACTGAGCTGCATTGCAGAGAGGTGGTCCAGGCCGTGCCACTTTTTACACCTCTCTGCAACGCAGCTCTGTGGCACTTACTGGAGGTACCTAGTGGGCTAGTTGGACCCTAGGGACCCTCAGGATTCAAATGAACTTAATCTCCCAACTAAAAATGGACACAGGGCGTGTTTACACAGTGGTGAATGGAGGGGACGGGGCCTGAGTTAACGTGTGCAAAAACGCCCTGTGGCCTGTTTTAAGAGGTAGTTTTAATCCCCATGCCCTATTATATACTAGGGGCTTACAGAGGAGGTCATGCTAATCACAGGGGGACCCCAACGCATAATGTTCCCTAGTGTATGTAGGTGTTTTCACTGTATTCTAAGTGTCTTTTAACATAGCACTGGCTCTAGGACTGGTTAGTCAGACTCAGTTACCACCAGTATCCGTCTGAAAAAGTTGAGGGTACAGGATGATTTTGCAACAAGGCTTCTTTCTGCTCTTCTTTTTGTTCTTTCTGCACGTTATCCTTCTTCCTGCACTTATCTTCGTATTTGAGGACTTCTGTTGCTTCTTTCTGCACTTCTTTTGTTTCTTTCTGTGCATTTTTTCTTCTTTCTTCACATGTCCTATCTCTGTAGGCATAGTTAGAAATTAGCATTTAAAAAACCTTTGAAATTCACAGAAAAAACCATAGGTTTCAGGCACGTTATAGTTAGGAATTAGCATTTAAAAAACCTCAGAAATTCACTGAAAAAACCATAGGTTTCAGGGGTGTTATAGTTAGCTGGACTTTTCACTTGTACAAAACCATTGAAATTCCCCCGTTATAGTTAGTTCAGCTAACTATAACTCGCGCGCCCGCAATGCACTGCTGATGACGTCACATATTACATCACTCATGACATGGTCAGTGACATCACTCATGACATCACTGATGACATCTCAAATGACATCACTGATGACATCACTGATGACATCATCCTTGTGATAGAGTGGCAGACCTCCTCTCACCCTAATATAACCTTTGATACACACATTCAAAAATAGAGACTACAATTTTCAAAACAATGGACATACCAATACCAGTTACAACAACCTCTTCAGTAATTCTAAGATCCACATACACATCCACTCATTCACCAACAGTCCTATACAGTCACTCATACATGTACTCACTCATCATATGTACTCATACACCTATACATCCTGTTACACAATGCCACTCATCCATAGAGTTACTCACACACATAGTCACTCATGCTAATAAAGAATCAAACATACATTTACTTGCATATACAGTTATACACACACCACCATACTTATTTCTACAGAAACTTACACATACTTAGTCTTTTAAACAATCACTTAAAGAAACACATACTTATTCATACAGGAACTCTTTCAATCTCTCACTCTCACATATACTCACATATATACACCAATAGTCACATATACTAGTTTAAAACATATGTAGTTACTCATAAAGACACTATTGAGATAGTCATTCACTCACTAACACACCCATACACACACTCATCCACCCATACAGTCCTGCACACATGCTGTGTTCAACCCATACAAACAGTGAGTCACTCATTCATGCACCTATGCACTACGTAATACCCCCCACCGAACCATGCAGACACTCAGACTGATACTCAAAAAACCAACTAATAACCTATATAGACACCCATGTAGCTACTCACCAACCCATGCAGCCACTTATACACAAAGTGAGAGACTGATACAGATATTTACATATTTAAACATTACTCACTAAGCCATGTATTCACTATGATACACTTAATCAGTCAGTTACACAATCAATTTTTCAAAAACAAATCATCCATTTAGACACTTATATACCCATTTATTCTTCCATCGACCTTGAGATATACATATATAAAACATATTTAATTTTCAGAAAAACACACATTCACTGGATGATGTCATCAGTGATGTCATCAGTGATGTCATTTGAGATGTCATCAGTGATGTCATGAGTGATGTCACTGACCATGTCATGAGTGATGTAATATGTGACGTCATCAGCAGTGCATTGCGGGCGCGCGAGTTATAGTTAGCTGAACTAACTATAACAGGGGAATTTCAATGGTTTTGTACAAGTGAAAAGTCCAGCTAACTATAACACCCCTGAAACCTATGGTTTTTTCAGTGAATTTCTGAGGTTTTTTAAATGCTAATTCCTAACTATAACGTGCCTGAAACCTATGGTTTTTTCTGTGAATATATATATATATATATATATATATATATATATATATATATATATATATTCACAAAAAAAAACATAGGTTTCAGGGGCGTTATAGTTAGCTGGACATTTCCCTCGTACAATACCCTAGAAATTCCCCCGTTATAGTTAGTTCAGCTAACTATAACTCGCGCCCCCGCAATGCACTGCTGATGATGTCACATATTACATCACTCATGACATGGTCAGTGACATCACTGATGACATCACTGATGACATCTCAAATGAGATCACTGATGACGTCATCCAGTGAGTCTGCGTGTCTGTAAAGTTTTAATATGTTTAATATATATATTGAAAGGCCTGTTGAAGAATGAGTGGGTGTACATGTGTGTGAATGGATGATTTTCTAGGTGCGTAACTGACTCTATAAGTGAGTCATTAAATGTATCTTACTGCAGACTAGTGACTAAACTGTGTGAATGTCTGTATGTGTCTGTGTGTTGGTGTATAAGTGGCTGCATGGTTTTGTGAATACCTATATGAATGTGTATATATGGGTTATTGATTGGTTGTCTAAGTATCTGTATGGGTGCCTGAGTGTTTGTGTGGGTAGGGTGTGTGTGACTCTGTGCATAGATGTGTGAGTGGGTGATTCTATGGTGCATGGTTTTAAGAGTGCAACTGTGATGGACTGTATGGTTGGGTGAGTGTATGTATGAGTGTGTTAGTGATTGAATGTATATCTCAGTTGTACATGTGTCAGTAACTACATATGTGAAACTCAGTGTATATTTGTGTAAGAGTATATAACTATCTATATGTGAGAGTGTGTGATTGACTGAGTGCCTGTATGGATGAGTGTGTGCTTGTATTAGTAATTGTATAAGAGTGTCAGAATGTGTTAGTATTTTTATGAGTAAGTGAACTTGAGTGTGTTTAACTGTATAGGTGAGTAAATTGGACTGTGATTAATTATTTGCATGACTGACTAGGTGTGTCAGTACCTCAATGGATAATTGGTGGTGTGTGAGTGTCTATATAGGTGCATAAATGCATATGATAGTCCTGTACAGAGTGACTGTAAGTATGAGTGACTGTACAGGTGAGTGAGTGGAGATGTATGTAGACCTAAGAGTCAATGAGTGGGTATGTAGTTATTGGTATTGGAGTATCTATGGTTTTCAAAATGGCCGTCTGAAATTTTAAGTCGGTGTATCAAAGGTTATATTAGGGTGTGAGAAGATGCACTGATTTTTTACATGGATGACATCATCAGTGATGTCATCAGTGATGTCATTTGAGATGTCATCAGTGATGTCATCAGTGATGTCATCAGTGATGTCACTGACCATGTCATGAGTGATGTAATATGTAACGTCATCAGCAGTGCATTGCGGGTGCGCGAGTTATAGTTAGCTGAACTAACTATAACGGGGGAATTTCTAGGGTTTTGTACGAGGGAAATGTCCAGCTAACTATAACGCCCCTGAAACCTATGTTTTTTTAGTGAATTTCTAAGGTTTTTTAAATGCCAATTCATAACTATAACGCCCCTGAAACCTTTGGTTTTTTCAGTGAATTTCAAAGGTTTTTTAAATGCCAATTCCTAACTTTAACGGTGAGTAGACAAAATATCGAAAAAGTAATATCGATATACAAAAATATCGAAGTCAAAATATCGATGGAACAATATATCTCAGTGATTAATATCGATGTAAAAAATGTCGAGATTGTTATGTGTAGTAAAATATCGAGGTATAGTATATCGAAAGACATAATATCGTGTAGTAAAAATATCGAAAAAGGATAGTATTTTGTCATTTTGTGATTTGTTAAAAATTATTGTTTAGAAGTGTTAGAAAATGTTTATTTAAGTGTATTAAAAATATTATTTTTGGTTCAAATAATATAATATTTTTAATTTTGATATATAATTTTAGGAGCGGGATGTTGGGTTTATAGGGGATAAGGGTGGGGAGTGTTTTAAAAATATATATTTGAAATAAAATATTTAAAAATTTTTTTGTACAATTTGAATTTAAATTTTGAACAAAATTGCAATATTTATATTTTAATTCGGAAAATATTTTTATTAGTGGGATGTTGGGTATATAGGGGTTAAGGGTGGGGAGTGTTTTGGAAATAAATATTAAATGTAAAATTTTATGATATAATTTTATAAATAAATTTGGGAATAAATTTGAAATTTTAAAATTTTAATAATAAATTAAATGTAATAAGTGGGAATTTGGGTTCATAGGGGATAAGGGTGGGTATTGTATTACAAATAAATTTAATATAATATATTTAAAAAAAAAATGAAATTTCAAATTTGTTCTTAAAATTTAAATGTTAAAATTTTAATAATAAAATAAATGTAATAAGTGGGATTTTGGGGTTATAGGGGATAAGGGTGGGGATTGTTTTATAAATATATTTAAAAATTTATAAAAAATATAGCAATTTACATTTTGGTATTAAAATTTAAATTTTAAATTTTTTATAATAAAATAAATGTAATAAGTGGAATTTTTGGGTTATAGGGGATAAGGGTGGGGAGTGTTTTAGAAATATATTTAATATTTAATATTTTATAAAAAAAAAAGCAAATTTCAAATTTGGTATTAAAATTAAAAATTATAAATGTTATTAATAAAATTAATTTAATAAGTGGGATTTTGGGGTTATAGGGGATAAGGGTGGGGAGTGTTTTAGAAATATATTTAATATTTTATACAAAAATATAGAAATTTCAAATTTGGTATTAAAATGTAAATTAAATATTTTTAATCATAAATTAAATGTAATAAGTGGGATTTTGGGGTAATAGGGGATAAGGCTGGGGAGTGTTTTAGAAATATATATTAAATTTAATATTTATTTCAACAAATTTACATTTTGAAATGTTCTTTGAATAAAAATGTAAACATTTTAAGAAGATAATTAATTTAATAAGAGGGATGTAGGATTTATAGGGGATAAGGGTGGGTAGTGTTTAGAAATTAGTAGTTAGTTTTAAAACAACGAAAAATATAGTAACCCTAATTCAATATAGATTGGAGTGGGAATAGTAAATTATTTATGGTCAGTGTCCAGCACCTACTCTAATTTATTATAGACTGGAGTGGGATTAGTAAATTATTTATGGTCAGTGTTCAGCATCTACTCTAATTTATTGTAGAATGGAGTGGGAATAGTAAATTATTTATGGTCAGTGTCAAGCACCTACTCTAATTTATTATAGACTGGAGTGGGAATAGTAAATTATTTATGGTCAGTGTCCAGCATCTACTTTAATTTATTATAGACTGGAGTGGGAATAGTAAATTATTTATGGTCAGTGTCCAGCACCTACTCTAATTTATTATAGACTGGAGTGGGAATAGTAAATTATTTATGGTCAGTGTCCAGCACCTACTCTAATTTATTATAGACAGGAGTGGGAATTGTAAATTATTTATGGTCAGTGTCCAGCATCTACTTTAATTTATTATAGACTGGAGTGGGAAGAGTAAATTATTTATGGTCAGTGTCCAGCACCTACTCTAATTTATTATAGACTGGAGTGGGAATAGTAAATTATTTATGGTCAGTGTCCAGCACCTATTCTAATTTATTATAGATAGGAGTGGGAATTGTAAATTATTTATGGTTAGTGTCCAGCATCTACTCTAATTTATTGTAGAATGGAGTGGGAATAGTAAATTATTTATGGTCAGTGTCAAGCACCTACTCTAATTTATTATAGACTGGAGTGGGAATAGTAAATTATTTATGGTCACTGTCCAGCACCTACTCTAATTTATTATAGACTGGAGTGGGAATTGTAAATTATTTATGGTCAGTGTCCAGCACCTACTCTAATTTATTGTAGAATGGAGTGGGAATAGTAAATTATTTATGGTCAGTGTCAAGCAGCTACTCTCATTTATTATAGATTGGAGTGGGAATGGTAAAATATTTATGGTCAGTGTCCAGCACCTACTCTAATTTATTATAGACTGGAGTGGGAATAGTAAATTAGTTATGGTCACTGTCCAGCACCTACTCTAATTTTTAATATACTGGAGTGGAAATAGTAAAAGATTTATGGTCACTGTCCAGCACCTACTCTAGTTTATTATAGACTGGAGTGGGAATAGTAAATTATTTATGGTCAGTGTCCAGCACCTACTCTAATTTATTATAGTTTGGAGTGGGAATAGTAAAATATTTAGGGTCACTGTCCAGCACCTACTTTAATTTATTATAGACTGGATTGGGAATAGTAAATTATTTATGGTCAGTGTCCAGCACCTACTCTAATTTATTATAGATTGGAGTGGGAATAGTAAATTATTTATGGTCACTGTCCAGCAGCTACTCTAATTTATTGTAGACTGGAGTGGGAATAGTAAATTAGTTATGGTCACTGTCCAGCACCTACTCTAATTTATAATAGACTGGAGTGGAAATAGTAAATGATTTATGGTCACTGTCCAGCACCTACTCTAGTGTATTATAGACTGGAGTGGGAATAGTAAATTATTTATGGTCACTGTCCAGCACCTATTCTAATTTATTATAGACTGGAGTAGGAATACTAAATTATTTTTGTTCACTGTCCAGCACCTACTTTAATTTATTATAGATGGGAGTGGGAATAGTAAATTGTTTATGTTTACTGAGCAGCAGCTACTGTATCCTATTGTACAGTGGAGTGGTAATAGGAAATTATTCATGTTTACTGGCCAGCATCTATCTACTACAATTTATTGTAGATTAGAGTGGAAATAGGTAATAGTTTATGTTTAGTGTTTTAAGTATTTATCATGTTTTGTTATAGTTTGTAGTTATAATAGTATATAAATTGTGTATATTTGTTATTATTGATTTAATTAATTTAAATAGCATTGGAAGTGTAGAAGTAGTTATTTTTAATTTGGAACATGTACTGTGATTATTGTTAAGTGCAGTGGTTCTAGTATATTTTGAGGTTTACTGTCTGGTATTTCATGAAATTAAATTACATTGATATAGCAATAGTAAAAATATATTTTAGTGTATATTAATTGTATTTTATTATTATATATTGGATTTGTACTAATTAATTCAATATTTATAGTTTAGGATAATAAATACATTTAAAGTTATAATGTGATATGTTTACTGATATATTTAATATTATTAGTAGGAAAAAAATATGAATATTTTGTATTGCAATAATGGGTAATGGCATTCTGTAATTTTATTATATTTATTGATTTTTATTTTTGTAAAAAATATTTTTTCTATGTGTTAAATATTCATAATAGAAGGTAAATATTAATAATCAGAGAACCACAATTAATAAGACAAGAACATGGTATTTATTGTACATTTTATACTTTTTTATTGTTTATTCATTTGAGTAACAGTATTCAGAGATATCATTATTTACATTGTAATTAAATTCAAACATATTGAATATATGTTAGAACAAATGTTATGTACATTTAGTATATTTTCAAGCATTTTTTAATAAATTAAAATTAATATTAATAATGTTGTAGAATTTATAATTATAAATTAAATTTAACATAGCAATAGGTTTTGTAAATCTTTATACAAAACATTTGGCAAATATTTTCATATATAAACATTTTAATATTTGTAGTACAAACATGTTATACGTTTTTTATTAATATTAATATGTAAAATATTAATATTAATTATTTTAACAATGTTTTTCAAAACAAACATATTTTTAACATAAATAAAATTTTAGCATTCATGCAAAATATTTGTAACAATTTTTCATACATTGTTTTGTAGTATTTTCTTTTTAGAAATTATAATAATAAATATTTTATATTTTGTAATATTTATTTTTATAATTTTACACATTAGGAACATTTGTTGACAATTTGTAGGTACATGAAAAAAATAGGTCTATTTTTGCTAAATAATATAAAATATTTGTGTGTGAATTTACTTTTTTACCTGATTTAATGAGGGTTTTTTGGTATAGTTAAATGTTTTATTATGTTTTGGGCACTCTATTTTGTAACCCGGTAATGTTGTTTTGGGTCATTTGGTTTGAAGGGAAGCTCGCGGTTGGGAGTTACTTCGCGTCGTGAAAGGTAAGGTTTGTTTTATATGTTTTAGATGGTTTAAAACTTTATTTTGAGCCTAGTTAGATAATGTTAAGGTGCCGATCACGATCCGGTAAAAAATGTCCCCGTACGACTCGTATCGGGTCTTTTTACCGTACGAATCGTACAAGTGCCATACGAACTGGCAATCACGATTCGCGTGGTAAAAAGTCCATACGAACCGCACTGGGAATCATTCCCCACACGTCCTCGGGTCGGAAAATGTGTCCGACACGTCCTCGGACGATTTACCTTACAAACGTAAAAATCCAAGTCCGACCGAGGAATCACGATCCATCCCGTGCGTCCGAGCCTACAACCGCATGGAAAAAACACCGTCCGCACCGAATACCTATAGCAACCATGGAGACATGTGCCCGCATACGCGCCCAACACTCCCCCCAGCCCCCGTACGTCCGACACGTACCCCCCGTATATGTATACCCCCACCCGTCTAGGTACACCCCAGTACGTTCCAGTCGTACCCCCACCCCAGTACGTGTCGTACCACCGTCCATGTACACCCCAGTATGTTCCAGTCGTACCCCCACCCCAGTACATGTCATACCCCCGTGTACCTACACCCCAGTACGTTCCAGTCGTACCCCCACCCCAGTACGTGTCGTACCACCGTCAATGTACACCCCCCCCCTGTACGTGTCGTACCACCGTCAATGTACACCCCCCCACCCCTGTACGTGTCGTACCACCGTCTATGTACACCCCAGTACGTTCGAGCCCCACCCCCACCCCAGTACGTGTCATACCCCCGTGTACCTACACCCCAGTACGTTCCAGTCGTACCCCCACCCCAGTACGTGTCGTACCACCATCTATGTACACCCCAGTACGTTCGAGCCCCACCCCCACCCCAGTACGTGTCATACCCCCGTGTACCTACACCCCAGTACGTTCCAGTCGTACCCCCACCCCAGTACGTGTCGTACCACCGTCAATGTACACCCCCCCTGTACGTGTCGTACCACCGTCAATGTACACCCCCCCACCCCTGTACGTGTCGTACCACCGTCAATGTACACCCCCCCACCCCTGTACGTGTCGTACCACCGTCTATGTACACCCCAGTACGTTCGAGCCCCACCCCCACCCCAGTACGTGTCATACCCCCCGTGTACCTACACCCCAGTACGTTCCAGTCCTACCCCCACCCCAGTATGTGTCGTACCACCATCAATGTACACCCCCCTGTACGTGTCGTACCACCGTCAATGTACACCCCCCCACCCCTGTACGTGTCGTACCACCGTCAATGTACACCCTCCCACCCCTGTACGTGTCGTACCACCGTCTATGTACACCCCAGTACGTTCGAGCCCCACCCCCACCCAGTACGTGTCATACCCCCGTGTACCTACACCCCAGTACGTTCCAGTCCTACCCCCACCCCAGTACGTGTCGTACCACCGTCAATGTACACTCCCCCCTGTACGTGTCGTACCACCGTCAATGTACACCCCCCCACCCCTGTACGTGTCGTACCACCGTCAATGTACACCCCCCACCCCTGTACGTGTCGTACCACCGTCTATGTACACCCCAGTACGTTCGAGCCCCACCCCCACCCCAGTACGTGTCATACCCCCCCTGTACCTACACCCCAGTACGTTCCAGTCCTACCCCCACCCCAGTACGTGTCGTACCACCGTCAATGTACACCCCCCCTGTACGTGTCGTACCACCGTCAATGTACACCCCCCCACCCCTGTACGTGTCGTACCACCGTCAATGTACACCCCCCCACCCCTGTACGTGTCGTACCACCGTCTATGTACACCCCAGTACGTTCGAGCCCCACCCCCACCCCAGTACGTGTCATACCCCCTTGTACCTACACCCCAGTACGTTCCAGTCCTACCCCCACCCCAGTACGTGTCGTACCAACGTCAATGTACACCCCCCCACCCCTGTACGTGTCGTACCACCGTCTATGTACACCCCAGTACGTTCGAGCCCCACCCCCACCCCAGTACGTGTCATACCCCCCGTGTACCTACACCCCAGTACGTTCCAGTCCTACCCCCACCCCAGTACGTGTCGTACCACCGTGAACCTACACCCCAGTAGTTCTTGGCGCACCCCCAACACAACCTCCTAAGTACGGAGCGCACCCCATGCCCCAACATCACAACCGCATGTACGAGTCGTACAAAGCCACACACAAGGACATAATCGTACAACCAAATGGCCCATGTACACACCGTACAAACGCTCAAAACGCACGTACACAACCAGGACAAAATAAAACAACACAAGAATACACCATTCGAAAGGCACACAGCCACTAAACATGGCCAACAACCACTAAAATAACACAATCACTGACCTGCAACTGCCAAAAACAAACAGAGGCCCAATACACCACCACTCCTTATAACACACCCACCCAAAATTCAAAAACTGCCACACCCACCCATGGACCAATAAAAAGGGCCCACACACACAAACCATGAGCCTTTGCAACAGACTCACTGCTGCCAGACACCACAGAACCAGACTACAAGCTACACCACACCTTACACTTGAACACCTTCACACGACCACCCTCACAAACACCCTCTCATCACATTCACACACACACACAACCATCCACACCCCCCCCCCAATATCCACACACCCCACACACCCACACCATCCCCACCCACACCCCTCACCATGCCCACTACCAAGAATCCAAAGTTCAGTCACCGAGAGTTGGAGGTCCTTGTTGATCAAATCCTCAGAGTCGAGCCACAGATCTTTGGAACATTGGTCAGAAGCACCAGCCAGGCAGCCAAAACAGCCATGTGGCAGACCATCGTCGATGCTGTGAATGCTGTTGCGGACACCAGGAGGACCAAGCAGGATTGCCAGAACAGGTGGTACGATCTGCGGAGGAGGGTCAGAGCCAAGAGGCAGGAGGAACACGACCAGGCCAACGCCACCGGAGGAGGGCCCTCCCGCAGAGCCGTACAGTACCATCCCTGGGAGGAGAGGGTGATGGCCATACTGCCGGTGGAGGCAGTTGAAGGAGTAGAAGGACTCCGAGACCCGGGTGAGTACACAAACAACGCACCTCACATGGGGGGAACTGCAACCACAACCAAAATTACTAACAGGCACGCAACCACCACAAGCCATCGCATGACTCAACCACACTCCATGAGCAGGCACATGCCACTGCTGCCACCATGCCCCATGCACCCAGCTGGACAATGGCAAGTCACAGGCCACAGAAGACAACAACACATGACACGGTAACCCGGATGGCGGGAGGCTGGGCACCAAAAATCACATAGTGCGACTCCAAAGCAGACAACAATGCCCTCTGCCCATATGGCCTAGGTCACAGCCAGACAAACACTGTGTCCCAACACAGGAATGACTTGCCAGCAAATGGCGGACGCCTTGCATCAACACATGGGGGTGAAGGCACTGTTTTGCACATGACAGCAGCTAATGAACAGCCAACATTGTGAAAGAGTGGCAGCACACACCACCACAGCAGCAGCGCACAGACACACAGCAGACAAAATGGGTGCCTGGAGATCAGAAACAAACTCACATCAACAGGCCAAGGGCCACTCAAAGATCTGCTAACAGTGTGTGCCCAGGAAGCTGGGCCAAGGTGACAGAGGGTGACACACGGAGGGAGGGAGAGGGGGACACAGAGGGAGGGAGAGGGGGACTGAGAGGGAGGGAGACACAGGAAGACGGACAGAGGGAGGAGGCTGACACACAGAGGGAGGGAGAGGGGGACAGAGAGGGAGGGAGAGGGGGACAGAGAGGGAGGGAGAGGGGGACAGAGAGGGAGGGAGAGGGGGACAGAGAAGGAGGGAGACACAGGGATAGCAAATCAGTCCTTTGGTGTGCGGGAATGTCTGCTCGTCAGCAGGTGGACTGCGTGCATGTAGACAAGGGTGGCCAGTGCCAGAACCCCCCCTCTTCATCATGGCAAAACGCAGGGCCATGTCACAACCTGTACACGAGCACAAGGACGGCCACCTGCATCATATAAGTGTGTGGATCCACTCCATGTGCACATGTACAGTGCTACAAGGAAGGCGCAAATGCATGGCTCGCCACACCTGCCCACTCCACTGCTGACTGCAGTCACACTTGACGCAGCAAGTAAGACTGTGCCACACATAGTTAAAGGGGCCAAATTGGTGCCCAAGGGACACACCCATGCACAAGTGCACTGTGAGTGGAATGCAAGACAGATCCTATTTCCAAGAGGAAATGTGCCAACTTTGAAACGGATGAAACATGGATGTTGCATGGACCAAAATTAACATTTTCTCTCTCACACACAGGTCAACGTCGTGCTGCACCCCCCAACACTGGGGGGGAACACTCACAGGACCCGGATCTGCAGGAGACCGATCCCACCGGCAGCGACCACTCTCACCACTCTGCGGACGACCCCGACCGACCTGGCCCCTCTGGTGTCCAACCACCTGCAGCACCTGCGTCAGGTACAACCGTGCCAACCACCACCCCCACTCCTGCCACATCCCAGGAGACACCCAGGATCCCTGCCCCAACACCACAATGCAGCCAGGCTCGCCAGGAGGGACACGGTGTCCCGGGCACCCAGGAGGAGGCAGGCGACAACGCCAATGCCACCCCTCAGGGGTCCCGGAGACCCGATGTGCCCACAAGTGCAGGCCAGACGCAAGTGGGCAGGGGTGGTGGGAGTGGAGGACGGCGGAGGCGCGAGCCTGACAAGTTGGCTGGGGATCCGGTATTTTCCCATGTCCGTAACATCCTGGACTCATACCGGCAGGACACCACGGGCATGTCCCAGGTCGTGTCCGTCCTCGAGGGGATCAAGGTCCAGCAGGCCCAGCAACATGCGGAGCTAATAGCCTGTCTACAGGTACACCAACAGAGGATGGAGGACAGACAGGCTGAGCAAGTGACGGCGTTCCAGGGGATTCACGCTACACTCCGTCGGATGGCCGACACCATGGCCGACCCTCCCTGTGCCAGAAGGCGGAGAACATCACCACCCACAGGGAGGGATCAGGAGGAAGAGGAGGAAACATCCGACGGAGCATCCCAGACGTCGTCACGGCTTGCTGCTGAGGTTCCCCGCAGGAAGCCGGGTCGTCCACGGAAAGGACCGTGAGGGTGGCTGCTACATCACCATCTCCCAGGACACCTGGCCTGGCACCTGGCCCACTGGAGCAACAGCATCACAGCATCAAGACACATTCTCTGCCACATGGCCCTGCTGGTCACTGGCTGACCAATGTTGACAAAGACTGTGGCATGGACTCTGAGGATTTCCAATGGCAAGGACACCAACTCCCCTACTGAACTTTGGATTCCCTAATCCCGGAAAGCCCCTCACTTTGTCCCCCCCCCCCCCAATAATAAATCACACTATTAAGAGTAGATGCCTGCTGGTAGCATTATTACCTAACATGTGTCTTGTACAGTCTAAACATGCCTGAGTCATCTGTTCACTTCAACCATCCACACCCTAGGGCCTGAGTCTGGCACAGGACACATGGGTCACAGTTTATTAGGCAAGACAGACATGGAGCACCATACACACCCGTGATGGGCAGAACCAGCTGAGGGGGTGGCCGAACAACCGTGCTGACAGACACATTGAGTACAGCAACAGTCATGCGCAGAGGTCAGGGATCCTGGCCAGTGTCCTGGGGGGCACCCAGGTATGTGTAGACAGGTGGCAGAACCATGTCCTGCAAGCTTGAGTCCGGTGGATGCAGAGAATGGGGTCATGGACAACGTTGGATGCATGGGGATGGCACATGTCACAATACCCACACAGTCATGGACATCATGCCCAATACACAGTCTCAGCACACACACACAGCTTGCATCTTGCCACTCGACACATTGACACATAGCCACAATCAGGGAATACCATGCCAGACATGCAGGATGCACCGTGCCAACACACCAGCATTGACTGAGAAGAGGCACCTTGGAGGCATAGGGACACCTTTATTAGTCATGTTTGTGGGATTGCAGAGGCAACTTGAAGTACACATGAACACATCATGTGGAGTAACATGTGGGTCCAACACTGGCACCCCCCTTCTGCAGCACAAATGCGTGATAGCCATGGAACTGGCACACAAGTGTCGGCTAACAGCTAAAACCCACAGCTGCACACGGAGAGCCTGACATACACCATAGATCCGCTGATGTGGAAGTCCCACGCCATGTCAAGACAATGTTAACCGTATGTGTCCGAGGGCAGTGTCACACACATTGATGCCATCATCACAATCCACTATCCCATCACTGATGACTGACAACCAGGCAGCCCATCTATTCAGGTGTACCCAGCTGCATGTCGTGTCCCATGGGGATGCCACATGACTGCAGAGGAACCAAACCCCGACCGGGGCAGTGTGCACACATCGTGAACAACTGCCACACCCAATACACCCCAGATGCATCCCTTACCCCATGGAGACTTCCAAACGTGTCCGTGCCTGTAACGCTGAGTCAGCCCACGATGTCATGTCCATGAGGAATAGCAGTGCCACAACAATGCAACCAGCAAACGGCATGCGCAGGTACCTGGGGAAGAGAGACACACAAGAAGTCAGCCACAAAAAGCACAGCCACTTGCATGTGCATTTACTCGACACATGTATGGATGACAACATGCTAGGTCACAATTATGACTGGGGAAATACTACCATCACTGCCACCATCACTCCAGTGACACACCCACACACACCTCTGACCCACGTGCCATACATGCAGGTGGAGACACACATCACAACACATGCCACACGGGGACCAATGCGTGCACACTCAGACCCTGGTACTCACCACTAAGCAAAGAAGTCGCGTATGAGCCGAGTCCGGATGTCCTCTTGTGGCTCCACATCCTCCACATCACTAGCCCCATTGCCAAGCCCTTCGTCCTCCACGGGTGGATGGTCCTCGTCATGTTGATTCAGGATGAGTGGCACAGCTCTTTCAACTGCCATGTTGTGCAGCATGCAGCAGACCATGAAGATCTTGCAGACCTTCGCCGGGGCATAAGGGAGTGCACCGCCGGTCTTGTGGAGGCACCGGAATCGGCTCTTCAGCATGCCAAACGTCCTCTCTATCACTCGCCTTGTCCGGCCATGGGCGGTGTTATAGCGGAGCTGGGCCGGCGTGATGGGGTTGCGGAGAGGTGTCAGCAGCCAAGGCATGTTGGGATAGCCAGCGTCCCCTACATGGGAAGCACATGGACACCGTTAGAACTGGTGAAGCGGTCGTGCTGGTCGGCTATACAGAATACAGGACAGACAGACTGTACCCACCAACAACACATGCCCGTTCGTTGCGCAGCTGCATCATCATATCAGGCATCCCGCTACGCCTCATGATGTAGGCATCGTGTGCTGACCCTGGGAAACGAGCACAGACATGTGAAATCACCATATTGGACAGACACACCACAAGGGCATTGATGGAGTGGTAGTGCTTCCGATTGCGGTACGCCACCTCCCGTGCGTGTGGTGGTACCAAACCTACATGTGTCCCATCTATGGACCCAATGACATGGGGCATCCCTCCCAGGGCATAGAATCCACGCTTGACCTCAGTCATCTGTTCAGGGGTTGGGAACTTGATGAAGTCATCCAGGTGAATCAACATGGCCTCCAAGAAATCATGCAGCACACCGCTGAACATGCTCTGGGACATGCCACCAACATGAGCTATGGTATTTTGGAAGGTACCCGTGGCAAGAAAATGTAGGGCAGCCATTACCTTCAGCTGGGGTGTCAGTGCCGTAGGATACCTGTGCTGCGGTTGCAGGTGTGGTGCCAGTCTCGCCGTCAGCTCCAGAATCAACGGTTGGGTGAAGCGGTAGAGCCGGATCCTGTCATTCTCCTGCATGGTAGCCAAGTCTGGAATTCTTCGGGCAAGAGGCGGCGCTCTGCAGTAATTTGGAAGTGACAAGGAAGAGTGAGTGCACTACGAGAACAACTCATGTCTACTGAGCACATGTAAATCTGGCATTACACACATGCTACATAGGGAGTCAGGTATGTGCTACATGCCCAGGACACGTATGGATGCAAGGTGACACTCCTTCCAAGACCCAGCTACACACGGTGATTGAGAACCTCCCCATGCCACGCCATGGACATAGCTGTGTCCCAGTGCAAGTGCACAGCCCGACGCAACACAGGAGTGACATACACCCACACATCAGCAGAAGTGGGATGCCGATTGCAGAGACTGGTAGCGGAACACTGGAGCCACAGGTCACATGACATTACACTAGTCCAGCCCACACACCTTGCCATGAAGGTGCACATGTCATGACTCACCACACATTCCTTGTGAGGATGCTGACATGGCCTTGTCACGCTACTCCGTGTCCCATGCATTCATGTGCACCTCACATCCGATAACACATGTGGCATGGTGTGCGGAACAGTGTGCAATGACAATCTACACACAGCCACATGTTGGTTGCTGCAACGGCTGCAGCTTTTGAGGGTGCTACAACATCAACCTGATGTAAATCCCGGACACATATATGACATAGTCACATTGTGCACTGTGGGTAGTGACAAGTCATGTGTCATGACCCCTGTACCGGGCATCAGGGGACACTTCCGTGTGTTTTTATGTCCGTGCCATGCCAGTGACGCTCACCCCAAGTGCGCAGTCCCACATGCACACATGTCAAAGGAGTCAAGGGCATGCCTGGCACACATTGCACCCTCACACAGTACACCTGTACACATCTCATCATACATCTGGTGCCTTCTCCACTCAGGAGGCATGTTCCACATCACAGCCTGTGACACCTGTGCCCCACACATGTAGTAATGCACAGACGATGCCTTGATGTCCATTCCTGGACAAGTATGTCCATCCATGGACAAGTATGTCCGCCCTATTCCTACCTGTGTGTCGCCTATCACCACAGTGATGTGTAAAAACCGCCGTACTGCTGCTGAGAGGGCCTGTGCATGTTCCCAAATCACTGTGGGAGTGCTGCCGTATGTGTACCCATCGTGATGGCGAGCGTACAGGCATTTGTACGGTCCGTAGCACTACGAGTACGCATACGCGTGCAGACCCATGGTGGTACGGACCGTACACTCGCATGTACGCTCACTATCACTATGGGTCTGCACGCGTATGCGTACCCGTAGTGGTACGGACCGTACACACGCATCTACGCTAGGCCTGGGCAAAAATTTCGTTCCGTTCGCGGAAATTGCGATAATTTGACATTTTTGCGTTCCGCGGAGAGCGCGAAAATGTCAAAAATTCCGGTTTCCGCAGCTTGGCGATAATTTGTTTCTTGCTCGCGCTGTAAAATGATACATTCTCGTGCGCGCGCGATCGCCTTACCTGAATCCCTGCGTTCGCCGACAAGTTTTCTTGATCCGGTCGCGTTCTCCATGAGATGTTGTATTGTTTTTAGCCATTTGCGCTGTCTCGCGACAGTTCGCGCCCGCAGTGACGTCATGCGTCGCGCGATCACGTCTTTCTTCTCGCGATCATGCACCGCGAGAACAACTCAAAACAAGATGGCCGCGCCCGCAAGCAACCACATGGGTAAGTTGGCGACCCGCAACCATGCAGAAAATCTCGCGAACATGCCGGAAAAAAACTTCCGCATCTTTGCGATATTTCTGCTTGTTTGCGATAATTTTAAACATTCTCGCGATAATTTGCGAAGGTTAATTCCGCAAATTCCGCCCACCCCTAATCTACGCTCACTATCACTATGGGTCAGCACGCGTATGCGTACTCGTAGTGGTACGGACCGTACAC
Source organism: Triturus cristatus (assembly GCF_964204655.1). Taxonomy (NCBI): domain Eukaryota; kingdom Metazoa; phylum Chordata; class Amphibia; order Caudata; family Salamandridae; genus Triturus; species Triturus cristatus. Next base: position 981,775,864 of record NC_140594.1, on the reverse strand, counting down.
ACGCATCTACGCTCACTATCACTATGGGTCGGCACGCGTATGCGTACTCGTAGTGATAGTGAGCGTAGATGCGAGTGTACGGTCCGTACCACTACGGGTACGCATACGCGTGCAGACCCATAGTGGTACGGACCGTACACTCGCATGTACGCTCACTATCACTATGGGTCTGCACGCGTATGCGTACCCGTAGTGGTACGGACCGTACACACGCATCTACGCTCACTATCACTATGGGTCTGCACGCGTATGCGTACTCGTAGTGGTACGGACCGTACACACGCATCTACGCTCACTATCACTATGGGTCGGCACGCGTATGCGTACTCGTAGTGATAGTGAGCGTAGATGCGTGTGTACGGTCCGTACCACTACGAGTACGCATACGCGTGCAGACCCATAGTGATAGTGAGCGTAGATGCGTGTGTACGGTCCGTACCACTACGGGTACGCATACGCGTGCAGACCCATCGTGATAGTGAGCGTAGATGCGAGTGTACGGTCCGTACCACTACGGGTACGCATACGCGTGCAGACCCATAGTGATAGTGAGCGTAGATGCGTGTGTACGGTCCGTACCACTACGAGTACGCATACGCGTGCAGACCCATAGTGATAGTGAGCGTAGATGCGTGTGTACGGTCCGTACCACTACGGGTACGCATACGCGTGCAGACCCATCGTGATAGTGAGCGTAGATGCGAGTGTACGGTCCGTACCACTACGGGTACGCATACGCGTGCAGACCCATAGTGATAGTGAGCGTAGATGCGTGTGTACGGTCCGTACCACTACGAGTATGCATACGCGTGCAGACCCACAGTGATAGTGAGCGTAGATGCGTGTGTACGGTCCGTACCACTACGAGTATGCATACGCGTGCAGACCCATAGTGATAGTGAACGTAGGCATGCATGTACGGGCCGTTGCCATGCATTTGGGGTGCCCTAGGGCCCCGAAACGCACCGTACCTGTGTGTGATGCTCCAAATTACATAGGGGACAAGTATTAAGGCCTACATGCATGCTGGTTGTCATGGAGACCAAGTTCAAATTTCGAAATTGTTCTGGAAGGTGCACAGCAGAAGTCAGTTGGAATTCTTCTACTTTGTTGCAATGTGTTTGTGGGGCTGACATCATGCAGGAGAATGAAACCGATAGAGAACCCACAGACTGCTAGGTTTGAAGGGATTGGTGGAAACATAGGATGCAAATGTGAGTGACCAATCACTCTGTACTCCTGTGCATGAGACTGGGCAGAAGGGCACATATAAGGCAGCCAGGTCCCATGAGGGAGCACTTGCCTGCACATCTTTGCATTCGTCGACCCAGCTGCTGCTACTGATTCCCTGGAACCATGTCAAGGGCTGTGGAGAGGACACAGCCATTCACCCTGGAGGAGAACATGGCTCTGCTGGATGTGATCCTCCCACAGTACTCCATGCTGTATGGGCGACCAGGGTATCAGGTGAGTGCATAGGCCACTGCCACAGACTGTCCCTATGTTGTGACTGTGACTTCTGCCATTGCGTCCAGGTGTAACACACATGCCATGTACTGTCGGGGGGGTCCCGGGGGGGGGGTGCCTGATGTCTCCCAGCAGTGCCCTGAGACAGGAGGGGTGTGTGCAGAGTCCTCCCAGCAGTGCCCTGAGACAGGAGGGGTGGGGGCCTATCACTCACAGCAGTGCCCTGAGACAGGAGGGGTGGGGGCCTATCACTCACAGCAGTGCCCTGAGACAGGAGGGGTGAGGGCCTATCACTCACAGCAGTGCCCTGAGACAGGAGGGGTGTGTGCAGAGTCCTCCCAGCAGTGCCCTGAGACAGGAGGGGTGTGTGCAGAGTCCTCCCAGCAGTGCCCTGAGACAGGAGGGGTGTGTGCAGAGTCCTCCCAGCAGTGCCCTGAGACAGGAGGGGTGGGGGCCTATCACTCACAGCAGTGCCCTGAGACAGGAGGGGTGGGGGCCTATCACTCACAGCAGTGCCCTGAGACAGGAGGGGTGGGGGCCTATCACTCACAGCAGTGCCCTGAGACAGGAGGGGTGGGGGCCTATCACTCACAGCAGTGCTCTGAGACAGGAGGGGTGGGTGTGATGCACAGTGTGAGCCTTGATCATTGATTGTGACATTGCCATCATTCCACCTGTGTACCCACTGTGGCACATACTGCTTTTGCCCTCACCAGGGGATGATGTCCCTATGACAAAGGTGCAATGCGTTGGCTGCATGACATGCCTTGTTGTAACCAGCTAATTTGTACCCATATGTCTCTCTGTGACATGTGGCTGGTGTATTGATGTGGTGTCACTTGTTCCTCCTCACAGGTAGGCGCCACTGCCAAGGAGCAGATCTGGCTGACCGCCGTCAGTGCCGTGAGGGGTGTGGATGGTCGGAGGCGGAGCCTGCCCCAGGTGAGGAAACGCTGGCAGGATATCCGGTGCTGGACGCGGAGGATTGCACGGCTCCTGCTGGGGGACTCACCTGAGAGCCACAAGAACCGCGGCCGCCGCCGTCTGAGCCACCTCCACAGGCGTGTGCTGCCGGTGGTCTTTCCAGACCTGGAGAGGCGCTTACAGGCGATGCAGCAGCCGGAAGGGGGTAGGTACATGTGTGTTTGTTGTGTGTCACCGGCATTTGTAAGGGCACAGTAGCATGAATTCACTGGCAGGGTTTAAAGGTGCTGTGCAGATCCTGTTTGCCCCAGTATAGCGCTGTGCCCCTGCCACCCTTCCCCTACTTGCAATGTGTTCCCTGGTCTGTGTGTAGTCACTCCTTCACAAGGTAATGTAGGCTGGCGCTTTGTCCACGAGAACAATGACTGTAGCATCATGTGTGGGGGTGGTGTGTAACAGGTTGTGGGACCTTGCCTGTGCACTGTCAAGTTCACTGCATGTGGGTTCCATGTCAGTTGGCACTGATGCTGACTCCAGACATGGGAGTTGGTCTCTCATGTGTCATGCCTTACAGCGCGCATGTCCTATGTAGTGGCCTGTGACATGATGTGCATGAGTGTGCGATACACATAGTGCAGGGATGGTGACGTGTGTTGCAGTCATTACCATTCAGTAGCATGTAGTTGCGTGCCCACTACTGTCCCCTGGGGCACCTTTTCCTCAGTGGTGTATGTGTCATCATAAACGTGGCCAATCTCAGTGTCCACAGCGTAGGTTGTGCTCTGTGCCATTGTCCCCTGTCACCATGTATATAGACGTGCTATTTTGTACAGGTGTCCACTGTGCAGCCTGACCTGATTGTCCTTCTTCATACTCACAGTTGCCAGTGCCTGTGTGTCTTTTTATACTCATCTGAGGATGGGCACTGGTACCTCATTATTTGTACAGGCGCACCTTGGCTGTTTGGCGTCCAATCTTGCTTTTTGCCTGCCCCTGTGTGTATCACCCAGACTATGAGATGTTGGTGCCACCTGTGTCACAACAATTTGCCTCGTGTAGGGTCTTGTTTGGGCGGGCAATGCCTATGTGTTAACTCCTGATTTCCACTTGCTGGGTCTGGGCAGTGTGTGATGTGTCTGGACACACACGCAATGTGCAGTGACCGAGTCATGTTGTGCATGTTTTCAGCATTACCTATGCAGCATGTGTCTCAAGTTCATGGATATGCTCCCTGGTCATCGGTATTTTCGCCAACGCTGTGTGGTGTAGATGCAGTGCTGGATTGTCCCCAGGGCCTGGGTGCTATGTCAGACTCCGTTTCCTGTGTTTAGCTATTGTCTCATGCTCTCCATGGTATTTCAGTGGCATGGTGGCTCAACCAACTGTGTGTTTCATGCCCTACATCGGTACCCTGTTCAGTAGATGTTAGGGATCTTCCTTTTCAGGCCATGCAATGTTACCTATGTAGATTGGACTCATGTGACAGATGTGTACAGGTGTCTGATTAATTTCTGTCTCTCCACCCTGCCCACAGCATCGTCGGGGGACACAGAGGGAGACATGGACACAGACCAGGCGGAGGGACCGAGCACCAGTGCCAGCCGTGACATCGGGTCTGGCACATCGAGTGGGACAGAGGCGGAGGAGAGTGTGGCCGAGGACCTGTCGACTGGCACATCAGACTACGAAGCTGACAGGTCCGAGGAGGATGTCTCCGAGTGGGCGGAGGCTGCACCAGCAGCTGACAGCGGAACAACACCTCGCACCGCCCCCTCAGTTTCCACCAGCCGCCTCCCACTTGCTCGTGTCCCTTCCCAGCGTGCCCGGTCACAGCATGTCTCCTTCCTGCCAGGCACCGCACCCCCTGCCCCTGTCTCCACTGCTGCCGCCAATGCAGAGTCTGTGGACATCCAGCGGCAACTGCAGGTTGGTCAGGCTGCGATCCTTAATGTCCTCCATGCCCACGGCAAAACCCTTACCAACATCGAGGCTTTCTTGGAGGGCATTCATTCATCGCAGGCTGACCAACGCAACTTGCTGAGGTCCATAGACTCCACACTGACTGCAGCAGTGGGTCTCCTGCAGCGCGACCTCCCCCCACCTACCCCTGCCCCATCCACACTTCCCACTCCCATGCCTGTCCCACGTACACCCAGACGTCGGCATGCACCCACATCAACGGACACGGGCACCACACCAGCAGGGAAGGTCCACCGCACTCCTCCTGACACGCACACACAGGGTGAGGTAGGCACACCCACTGGGTCGGGGGGCAAACGTGTGACACACAGCCATAGTGGGAGTCCGCATTCCACCCAGTCCACTCCCTCCAAATCCCCTCCCCTCAGCTCTCCTGGCCACATCTCCCCCAAGGACTCCTTCATGGCCGCTCTGTCCCTGAGCCCCACAGTTACACCACCACGCAAGCGGTCAAGGAGGTCCCCGGTCAGGGTGGTTGAGTCTCCCCCCCTGTCTCCACCCTCCCCCGGTGGCGCTGCGACCCATCCCTCTGACCCCCCCCTCCTTGGGGCCTGAGGTCCCTTCGGGTGCAGGGGACTCCCTGGAGGACCTTGCAAAGGTGTGTAGTGCCATCCTGGCCTCCGCCTTTGGCACTGACCCACCCCCTGTGGTGGAGTCCTCCATCCCTGCACCCACAACGCCACCCCTTTGCCCTGATGTCCCTGCGGTGCCTGTTGCTTCCCCCCCCCCTGATGCCCTCACCAGTGTGGAAGACGATGCCATTTGACTGTGCAGGCAAGGTAGGGGACACGCATCCCACTGTGTCCCCCATCCAGCTGAGAATCATTGACTGCCCTATGGGCTTTGTGAAGATTGAACTGCCTGCGATCCACGGACATTGTGCTCATGCTGAATAAAGCTTAATTTTGTTTTCATTATCACACTACTGCTATGCTGGTGTTGGTGTTGGTGGGGCTGCTACATGGTTTTGGGTGGTGTGTAAGGGTTTGGGTGTGTGGGATATGTAGTAGTGTACTGCTCATTGGTGGGACCCTGTGATCTGTGTGCCATCACAAGGTGTTGGCTAACTTTCTTTGTTCATGTAAGCAGTTACTGCATGGTGCACTTGTCCCAGGGTGTATTCCTTCCTCTGTGTACCCAGCTTTCTTCCCTGCAGGGTGTTCCCAATGTTTAGCGCAGAGCTGTGTCTACATGAGCTGTGTGTGTGACGGAGCCCTTCTACTTTGGCCATGCATGCAGGGCCATGTCTCCACCTGCAACAATCGTGGCATCCTTGGTGATCACTGTACTTGTGTGTGGAGTCTGTTGACATGAGTTCATGGGGACATGTTTCCTTGTAGCCAGTATGCATGTGGATAATTCTGGCCTCACACACATGTGTTACACCCCTCCTGTCTCAGGGCACTGCTGTTAGTGATAGGCACCCACCCCTCCTGTCTCAGGGCACTGCTGGGAGGACTCCACACCCACCCCTCCTGTCTCAGGGCACTGCTGGGAGTGATAGGCACCCACCCCTCCTGTCTCAGGGCACTGCTGGGAGGACTCTGCACCCACCCCTCCTGTCTCAGGGCACTGCTGGGAGGACTCCACACCCACCCCTCCTGTCTCAGGGCACTGCTGGGAGGACTCTGCACCCACCCCTCCTGTCTCAGGGCACTGCTGGGAGGACTCCACACCCACCCCTCCTGTCTCAGGGCACTGCTGGGAGGACTCCACACCCACCCCTCCTGTCTCAGGGCACTGCTGGGAGTGATAGGCACCCACCCCTCCTGTCTCAGGGCACTGCTGGGAGGACTCTGCACCCACCCCTCCTGTCTCAGGGCACTGCTGGGAGGACTCCACACCCACCCCTCCTGTCTCAGGGCACTGCTGGGAGGACTCTGCACACACCACTCCTGTCTCAGGGCAATGCTGGGAGTGATAGGCACCCACCCCTCCTGTCTCAGGGCACTGCTGGGTGGACTCTGCACACACACCTCCGATTTCAGGATATGTACGCTTGGAACATACACGGTGGGGGTACGCTCAATGCATTCGAGGTGAGGGTACGAGTCTACTTACACTGGTGTGGTGGGGGTATGCTCCATGCATACGCGGGTGAGGGTACGGGTCGTACTTACACTGTTGGGGTGGGGGGTACGCTCCATGCATACGCGGGTGGGGGTACGGGTCGTACTTACACTGTTGGGGTGGGGGGTACGCTCCATGCATACGCGGGTGGGGGTACGGGTCGTACTTACACTGTTGGGCTGGGGGGTACGCTCCTTGCATACGCGGGTGAGGGTTCGAGTCGTACTTACACTGTTGGGCTGGGGGGTACGCTCCTTGCATACACGGGTGAGGGTTCGAGTCGTACTTACACTGTTGGCATGGGGGGTGCGCTCCATGCATACGCGGGTGGGGGTACGGGTCGTACTTTCACTGTTGGGCTGGGGGGTACGCTCCATGCATACGCGGGTGGGGGTACGGGTCGTACTTACACTGTTGGGCTGGGGGGTACGCTCCTTGCATACGCGGGTGGGGGTACGGGTCGTACTTACACTGTTGGGGTGGGGGGTACGCTCCATGCATACGCGGGTGGGGGTACGGGTCGTACTTACACTGTTGGGCTGGGGGGTACGCTCCTTGCATACGCGGGTGAGGGTTCGGTCGTACTTACACTGTTGGGCTGGGGGGTACGCTCCTTGCATACGCGGGTGAGGGTTCGAGTCGTACTTACACTGTTGGCATGGGGGGTGCGCTCCATGCATACGCGGGTGGGGGTACGGGTCGTACTTTCACTGTTGGGGTGGGGGGTACGCTCCATGCATACACGGGTGGGGGTACGGGTCGTACTTACACTGTTGGGCTGGGGGTACGCTCCTTGCATACGCGGGTGGGGGTACGGGTCGTACTTACACTGTTGGGCTGGGGGGTACACTCCTTGCATACGCGGGTGAGGGTTCGAGTCGTACTTACACTGTTGGCATGGGGGGTGCACTCCATGCATACGCGGGTGGGGGTACGGGTCGTACTTTCACTGTTGGGCTGGGGGGTACGCTCCATGCATACGCGGGTGGGGGTACGGGTCGTACTTACACTGTTGGGCTGGGGGGTACGCTCCTTGCATACGCGGGTGAGGGTTCGAGTCGTACTTACACTGTTGGCATGGGGGGTGCGCTCCATGCATACGCGGGTGGGGGTACGGGTCGTACTTTCACTGTTGGGGTGGGGGTACGCTCCTTGCATACGGGGTGGGGGTAGGGTCCGTACATATCCGTGCCCACGCTATGTGATGCTTGTGCGGCCCGTACCCAGGCCTTTGCCACGTGGGTGCGATCCGTCCCGCCATTGTTGGGGTGACGTGTGTGGGCGTGGTCCGACTCGTACCCACGCTCTTCAGGCGTGGGTACGGGACGTACCTGTCTGGTTGTGTTGCCGGTTCGCGTGGTGACGGACTTCCGTTGTGGCGGTCGCTGGCTTATCAGGACACGCCCCCACCCCCTCGTGGTGACCAGGGCATGGGAGTCAGGTATGTCCAGGCCATGTGTGGTGTGTGACTTATGTGGTTGTTTTGTGGCCAGCCCTGGTCCTGCCACCCCCACCCCACCCCACTTTCCCCCCTCCCTTAGTTATTCTGACCTTCTGCGGCGTCTGCGTCGTAACCTGTAGAGGAGGTGGACTGCTATGAGGGCAGGGATGACTCGTAGGTTCGGGTCCATGTCTGTCCGTCGCGTACTGGTACTCCTTGCTCGCGTCGTCCTGTCGCGTACGGGTCCTCCTTGATCGCGTCGTCCTGTCGCGTACGGGTCCTCCTTGGTGGCGTCGTCCTGTGTGTCCGTCACGTACTGGTCCTCCTTGTTCGCGTCGTCGTCTGTCCGTCGCGTACTGGTGGTCCTTGTTCGCGTCGTCCTGATTTCCCGGCAGTTTTTGGCTGCCGCAAAATATTCGCCGTGCGGGGTGACGTCGGTGCGAATCGTGATTCCTGGGTCGTGAATGGCTGGCTGCGAGCGTCCCGACGTCAGGTCGGCGCTTTCCCGGATCGCATTGGTTGGTGTTTTTTGGTTCGGTCGGGCTTTTTTACGATTCGTACGGTAATGGTGTACCCGTGCGAATCGTGATTCCTTGTTTGTAAAAATTGACGACCGGGTACGCGTCGGACGGAGATTATGCTCCGTCCGACGGTTCGTACCCGGTTTTTACCGGATCGTGATCGGCACCCAAGTGTAGTTGTATATATATTAGTTATATTTGGAAATGTTATGTGTTAGAGTTGCGTGTTGTGTTTTTACGTGTTTTTAACGTTGTGTAGGCATGTTTTGAGAGTTAGGTTTAAGGTGTTTATTGTATATTTAGAACTGTTTTAAATCTAGTACTATTGTTAGTAAGTGTTTATGTGTTGTTTTATGTGGGTGGGAATGTATGTTGCTTTGTTTTTATACTTTCTTTTCTAGGTTCTTCGTTTCGGATGGAGTCGTTTTTTTTTTTTAAAGAAGTGTGTGTTCATTTTATTGAACAATATTTTTTTACACTTCTTTAAATGTTTCGGTTTTCATGGATCGTTTTTTAATAATTTTAACTATTTTCGGGTTTTTTATGGTTTTTCGAAGGATATTTGGTGAATGGATTATGGATTTAATCGACAGTTGTATTTTTGCATTTTTTTTTGGGAACCTTTTTTTTTTATGTTTGGATTGTGTAAGCAGGAAATGGATTTTTACGAGTTTGGAATAAACTTGGTAAGTTAATTTATTATTATTTCTTGTGGGTGGGTATTGTTTAATATTATTGTTTATTTTTATTTTATTACAAATATTATTAATGTGTGTTAATATATTTTTAACAATCGCCACAAGGAATCGCCTCACAGGATGCGCTGCATGAAAACGCCAGAGACGAACACGGACCCAGGAATAGGTGCTCTTAATTTTTTATTTTACTCCGTAACCTGCACCACCGCCATGACGCGTTTCGACCTACTGGAGGCCTTGGTCACATGACGCTAACAAAGGAAGCCTGAGTATTTAAAGTGCAAGTGCGTGGTAACGTGACATCAAATTCATGAACATAGACAACAGATTTAGGCGTCGTAGTTTTGATAATCAAGGTCAACATTTTGCTTGCGATACGAGAATTAGTTGTAATACATGTAAAATACATATTATACCCCTACAAAACAACAATATCAACAAAAGGTCTCTGGAAGAAATAAACAACGATAGATGAACTTGTCTAAATCAATAGACACGAAATTAGGGGACACCAAGTAAATAGGGAGCACAAAAAGTAGAGAAAATATTTACATTAAAAATAGTTTTAAACAGCTGATATATAGACTCAAAATAAGGTTGTAAACATATTTGTAAACATTTTTTCACCTTAAAACCACGCCATTCCACATTTTTTAGTTTACGTGTGAACCCAACAAGAATTAAAAAAACTGAATTCATGTCGGATCAAATGAGTTGCTGCCTGTAACTGGTTAAATCCATTCCAATTCACATTAAACTAAGCCCCACTAAACAAAGGAAAAGGGATTATCCGCTTCACTTCCTGAGACCTTCTGAATATGGCTACGTTCAAGAAAGTATTAAAAGTGCAATCCGAAAAAAACCAACATCTGGTTTCTTAAGGAAAACAAAAAAGAGGAGACAGAAAAAAAGTGATGACTACTGTTCTAAATAAAAGGAAAAAACCTGAGGAAAGGTACAACGACACTCTACAGTCATGTAGAATCCGAACACAGGCGCGGAATAAATACTATAACATGCTGTACAGGATAGTTAAACAAGACAGATGTGGCGAAGGCAAGGGTTAAAGCCAAGTGTAGAAATCCTCGCTAGCATTTAACCCGTTAGGTACTTTGGAGTCTAGCTCCAAAATGTACCGCGTCTCTAGTTTTCTGAGGATGGCTTCCCGATCCCCCCCATGTCTCAGTGGAGGCACCGAGTCGATCACAAAGTAGCTAAGGTCTTTAAGGTTGCTATTATGTTTGTCACCAAAATGTCTTGCTACGGGGTATGATATGTCATGATTCGTGATCGCCCTCATGTGCTGGAGTATACGTTTGTGTGCCTGCAATTTGGTGCTGCCAATATATTGCAGGCCACATGTACACTCCAGCACATAAACCAGAAAATCTGTCCTGCAAGTTAGTTTTTTAGTAATCCTACAGGGTGAGTTGGCAAATGGAGAAGAATAGGTAGTGGTGCTTCTGCCCAACGTGCAAGCCTTGCAAGAGGAACATTTAATAAATCCCTTGCTAGCTTGTAACCAGTTGCTGGTGTTACTGCTCAATTCAGGACTGCTCTTTACTAGCATGTCACTCATGGACCGAGCTTTCCGAAAGGTTACAGCGGGGGCATTAGGCATATTACTACCTATTACTGGGTCAAAGCGAATCAACGACCAATTTTTCTTGAAGATCTTGCGCAAACAATGATGTTGACGACTATAGGTCAAAATCAATCTGGGGGCATCATTTTGGATGGATGTCAAACTAGAGGCCTCGCTGGAGATGGAATCGCTATTCCTGGTGGTCGGGGTAAGGTCTCTAGGTTTGGACCTGGTACGTGCCAATGCTTTGTCAATCACTGCCGGGGAATAACCCCTTGCTAAGAACCTCAATTTACTCTGTTCCTGGGCTAAAGTGCAATGTTCATCCGTGCTGCAAATGCGTCTAATGCGCAACATCTCCCCGTAGGGGATGCTACGTATAAGATGTTCAGGATGATGGCTAAGAGCATGCAGCACGGTATTGCCCGCGGTTGCTTTGCGGAACAGCTTTGTGTGTAGATTGCCCTCAAGAACAAAAACCTCCACATTTAGAAAGCTAACTTGAGTTTGGCTAATCTGAGCCGTAAATTGTAGGTTAAGTCGGTTGACATTGATGGCCTGAATAAACTCCAAGGCCGAAGTTTTAGACCCCTTCCAAACCACAAAAAGGTCATCTATATAGCGAAGCCAAGTAATGATGTTATTAGACATGGCTTCACTAAACTCAACTTTGAGGACTTGCTCTTCCCACAAGCCCATGTGTAGACACGCGTAGCTCGGGGAAAAGCAAGCCCCCATAGCCACACCTCTTAGTTGTTGGAACACTGAATTTTGGAATAGAAAAAAGTTATTATTGAGACAGATGTTAATCATATCCAAAATCATCTTACAGTGGTCCATCATATACATTGGCTCAGTTCTCAAAAAGTATTCAACCGCTTTGATCCCATCATGATGGTGAATACTGGTGTATAAAGCGGTAACATCCAGCGTGATCAACCAGTATTCATCCTGCCACTCAATGTCATTGATCTTCCTCAAGAAATCGTTAGTGTCTTGTATGTACGAAGTTAGTCCCTTCACGTGCTTCTGTAGGAAGAAATCGACGTAGAGCGACGTGTTCTCCAAGATACTCCCCCTGGCCGAGATGATGGGCCTTCCAGGGGGTTTAACTGTGTTCTTGTGTATCTTTGGAATAAGATAGAAAACCGGCATGATGGGATGGTTGACTTTCAGGAATTTGAATTCCTCAGTGCTGAGAAGACCAGTACTTTTCCATGCCAGAAGTTTGCTATAGAAATCGCCCCATGTAGCTTTGACCGCCTTCCAATCACTTCTCTTGTAGCATGACCTGTCATTAAGATGCAAAAGGGCCTCATCAACATACAATTTTCTTGGCCACAAGACGACGTTGCCTCCCTTATCCGATTGACGGACAATGATATTGTCATCACTTTGGATCTTCTTCATCAGTTGTCCATACCCATGGTTCCAATGCTGTTGGGTATGCCGAACACCTTTAACTGATTTCTGTAAAGATTTCAATTGGCAGGTAACCATTTCATTGTATGTTTCTATATTGTCATGGACCATGATGGGACTAAAAGTGGACTTCGGTTTAAATGGTGTTATGCCCGGTTTGTTGGTAATGGGAGCAACATCGATTTGTGATAGATTATCAACACGGCCCTCTTCTTGTAATAACTGGAGGTCACAAAGAAGATTGTAGTCACCCACCGTACCTACTGGAGGACTGGAGGGGGTGACCAATGTTGCACTTTGTGTTTTAGTAGCTTTGTCTTTGTTCAGTTCAAAAAACTTTCGAAGCTTTAACTTACGTATGAATTTGTAAGTATCTATGCGAGTTTGTGCATAGTTAAAGTTATCCGCTGGACAAAAAGAAAGGCCGAGGGCAAGGATTTTTTCTTCATTGGCACTAAGTTGCATGTTGGTGAGGTTGATGACAGCGAGGGGTTTGGAAGTATCATTCAATGTTTGCGAGTCCAACGCTTCTGACCTCTCCTGTTGTAGTTCTGCGGTCTTTGACCGCTGTTTGATCTTTCGGTGTTTCCTGCGTTCCCTTCGCTTGATGTTGTTACTCCTGCCATTCTTGTATTCTGCACACGAGGCCTTAAGGTTTGGCGTCTGTCGTGTCGAAGGCAATCCATCTCTTGCGCCGGGGTAAGCCTTGTAAACCCCAAATCTTTACTCGTTGAGGTTTGTTCATTTTCTGATTCACTACCGGGAATAGAGCTGAGATCAGAAACGGAGGATGATGACTGTGCCCCAATTGTATTATTGACAATATGTATAAATATGTTACACACAGTAATTATTTTTGTAATAAGATAAATATATTTTCTGTGTTTTATATTATTGAAAATGAGTAATTAGTCATTTATTTGTATTGGTCTTTTAAAGAAGTGTTTTAGCTATGATGTTTAGGTATTCTAGGCCTTTGGTAGTAGGGTACAATTTTACTTGTTGCTCTAGATATTTATACATTTGTTTAGTTTGTTTTGAGGTTTTTGGAGTTAGCTGAGTTATGGATTGTTCCATTCGGAACTCTTGATAACTCTGTTCTTTTTGTAGGCATGATATAAATCTTTCTAGTGTTGGTTTTGTTCTGCCTGTTGATTGTAGGAAGGCGTTATGCCATCCTTCAACTGCGTTATTAGTTTTGGATTCTCCATTTAATGTGCTTCTGTATACGTTCCACCAGGGAATTAAGAATTTAGGGTTTCTTCTGTGGCCAGATCTATGTAGTCTGCCTACCCATGTATCTTCGAAATAGTCCAATAGTGAACTTAGTTTTTCTTCATTTTGTTTGTAGAAGGCGCTGTCTATTAAAATGTTGTAATGTTCTGTTACGTCTATGTCAGGTACATAAGCTAGTGCTATGAGTTTTTTTATTTGATATGCAAAAGCTGAATTAGTTGCATATTCAATGCTTAGGGCTGATTTTTGCATGTGTCTCCATAGGCATTGATTAAAATGATAGTAACAGCCTTGTATGGAGGTATGGGGGTGTGTTTTTAATATGGTATTAATCATTGCATGTTCAAAATCTAGGATTATTTTTTGTGGGGAAAAGTTATTTGTTTTTTGTTTTATTGTATTTAATAGTTCAGTGTATGTGGAGTTATGTTTGTTTGGTAATAATGTGTAAATTAATGGTATATTGCAATTGTGATATAGGACATGTATTGTATATAGTTGGAAAAAGGGTTTGGGACATATGGTAAAAGTCCCATCCATCATCCAGTTCTGTGATTCTTGTAGTTTACAGAGATTATTAGCTGTTCCAAATATTATTATTCTTTTGTCATTGTTTTTATTATCAAAAATGACAAATGGTTCTTTGTTTAAAGTTATACTTTGTTCTGGTCTTAGAATAATTTCACTATATGTGTGAGGAATTGGGGTTGAAGTAGTAGTGTTTTTTTTAGTACGTGCTATAGTTCTTTTGAGTGAAGTTACAGATGGCATTTGTGTAGTAGCAGTTTTAGGAATTTTGGGAAGCTGCTCTTTTAAAATTACACTTGTAGGTTTTTGAGAACTTGTGCTAGCTTCCTTTATAGTTTCTAAAGCAGATCTGACTTCTATTTCAGTAATGTTTGGTGGGTGGTTATGTTCTCTAGTGTACAGTACTGTTGTTTGTCGTGTTGTAGCACGCCCATAGCACTTATTAGAGTAGTATTTAGTGCATTTCCAGTTAACTTTTAAACCATACACTTTTTCCTGTGTGTAAGTGTATCCCATATAGCATAGTAACATTTTTCCCTTCTGGCTTGTTATGAATTCAGCTCCTTCAGTCATTTTGATGTAGCTTTATCTATGAAAAATATATATTATAGTTATTATATATGCTGTTGTATTAATTTTCTGTAGAAAATAAACAATATTTAGTTACTATATACTTACAAAGTTGGTTTTGATGTGTTTGAGTAGAATGCTTTTTATTCTTTATTTGTGGAATTTTCTTCTAGTATTTTCTTTCTCTGGAAAAGAAAAGTAAATGTGTTTTAATAACTGTTTCTATATTTTTATAGGGAATGGTTAGGGGATTTGTAATTGGGATTTAATTAGGGTGGTATTTTAATCTATTAGTTGTTTTTTGGTTGTGAAATACTTACTTTTTAGTTGTATCTTTTTTGGTGCTGTTCTGTATTTTCTTAATTTCTTTTGGAGTTTCCTGTAGTGAAAACATGAAATAGAAAGAAGACATTTATTTAGTTATAGTGTATGTATATTGTAATTACAATTTATTAGATTTGAGTCTTAATGAGTATAATATAGTTAACTTACTTTTGATAGTTTTCAATATTTGCTCTATGTTGATTTCCTTATATCTGCAGTTGCAATCCAGTAGATTTTCTTCTTCATTCAATTTCGTTTTTTTGGTTCTGGACTGTGAATGAAGTTGAACTTCTTTTTATAGTGCTTCGGATGTTGTAATCTGTGTTTTATTGGTTAGTTTGAATTAGGAGTGTTTTTATTGGTTAGTTCGAATTTGGTTTTTTTTTATTCTGGTAGTTAGTTTCCTAATAAGGGAAACGCTAATTAGTCGTTTTGTGGCTTATTATTCTATATGTATTTTTCGAAACATTATATTATGTATTGTATGCATGAATTGATAAAGTATAATTTAATAATATAGTTGTTTAATGTAGGAAGGTTGTTAGTAATCTTTTAGTAAATAGTTTAAGATTAATTTTGTGTAGAGTTAAAAGACATTATTTGGTGTTTATGTTGTTTGATTTTAGGTTTTAATTGAATGTTATATAGTCGATATTAGTAAAATGGAGATATTTTAGTGGTCGATATTTTAGTTTACGATATTTTGTAATGAAGTATATGTATGTTACTGAGCGTCGATATTTCAGGATTTCGATAACTGTGTTTGCGATATTTTGTGTACCTATATTTATGTAGTTCGATATTGTGTGTTCGATATTTTTGTAATGTTTTAAATAAGTATGTGATGTCGATAATAATATGATCGATAATTTTGTATCGATATATTTGTAGGTCGATTTTTTGTCTTTCGATATTGTGTCAGTGATTCAACTTTAACATGCATGAAACCTATGGTTTTTTCAGTGAATTTCAAAGGTTTTTTAAATGCTAATTCCTATCTATAACTTAGCTCTGAAGATATCATGTTTAATGATTTTGATTGGATTTCTATATTTTTCAAATTCAGTGTGTCAATTTCATTAATTATCTTTTTTTTAAAATACTTTTTTATCACCATTTTTTAAACTTATTTTTTCAATTAATTCTTTTAAAAATTAAAAAATGTTATTTGAACTTTATGGGTTTTACAAACATGTTTTTATATATTTTTCAAAATATATTTTTAACTATATGTTCAAAACTGTATTTTATATATATTTTTCAATGTTTTTGGATCCGCGCACCCTATGTGCACCGTTCTCGATCCCTACGCGATAGCATCCTTGCATGGTACGAGTTGGGTACTTGTTTAGTGCGCGATCGCAATGCGACAGGTATGCGACTCCCAGCCTATACGCGACACGTTCGATGTACGTAACGCGACATTTATGCGCTTCCGCGATGCGTCATCTGCATCTATGACGCGGTAGGTGCGCGGATCCCGCTAAGTATTTAACATTTAAAAAAACATATGTATGTATTTCATGTGAATATTAATTGAAGACAAACTCTAAACTAGTCTTAAAACTAATATATTTTTACATCTAATCCTATCATTTTTTTAAATTCAATTTTGCGGATGCGTGCTGGGTGCGTGCTGCGTAAGCGCAGGGTGCGCGGATCCCATGTGACCTGCAAAAAAAGAGATTTGATTGGTTCATTACACTTCCTCTTCTAACTATTGAAAGACCCCACCCATTTCAATCATTCTTCTTTGACCTTCTTTAGAGCACCATCTCTTTGGAGAGAAGAAGATTTTTTAGACTAAGGTGCCAATTACGATCCGGTAAAAACCGGGTACGAACCGTCGGTCGGAGCGTATTCTCTGTCCGACTCGTACCCGGTTGTAAAACATTACAAACATGGAATTACGATTCGCACGGAAACACCATTTCCGTACGAATCGTAAAAAACACCGACCGACGAAAATATGCATACGAATGTGATCCGGGAATGCTGCGACGTGACGTCGGGACGCTTCTAGGCAGCGTTTCACGACCCAGGAATTAAGATTCGAACCGACAGCAGTCCGGACGGCAATATTTTCACGGCACCCAAAAAGTGCCGCAAATGCGAAGTACGGCGCGAAACGACCAGAGTAGGTGGCCCGGTAAGCGCCGTACCCCCCCCAGCCGCCGCATGTACGCGCCGTACCCCCCCTGCCCCCGCATGTACGCGCCGTACCCCCCCCAGCCCCCGCATGTACGCGCCGTACCCCCCCCGCCCCCGCATGTACGCGCCGTACCCCCCCAGCCCCCGCATGTATGTGTCGAACCCCCCGTGTATGTACACCCGAGTACGTGTCGAACCCCCCCGTGTATGTACACCCGAGTACGTTCGAGTCGTACCCCCACCCGTGTATGTACACCCGAGTACGTGTCGAACCCCCCCGTGTATGTACACCCGAGTACGATCGAGTCGTACCCCCACCCGTGTATGTACACCCGAGTACGTGTCGAACCCCCACGTGTACGTACACCCGAGTACGTTCGAGTCGTACCCCCACCCGTGTATGTACACCCGAGTACGTGTCGAACCCCCCCGTGTATGTACACCCGAGTACGTTCAAGTCGTACCCCCACCCGTGTATGTACGGTGTGTACCCCCAGCACGTAGCGCCGGGGGTACGCACCGTACATACACGGGTGGGGGTACGACTCGAATGTACTCGGGTGTACATACACGGGTGGGGGTACGACTCGAACGTACTCGGGTGTACATACACGGGGGGGTTCGACACGTACTCGGGTGTACATACACGGGGGGTTCGACACGTACTCGGGTGTACATACACGGGTGGGGGTACGACTCGAACGTACTCGGGTGTACATACACGGGGGGGTTCGACACGTACTCGGGTGTACATACACGGGGGGTTCGACACGTACATGCGGGGGCTGGGGGGGGTACGGCGCGTACATGCGGGGGCTGGGGGGGGTACGGCACGTACATGCGGGGGCTGGCGGGGGTACGGCGCGTACATGCGGGGGGGGGGTACGGCGCGTACCGGGCACCTGTTTGGACGTCTCCATGGTTGTTATAGGTGTTCGGTGCGGACGGTCTTTTAACCATACGGTTGTACATTCGGACGCCCGGGACGGATCGTGATTCCCCGGTCGGACTTCGCTTTTCACGTTTGTACGGTAAATCGTACGAGGACGTGACGGACACTTTTTCCGACCCGAGGACGTGTGGGGAATTATTCCCAATGCGATTCGTATGGTCTTTTTCCCATGCGAATCGTGATTGCCAGTTCGTACGGCACTTGTACGATTCGTACGGTAAAAAGACCGGATACGAGTCGCACGGGGAATTTTTTTACCGGATCGTGATCGGCACCTAAGTTTACACTTAGCTCTAACTTTTTTCAACCAAAAATGGCTCCAGGGCAGCAGGCATCACCTGCATCACCTCATACTTCTGAGGATGAATTTTTGCCGGAGGCACCACCCAAAAAACGTTTTTCTTCAGTGGTGTGGAAATGTTTTACTTTTCCAGAAGGGCAGAATAAGACAAATGCCACCTTGGTCACGTGCAAGATTTGCAAAAGAGTCATATCGAGAGGGGATCCTAACAAGAAATACTCTTGCGGCACGGCAAGTATGATGAAGCACAGGAGGACCCTTCATCCAAACAATCTTGCACGAGAAGAGTGCCGACGGATGAGAAACACTCCTGCTCCATCCACCTCATCGCAGCCAAGCACATCAAGAGTGCATCCATCAGCCCAAACCTTGGACATCTGTCCTCAATTTCAATTTTTAAAAGTGCTCTGCACTAAGTGTAATAAGACTTTGTGCTATGGTGAGCAGTCGATCGATCTGATCTGCCGTCGGCAAGAAAGTCACATTTGCTATTTTTTTTTTTTATTGTTCCCTGAAGTTCATTGTTTGGTTTCTCCTGTTTTTTTTTTTTTTTGCAGGAAAAACATAGGTACACAATGCAACGGCAATACATCTATAGTGTTATCAGAAGCATAGTCATCATAGAGATATACATCATCAAAACATGGCATTAAGTCAGCGAAACCCTCGAAGGCCAGTTAGGATACGCTCTGTGTTAAAAGTCTACACCAACACAGACATCGTTAATTAGAACAAGTTAGGTCAGTCTCCTAATATTCTACATGGTACACATTTCAGTCGCCTGTCAACATTGGGGAATGATTGATACCAGAAACACAACAACCTCCCATCTCTGCGCTACAACAATCCTCCATTCCCATAACCATAGCCCCCAGCCTTCTAGTGTGTTACCCCCCCTGCTTCTGTTCCATTGCCTCCTGCGGATGCTCAAGCAGATAACAGGTCAAGGGGGCCCATATGTTCCGCGGCCTGGAGGCACTGGGCAATAGCTCCGAGTATGTATCAAGCTGCTCCCGGCATGTCACACGATCAGTAATCCAGTCCTTAAATTTCGGGGCTCGGCCCCTACTCCATCGACAGGCCACCCTCCGCTTTGCCATCAAGAGCCCCAGTGCCACATATTTCCTATGTGCTGCCTGCATCGGTCTGACATACCCAAGCAACGCCACCAATGGTGTGGGTTCAATATGCGTATGCACCATATGAGTCAACGCCTCGAAGACCTGTCGCCAATATTCATTCACCTCAGGGCACGCCCACGCCAGATGCAGAACATCCGCTCCAGGGGTCTTACATCTGGCACAGCAATCCGACTCTCTCAACCGATATCTATACATCTTAACCGGCGTATAGTATAATCTATGTAGGTACTTATAGTGTATCATGCGGAGTCTACTGCTGGCCGTCACTCTCTCAGTCTGCAGACAGCAATACTCCCACTGCTCATCCGAAAGCGTCATGTTGATCTCTGTATCCCATTGCGCGCGAGAGAGTGGGTCAGCCATTCCCCTTTGGGTGTGTACTGTTCTGTAAATTAATGAGACTAGTCATGTGGCTGTCTTGCATTTCAACATTACATGCAGTGGGGCAAACGCCAGTGGTTCATTTGGGAAATTCGGAGTAATAGTTCGAATCCCCTGCCTCAGTTTGACATATAAAAAAGATCAAGTGGGGTTTGTTGCGAACCTTGTAACATCTGCTCTGCGGAGTGGAACTTCCCATCATGATACAAATCCCCCGACCTCTGAATATTCATACGTTCCCTGAACTTGTGGAACAGCGTCTCCTGCAGTAAAGGTAAATTCGGGTGATACGTGAGCGGCAATGAAGCTGCATACTGCATGGAGGTCTGTAAGATGCGCCCAATCTGGTGCCAAGCATTGATCGTACAGGTGACCGTAGTTGGTTTCTTATCCCTATGTGCAACCGGTTCAAATAGCACTCCATCAATCGGTATCGGTATCGGGTGCGCGAGCCAGTGCTCCACCGCCACCTGTGGCATATACCTGGGCTGCGTCACCCAGTACCAAGCATAGTGGGCTTGCGCGCTGAGATAATATAATTCAAAGTTTGGCACCCCAAACCCCCCTTGCGAGTATGGCCTAGTAAGTACATCCCATTGCAACCGCGGTTGCCGACCTCCCCAGATCAGTCGTGTCAGTTCCGACCTGAGTGTAGTAAAGAAATGTCTCCCCGGATAAAACTGAATATTTAGAAATAAGTAGAGTAATTGAGGCAGAATCACCATTTTAATCAAGGAGACCCGACCCTCCATGGACAGTGGGAGTGCGATCCATCGGGTCACACAGTCTGCCATTTGCGTTATTGCAGTACCATAGTTCAATCTCATAAGCTCGTCTCTGTCTCTCGTCACTCGTATCCCCAAATAGCGCAGCTCCTCATCACACCACTCTAAGGGGTAGTCCAACGCAAATTTATGCGTTGCCTGCGTCAATGGGAATATACTAGATTTGGTCCAATTAATATGAATCCCCGACAACTTCCCAAACACTATAAACTCCCGCAGTATCGGTTTCAAATTATCGTGGGGATTCCGGATATGTAATGTAATATCATCCGCGTATAGGGATATAAGGATCTGCCGCAGATTACAACGCAATGCCCTATCATTATGATGCTGTCGCAGTTTCGCTGCCAACGGTTCCACTGCAATGGCAAAGAGCAGAGGACAGAGTGGGCACCCCTGCTGGGTACCCCTCGTAATGGACAGTGGTGGTGGCGTGTGTCCATTTATGAGTATCCTGGCAACTGGTACGTTATACAGGAGTCTGATCCATGACAAAAAAAGGGGGGGGAAGCCCATTCGTAGCATTACTCCGAAGATATGATCCCACTCTACCGAATCGAATGCCTTAGTGGCGTCTAAGAATACAGCTGCGAGAGGTAAGTCAGGCGAGACATTGTTAAGAATAGCAAAAAGTGTCCGTAAGTTATGGGATGTTGCCCTTCCCGGTACAAAGCCGGACTGGTCCGGGAGTATCAAATTTTCAAGTAGCAGACTCAGGCGAGTGGCAATCAGCTTGGCCAGTATCTTGGCATCACAGTTTAGGAGGGAGAGTGGCCTATAGGAATCACACTGCCGGGGTGATTTTCCCAGCTTCAGCAGTGATACTATAAGTGCTTCCCTCATGGACGCAGGAAGGGAGCCTACTTCCAGCGATTCCTTGTAGACTTCTCGCAGGACGGAGGCCATAATATCTATATCCGTCTTATAAAATTCTATAGGGATACCATCCGTTCCAGTGGCTTTCCCCGATTGCATACTCATAATAGCCTCCCGAACCTCATCTAGCTCAAATGGGGCACATAAAAACTCTCGTTGCACATCGCTAAGCCACCCCAGCGTTACATCCCCCAAAAAGCCCTCCAGATCTAAATCATCCTTTCTGGTGGTGGTATACAATTGTCCATAATGTCTCATAAATGCACTAAGAATATTAGCTGTGTCTCGGTAAACCGCCCCCTCAAGTCCTTCAATCTCCAAGATATAATTTGAATAGCGCGGTTTCCTAACTGAGTTTGCCAACATCCTCCCCGGCCATTCACCCTCTCCATAGCAGCGGGACCTCCAGTATTTCCCCCGAAAGCGTGTCTCCCTCTCATCTGTAGCCATATACTCTGTGAGTGTGTCTCTGAATCGCGCCTGGACCTTGGCGGATGGAGTCAGAGTCATCTCCTCCTCCATCAGTTTCAGCTCCCTCTCCAGCCTATGTAGTGTGTTAGTGATATCCTTTAGCACCCCGAACCCCTTGGACATGCAGAACCCCCGCATTGTTACTTTAAATGCCTCCCAGATAATTTCTACGCTGTCCACTGAGCCTTTATTGCGGGCAAAGAACTCCCGTACCTCCTCCAGCAGCTCCTCCTGGAAGACCGCATCAAGCAGCATGGTAGCTTGCAACCGCCAGCTACCTCGCGGCAACCCAAGGTCTGTCGAGGACAACGTAAGCCGAACAGGGGCATGATCAGAGTATGTTCTGGCCATATGTTGCATCTGTGAGATCGCGGGGCCCAGCCCCCTAGACACTAACCAATAATCAAGTCTCGCCCAGGAGGCTGCCTGCGCTGTGTAATGTGTGCCCTCTTGCGAGCTCGGGTGTACGTGCCTCCAAGCATCTATTAATTGATATGCATCAATAGTGTCCCTGAGTACCCCAGCTGCCTTGGTGTAATGATGCGAGGCCGGATGTGATCTATCACACCTTGGGTTATACGTGATGTTAAAGTCCCCACCCCAAATAATGTGTTGGGAGCCCACCTCAAATATCTTGGCCCACAGCGCAGTAAAGAACGCCGGATCGTCCACATTTGGCCCATAGCAGCAGGCCAAAGTAACTGACACCGAACCCAGCCGCCCCCACGCTATGCAATATCGTCCCTGTACATCCCCTGCTGAACCCACAAGATGAATGGGCACCTGTCTTTTTATAAGGATAGCCGTCCCGCGTGCATAAGAAGAGTAGGAGGAGAAAATCCTGTGCTCCGCCCATTTGTTCGCAAACCCGCCTCCTGTAGCATGGCAATGTGTGCGTGATGCCTGTCTAGATAGGCAAGCAATTGTCGCCTCTTCTGCGCATCTCCCAGCCCCCGAACACTCCATGTGACGATATTCAAACTGCCAGCATCACAATCAGCCATACTCCCGACCACTAGCCATGCCCCGAATCACCATTCCAGCATTGTAGTGTATCCAACCTCCTACAATATCACATAGGACAATAGACAATCTGAGATGCTCAACTTCGAACTCGGTCCAACTCACCCCCAGCCCATTTCCATTAGCACCCTTTTGGGAAGTAGACATATTGAAACCAGTAGACTTCCCATTAGTCCCCGCCCCCTCCCACTGAAGCAGCCCCAACTTGCCAGCGACATAGTCCCTCCCTGCCCTCCCCAATCCCATCGCGTCAATTGTATATGCTACTACACGGATGTATGACGTTACAACGCACACTTTTACAACGCATGCACTTACAACGCATTTTTTACAACGCATAATCCATTACAACGCATGACATTACAACGCAGGACACTACAACGCATTTTTAAAAAATACCTTTACAACGCATTTCCATTACAACGCATACTACCTTTACAACGCATACCATTACAACGCATAATATTAAATTACATTTAAGGTAAGTATTAGATAGTATAGGGGTAAAAGTTACTTTTCTAACTCCAGGGGGTGCAACAGTAGGGTAAGTGTTGGATAGTATAGGGGTAAAAATTACTATTCTAACTCCAGGGGGTGCAACAGTAGGGTAAGTGTTGGATAGTATAGGGGTAAAAATTACTATTCTAACTCCAGGGGGTGCAACAGTAGGGTAATTGTTGGATAGTATAGGGGTAAAAATTACTATTCTAACTCCAGGGGGTGCAACAGTAGGGTAATTGTTGGATAGTATAGGGGTAAAAATTACTATTCTAACTCCAGGGGGTGCAACAGTAGGGTAAGTGTTGGATAGTATAGGGGTAAAAATTACTATTCTAACTCCAGGGGGTGCAACAGTAGGGTAAGTGTTGGATAGTATAGGGGTAAAAATTACTATTCTAACTCCAGGGGGTGCAACAGTAGGGTAAGTGTTGGATAGTATAGGGGTAAAAATTACTATTCTAACTCCAGGGGGTGCAACAGTAGGGTAAGTGTTGGATAGTATAGGGGTAAAAATTACTATTCTAACTCCAGGGGGTGCAACAGTAGGGTAATTGTTGGATAGTATAGGGGTAAAAATTACTATTCTAACTCCAGGGGGTGCAACAGTAGGGTAAGTGTTGGATAGTATAGGGGTAAAAATTACTATTCTAACTCCAGGGGGTGCAACAGTAGGGTAAGTGTTGGATAGTATAGGGGTAAAAATTACTATTCTAACTCCAGGGGGTGCAACAGTAGGGTAAGTGTTGGATAGTATAGGGGTAAAAATTACTATTCTAACTCCAGGGGGTGCATCAGTAGGGTAAGTGTTGGATAGTGTAGTGTAATATTATGCGTTGTAATGGTATGCGTTGTAATGGTAGTATGCGTTGTAATGGAATGCGTTGTAAAGGTAGTTTTTAAAAATGCGTTGTAGTGTCATGCGTTGTAATGTCATGCATTGTAATGGATTATGCGTTGTAAAAAATGCGTTGTAAAGGTAGTGCGTTGTAAAAGTTGCGTTGTAAAGGTTGTTCCCCCTTTTACACCCATCTAGGATGTGCATCGAACCGCCCCGGGGTGATTCCCGCTGGGAGCTTCTACTAGGTAGCCGCACAGTCACCTCTCGCCCCAAACAAAGCCTCCCCCGTAGGAAACATTCAGGCTCCAGGGGCCAGAGGGTGCCCCGTGATCAAAATCATTCGCTAAACTAGGTCAGCAGGCAGCAATAGTACTTAGCCTCAGTCTCGTCTCCTGCCGCAGCAAAAGTAGTATACATCAGGTCTCAAGAATGACCCCTCCGGGTCCACTTGCAGCAGCTCCCAGGGAGTCCTCCGCCGCTCCCTCCGACACCAGCCGCCGCGCAGCCAGCCCTCCTCCACCATTACGATTCGCTCTTTTCATTTGCTTAAGGAACTCTTCCACTTGGTTTGGCGCAGTGAAGAAATGTTGTTTTCCCTGATATGTCACTCTGAGGCGCGCCGGGTATAACAACGCATAGTCAATTTGCGCCTTTCGTAATTTAGCCTTGACCTCCATAAATTTACGCCTCTCCTCTTGAACCATAGGCGTAAAGTCAGGATAGATTGAAAAGGTATTCCCATCATACGTCAAAGCCTGTTTTCCTCTGGCGGCGCGCAAAGCCACGTCGCGGTCTCTATAGTTTAATAGTCTCGCAATGATCGGACGTGGATTGCCTTCTGGTGGTGGCCGTGGCCCCAGAGCTCTATGGGCACGTTCTACAATGAACTGGCTGGAGAATGCTTCCATGCCTACAGAGGATAATAGCAACATCTCTATATATTCCTCCATCCTTCCTACATTGGTGGATTCCGGAATTCCCAGTAAGCGTATATTGTTGCGCCTACTGCGCGCTTCCAAGTCCTCATTCTTTGCGGCGATGACCCGCAGCAGATTATCCATCCGGGCAAGCCGCGTGGTGTGGCTGGAGGTCGCATCTTCTGCTTCTGATATGCACCGTTCAGCTTCCGTTAGCCGCTCCTCATGCCCCTCGAGCTTGTGGACTATAGCATCCATCCTGGTCGACATGCGGTCTACCTTCTCAACCACAGTGACGAAGCCCTGCCGAATCTCCTGTAGAATACTCTGGACGTCGGTATCTGGTGCCACAGCTCCTTCCTGGGCCCCATTCCATCCCTCTTAAAGCGGACCTGCTTGCTGGGCCTGGGTCCCGCGTCGCACTGTCTCGAAATGCAGTTTCGGCTGCCTGGCATCCGTCTTACCCAAACTGTCTCTGAAGCGGTTTTACAGGCCGAGTGTCAACCAATCCCCGCCTCACCGTTCGCCAGGCCTCACTCCTATCTCCTGGCCCGCAGCCTTTCCTCGCCGCATATGAAGCTCACCAGTCCCGGCCACGCTCTTCTACCTCCGTCCCCAGTATTAACGCAGTCCACAAGTTCTCCTGACAATCCGCTCTGGTACGCCCCCTCGGCAAATCAATCGCAGGTCCTCCCCTCGGATCTCCAGTCTGCTCAGTTGATCCTGCTCCAATCAGGCACATATGCAGTTCAACTGCCACCACAATGCAGTCGCTGCCCGATGAGAAAGCCAAGTCGCGCTCCCAGAGGATGTGGAAGTCCGAATCACATATTGCCCCCTCAGCTGCCAACAGATCTTCTCCCTATTGCAATTGAGACAGGGTCCCCAGCAATGCGTACACCACCAGTCTTGTTGATGGGAGAAGCCTGTCTTGGCCGGGAGTCACCGCAGGCATTCAGTTCGCTAGCTCCAACAGCACCGCTTCGTAAGGCGCCTTTCGTTTCCGGGCCGCTCCTGGTGCTCAGCGCTACTCTGTGCCGGTACTCGATAATGCAGCAGGGGGGGGAGGGTCGATGCGTCCACTTCTCTGCCCCACACGTCCTCCGATCCCCGCACCGCGGCCGCTGCATAGCCGCAATCGCCAGGCGGATCTTCCGCTACCCGTCACTCACCGCCTCATTGCCCGGGTATGCCAGTGACGTCGTCAACGTTCTGAAGGTCCAGCACAGAGCCACAGACAGGGCACGGGACAATGGCGATCTCCTCTGCCTCAGGCACGGCCTTTCACTTCTTTTGCGTCCGACGTCCAGGCCACCCCCCGAGGCCTAACGCCTCGTGTGCAGCCGCGGCCTCAGGTACATCTGCCAGCCACCCGCAAGCCTCGCGGTGCTCTCCCGCAGCGTCCCGGCCACTCTTCCCAGCCGTCCAGCTTCGGATCCCTCAGCGCTATTATCACCAGATCCGCAACAAGGCTGCCTATAAGGTTCCTGCAGCCTTTGAGACAGGCTGACACTGCCGCCACTTCATTTGAGCAGGATTATTAGAGGATAAAGGCACCGGGCTGTGGGAGCCTCACTGCAGTGCGGCCATTCCGTGTGCGCGCCACCTAGAGCCCCATGTGTCTTGTTCTATGAGTATTAAGTGCAATCATGCACAACAACACTTACAGAACACCCTTACAAAACAAAGTGGTGTGCATGATGAGGTTATATTTACATGGAGTATAAAAAGTGCACAGAGTGCCTTTTCCTCTCTTTGTAAATATAAAAGAGTATCTTGCACAATAACTATGTTACAAAAAGTGACATATTTCCATTTTTAAATTTCCTTGCGAATGATAGAAGGTAAGCACAGAGTTTTGTTTGCAAAGATGTTCAAAGAAGAATGATTGAAATGATTGCGGTCCTTCAACAGCTAAAAAGGTGAAATATTATGAACCCATCAAATCTCTTTTTTTGCAGGTCACATGATATCTGATTATGGCCAGATTTCAAAACTACATAAACAGAGTATTTTTAGAAATGTGTTTCAACTTTGTAGCTTCTTGCAGGCGTCTTCATTCTGCATATTGAGACTTAGTTAAACTTACCTTCACAGTAATAGGAATAGGGATAAAAAATGGTATACATTTTTTACTGTTTTTCATTCAAATATAAATTCATATAAATTGCTTATTTTAAAATTTGGATCTGTGAAAGAAAAGGAAAAAAAAATTATAACATGTAATAATACATTTTTTACAACACAGCATAAGTAATTTTTTTGCCTTTTTTGCTGTTCTCAGAATATATTAAATTTCACTAAAAATAGTGATTTCAATCGTACTCATCAGTTAACAGCGGGCAAAAAAAAATACAATCTCAAAGATTGCTAAAAAAAAACAAATTCTCAAAATACAAATCACAGAAATATAAAATGCACACAGCTAACAATTTTTTTTAACTTTAACTTACAAAAACTGTAAATGATGTCGCTATAAAATGGTCACCAAATCTAAAGTTGAATTTTTGGAGGATGCACCACGCCCACAACGTTTTCCTTCAGTGATGTGGAAATTTTCTACTTTTCTCGAGGGGCAAACAAAGACCAATACCACCTTTCTCATGCACAAGATTTTCAAAAGAGTTCTGTTACGAGGGGATCCTAACAAAAAATACTCATGCGGCACAGCAAATATGATGAAACACCTAAGGACCCTTCATCCAAACAATCTTGCACGAGAAGAGTGCAAACAGATGAGAAACACTCCTGTTCTGTATCTGTAAAAAAGAATCACAAATAACTGTATATTAATAACTTTCAAAATTATACTAGTCCATTACTGTACAAACACATTTTATATAAATACTGACTAAGAAACTATGTCCCTGAACCACAAGTGTGACAATGGTTAAAACACTACATGCATAGTGCATACTACTTTGAAGCAGTTCATGCTCTAAAGCCTACCTCACTAAAACTCTACATGCTAACTGACTAAATGATTACAGTACTATAAGGAGACACACTGGGTGAGTGACAGGGTGTTTGCTAGAAGAGTATGAATACTAACTAGGGAATTGAAGGTGTGAAACACAACTGTGTAGGTGATTAGAGGACTGCATCCATACTGCATAGGCATTTAAAGCAGTCCATGTGCTAAGGCCTGGCTCGCTGCATGACTACTTGGGTACTGACTGAATGATTAGAGTACAGCAAGGAGAGTGCCTAGGTGAATTTATAAGTGCTAGGCTTTTTGTACAGGGAATGGATTAGTACTTGGTACTGAATGGGTCACTAGAGGAGTGCAAAGGCAGTGTCAAGATGTTTGCTGGACTGTATGGATACTGACTAGGAAAATGAAAGTGTGAAAGATAAGTGTCTAGGTGGTTAGAAGACTGCATGCATAGTGCATAGGGGTTTGAAGCAGTCCATGTGCTAAGGCCTGGCTCAGTGCATGAATACTTAGGCACTGACTGAATGATTAGAGTACTGCAAAGATAGTATCTTAGTGAATTTATAAGTGTTTGAGTTTTCGCACAGTGAATGTATTAGTACATGATGCTGAATGGGTCACTAGAAGACTGCAAAGGGAGTGAGAGGGTGTTTCCTGGAAGTGTATGGATACTGACTAGGGAATTGAAGGTGTGAAAGACAATTGTGTAGGTGGTTAGAGGAAAGGATGCATAGTGGATAGGGGTTTGAAGCAGTCCATATACTAAGGCCTATGTCACTGGATGAGTACTTGGGTACTGACTGAATGATTAGTGTACTGCAAGGAGAGTACCTGGGTGAATTTATTAGGGTTTGGCGCAGTAAATGGATTAGTACATGATGCTTAATAAGGTCACTAGAGGAGTGCAAGGGGAGTGACAGGGTTTTTTCTGAAAGTGTATGGATACTGACTGGGGAATTGAAGGTGTGAAAGACAAGTGTGTAGGTGGTTAGAGGACTGCATGCATAGTGGATAGGGGTTTGAAGAAGTCCATGTGCTAAGGCCTGACTCAGTGCATGAATACTTAGGCAGTGACTGAATTATTAGAGTACTGTAAAGAGAGTGTCTTGGTGAATTTATAAGTGTTTGGGTTTTGGCACAGTGAATGGATTAGTACATGGTGTTGAATGGGTCACTAGAGGACTGCAAAAGGAGTGACAGGGTGTTTCCTGGAAGTGTATGGATACTGAGTAGGGAATTGAAGGTGTAAAAGACAAGTGTATAGTATGTTAGAACACTACATGCATACTGCATGGACATTTGAAGCAATCTATTTGGTACTTAGAAACTGACTAAATAATCAGATTACTTCTAGGACAGTGCTTAGGTAAAACTTTTAAATTTTCAGTTCTGCCACAGT
Source organism: Triturus cristatus (assembly GCF_964204655.1). Taxonomy (NCBI): domain Eukaryota; kingdom Metazoa; phylum Chordata; class Amphibia; order Caudata; family Salamandridae; genus Triturus; species Triturus cristatus. The sequence continues at coordinate 981,746,426 of NC_140594.1, read as the reverse complement.
GAAGAGAATAGTACATGGTACTGCACCTTAGTGTCAAACCCTGACTCATTTTATCAATGCATAAGCAAAGACTAGCTTCTAATGCTACTAAAACTTGACAACATGACAGGTTTTAAAAGAGTTATCTGCTAAAAAATACACAATGTTACCAAATGCTTCTCTCACAGTGGTTCCCAAATTCACACAGACTCACAGTGTGATTCTAGACAACAACCACTATACCTAGGAGTTTACCAAAAATCATTCACTACTGTGGAAGTGGTAAGGGAACTGCACACAGTCTTCATATTTCAGGACTGCACTTTTGTTTCAAAGCCTGACTCATTTAATCAAAGCATAAGCAAAAACTGGCTTCTAATGCTACTAAAACTTGACAACATGACCGGTTTTAAAACAGTTATCTGTCAGCAAATACACGATGTTACCAAATGCTTCTCTCCCAATCCTTACCCAAATGCACACAGACTCACAGTGTGATTTTAGACAATCAACACTATCCTATGAGTTTACCAAAACTCATTCACTAGTCTTGAAGAGTTAATGGTACTGCACACAATCTACATATTTAAGTACAGCACATCAGTGTCAAAGCATGACTCATTTAATCAACACATAAGCAAAGACTGGATTCTAATGCTACTAAAACTTCACAACATGACAGGTTTAAAAAAAGTTATCTGTCAGCAAATAAATGATGTCACCAAATGCTTCTCTCACAGTGATCCCAAATACACACTAACTCACACTGTGATTCTAGACAGGCACCACTATCCCTAGGAGTTTACCAAAACTCATTCACTACAGTGCAAGTGGTAAGGGAACTGCACACAATCTACATATTTCAGGACTGCACTTTTCTGTCAAAGCCTGACTCATTTAATCAAATCATAAGCCATAACTGTCTTCTAATACTACTAAAACTTCACAACATGACAGGTTAAAACAGTTATCTGTCAGCAAATACACGATGTTACCAAATACTTCTCTCACAGTGGTTCCCAAATGCACACAGACTCACTGTGTGATTCTAGACAAACATCACTATCCCTTGCACTATACCAAAACACATTTCTTCTTCTGGAAGTAGTACTACATTTTAGTATAGAAACATAACATAACTTATTTCACAATTTCATAAACAATGACTGGTTTCTAATTCTACCAACATATAAAAACAGCACAGATATCTGTCTGCAAACACATGAAAAACACAAATGCTTATCACAGAATGGTTTCTACATGCACACACACTGTCAATAAGATTGTAGAGAAAAAAAGTACTCCCTACACTTTAGCAGGAGAAATACATTAGTCTGATTAAAATCAAAATAGTCTACATACATCCCCTCACAATTAAATAATTCATTTTTCAAGTTCTTTTGTAGATTAAGAAGTATATCAGTCACTCACCATATTTTCTTTTACAGAATCTCTGCACTGTGCACCTCTCAGCAAAAACAAAGAATGGAAAAGTTTCCCTTTCATTTTCCACACATATAGATGTAAACATCAAATCACAATCCTTCACACATAAACTCAAAAGCAAACACACATTTCTATTGGTTAAACATTTCAACCCTTTCCAACTGAAATACATTTCAACCCTTCCCCCAATCTGCCTTCTGCCTGTTACCATAGAAACAGGTCATGGAACACTGCACTAAGCACACAGGTCAGAAGTTCAGCACACAGTGTTCCTACACAAGAGAGGAAGTGTGCTTCACTTTTCAACATATCAGCTAATCATATATAAGCAAGTTACTGTCATCCTTGATTGAGCTCTGTGCATCCATGTGTTTCTCGAGCGCAATCCCCGTGTAGTTCCTGACACCAGGCGGTTCTGTCTCCTCATCTGCTGCTCTGATCCGTCTCTGGCCCTTTATAAACAAGAGGCATGTGTACTGCATGGAAGCCCTGCCCGTTTGGCCCTGCCCCACACACCAGTGGTGTGCAACGTCTTCCCGCCCTTTCCCCCACTATGATGGACAGCTCACTCGAGGGACCTCGGCGCCCGTTGGCGCGGTGGCAACGTTACAGGCACACATGATCGCTGTAGACAACTCTTCTGGCCCTTTACGCAGCTGTAGTGTAGAAAAAGCACATACGTTTACCCAACGAGGTAGCACTTACTGATTAGCCAGTAGAAAGTACTCCAGTTGAGTAGAGGTTTTGCACAAAACGGTGGCATGTTCTTGGGTAAATATGCAGGGCAGGATTTATTCTGGCACGATGCTCCTGTCACAAAAATTAAACCCCCAACAGGAAGCACTTTTATTTGACCTTCAACTCGGCCACCTGCTTGTATTCCTTCCTCATTGATTAATCCCCTTCGTTGGGTTCTGTCTGTTGGGCTGCAGCGAGATACTGGAATCACGCTAATTGCAGGAAAACAAAGTTTTTGTGCCATTGAAAATCGGACTGTCCTCTTGTAACCTACTGGAGGGTTAAATAATTGCACAAGAATTTTAATGAGTTGGAGACAGAAACCACCGAAGGGGATTAATCAATGAGGAAGGAATACAAGTCCCAGAATGCCTATAGTGACTGCACCTGAGCAGGCCCACCAGGGGGAGTGACTTAACAATTAAATATGGGGATTTGAACTTGCTCATAGAACTGTCTCAACCATTGGTGCTAGCCCGTGAACAAGGAGTAAAGTGGCTCTGAAACGCATAGGGCGTCTGAAGAAAGAAACAAGGGAATCCCGGTTTGCCTAAATAAAGGTCTCTATTAAAATGAATGGGGTCCTGCTTTGTTTTCGAGTGCGTCTTCAAGCAACGGACACTGTTTTTGGATAACTCCACGCGGCCGGTCCTGGCTGTGAAGATTGCACCGCCATAGGAATATGTTGGGCTGCAGCGAGATACTGGAATCACGCTAATTTCAGGAAAACGAAGTTTTTGTGCCATTGAAAATCGGACTATCCACTTGTAACCTACTGGAGGGTTAAATAATTGCACAAGAATTTTAATGAGTTGGAGACAGAACCCACCGAAGGGGATTAATCAATGAGGAAGGAATACAAGTGGCAGAATGCCTATAGTGACTGCACCGAAACGCGTAGGGCGTCTGAAGAAAGAAACAAGGGAATCCCGGTTTGCCTAAATAAAGGACTCTATTAAAATTAATCGGGCCCTGCTTTGTTTTCGAGTGCGTCTTCAAGCAACGGACACTGTTTTTGTATATATATATATATATATATATATATATATATATATATCACAACAATCGAAATCAGTGCCAAAGCACCGAAACCGCCTTTCCCCTGCCTCTGACGATGGCGGTCCTTAGCGAGGAAGCAAACCTCAAGCCATGCACCAAAGCTGGTATCTTTCAAATTTCGAAAAACAGCAGCCACGGACTCTTCAAGCTTTTTAAAATGCAGTGATTTATTATGCAGAAAAGGCCAACTTTACGCATTTCGGGACTGACTCCCTTGTTCACGAGTGCTGCGGTAACATTCAGGTGCCGATTACGATCCAGTAAAAAAATTCCCCGTACGACTCGTATCCGGTCTTTTTACCGTACGAATCGTACAAGTGCCGTACAAACTGGCAATCACGATTCGCATGGTAAAAAGTCCATACGAACCGTAGTCGGAATATTTCCCCACACGTCCTCGGGTCGGAAAATGTGTCCGACACGTCCTCGGACGATTTACCGTACAAATGTGAAAAGTCAAGTCCGACCGAGGAATCACGATCCAACCCGTGCGTCCGATCTCACAACCGTTTGGTAAAAACACCGTCCGCACCGAACTCCCATTGCAACCATGGAGACATGTCCCCGCATACGCGCCCAACACTCCCCCAGCACCCATACGTTCGAGTCGCACTCCCCGTTAATGTACACACCCCCCCCTGTATGTACACCCATGTACGTGTCGAACCCCCACCCGTGCATGTACACCCCAGTACGTTTGCGTCGAACCCCCACCCGTGTACGTGTCGTACCCCCGTGTATGTACACCCCAGTACGTTCGCGTCGTACCCCCACCCCTGTACGTGTCCTACCCCCGTGCATGTACACCCCTGTACATCCGAGTCGTACCCCCACCCCTGTACGTGTCGTACCACCGTGTATGTACACCCCAGTACATTCGAGTCGTACCCCCACCCCTGTACGTGTCGTAACACCGTGCATGTACACCCCAGTACGTTCGCGTCGTACCCCCACCCGTGTACGTGTCGTACCCCCGTGTATGTACACCCAAGTACGTTCGCGTCGTACCCCCACCCCTGTACGTGTCCTACCCCCGTGCATGTACACCCCTGTATGTCAGAGTCGTACCCCCACCCCTGTACGTGTCGTACCACCGTGTATGTACACCCCAGTACATTCGAGTCGTACCCCCACCCCTGTACGTGTCGTACCACCGTGCATGTACACCCCAGTACATTCGCGTTGTATCCCCACCCGTGTACGTGTCGTACCCCCATGTATGTACACCCCAGTACGTTCGCATCGTACCCCCACCCCTGTACGTGTCCTACTCCCATGCATGTACACCCCTGTACGTCAGAGTCGTACCCCCACCCCTGTACGTGTCCTACCCCCGTGCATGTACACCCCTGTACGTCCGAGTCGTACCCCCACCCCTGTACGTGTCGTACCACCGTGTATGTACACCCCAGTACGTTCGAGTCGTACCCCCACCCCTGTACGTGTCGTACCACCGTGCATGTACACCCCAGTACGTTCGCGTCGTACCCCTACCCGTGTACATGTCGTACCCCCGTGTATGTACACCCCAGTACGTTCGCGTCGTACCCCCACCCCTGTACGTGTCCTACCCCCGTGCATGTACACCCCTGTACGTCAGAGTCGCACCCCCACCACAACCTCCTAAGTAAGGAGCGCACCCCAGGCCCCAACATCACAACCGCATGTACGAGTCGTACCAAGCCACACACAAGGACAGCACCGTACAACCAAATGGCCCATGTACACACCGTACACACGCTCAAAACGCACGCACACAACCAGGACAAAACAAAACAACACAAGAATACACTATTCGAATGGCACAAAGCCACTAAACATGGCCAACAAACACTAAAAAAACACATTCACTGACCTGCAACTGCCAAAAACAAACAGAGGCCCAAAACACCACCACTCCTTATAACACACCCACCCAAACTTCAAACACAGCCACACCCACCAATGGACCAATAAAAAGGGCCCACACACACAAACCATGAGCCTTTGCAATAGACTCACTGCAGCCAGACACCACAGAACCATACTACAAGCTTCACCACACCTTACACTTGCACACCTTCACACAACCACCTTCACAAACACCCCCTCATCACATTCACACACACACACCTGCACAACCACACCCACACACCCACAACCATCCACACCCCCCCCCCACCATCCACACCCACACCCCTCACCATGCCCACTAACAAGAATCCAAAGTTCAGTAACCAAGAGTTGGAGGTCCTTGTTGATGAAATCCTCAGAGTCGAGCCACAGCTCTTTGGAACATTGGTCAGACAGACCAGCATGGTAGCAAAAACAGCCATGTGGCAGACCATCGTCGATGCTGTGAATGCTGTTGCGGACACCAGAAAGACCAGGCAGGAATGCCAAGCCAGGTGGTACGATCTGCGGAGGAGGGTCCGAGCCAAGATGCTGGAGGAACACAACCAGGCCAACGCCACTGGAGGAGGGCCCTCCCGCAGACCCGTACACTACCAGCCCTGGGAGGAGAGGGTGATGGCCATACAGCCGGTGGAGGCAGTCGAAGGATTAGGAGGACTCCGAGACCCGGGTGAGTACACGAACAACGCACCTCACATGGGGGGAACGTCATCCACAACCAAAATCACTAACAGGCACGCAACCACCCCAACCTATCGCATGATTCAACCACACTCCATGAACACGCACATGCCACTGCCGCCACCATGCCCCATGCACCCAGCTGGACAATGTCAAGTCACAGGCCACAGAAGACACCAACACATGACACGGTAACCCGGATGGCGGGAGGGTGGGCCCCAAAAATCACATAGTGCAACTCAGAAGCAGACAACAATGCCCTCTGCCCATATGGCCCAGGTCACAGCCAGACAAACAGTGTGTCCCCACACAGGAAAGACTCGCCAGCAAATGGCGGACGCCTTGCATCAACACATGGGGGTGAAGGCACTGTTTTGCACATGACAGCAGCTAATGAACAGCCAACACTGTGAAAGAGTGGCAGCACACACAACCACAGCAGCAGCGCACACACAGACACTACACCCAATGGGTGCCTGGAGATCAGAAACAAACTCACATCAACAAGCCAAGGGCCATTCAAAGGACTGGAAAAAGTGTGTGTCTAGGAAGCTGGGCTGAGGTGACAGAGGGTGACACACAGAGGGAGGGAGAGGGGGACAGAGAGGGAGGGAGAGGGGGACAGAGAGGGAGGGAGACACAGGGACACGGACAGAGGGAGGAGGCTGACACACGGAGGGAGGGAGAGGGGGACAGAGAGGGAGGGAGACACAGGGAGACGGACAGAGGGAGGAGGCTGACACACAGAGGGAGGGAGAGGGGGACAGAGAGGGAGGGAGACACAGGAAGACGGACAGAGGGAGGAGGCTGACACACAGAGGGAGGGAGAGGGGGACAGAGAGGGAGGGAGAGGGGGACAGAGAGGGAGGGAGACACAGGGACACGGACAGAGGGAGGAGGCTGACACACAGAGGGAGGGAGAGGGGGACAGAGAGGGAGGGAGACACAGGGAGAGCAAATCAGCCGTGTGGTGTGTGGCAATGTCTGCTCGTCAGCAGGTAGACTGCGTGCATGTAGCCAAGGGTGGCCAGTGCCAGAACCCCCCTCTTCACCATGGCAAAACACAGGGCCATGTCACAACCTGTTCACGAGCACAACGACAGCTACCTGCATGATATAAGTGTGTGGATCCACTCCATGTGCACATGTACAGTGCTACACGGAAGGCGCCAATGCATGGCTCGCCACACCTGCCCACTCCACTGCTGACTGCAGTCACACTTGACGCAGCAAGTAAGACTGTGCCACACATAGTTAAAGGGGCCAAAGTGGTGCCCAAGGGACACACCCATGCACAAGTGCACTGTGAGTGGAATGCAAGACAGATCCTAATTCCAAGAGGAAAAGTGCCAACTTTGAAACTGATGAAACATGGATGTTGCATGGACCAAAATTAACATTGTCTCTCTCACACACAGGTCAACGTCGTGGTTCACCCCCCAACACTGGGGGGGAAGACTCACAGGACCCGGATCTGCGGGAGCCCGATCCCACCGGCAGCGACGACTCTCACCACTCTGTGGACGACCCCGACCGACCTGGCCCCTCTGGTGTCCAACCACCTGCAGCACCTGCGTCAGGTACAACTGTGCCAACCACCACCCCCACTCCTGCCACATCCCAGGAGACACCCAGGATCCCTGCCCCACCACCACAATGCAGCCAGGCTGGCCAGGAGGGACACGGTGTCCCGGGCACCCAGGAGGAGGCAGGCGACAACGCCAATGCCACCCCTCAGGGGTCCCGGAGACCCGATGTACCCACAAGGGCAGGCCAGGTGCAAGTGGGCAGGGGTGGTGGGAGTGGAGGACGGCGGAGGCGCGAGCCTGACCAGTTGGCTGGGGAACCGGTATATTCCCATGTCCGTAACATCCTGGACACATACCGGCAGGACACCACGGGCATGGCCCAGGTTGTGTCCACCCTCAATGAGATCAAGGGGAGCCTCGATGAGATAAAGACCCAGCAGGCTCAGCAACATGAATGTCTACTGCAACACCAACGGAGGATGGAGGACAGACAGGCTGAGCAAGTGACGGTGTTCCAGGGGATTCACGATACACTCCGTCGGATGGCCGACAACATGGGCAACCCTCCCTGTGCCAGACGGTGTAGAACATCACCACCCACAGGGAGGGATCAGGAGGAGGAGGAGACATCCGACGGAGCATCCCAAACATCGTCACGGCCTGCTTCTGAGGGTCCCCGCAGGAGGCCGGGTCGTCCACGGAAAGGACCGTGAGGGTCGGCGCCACATCACCATCTCCCAGGACACCTGGCCTGGCACCTGGCCCACTGGAGCAACAGCATCACAGCATCAAGAGACATTCTCTGCCACATGGCCCTGCTGGTCACTGTCTGACCAATTTTGACAAAGTCTGTGGCATGGACAATGAGGATTTCCAATGGCAAGGACACCAACTCCCCTACTGAACTTTGGATTCCAAACTCCCGGAAAGCCCCTCACTTTATCCCCCCCCCCCAAAATAAAATATCACACCATGAAGAGAAGATGCCTGCTGGTTGCATTATTACCTTACATGTGTGTTGTAAAGTCTAAACATGCCTGAGTTCTCTTTTGACTTCAACCATCCACACCCTGGGGCCTGAGTCTGGCACAGGACACACGGGTCACAGTGTACTAGGCAAGACAGACATGGAGCACCATACACACCCGTGATGGGCCCAACCAGCTGAGGGGGTGGCCGCACAACCGTGCTGACAGACACATTGAGTACAGCAACAGTCATGCGCAGAGGTCAGGGATCCAGTCCAGTGTCCTGGGGGGCACCCAGGTATGTGTAGACAGGTGGCAGAACCATGTCCTGCAAGCTTGAGTCCGGTGGATGCAGAGAATGGGGGCCTGGCCAACGTTGGATGCATGGGGATGGCACATGTCACAATACCCACACAGTCATGGACATCATGCCCAATACACAGTCTCAGCCCACACACACAGCTTGCATCTTGCTACTCGACACATCGACACATAGCCACTATCCGGGAAAACCATGCCAGACATGCTGGATGCACCGTGGCAACACACCAGCATTGACTGAGAAGAGGCACCTTGGAGGCATAGGGACACCTTTATTAGTCATGTTTTCGGGATTGCAGAGGCAACTTGAAGTACACATGAACACATCATGTGGAGTAACATGTGGGTCCAACACTGGCACCCCCCTTCTGCAGCACAAATGCGTGATAGCCATGGAACTGGCACACAATTGTCGGCCAACAGCTAAACACCCACAGCTGCTCACGGAGAGACTGCCATACACCATTGATCTGCTGATGTAGAAGTCCCACACCATGTCAAGCCAATGCAAACCGTATGTGTCCGAGGGCAGTGTTACACACATTGATGCCATCATCACAATCCACTATCCCATCACTGATGACTGTCAACAAGTCTGACCATCTATTCAGGTGTACCCAGCTGCATGTTATGTGTACCATGGTGATGCTACATGTCTGCAGAGGAACCAAACATCGACAGGGGCAGTGTGCATACATCGTGAACAACTGCCACACCCAATACACCCCTGATGCATCCCTTACCCTATGGAGACTTCCAAACGTGTCCGTGCCTGTAACGCTGAGTCAGCCCACGATGACGTGTCCATGAGGAATAGCAGTGCCACAACAATGCAACCAGCAGATGGCATGCGCAAGTACCTGGGGAAGAAAGACACACAAGAAGTTAGCCACAAAAAGCACAGCCACTTGCATGTGCATTTACTCAACACATGTATGGATGACAACATGCTAGGTCACAATTATGACTGGGGAAATACAACCATCACTGCCACCATCACTCCAGTGACACACCCACACACACCTCTGACTCACGTGCCATACATGCAGGTGGAGACACACATCACAACACATGCCACACGGGGACCAATGCGTGCACACTCAGACACTGGTACTCACCACTAAGCAAAGTAGTCGCGTATGAGCCGAGTACGGATGTCCTCTTGCGGCTCCACATCCTCCACATCACTAGCCCCATTGCCAAGCCCTCCGTCCTCCACGGGTGGATGGTCCTCGTCATCTTGATCCAGGATGAGTGGCACAGCTTTCTCAACTACCATGTTGTGCAGCATGCAGCAGACCATGAAGATCTTGCAGACCTTCGCAGGGGCATATGGGAGTGCGCCGCCGGTCTTGTGGAGGCACCGAAATCGGCTCTTCAGCAGGCCAAACGTCCTCTCTATCACTCGCCTTGTCCGGCCATGGGCGGTGTTGTAGCGGAGCTGGGCCGGCGTGATGGGGTTGCGGAGAGGTGTGAGCAGCCATGGCATGTTGGGATAGCCAGCGTCCCCTACATGGGAAGCACATGGACATCGTTAGAAGTGGTGAAGCGGTCGTGCTGGTAGGCTATGCAAAATACAGGACAGACAGACTGTACCCACCAACAACACATGCTCGTTCGTTGCGCAGCTGCAACATCATTTCAGGCATCCTGCTACGCCTCATGATGTAGGCATCGTGTGCTGATCCTGGAAAACGAGCACAGACATGTGAAATCACCATGTTGGACAGACACACCACAAGGGCATTGATGGAGTGGTAGTGCTTCCGATTGCGGTACGCTACCTCCCGTGCGTGTGGTGGTACCAAAGCTACATGTGTCCCATCTATGGACCCAATGACATGGGGCATCCCTCCCAGGGCATAGAATCCACGCTTGACCCCAGTCATCTGTTCAGGGGTTGGGAACTTGATGAAGTCATCCAGGTGAATCAACATGGCCTCTAAGAAATCATGCAGCACACGGCAGAACATGCTCTGGGACATGCCACCAACATGAGCTATGGTATTTTGAAAGGTACCCGTGGCTAGAAAATGTAGGGCTGCCATTACCTTCAGCTTGGGTGTCAGTGCCGTAGGATACCTGTGCAGCGGTTGCAGGTGTGGTGCCAGTCTCGCCGTCAACTCCAGAATCAACCGTCGTGGGAAGCGGTAGCACCGGATCCGATCATTCTCCCGCATGGCAGCCAAGTCCGGCATTGCTCGGGGAAGAGGTGGCGCTCTGCAGTAATTTGGAAGTGACAAGTAAGAGTGAGTGCACCACAACAACAAATCATTTGTACTGAGCACATGTTATTCTGTCTATACACATATGCTACATACAGAGTGAGGTATGTGCCACATGCCCTGGACACGTATGCCTGCCAGGTGACACTCCTACCAAGACCCAGCTACACACGGAGATTGAGAACCTCCCCATGCCATGCCATGGGATTAGCTGTGTCCCAGTGCAAGTGAACAGCCAGACGCAAGACAGGAGTGACATACACCCACACATCAGCAGAAGTAGGAGGCCGATTGCAGAGACTGGTAGCGGAACACTAGAGCCACAGGTCACATGACATTACACTGGGACAGCCCACACACCTTGCCATGAAGGTGCACATGTCATGACTCACCACACATTCATTGAGAGGATGCAGACATGTCCTTGTCACGCTACTCCGTGTCCCATGCATACATGCGCACCTGACATCCGAAACCACATGTGGCATGGTGTGCGGAACAGTGTGCAATGTCAATCTACACACAGACACATGTTGGTTGCTGCAACAGCTGCAGCTTTTGAGGGTGCTCCAACATCAACCAAATGGGAAGCCCCCACACATACATGACATAGTCACATCGTGCACCGTGGGTAGTGACAAGTCAGGTGTGGTAACCCCTGTAACGGGCATCAGGGGACACTTCCGTGTGTTGGTGTCCGTGCCATGCCAGTGTCGGTCATCCCAAGTGTGCAGTACGACATGCACACATGTCCAAGGAGTCAAGGGCATGCCTGGCACACATTGCACCGTCACACATTACATCTGTACACATCTCATCATACATCTGGTGCCTTCTCGACTCAGGAGTAATGTGCCACATCACAGCCTGTCACACCTGTGCCCCACACATGTAGTAATGCACAGACAATGCCTTGATGCCCATTCATGGACAAGTATGTCCATCCATGGACAAGTATGTCCGCCCATTCCTTCCTGTGTGCTGCCTGTCACCACTGTGATGTGTGAAAACCGCCGTACTGCTGCTAAGAGGGCCTGTGTACGTTCCCATATCACTATGGGAGTGCTGCCGTATGTGTACCCATCGTGATGGCGAGCGTACAGGCATGTGTACGGTCCATACCACTACGAGTACGCATACGCAAGAACACCCATTGTGGCACGGGCCGTACACACGCCTGTGCTTTCCCTATCACTATGGGTGTCCTCGCGTATGCGTACACGTAGTTGTACGGGCCGTACACACGCCTGTACGCTCACTATCACTATGGGTGTCCTCGCGTATGCGTACACGTAGTTGTACTGGCCGTACACACGCCAGTGCTCTCCCTATCACTATGGGTGTCCTCGCGTATGCGTACACGTAGTTGTACGGGCCGTACACACGCCTGTACTCTCCCTATCACTATGGGTGTCCTCGCGTATGCGTACACGTAGTTGTACGGGCCATACACACGCCTGTGCTCTCCCTATCACTATGGGTGTCCTCGCGTATGCGTACACGTAGTTGTACGGGCCGTACACACGCCTGTACTCTCCCTATCACTATGGGTGTCTTCGCGTATGCGTACACGTAGTTGTACGGGCCGTACACACGCCTGTACTATCCCTATCACTATGGGTGTCCTCGCGTATGCATACACGTAGTGATAGTGAGCGTACAGGCGTGTGTACGGCCCGTACCACTACGAGTACGCATACGCGAGGACACCCATAATGATAGTGAGCGTACAGGCGTGTGTACGGCCCGTACCACTACGAGTACGCATACGCGAGGACACCCATAGTGATAGTGAGCGTACAGGCGTGTGTACGGCCCGTACCACTTCGAGTACGCATACGCGAGGACAGCCATAGTGATAGTGAGCGTACAGGCATGTGTACGGCCCGTACAACTACGTGTACGCATACGCGAGGACACCCATAGTGATAGTGAACATAGGCACGCGTGTACGGGCCGTTGCTATGCATTTGGGGTGCCCTAGGGCCCCGGAACGCACCGTACCTATGTGTGAAGCTCCAAATTACATAGGGGACACATGAGGGACAAGTATTAAGGCCTACATGCATGCTGGTTGTCATGGAGACCAAGTTCAAATTTTTATTTTGCTCAGGAAGGTGCACAGCAGAAGTCAGTTGGAATGAATGTACTTTGTTGCAATGTGTTTGTGGGGCTGACATCATGCAGGAGAAAAAAACAGATTGAGAACCCACAGACTGCTAGGTTTGAAGGGATTGGAGGAAACATAGGATGCATATGTGAGTGACCAATCACTCTGTACTCCTGTGCATGAGATGGGCCAGCAAGGCAGATATAAGGCAGCCAGGTCCCATGAGGGAGCACTTGCCTGCACATCTCTGTATTCCACGACCCAGCTGCTGCTACTGATTCCCTGGAACCATGTCAAGGGCTGTGGAGAGGTCACAGCCATTCACCCTGGAGGAGAACATGGCTTTGGTGGATGTGATCCTCCCACGGTACCCCATGCTGTATGGGCGACCAGGTTATCAGGTGAGTTCAGTGTCCACTGGCACAGACTGTGTCCCTTTTTTGTGACTGTGACTTCTGCCATTGTGTCCAGGTGTGACACACATGCTATGTACTGTAGGGGGGGTCCCAGGGGGGAATGCCTGATGTCCCCCAGCAGTGCCCAGAGACAGGAGGGGTGGGTGCAGAGTCCTCCCAGCAGTGCCCTGAGACAGGAGGGGTGGGTGCAGAGTCCTCCCAGCAGTGCCCTGAGACAGGAGGGGTGGGTGCAGAGTCCTCCCAGCAGTGCCCTGAGACAGGAGGGGTGGGTGCAGAGTCCTCCCAGCAGTGCCCTGAGACAGGAGGGGTGGGGGCCTATCACTCCCAGCAGTGCCCTGAGACAGGAGGGGTGGGGGCCTATCACTCCCAGCAGTGCCCTGAGACAGGAGGGGTGGGTGCAGAGTCCTCCCAGCAGTGCCCTGAGACAGGAGGGGTGGGGACCTATCACTCCCAGCAGTGCCCAGAGACAGGAGGGGTGGGTGCAGAGTCCTCCCAGCAGTGCCCTGAGACCGGAGGGATGGGTGCAGAGTCCTCCCAGCAGTGCCCTGAGACAGGAGGGGTGGGTGCAGAGTCCTCCCAGCAGTGCCCTGAGACAGGAGGGGTGGGTGCAGAGTCCTCCCAGCAGTGCCCTGAGACAGGAGGGGTGGGTGCAGAGTCCTCCCAGCAGTGCCCTGAGACAGGAGGGGTGGGGGCCTATCACTCCCAGCAGTGCCCTGAGACAGGAGGGGTGGGGGCCTATCACTCCCAGCAGTGCCCTGAGACAGGAGGGGTGGGTGCAGAGTCCTCCCAGCAGTGCCCAGAGACAGGAGGGGTGGGTGTGATGCACAGTGTGAGCCTGGAGCATTGCTTGTGTAGTTGCCCTCATTCCACCTGTGTCCTTTAAATGGCACGTACTGCTTTTGGCCTTCCCCCAGAGGATCATGTCCCTATGACAAAGGTGCAATGCGTTGGATGCATACTATGCCTTGTTGGAAACAGCAAATGTGTTATAATCTGTGTCCCTGTGACATGTGCCAGGTGTATTGAGGTAGTGTCACTTGTCCATCCTCACAGGTAGACGCCTCTGCCAAGGAGAAGATATGGCTGGACGCCGTCAGCGCCGTGAGGAGTGCGGATGGTCGGAAGCGGCGCCTGCCCCAGGTGAGGAAACGCTGGCAGGATATCCGGTGCTGGACGCGGAGGATCGCACGGGTCCTGCTGGGGGACTCACCTGAGAGCCATAAGAACCGCGGGCGCCGCCGTCTCTCCCACATCCAGAAACGTGTGCTGGCGGTGGTCTTTCCTGACTTGGACAGGCGCCTACAGGAGATGCAGCAGCCGGAAGGGGGTAGGTACATGTGTGTGTTTGTTGTGTTTCACCAGCATTTGTAAGTGCACTGTTCCATGGATACACTTCCAGGGTTTATGGTGCTGTGCAGATCCTGTTACCCACAGTGTTGCAGGCCTCTCCTGCCTCCCTTCCCCACCTTGCAATGTGTTCACTGGTCTCTGTGTAGTCACTCCATCACAAAGTTATGTAGCCTGACACATTCTCCAAGTGTACAATGCCTGCAGCATCATGTGTGGGGGTGGTGTGTAACAGGTTTAGTGACCTTGCCTGTGCCCTGTCCAGTTCTGGACTTGTGGGTTCCATGTCAGTTGGCACTAATGCTGATTTCAGACATGGGAGTTAATCTCTTGAGTGCGAGGCCTTCCAGCAGGCATGTCCCATGTAGCCCCTGTGACATGATGTGCATGAGTGTGCGTTACGCATAGTGCAGGGATGTTAGCGTGTGTTGCAGTCATTTCCATTCAGGAGCATGGAGTTGTGTGGCCACTACTGTCCCCAGGGGCATCTTTTCCTAGGTATCATGTGTGTAATCCGAGAATGTCGACAATCTCTGTGTCTACAGCATAGTTTGTGCTCTATGCCATTGTCCCCTGGCACCATGTTTATTGACGTGAGATGTATTACAAGTGTCCACTGTCCAGCCTGACCTGATTTTCAAAGTACATACTCACGGTGGCCATTGCCTGTGTGTCTTGTAGCAATCATCTGATGATGCCCATTTGTACATGATTATTTGGACAGGCGCACCTTGGATATTTGGTGTGCAATATTGAATTATTGCATCCCATGTGTATTTCACCCAGACTGAGATGTAAGTGCTTCCTGTGTCTCCACAGATTTGTCTCATGTAGGGGGTGGGTGGTGCGGCCATGGCCTACATGTCAAGACCTGTCATCTCCTTGCTCGGACTGGCCAGTGTGTGCTGTTTGTCTGGACATACACTCAAGGTGCAGCGTGCCAGTCAGGGTGGGCATGTTATCAGTATTACCTATGCTGCATGTGCCTCTAGTTCCTGGATATGGTCCCTGCTCATCCCAATTTCCTGCCACGCTGTGTGGTGCAGATGCAGTGCTGTATTGTCCCCAGGGCCTTGCTCCTCAGTCAGAATACCATGTCATCTCATTTGCTATTGTGTCATGCTCTCCATAGTTTTTCCATGGCATGGTGGGTCACACAACTGTGTCTTGCAGGGCCTACATATGTACCTTGTTTTGTAGTTGTAACTCATCCTTTGTTTCAGGCTATGCACTGTAACCTAAGTAGATTTGACTCATGTGACATATGTATACAGGTGTATGATTAATTTCTGTCTCTTCACCCTGCCCACAGCATCGTCGGGGGACACGGAGGGAGACATGGACACAGACGGCGCGGAGGGACCGAGCACCAGTGCCAGCGGTGACATCGGGGCTGGCACTTCGAGTGGGACTGAGGCGGAGGAGAGTGAACCCGGGGACCTGTCGACTGGCACAACAGAGTATGAAGCTGACGGGTCCGAGGATGATCTCTCCGAGTGGGCGGTGGCTGCACCACCATCTGACAGCATCCCTACATCTGGCACCGCCCCCTCCATTGGCATCAGCCACCTCCCACGTGCTCGTGTCCCTTCCCAACGTGCCCGGTCACCACATGTCTCTTCCTGCCAGGCACCGCACCCCCTGCCCCTGTCTCCACTGCTGCCGCCAATGCTGAGTCTGTGGACATCCAGCGGCAGTTGCAGATTGGTCAGACTGCGATCCTTAATGTCCTCCATGCCCACAGCCAGGTCCTCAACAACATGGAGGCATACTTGGAGGGCATTCATTCATCGCAGGCTGACCAACGCAACTGGTTGAGGTCCATAGACTCCACACTGACTGCAGCAGTGGGTCTCCTGCAGCGCTACGTCCCACCCCCTACCCCTGCTCTTTCCACAATTCCCACTCCCATGCCTGTCCCACATACACCCAGACGTAAGCATGCACCCACCACAACAGACACAGGCACCACACCAGCAGGGAAGGTCCGCCGCACACCTCCTGACACGCACACACAGGGTGAAGTAGGCACACCCACTGGGTCGGGTGGCAAACGTGTGACACGCAGCCAGAGTGGGAGTCCGCATTCCACCCAATCCACTCCCTCCAAATCCCCTCCCCTCAGCTCTCCTGGCCACATCTCCCCCAAAGACTCCTTCATGGCCGCTCTGTCCCTGAGCCCCACAGTGACACCACCCCGCAAGCGGTCAAGGAGGTCCACGGTCAGGGTGCTTGAGTCCCCCCCCTGTCCACACCCTCCCCCAGTGGTGCTGCGACCCATCCCTCTGACCCCCCCCTCCTTGGGGCCTGTGGTTCCTTCGGGTGCAGGGGAGTCCCTGGAGGACCTTGCTAAGGTGTGCAGCGAGATCCCGGCCTCCGCCTTTGGCCCTGCCCCACCCCCTGTGGTGGAGTCCTCCATCCCTGCACCCACGACGCCTACCCTTCACCCTCCTGTCCCTGCGGTGCCTGTTTCTTCCCCCCCACATGATGCCCTCACCCCTGTGGAAGACAACGGATTGTAACTGTGCAGGCAAGCTAGGGGACACGCATCCCACTGTGTCCCCCATCCAGCTGGGACTCCTGGACTGCCCTATGGGCTTTGTTAATATTGGACTTACTTCATACTAGTTTTTTGCTCATGCTGAATAAAGCTATTTATTTTTTGCCCTTGTAACACTCCTGCATTGCTGGCATTGCTGTTGGTGGGGCTGCTACATGGTTGTGGGTGTTGGTCATGTGTTGGGTGTGTGGGAAATGTAGTAGTGTGCTGCTCATAGGGGGGACCCTGGGATCTGTGTGCCATCACACGGTGTTAGCTACCTTTCTCCATTCATGTAAGCAGTTGCTGCATGTTGCAATTGTCCCAAGGTGTATTCCTTCCTCTGTGTACCCTGACTTCTTCCCTGCAGGGTGTCCCCTGACTTTAGCGCAGAGCTGTGTGTCCATTAGCTGGGTGTGTGACGTAGTCCTTCACCTTTGCACATGCATGCTGAGCCATTTTCCACCTGCATCATTCGTGGCATCCTTGGTAGTCATTGTACTTGTGTATGTGGCCTATTGACATGACTTCATGTGTACATGTTTTCTTTTCTGCGCTATGCATGCGTATACTCCCAGCCTCGCACACATGTGGTACATGTACTGCAGGGTCTTTGTGCACCTGACTGACATTTGTGGGCATGGTATCTGTGGCTACTCCACCCTTTGCGTTCCATGGGCACTGCTGGGAGTGATGGGCACCCACCCCTCCTGTCTCTGGGCACTGCTGGGAGGACTCTGCACACACCCCTCCTGTCTCTGGGCACTGCTGGGAGGACTCTGCACACACCCCTCCTGTCTCTGGGCACTGCTGGGAGGACTCTGCACACACCCCTCCTGTCTCTGGGCACTGCTGGGAGTGATAGGCACACACCCCTCCTGTCTCAGGGCACTGCTGGGAGGACTCTGCACACACCCCTCCTATTTCACAATATGTACGCTCATGACATACACGGATGTGGGTACGCTCCATGCATTCGAGGTGGGGGTACGGGTCGTACTTACACTGTTGGGGTGGGGGTACGCTCCATGCATTCAAGGTGGGGGTACGGGTCGTACTTACACTGTAGGGGTGGGGGTACGCTCCATGCATTCGAGGTGGGGGTACCAGTCGTACTTACACTGTTGGGGTGGGGGTACGCTCCATGCATTCGAGGTGAGGGTACGGGTCGTACTTACACTGTTGGGGTGGGGGTACGCTCCATACGTACGCGGGTGGGGGTACGGGTTGTACTTACACTGTTGGGGTGGGGGTACGCTCCATACGTACGCGGGTGGGGGTACGGGTCATACTTACACTGTTGGGGTGGGGGTACACTCCATACGTACGCGGGTGGGGGTACGGGTCGTACTTACACTGTTGGGGTGGGGGTACGCTCCATACGTACGTGGGTGGGGGTACGGGTCGTACTTACACTGTTGGGGTGGGTGTACGCTCCATACGTATGCGGGTGGGGGTAGGGGTCGTACTTACACTGTTGGGGTAGGGGTACGCTCCATACGTACGTGGGTGGGGGTACGGGTCATACTTACACTGTTGGGGTGGGGGTACGCTCCATACGTACGCGGGTGGGGGCACGGGTCGTACTTACACTGTTGGGGTGGGGGTACGCTCCATACGTACGCGGGTGGGGGTACGGGTCGTACTTACACTGTTGGGGTGGGGGTACGCTCCATACGTACGCGGGTGGGGGTACGGGTCGTACTTACACTGTTGGGGTGGGGGTACGCTCCATGCATTCGAGGTGAGGGTACGGGTTGTACTTACACTGTTGGGGTGGGGGTACGCTCCATGCATACGGGGTGGGGGTACGATCCGTACATATCCGTCCCCACGCTATGTGATGCTTGTGCGGCCCGTACCCAGGCCTTTGCCACGTGGGTACGAGCCGTCCCGCCATTGTTGGGGTGACGTGGGTATGGGTGTGGTACGACTCGTACCCACGCTCTTCAGGCGTGGGTACGGGACGTACCTGTCTGGTTGTGTTGCCGGTTCGCGTCGTGATGGACTTCCGTTGTGGCGGTCGCTGGCTTAGCTGGACACGCCCCCACCCCCTCGTAGTGACCAGGGCCTGGGAGTCAGGTATGTCCAGGGCATGTGTGCTGTGTGACTTTGGTGGGGGGTTTGTGGCGAGCCCTGGTCCTGCCACCCACCCCCACTCCACTTTCCCCCCTCCCTTAGTTGTTCTGACCTTCTGCGGCGTCTGCGTCCGAACCTGTAGAGGAGGTCGACTGCTATGAGGGCCGGGATGACACGTAGGTTCGGGTCCATGTCTGTCCGTCGCGTACGGGTACTCCTTGTTCGCGTCGTCCTGTCTGTCCGTCGCGTACTGGTCCTCCTTGTTCGCGTCGTCCTGTCTGTCCGTCGCGTACTGGTACTCCTTGTTCGTGTCGTCCTGTCTGTCCGTCGCGTACTGTTCCTCCTTGTTCGCGTCGTCCTGTCTGTCCGTCGCGTACTGGTAGTCCTTGTTCGCGTCGTCCTGATTTCCCGGCAGTTTTTGGCAGCCGGAAAATATTCACCGTGCGGGATGACGTCGGTGCGAATCGGAATTCCTGGTTCGTGAATGGCAGGCTGCGAGCGTCCCGACGTCAGGTCGGCGCTTTCCCGGATCGCATTTGTAGGTTTAATTTGTTCGGTCGGGGTTTTTTACGATTCGTACGGAAATGGTGTTCCCGTGCGAATCGTAATTCCATGTTTGTATATTTTGACGACCGGGTACGCGTCGGACGGAGAATATGCTCCGTCCGACGGTTCGTACCCGGTTTTTACAGGATCGTGATCGGCGCCTCAGTGTTCATTTAAATAAACATGTGATCGTATTCAAAAGTCGACAGTGAAAACAGACTTCAAAGACTAGAGTTACTTCACTCTGTCTTTCAATACAACATATTGGCGTGTTCAGCCATATTGGAATTAAAATCCCAAGTGTCCTTGGCTGTACCTTTGAAAATAACAGTCTGCAATGAATACAATTAACCCTAGATTCAGAAACACATCAATGCAAGTTCAGTGTTACACAATTTTACAATAATTGACTGAACACGTGTGCAACGATTTGTTCGTCCTCATTGCAGAACATTCTTATTACAATTAAACTTTCGATCTATTT
The DNA here is from genome assembly GCF_964204655.1 of Triturus cristatus. NCBI lineage: Eukaryota > Metazoa > Chordata > Amphibia > Caudata > Salamandridae > Triturus > Triturus cristatus. The sequence continues at coordinate 981,726,066 of NC_140594.1, read as the reverse complement.
TTCAGTGAAAACATTATTACTGTTATTTCTATATTATACAGTCCGTATTACCCCAGTGGGCAACTTACACATCCCAAAGCATTGTTCCTTACTTGCATGTAATTTATTAAAGGTCAACCTCATCAGTCTCATTGCTATAAACAGTCATGCCCTTGTGGGTAAATCAAAAGATACTTTGGCTCTTTCACATTCTTCCATATGGCAACCAATCTGTCCTCTGAAAACAAAAACAAAATGAAAAAATATTAATATCACATACAAAAATGCATTCTACCACCTTACCACAGTGCATATAATTTAGAAAAAAACCTAAGCTAATTCTTTAACTAAGACAGTACAACATTTTTTCATTGTTACAATTAAATAAAATTCAATTTTCTGAAATATTACTTCAAAAATTATTTTGCCTCGAAGCAGTGATTCACAACCTATATCCACAGCATATACAATCTCCTAACCTAGATGCGCTGCCAATTCTTCGTCACAATTGTGTCCTATGGGAACTAAAGTCCTATATTAAATAATCAATTTTGACTCAAGGCGTCTAAGATCTTGTATTTTGTTACCACCTCTCTCATTAAGTCTCACCGTCTCTAACACACAAAAAGTCAAAAGGGCACTGTTCTGCCCATGATAGCTTTGAAAGTGTCGCGCAACAGGATATTGCCTGTCACCATTTTTTATTGCGCGCAAATGCTCTAGCACCCTTTTCTTTGCCTTATGTATTGTACTACCTATGTACGCTTTTTGACAAGGGCAGAACAAGGCATAAACTGCAAATTCGGTGTTACAGGATGTGTGTTTCGTAATTTGAAATGATTTGCAGTCAGGTGACAGTCTGCATTCTTTTTTGTGTGTGCTATTCTTACATGCTTTACAATTTCGACAAGGGTAAAATCCCTGTATTCCCAGACTCCTTACCTCTACTGGTTCAACTGTTCTACAGAGTGTATCTTTGAGGGATTTAGCCTTTCTGAACATAATCTGAGGGAGGATCACTACACTTGTAGCAAGGTCTCTATCAGTGTGTAGTACTGGCCAGAATTTAGTTAATCTTTTTCGTACGTCATGTGCCTGTCTATTGAAAGTTGTAATGAATCTGATTTTTCCTTCTGACTCTTCGTCAGGATTGATTTTCTCTACTAGTAGTGAGACTCTAGTTCTTTCGTTGACTTCCCTTTTAGCCTTATTGATTACTGATCTTGAATATCCTCTCTCGAGGAATCTTTTGGTCATAATCGTTTCTTCTTCAGCATAACTCTCTAGTGTACTACAATTGCGTTTTGCACGTAAGAGTTCTCCTAGTGGTATGCTGTTAATAAGAAAATGGGGATGACAACTACGTGCATGAAACAGGCTATTCCCTTCCGTGATCTTTCTAAACAATGAACTTTCCAAACCTTTCTCCTGTACTGTGAGTTTCAAATCAAGGAATTCAAGGGTTTCACAAGACCAATGGCTGGTGGATTGCAAATTGAAATTATTCTTGTTGAACACATTAACAAACTCATTGGCTTCTTCTTCGTTCCCCTTCCATACACAAAAAATATCATCAATGTAACGCACCCATAGTGCTACCTTGTTCTTAAAACTGTCCAATTTGCTTACTGTTAACTCCTCCCAGTACCCTAGATAGAGACCCGCAAAGCACGGAGCAAAGCAAGTCCCCATCGAAGTTCCGAGGGTCTGTTTGTAGATTTTATTATCAAAAATAAAGAAATTTTGTTTAAGGCAAATGGACATCATTTCAATAATCATTTCAGTGTGAAAAAGGTACGAGATCGATCTTTCCTTCATAAAGTGTCTACATGCCTGTAAACCTAAATCATGAGGGATGCATGTGTAGAGACTCATTACATCTAAGGACAGTAATGAGTACTCTCTTTTCCATTCAAAGTTCTCCAAACGCCTAAAAAAATCCCCCGTGTCTTTCACATATGAGGAAATCATTTTGACAAATGTTTGCAGAAACAAATCAACATATCTAGAAGTATTTTCCATAAAGCTTCCCCTGGAAGAGACAATCGGTCTCCCAGCCGGATTCTGTAGGTTTTTGTGAATTTTGGGGAGTAGATACAAGGCTGGGAGTTTTGGAAATTTACATAAAAGAAAACAGTACTCCCCTTGATCAAGTAGCTTTTTATCTCTCCATTCAGTTTGAAGTTTTTAGAAAGTTTTTATGGAATTCTCATATTCCATTCTGTTACTTCTCTTGTAATTGTCTGTCGGGGACCGGCGGCACAAGCCCAGCCCCGAGCCTTCATGATGAAGCCGCCCCTTCTTTCCCTTTTCAGCCGCCGGATTGGGAGCCTGCCCTGGCCGGATCCTCACCCTATACTGCCTCATGTACATGGCCCTTTAAAACAGACACGGAAGCTTCCACGGCGAGCGTCTGGGGGCGGAGTCACACAACGTCACCAGTGAATAAAGATCTGGCAGCCTATCCTGACGAGAGAGAAACCTGGAAGGAAGAAGACGCCGTTAGAGCCGAGTCCGAGAAAGACAGTGAGCCGGAGTTCCCGAAGAAGTCCACGGTCCCTGCCGACGGAGAGCCTGAAGGCCAACGTTCCTGCGACCCGCCCAGCTGCGCCCCTGGAGGGACATGGCGTGACCAGGTGCGTCAGCGCTTGAGGGGGAACCGGGAGATGGGCGGTGGTTTTGTGAGGCCGGGGGCACCGCTAGAGTGAATGCGTGTTGGGCGATTGACAAAGCCATAAACATAAAACAACACCAGCGCAACCTTGGTGGCAGATCCCCTCCTCACAATCCCCTACGAGAGAGTCTGGTGTTACGTCCCTCACACCCTTCCCCGCTGGAAAGGATCACAGAAAGCCGTAGCCCTAAAAAGTGCCTTTTGTTTCTTTCTTTGCATATGCCATAAATCCTCCTACGTTGGTCCGGCTGCCCTGACCTACGCCTGGAGAGTAAAGGCTTCAAGAGAAGAGCGATTTGGTGGAGAACTTATCCCCGGAAAGGAGCCCATAGGAGACAGTCCTTTTGATTCCTTACTTTTTGTTTTACCCGTACCTCATGAACATCTGGCTGTGATTCCGGTCCAATCTAGTAATAAAATACCAATACTTCACGAAACCCCCGTGTGGCGCACTTTCATCCCGCGACATATGGTGGAGAATGCAGGCAGGATAGCCTCTCACTAACTATTCTCCATGGAGAACCTTATACAACACATCGTGGAGGGACAAAAGAAACTCGAATGGGCCGTAGAGCGACAACTAACCTCCGCACAAGCAGACAGGGACACCTTTAGGGATCTCATGAAGGCGCAGATGGAGACCCTTTTAAAGGTAGTGGAAGACCCCACCCCGGCTTCCACTGGCCATATACTGACCAAGGGTGTCTCCGTTCTCCCTACGGTGTCTCTACAGAAATACACCCCCGGAGAGGATCCAGACGCATTTTTGTTAAACTTCGAGAGGGCAGCCAGGGCCTCTGGTTGGCCCATCGGGAAGTGGCTGTTCTTCTTAGCGCCTCTTCTGACAGGAGAGGCCCAGGCGGCATACCAGGTCGCTAATGCCGGTGGAGTCACCCCGTACGAGGAAATCAAGGCCCTCATCCTTGATCATCTGGGGATGGACACGGAGGCATACAGACTGCGGTTTCGCAAAGAGAAGGGAACCCCTGGCGACACCCCAAAAACCCTCTATTATAAATTAAAACTAGCGGCCGAGAAATGGCTGAAACCTGCAGAGCGATCCAAGGAAGAACTAATGAGTGCTGTTGTGTTGGAGCAATTTTTGGACGCTCTACCCTACTCTACACAAAGATGGTTGAGGCAACATGCCAACCTTACAGCCGAACAAGCAGTAGAGTTGGCGACAGCTTTCTCCCACGCCCAACCCCGAGCCTCACCCTGAAATCTAGAAAAACCTCGACCGACCCCAGTCCCCAGAAAACCACTTCGACCCATCAAAGAGCTGGAGAAGATACGCATCCAAAGAACCGATCCTCCTCTTGGTAAAGGCCTGCAGTGTTTTGACTGTGGCGAGTGGGGCCATATAGCTCGTTCCTGCCAACACAAGAAAACGGAGGAACCTATGGAAATTAGCTACCTCTCCCGGAGCCTTATGTACACCGCTGAAATGGGGGCATGCTTCTATGTAAGTTTACAAGTGAATGGGGTACTGGTTAAAGCCCTCCTCAACTCCGGCTGTCGACAGTCAGTAATAAGGGGCTCCTTGGTACACGCAACCCAGTTAATCCCCGATAGGAAGGTCCTCATACCTTGTGTACACGGGGACATTCGACCCTACCCCATGGCCCGTATTCTGTTAAAAACCTTGGGGGGCACCCCTTCCCCAGTTACTGTAGGGGTTTTGGATACCCTCCCGGAAGAGGCGATCATAGGTATAGACAACCCAGACTTCCTCTCCCTGTTTATGCATGTTGTAAAAGGGAAGGTAATGCCAAGTCCTCGAGGTTCCATAGTGGGCGCCCTACTAACGCAGGAACCATGGTCAACAGACAAGGATTTTCGCTGGGCCCAGCATAATGATGCCTCCCTTACCCATGCATGGTCCGAAGCTCAAAAGCCCACAGTCCAATCCTATCCTAGGTTTCAAATCACCAACGATTTGTTGTATAGAATAGCCGGACCCGGCGAAAACCCCCAACTGTTGGTTCCTCAGGACTTCCGTGAACAAATATTATTCTTTGCCCATTCTCACCTCCTAGCCGGTCACACTGGGGCTGAAAAAACTACCCAGGGGCTCTTGTGGTTCTTTTACTGGCCAGGAATCTACGCACAAACCAAAAAGTATTGCAGGGAGAGTCCAATTTGCCAAAAACGAAACCCCTACATACCTCCACAAGCCCACTTACAGCCCCTACCCATAGTGGGACAACCGTTTGAGAGAGTAGGGATGGACATTATTGGACCCCTACCCCGGGCAAAGAAGGGATTCCAGTACGTTCTAGTTCTGGTTGACTACTGTACCCGGTTTCCCGAGGCCTACCCCCTCAGAACCCCTACCACAACAAACATCACTGACAAATTGATGGAGTATTTCTCTAGGGTTGGGTTTCCTCGTCAGATTTTAACCGATCAGGGTACTCCGTTTGTCTCTAAACTAATGTCACAGGTGGGCAGGACTCTAGACGTACGGCACATAAGAACCTCCGTCTACCATCCGCAGACCGATGGCCTGGTGGAGAGATACAACGGAACCCTGAAGCTAACCCTAAAGAAACTTCTGACAGGAGAAGGTAAGGACTGGGATCGGTTACTTCCCCTCGCCCTCTTTGTCATTCGCGGACAGGTTCAGAGCAGCTTAGGAGGTTCTTCCTTCGAGCTGCTCTATGGGCGTCAGCCCAGGTCCCTGTTGGAAAGGACAAGGGAAGCCTGTGAGAAAGATAACAACGACACCAGTGACTTATTAGAGTATACCCAGCATCTACGAGCTAAAATAGGAAAACTTCGTGATCTAGCCCACGCCAATCTAGAAAGAAAACAGGCCTTACAAAAACAGGGGTACGATAAGGGCAAGAAATTGCGAACCTTAGCAGTAGGCGACTGGGTTCTGATCCTACTCCCTTCCTCCATATCTAAAGTTAGAAGCGAATGGAAGGGGCCCTTCCAAGTCATAGCTACCCTGGGGAATACCACCTACCGGGTCCGTCTAGGCCCTAACAAGCATCAAACCTACCACATCAATCTCTTGAAAAAATGGATAGGACCCCCACCAACCACCAACCAGTTGGTGCAGTCCCTCAGCCCCGACCCCTGCACTCTTACCCAATTAGTCATCAATGATACCTTGACCCCACAACAGCGTAACAAACTGCTAAATGTCTTTTCAGACTTTCGGTCTCTCTTCTCGGACCAGCCAGGGAAAACCGGGCTGGTAGAACACTGTATCGAGACCGAGGCAGGGAAGGTAGTAAAACAGAGACCATATCGGTTTCCGGCCTCTCGACGAAAAGCTATCTCCGAAGAGGTTAGACAAAAGCTACAAATGGGTGTCATCCGCCCCTCGACAAGCGAGTGGAATTCTCCCATTGTGTTAGTTCCTAAACCTGACGGGTCTATACGGTTTTGTATAGACTTCTGACAGGTAAACGCCATCTCCAAGCTGGACGCATACCCCCTACCCCGAGTTGATGATCTGGTAGAAAGACTGGGCGACGCTCGCTTCATAACTACCATCGATCTTACAAAAGGATATTGGCAGGTGCCCCTGCGTTCCTCTGATCAAAGAAAGACCGCTTTTTCCACCCCTGGCAGTCTTTTTGAATTTACGGTCCTTCCATTCGGTTTACACGACACCCCAGCCACCTTACAGAGATTGATGAATAGACTATTGAAACCCCACCACACCTTCTCCTCCGCATACCTCGACGATATCGTCATCTACAGTCCCACTTGGGAACACCATCTAGAGCACTGCCGCGGGGTCTTAGAAGCTCTTCAGAAAGCAGGGTTACACATCAACTCGAAAAAGTCCAGAGCGGGTTTCCAGAAGGTGAGGTATTTAGGCTATGTGATCGGGAACGGTTGTATTGAACCCCAGGACGATAAAATAAAGGCCATAACCCAAGCCCCCATGCCCACAACAAAAAGAGAGGTCCAGGCATTCCTAGGGTTATTGGGGTAATACCGTCGGTTCATTCCCTATTATTCCGAGATCTCCGCCCCTCTTACAGACCTATTACAGAAAAACACCCCCAAAAGCGCCCTGGCTACTCCTTCCCCTGCAGTACGAAGTGCCATTCACAGACTAAAACAAGCCATCACTAGCCATCCCGTTCTGATCTCCCCTGATCACTCCCGACCCTTTATCCTTCAGACAGATGCCTCGGACATAGGCATAGGGGCCGTCCTTTCACAAAACACCATAGATGGGGTCGAAAAACCTGTCCTATTCATCAGCCGGAAGCTTTTTCCTCATGAACGCCACTATCCTGTCATTAAAAAAGAGTGTCTCGCCATCAAATGGGAAATTGATAAACTTCAGTACTACCTGGAAGGCACCCGATTCATTCTGTACACGGACCACGCTCCCTTGGTGTGGATGAGCCGAAACAAGGGTAGCAACCTCCGGGTGATGCGATGGTTCTTGTCATTACAACCATATACCTTTGAGGTTCGACATTGTAGGGGGCTCCTTTATGCAAACGCCGATTTCCTCTCTCGCATGCCATTCGTCCCCGAACGGGACGTATCTGGAGGGGGGGTGTGTCGGGGACCGGACAGCACAAGCCCAGCCCCGAGCCTACATGATGAAGCCGCCCCTTCTTTCCCTTTTCAGCCGCCGGATTGGGAGCCTGCCCTGGCCGGATCCTCACCCTATACTGCCTCATGTACATGGCCCTTTAAAACAGACACGGAAGCTTCCACGGCGAGCGTCTGGGGGTGGAGTCACACAACATCACCAGTGAAGAAAGATCTGGCAGCCTATCCTGACGAGAGAGAAACCCGGAAGGAGGAAGACGCCGTGAGAGCCGAGTCCAAGAAAGACAGTGAGCCGGAGTTCCCGAAGACGTCCACGGTCCCTGCCGACGGAGAGCCTGGAGGCCAACATTCCTGCGACCCGCCCAGCCGCGCCCCTGGAGAGACGTGGCTTGACCAGGTGCGTCAGCGCTTGCGGGGGAACCGGGAGACGGGCGGTGGTTTTGTGAGGCCGGGGGCACCGCTAGAGTGAATGCGTGTTGGGCGATTGACAAAGCCATAAACATAAAACAACATCGGTGCAACCTTGGTGGCAGATCCCCTCCTCACAATCCCCTACGAGAGAGTCTGGTGTTACATCCCTCACACCCTTCCCCGCTGGAAAGGATCACGGAAAGCCGTAGCCCTAAAAAGTGCCTTTTGTTTCTTTCTTTGCATATGCCATAAATCCTCCTATGTTGGCCCGGCTGCCCTGGCCTACGCCTGGAGAGTAAAGGCCTCAAGAGAAGAGCGATTTGGTGGAGAACTTATCCCCGGAAAGGAGCCCATAGGAGACAGTCCTTTTGATTCCTTACTTTTTGTTTTACCCGTACCTTATGAACATCTGGCTGTGATTCCGGTCCTATCTAGTAATAAAATACCAATACTTCACAAAACCCCCATGTGGCGCACTTTCATCCCGCGACATTGTCCTTATCAGCTAATTGTCTCATCCCTTTGTCAATATACTTTTGTTTAGATAACACAACAACATTCCACCCTTTGTCTCATTTTTTAATAACTACGGTATTGTCTTTCCTCAGATTTTCAAATGCAATCATTTGCCCTTTGGTAACATTTTTCCACCCATACCATTTTTTACTGGTCAATTTGGACAATTCATATGTGACTCCTTTTTCAAACACATCGATCGCCTCATTTTTAATTTGGGGAAGAAAGATCGATTTAGATTTGAAACAGCTTTTAGCGCTAAAATTGAGGGAGACATTCTTGTGCATTAAATTCACAAAGGAGTCATCTTCAACTTGACTTTCATCTGCCAATACTCTCATGGTGTGAAGTACTTCAACATCAGAAATTCTCACATCACTAGGTTGTTCCATGCTAATCTCAGCATTACCTGCAACTCTAGTTTTTGTCAATAATTTGGGCAATCAAACTGATGGACGTGTGACTAGTGGAAGCAAATTCTCAACTAGAGTAGATAGCAGCATAGTAAAAACCAGCGTTTTAACAGAGTTCAGTTTAATGGCCAAAGGAAGTCAATCGGCTAACAAACAGAGTGGGTTTCACAGTCGCAGAAGAGGAAACAGAGGCTCAAGAAAGCTAAACACAACAACATTTGCAGAACAAGGGGTCAAATCAAGAAAAAACAATGGATGAAAAAACTGTGATTAATCTGTCGGAACGGACACTGAGCACCATGGAGGTAGAACTTTTATCATTAGGACTTACTTTTTGTCCATTTAACGATTTTAATTACACACAGAGGGGCAGATTTATGTTCCCTGGCGCATCCCTGCAAATCAGCATGGATGCACCAGGGAAGATGCGTCACGCAAGTTTGCCCTTGCGCCACCGCAGATGCGCCGCATTTACAATGCGGCGCATCGTGGCGCAAGGACAAGCAGATACGTGATGCATCTGCCGGCATAAGGTTGGCGCAGTGCTGAAGTTGCATCGCAAGCGCGACGCAACTCCAGCACTGTTCCAACCTACCCTATCCCTAACATGGTGCGTCAAGCCTTACGCCTGCTTCAAGCAGGCGCAGGGTTTTGACGCATCAGTGTTGGGAAAGTGACTCAGTGAAATCTTATAGATTTCACTGAGTCACTTTTCAGGGGCGTTCCTGCGACGGACGCCCCCCCTGAGTAGCAATGCCCACATGAAACCTGACGCAGGTTTCATGTGGCGCAGGGCTTTACACCGTGACGCATCTCCATAGATGCGTCACGATGTAAATGGGGCGCAACATGGCGCAGGGTTTACGCTGCCTCTGCATTACAAAAGTGACGCAACGGCGGCGTAAAAGGGGTGCAAGTCCCTCATAAATCTGCCCCAGAGTCGTATTGATTTGTTTTACTTCACGCGAAAATTGCGCATTAAAAAATGGTATGCAACTAGAGTTGCAGGTAATGCTGAGATTAGCATGGAACAACCTAGTGATGTGAGAATTTCTGATGTTGAAGTACTTCACACCATGAGAGTATTGGCAGACGAAAGTCAAGTTGAAGATGACTCCTTTGTGAATTTAATGCACGAGAATGTCTCCCTCAATTTTAGCCCTAAAAGCTGTTTCAAACCTAAATCGATCTTTCTTCCCCAAATTAAAAATGAGGCGATCGATGTGTTTGAAAAAGGAGTCACACATGAATTGTCCAAATTGGCCAGTAAAAAATGGTATGGGTGGAAAAATGTTACCAAAGGGCAAATGATTGCAATTGAAAATCTGAGGAAAGACAATACCATAGTTATTAAAAAATCAGACTAAGGGGGGAATGTTGTTGTGTTATCTAAACAAAAGTATATTGACGAAGGGATGAGACAATTAGCTGATAAGGACAATTACAAGAGAAGTAACAGAATGGAATATGAGAATTCCATAAAATCATTCCAAAAACTTCTAACTGAATGGAGAGATAAAAAGCTACTTGATCAAGGAGAGTACTGTTTTCTTTTATGTAAGTTGCCAAAACACCCAGGGCTGTATCTACTCCCCAAAATTCACAAAAACCTACAGAATCCCCCTGGGGGACCGATTGTCTCTTCCAGGGGAAGCTGTATGGAAAATACTTCAAGATATGTCGATTTTTTTCTGCAAACATTTGTCAAAATGCTCCCCTCGTATGTGAAAGACACGGGTGATTTTTTGAGGCGTTTGGAGAAATTTGAATGGAAAAGAGAGTACTCATTACGGTCCTTAGATGTAATGAGTCTCTACACATGCATCCCTCATGATTTAGGTTTACAGGCATGTAGACACTTTATGAAGGAAAGATCAATCTCGTACCTTTTTCACACTGAAATGATTATTAAAATGATGTCCATTTGCCTGAAACAAAATTTCTTTATTTTTGTTAATAAAATCTACAAACAGACCCTCGGAACTTCGATGGGGACTTGCTTTGCTCCGTGCTTTGCGGGTCTCTATCTAGAGTACTGGGTGGAGTTAACAGTAAGAAAATTGGACAGTTTTAAGAACAAGGTAGCACTATAGGTGCATTACATTGATGATATTTTTTGTGTATGGAAGGGGAACGAAGAAGAAGCCAATGAGTTCGTTAATGTGCTCAACAAGAATAATTTCAATTTGCAATTCACCAGACATTGGTCTTGTGAAACCCTTGAATTCCTTGATTTTAAACTCACAGTACAGGAGAAAGGTTTGGAATGTTCATTGTTTAGAAAGATCACGGCAGGGAATAGCCTGCTTCATGCACGTAGTTGTCATCCCCATTTTCTTATTAACAGCATAGCACTAGGAGAACTCTTACGTGCAAAACGCAATTGTAGTACACTACAGAGTTATGCTGAAGAAGAAACGATTATGACCAAAAGATTCCTCGAGAGAGGATATTCAAGATCTGTAATCAATACGGCTAAAAGGGAAGTCAACGAAAGAACTAGAGCCTCACTACTAGTAGAGAAAATCAATCCTGTCGAAGAGTCAGAATGAAAAATCAGAATTATTACAACTTTCAGTAGACAGGCTCATGACGTACGAAAACTTTTAACTAAATTCTGGCCAGTACTACACATTGATAGAGACCTTGCTAAAAGTGTAGGGATCCTCCCTCAGATTACGTTCAGAAAGGCTAAATCCCTCAAAGATACACTCTGTAGAGCAGTTGAACTAGTAGAGGTAAGGAGTTTGGGAATACAGGAATTTTACCCGTGTCTAAATTGTAAAGCATGTAAGAATAGCACACACAAAAAAGAATGCAGACTATCACCTGACTGCAAACCAATTCAGTTTACGAAACACACATCCTGTAACACCGAATTTGCAGTTTATGCCTTGTTCTGCCCTTGTCAAAAAGCATACATAGGCAGTACAATACATAAGGCAAAGAAAAGGGTGCTAGAGCATTTGCGCGCAATACAAAATGGTGACAAGTAATATCCTGTTGCGCAACACTTTCAAAGCTATTCTGGGCAGAACAGTGCCCTTTTGAATTTTTGTGTGTTAGACACGGTGAGTCTTAATGAGAGAGGTGGTAACAGTATACAAGATCTTAGACGCCTCGAGTCAAAATTGATTATTCAATATAGGACTTTAGTTCCCATAGGACACAATTGTGACGAAGAATTGGCAGCGCATCTAGGTTAGGAGATTATATCTGCTGTGGATATAGGTTGTGAAACACTGCTTCGAGGCAAAGTTCATTTTTAAAGTAATATTTCAGAAAATTGAATTTGATTTAATTGTAACTATGAAAACATTTTGTCCTGTCTTAGTTAAAGAATTAGCTTAGGTTTTTTTCTAAATTATATGCACTGTGGTAAGGTGGTAGAATGCATTTTTGTATGTGAGATTAATATTTTTTCATTTTGTTTTTGTTTTCAGAGGACAGATTGGTTGCCATATGGAAGAATGTGAAAGAGCCAAAGTATCTTTTGATTTACCCACAAGGGCATGACTGTTTATAGCAATGAGACTGGTGAGGTTGACCTTTGATAAATGACATGCCAAGTAAGGAACAATGCTTTGGGATGTGTAAGTTGCCCACTGGGGTAATACGTACTGTATAATATAGAAAATGCAGTAATAATGTTTTCACTGAAAAATAGATCGAAAGTTTAATTGTAATAAGAACATTCTGCAATGAGGACGAACTAATCGTTGCACACGTGTTCAGGCAATTATTGTGAAAATTGTGTAACACTGAACTTGCATTGATGTGTTTCTGAATCTAGGGTTAATTGTATTCATTGCGGACTGTTATTTTCAAAGGTACAGCCAAGGACCCTTGAGATTGTAATTCCAATATGGCTGAACACGCCGATATGTTGTATTGAAAGACAGAGTGAAGTAACTCTAGTCTTTGAAGTCTGTTTTCACTGTCGACTTTTAAATACGATCCCATGTTTATTTAAATGAACACTGAATGTTACCGCGGCACTCGTGAACAAGGGAGTTAGTCCCGAAACGCGTAGAGTTGGCCTTTTCTGCATAATAAATCACTGTGTTTAAAAAGCTTGAAGAGTCCATGACTGCTGTTTTTTCGAAATTTGAAAGATACCAGCTTTGTTGCTTATATATAAATATATATATGTATATATATATATATATATATATATATATATATATATATATATATATATATATATATATATATATATATATTCACTGAAAAAACCATAGGTTTCACACACATTATAGTTACGAATTAGCATTTAAAAAACCTTGCAAATTCACTTAAAAAACCATAGGTTTCACACATGTTATAGTTAGCTGGACGTTTCACTCGTAAAAAACCAATGAAATTCTCCCGTTATTGTTAGTGCAGGCAACTATAACTCACGCGACCGCAATCCTCTGCTGATGACGTCAGATATTACATCACTGTATTTAGACACTTATTTACCCATGTCTTCTTCCATTAATCTTTAGCTATACATATATTACAAATATTTATTTTTCAGAAAGACACATATGTCATCAGTGATGTAATATCTGACGTCATCAGCAGAGGATTGCAGAAGAAGTAATGTGCAAAACACAAAAAGGGGGCAGGGTAGAAACACCCTGATCCCCTAGGCCTGCCGAAATTATTTAAAAAACACGAAACGTGGGCTCCCGCTCTTCGTTAATACTCAGTCCCCGGGTGGGCCAAATCCCGGGGGCAAAACATGTATTGGGATGGGGGCCCAAAGGTGCCCCCCAGCCCTGGGGACCATCACCCTCCAGGGCTTTTAAAACATATTGGCGGGGAAGCTCACAGCCCCCCCTGCCTCCGGAGACCTTACCCCCCAGGGCTTGTTATTTAAAAAAAAAAAGAAAAAACCTGTGTGGGGGGCTTGAGCCTCCCCACACTCCCCAGGGACCGCCACCTCCCCGGGGCTCTAATTATTTAAATTGAGGACCACCACCCCCCAGGGCTTTGCAAATGTTGGGGAGGGGCCGCACGGCCCCCCTCCTGGAGCCTGTGATGGCCCTGGGGACTGCCCCCCCCAGGGCCGGCTCCTGCAGTGTCCCAGGGTGCCCACCCCGGGACACTGCTGTTTGCTATGGCAGGGCTGGAGCTTCGCGGCTCCCGCCCTGACATAGCAAACTCTGCTTTGGTATTTGGAAGAGAGAGCAGCTCCCCATGTGGAAAAGCAATGCCAGCTCCCACAGGAGACGGGGAGCCGGCTGGGACCTTGGGGGCATTGGGGCTCCCCCCACCATCCCCAAAAAGGTGGCCAGGCCCCGGAGATGGGGTCCCTGGGGCCAGGAGTGGCCAGGGAGGGGGACCGCGCGGCCGCCCTCCCGAATAATAATTATTTTTAAAAAAAGAAAAAACGCAAAGGAGGGCCCCGGGGATGGGGTCCCCGGGGCCATAAATGGCCTTAGGAGGTGGGCCATGCAGCCCCCCTCCAAAAGAATATTTAAAAAAAGTCCCATGCCCCGGGGGATGGCATCACCGGGGCCCGGAATTGGGCATGAAAGGGGGGCCCACGCGGCCCCCTTCCCGTTAATTGTTTTTTTTTTAGATTGGCGGTCAGGCCCTGGGGGATGGGGTCCCCAGGGCCCAAAAAAAGTAAAAAGAAGGGGGGCTACACAGCCCCCTTCCCAAAAAATACATTAAAAAAAGATACTCAATCGTCCCTAAGCCACGCCCCCTTATGGAACCACTCTGCAAACGCGCCCTGTAGAGCGTTTTAAGTTGTGGAATTAAATCCCCTTCAATACTGGGGTCCTTGGGGGTCAACTAGCCCACCAGGAACCTCCAGTATGCACCATGGAGCTGTGTTGCAGAGAGGTGTTCTGAGGCCACGGCCCTTTTTACACCTCTCTGCAACGCAGCTCTGTGGTGCTTACAGGAGGTACCTGGTGGGATAGTTGGCCCTCAAGGACCCTCAGGATTCAAGGGGACTTTATCCCCCAAATTATAACGTGCCAGGAGGTGCGTTTGCACAGTGGTGCAGGGAGGGGGAGGGTCTGATATTACAAGTGTGCAAACACACCCCCTGGCACATTGTAAATTGGGTGATTAAGTCCCCTTGAATCCTGAGGGTCCCTGGTTAATGGAGGCACCTGGTTGGTTAGTTGAACCCCAGGGACCCTCAGGATTCAAGGGGAGTTAATCCCCCAACTTAAAACGTGCCACGGGGTGTGTTTGCACAGTGGTGAAGGGAGGGGCGGGGCCTGAGGTGACGTGTGCAAACACGACCTGTGGCACATTTTAAGTTGGGGAAATAATTCCCCTTCAATCCTGAGGGACCCTGGGGGCCAACTAGCCCCCCAGGTGCTTCCAGTAAGCACCACTGCACTTTGTTGCAGAGAGGTGGTCTAGGCTGTGGTCCTTTTTACACCTCTTTGCAACGCAGCTCGGTGGCACTTACTGGAGGTACCTAGTGGGCTAGTTGGACCCCAGGGACCCTCAGGATTCAAGGGGTCTTTATCCACCAACTTAAAAGGTCCACAGGGCCTGTTTGCACACATGTCACCTCAGGCTCTCCCCCTTCCTTCACCAATGTGCAAACGCACCCCGTGGCGCAATTTAAGAGGTAGTTTTAATCCCCCTGCCCTGTTATATACTAGGGGCTTACAGAGGAGGTCATGCTAATCACAGGGCGACCCCAACGCATAGTGTTCCCTAGTGTATGTAGGTGTGTTCACTGTATTCTAAGTGTCTTTCAACATAGCACTGGCTCTAGGACTGGTTAGTCAGACTCAGTTACCACCAGTGCACGTCTGAAAAAGTTGAGGGTACAGGATGATTTTGCAATCAGGCTTCTTTCTGCTCCTTTGTTGGTTCTTCCTGCACATGTCTTGCTTCTTCCTGCACTTTTCTTTGTCTTTGTGGACTTCTGTTGATTCTTTCTGCATTTCTTTTGCTTCTTTCTGTGCGTTTTTTTCTTCTTTCTTCACATGTCCTAGCTCTGTAGGCATAGTTAGAAACTAGCATTTAAAAAACCTTTGAAATTCACTGAAAAAACCATAGGTTTCAGGCACGTTATAGTTAGAAATTAGTATTTAAAAAACCTTGGAAATTCACTGAAAAAAGCCATAGGTTTCAGGCACGTTATAGTTAGGAATTAGCATTTAAAAACCTTAGAAATTCGCTGAAAAAACCATAGGTTTCAGGGCGTTATAGTTAGCTGGACATTTCACTCGTACAAAACCATTGAAATTCCCCCGTTATAGTTAGTTCAGCTAACTATAACTCGCGTGCCCGCAATGCACTGCTGATGACGTCACATATTACATCACTCATGACATGGTCAGTGACATCACTCATGACATCACTGATGTCATCTCAAATGACATCACTGATGACATCACTGATGACATCATCCTTGTGATAGAGTGGTCGACCTCCTCGCACCCTAATATAACCTTTGATACACACATTTAAAAATAGAAACTAAAATTTTCAAAAAAATGGACATACCAATACCAGTTATAACCACCTATTCAGTAATTCCAAGATCTATATACACATCCACTCATTCACCAACAGTCTTATATAGTCACTCATACATGTACTCACTCATCATATGTACTCATACACCTATACATCCTGTTATGCACTGCCACTCATTCATAGAGTTACTCACACACATAGTCACTCAAGCTAATAAAGAATCAAACATCCATTTACTTGCATATACAGTTATACACCCACCACCACACTTACTTCTAAAGAAACTTACACATATTTACTCTCTTAAGAAATCACTTATAGAAACACATACTAATTTATACAGGAACTCTTCCAATCTCTCACTCTCACATATACTAACTTATAATCACCAATACTCACATATACTAGTTTAAAACATATGTAGTTACTCATTAAGACACTATTGAGACAGTGATTCAATCTTCAACACCCCATACACACACTCATCTACCCATACAGTCCTGCACACATGCTGTCTTCAACACATACAAACAGTGAGTCACTCATTCATGCATTTATGCACTACATAATACCCCCCACCGAACCATACAGACACTCAGACACTCAAACTGATACTCAAAAAACCAAGTAATAACCCATATATACACTCATGTAGCTACTCACTAACCCATGCAGTCACTTATACACAAAGTGAGAGACTGATACAGATATTTACATATTTAAACATTACTCAATAACATATGTATTCACTACGATACACTTAATCAGTCAGTTATACAATCAATTTTTCATTAAAAAAATCATCAATTTAGACACTTATATACCCATTTATTCTTCCATTGACCTTGAAAAATACTAATATAAAACATATTTAATTTTCAGAAAAACACACATTCACTGGATAATGTCATCAGTGATGTCATTTGAGATGTCATCAGTGATGTCATCAGTGATGTCACTGACCATGTCATGAATGATGCAATATGTGACATCATCAGCAGTGCATTGCGCGCGCGCAAGTTATAGTTAGCAGAACTAACTATAACGGAGTAATTTCTATGGTTTTGTACAAGTGAAATGGCCAGCTAACTATAATACCCCTGAAACCTATGGTTTTTTGTGTGAATTTCTAAGGTTTTTTAAATGCTCATTTCTAACTATAATGTCTCTGAAACCTATGTTTCTTTCAGTGAATTTCAAAGTTTTTTTAAATGCTCAGTTCTAACTATAACGTCTCTGAAACCTATGTTTCTTTTCAGTGAATTTCAAAGGTTTTTTAAATGCTAATTTTTAAGTGTGATAGTAGCTATACCTATTTTTTTGTACTGATTTTCTACACTTTTTTAACAGTTTATTTATCAATTTTTTATTCATTAAATAACATTATATATTTTTCTGAAAATTGCAAAAAAAAAAAAAAAAAATTTAAAACTGAAATATTGATTATTTTAATATATTTATAATATTTTCTTTTAAAAAAAAAAAAAAATACAGATTCGCGCACTCAAAGTGTGCACATCACGGTGGGTGCGCGCATTCTTGCTGCCATTTTAGAAAAGTCGTGAAGAATCCACGTATGTTGTGCGACGGCTGCGTGTTTTTCAGTTACATTATATACATTTAATATTACGAGATGTGCGCGATTGGTATGCGACCAGTCCGCGACTCCTACTCCCGCGCATTTGCGACACATGCGTATCACGGTACGAGATGCTTGAGAGGTTGCGGTCCCACATGACGTCTTACACGTGCTGGGGCGCGCTGGGTGCGCGACTCCCTCAAAAAAAATGTAGGTTCCAAAATGATATGTATGTGTCTTTAATATACATATTAGGGCAAGAGATTATCTAAGATATTCATAAAAATAATATATTTGTACTTATAATAAACTTATATTATTTTAAAATATATTTTCGCGAAGTCGGGTGCGTGTATCGTGAGTGCAGAGAACCAGGTCAGTAGAGCTGCTGTAGAGCCAGAGACCCAGGTCAGCAGAGCTGCTCTAGAGGCCGAGAACCAGGTCAGCAGAGCTGCTGTAGAGCCAGAGAAACCAGGTCAGCAGAGCTGCTTTAGAGGGAGTGAACCAGGTCAGCAGAACTGCTTTAGAGCCAGAGAACCATGTCAGCAGAGCTGCTCTAGAGCCAGAGAACAAGGTCAGCAGAGCTGCTTTAGAGCCATAGAACCAGGTCAGCAGAGCTGCTCTAGAGGCAGAGAACCAGGTCAGCAAACTGCTTTAGAGCCAGAGAACCCGGTCAGCAGATTTCTTTAGAGGGAGAGAACCAGGTCAGCAGAGCTGCTTTAGAGCCAGAGAACCAGGCCAGCAGAGCTGCTCTAGAGCCAGAGAACCAGGTCAGCAGAGCTGCTTTAGAGCCAGAGAACCAGGTCAGTAGAGCTGCTTTAGAGCCAGAGAACCAGGTCAGCAGAGCTGCTTTAGAGGCAGAGAACCAGGTCAGCAGAGCTGCATTAGAGCCAGAGAACCAGGTCAGCAGAGCTGCTTTAGAGGCAGAGAACCAGGTCAGCAGAGCTGCTTTAGAGCCAGAGAACCAGGTCAGCAGAGCTGCTTTAGAGCCAGAGAACCAGGTCAGCAGAGCTGCTCTAGAGCCAGAGAAACCAGGTCAGCAGAGCTGCTTTAGAGGGAGAGAACCACGTCAGCAGAGCTGCTTTAGAGCCAGAGAACCAGATCAGCAGAGCTGTTCTAGAGCCAGAGAACCAGGTCCGCAGAGCTGCTTTAGAGCCATAGAACCAGTTCAGAAGAGCTGCTCTAGAGGCAGAGAACCAGGCCAGCAGAGCTGCTTTAGAGGGAGAGAACCAGGTCAGCAGAGCTGCTTTAGAGCCAGAGAACCAGGTCAGCAGAATTGCTCTAGAGGCAGAGAACCAGGTCAGTAAAGCTGATTTAGAGGGAGAGAACCAGGTCAGCAGAGCTGCTTTAGAGCCAGAGAATCAGGTCAGCAGAGCTACTCTAGAGCCAGAGAACCGGGTCAGCAGAGATGCTTTAGAGCTATAGAACCAGGTCAGCAGAGCTGCTTTAGAGCCAGAGAACCAGGTCAGCAGAGCTGCTCTAGAGCCAGAGAACCAGGTCAGCAGAGATGCTTTAGAGCCATAGAACCAGGTCAGCAGAGCTGCTTTAGAGCCTAAGAACCGGGTCAGCAGAGCTGCTCTCGAGCCAGAGAATCAGGTCAGCAGAGCTGCTGTAGAGCCAGAGAAATCAGGTCAGCAGAGTTGGCCTTTTCTGCATAATAAATCACTGTGTTTAAAAAGCTTGAAGAGTCCATGACTGCTGTTTTTTCGAAATTTGAAAGATACCAGCTTTGTTGCTTATATATAAATATATATATGTATATATATATATATATATATATATATATATATATATATATATATTCACTGAAAAAAACATAGGTTTCACACACGTTATAGTTACGAATTAGCATTTAAAAAACCTTGCAAATTCACAAAAAACCATAGGTTTCACACATGTTATAGTTAGCTGGACGTTTCACTCGTAAAAAACCAATGAAATTCTCCCGTTATAGTTAGTGCAGGCAACTATAACTCACGCGACCGCAATCCTCTGCTGATGATGTTAGATATTACATCACTGTATTTAGACACTTATTTACCCATGTCTTCTTCCATTAATCTTTAGCTATACATATATTACAAATATTTATTTTTCAGAAAGACACATATGTCATCAGTGATGTAATATCTGACGTCATCAGCAGAGGATTGCAGAAGAAGTAATGTGCAAAACACAAAAAGGGGGCAGGGTAGAAACACCCTGATCCCCTAGGCCTGCTCAGGAGGTCCCACAAGGACCCCCAGGGCCCAAAAAAGCATTTTTTTTTTTTAAATCTGCGAGATTCGCGCACCCAGCGTGAATTTCGGCCGAAATTATTTAAAAAACACGAAACGTGGGCTCCCGCTCTTCGTTAATACTCAGTCCCCGGGTGGGCCAAATCCCGGGGACAAAAACGGCCCTTTTTACACCTCTCTGCAACGCAGCTCTGTGGTGCTTACAGGAGGTACCTGGTGGGATAGTTGGCCCTCAAGGACCCTCAGGATTCAAGGGGACTTTATCCCCCAAATTATAACGTGCCAGGAGGTGCGTTTGCACAGTGGTGCAGGGAGGGGGAGGGTCTGATATTACAAGTGTGCAAACACACCCCCTGGCACATTGTAAATTGGGTGATTAAGTCCCCTTGAATCCTGAGGGTCCCTGGTTAATGGAGGCACCTGGTTGGTTAGTTGAACCCCAGGGACCCTCAGGATTCAAGGGGAGTTAATCCCCCAACTTAAAACGTGCCACGGGGTGTGTTTGCACAGTGGTGAAGGGAGGGGCGGGGCCTGAGGTGACGTGTGGAAACACGACCTGTGGCACATTTTAAGTTGGGGAAATAATTCCCCTTCAATCCTGAGGGACCCTGGGGGCCAACTAGCCCCCCAGGTGCTTCCAGTAAGCACCACTGCACTTCGTTGCAGAGAGGTGGTCTAGGCTGTGGTCCTTTTTACACCTCTTTGCAACGCAGCTCGGTGGCACTTACTGGAGGTACCTAGTGGGCTAGTTGGACCCCAGGGACCCTCAGGATTCAAGGGGTCTTTATCCACCAACTTAAAAGGCCCACAGGGCCTGTTTGCACACATGTCACCTCAGGCTCTCCCCCTTCCTTCACCAATGTGCAAACGCACCCCGTGGCGCAATTTAAGAGGTAGTTTTAATCCCCCTGCCCTGTTATATACTAAGGGCTTACAGAGGAGGGCATGCTAATCACAGGGCGACCCCAACGCATAGTGTTCCCTAGTGTATGTAGGTGTGTTCACTGTATTCTAAGTGTCTTTCAACATAGCACTGGCTCTAGGACTGGTTAGTCAGACTCAGTTACCACCAGTGCACGTCTGAAAAAGTTGAGGGTACAGGATGATTTTGCAATCAGGCTTCTTTCTGCTCCTTTGTTGGTTCTTCCTGCACATGTCTTGCTTCTTCCTGCACTTTTCTTTGTCTTTGTGGACTTCTGTTGATTCTTTCTGCATTTCTTTTGCTTCTTTCTGTGCGTTTTTTTCTTCTTTCTTCACATGTCCTAGCTCTGTAGGCATAGTTAGAAACTAGCATTTAAAAAACCTTTGAAATTCACTGAAAAAACCATAGGTTTCAGGCACGTTATAGTTAGAAATTAGTATTTAAAAAACCTTGGAAATTTACTGAAAAAAGCCATAGGTTTCAGGCACGTTATAGTTAGGAATTAGCATTTAAAAAACCTTAGAAATTCGCTGAAAAAACCATAGGTTTCAGGGGCGTTATAGTTAGCTGGACATTTCACTCGTACAAAACCATTGAAATTCCCCCGTTATAGTTAGTTCAGCTAACTATAACTCGCGTGCCCGCAATGCACTGCTGATGATGTCACATATTACATCACTCATGACATGGTCAGTGACATCACTCATGACATCACTGATGTCATCTCAAATGACATCACTGATGACATCATCCTTGTGATAGAGTGGTCGACCTCCTCGCACCCTAATATAACCTTTGATACACACATTTAAAAATAGAAACTAAAATTTTCAAAAAAATGGACATACCAATACCAGTTATAACCACCTATTCAGTAATTCCAAGATCTATATACACATCCACTCATTCACCAACAGTCTTATATAGTCACTCATACATGTACTCACTCATCATATGTACTCATACACCTATACATCCTGTTATGCACTGCCACTCATTCATAGAGTTACTCACACACATAGTCACTCAAGCTAATAAAGAATCAAACATCCATTTACTTGCATATACAGTTATACACCCACCACCACACTTACTTCTAAAGAAACTTACACATATTTACTCTCTTAAGAAATCACTTATAGAAACACATACTAATTTATACAGGAACTCTTCCAATCTCTCACTCTCACATATACTAACTTATAATCACCAATACTCACATATACTAGTTTAAAACATATGTAGTTACTCATAAAGACACTATTGAGACAGTGATTCAATCTTCAACACCCCATACACACACTCATCTACCCATACAGTCCTGCACACATGCTGTCTTCAACACATACAAACAGTGAGTCACTCATTCATGCATTTATGCACTACATAATACCCCCCACCGAACCATACAGACACTCAGGCACTCAAACTGATACTCAAAAAACCAAGTAATAACCCATATATACACTCATGTAGCTACTCACTAACCCATGCAGTCACTTATACACAAAGTGAGAGACTGATACAGATATTTACATATTTAAACATTACTCAATAACATATGTATTCACTACGATACACTTAATCAGTCAGTTATACAATCAATTTTTCATTAAAAAAATCATCAATTTAGACACTTATATACCCATTTATTCTTCCATTGACCTTGAAAAATACTAATATAAAACATATTTAATTTTCAGAAAAACACACATTCACTGGATAATGTCATCAGTGATGTCATTTGAGATGTCATCAGTGATGTCATCAGTGATGTCACTGACCATGTCATGAATGATGCAATATGTGACATCATCAGCAGTGCATTGCGCGCGCGCGAGTTATAGTTAGCAGAACTAACTATAACGGAGTAATTTCTATGGTTTTGTACAAGTGAAATGGCCAGCTAACTATAATACCCCTGAAACCTATGGTTTTTTGTGTGAATTTCTAAGGTTTTTTAAATGCTCATTTCTAACTATAATGTCTCTGAAACCTATGTTTCTTTCAGTGAATTTCAAAGCTTTTTTAAATGCTCAGTTCTAACTATAACGTCTCTGAAACCTATGTTTCTTTTCAGTGAATTTCAAAGGTTTTTTAAATGCTAATTTTTAAGTGTGATAGTAGCTATACCTATTTTTTTGTACTGATTTTCTACACTTTTTTAACAGTTTATTTATCAATTTTTTATTCATTAAATAACATTATATATTTTTCTGAAAATTGCAAAAAAAAAAAAAAAAATTTAAAACTGAAATATTGATTATTTTAATATATTTATAATATTTTCTTTAAAAAAAAAAAAATACGGATTCGCGCACTCAAAGTGTGCACATCACGGTGGGTGCGCGCATTCTTGCTGCCATTTTAGAAAAGTCGTGAAGAATCCACGTATGTTGTGCGACGGCTGCGTGTTTTTCAGTTACATTATATACATTTAATATTACGAGATGTGCGCGATTGGTATGCGACCAGTCCGCGACTCCTGCTCCCGCGCATTTGCGACACATGCGTATCACGGTACGAGATGCTTGAGAGGTTGCGGGTCCCACATGACGTCTTATACGTGCTGGGGCGCGCTGGGTGCGCGACTCCCTCAAAAAAAATGTAGGTTCCAAAATGACATGTATGTGTCTTTAATATACATATTAGGGCAAGAGATTATCTAAGATATTCATAAAAATAATATATTTGTACTTATAATAAACTTATATTATTTTAAAATATATTTTCGCGAAGTCGGGTGCGTGTATCGTGAGTGCAGAGAACCAGGTCAGTAGAGCTGCTGTAGAGCCAGAGAAACCAGGTCAGCAGAGCCGTTGTAGAGCCAGAGAACCAGGTCAGCAGAGCTGCTCTAGAGCCTAAGAAGCAGATCAGCAGAGCTGCTCTAGAACCAGAGACCCATGTCAGCAGAGCTGCTCTAGAGCCAGAGACCCAGGTCAGCAGAGCTGCTCTAGAGGCCGAGAACCAGGTCAGCAGAGCTGCTGTAGAGCCAGAGAAACCAGGTCAGCAGAGCTGCTTTAGAGGGAGTGAACCAGGTCAGCAGAACTGCTTTAGAGCCAGAGAACCATGTCAGCAGAGCTGCTCTAGAGCCAGAGAACAAGGTCAGCAGAGCTGCTTTAGAGCCATAGAACCAGGTCAGCAGAGCTGCTCTAGAGGCAGAGAACCAGGTCAGCAAACTGCTTTAGAGCCAGAGAACCCGGTCAGCAGATTTCTTTAGAGGGAGAGAACCAGGTCAGCAGAGCTGCTTTAGAGCCAGAGAACCAGGCCAGCAGAGCTGCTCTAGAGCCAGAGAACCAGGTCAGCAGAGCTGCTTTAGAGCCAGAGAACCAGGTCAGTAGAGCTGCTTTAGAGCCAGAGAACCAGGTCAGCAGAGCTGCTTTAGAGGCAGAGAACCAGGTCAGCAGAGCTGCATTAGAGCCAGAGAACCAGGTCAGCAGAGCTGCTTTAGAGGCAGAGAACCAGGTCAGCAGAGCTGCTTTAGAGCCAGAGAACCAGGTCAGCAGAGCTGCTTTAGAGCCAGAGAACCAGGTCAGCAGAGCTGCTCTAGAGCCAGAGAAACCAGGTCAGCAGAGCTGCTTTAGAGGGAGAGAACCACGTCAGCAGAGCTGCTTTAGAGCCAGAGAACCAGATCAGCAGAGCTGTTCTAGAGCCAGAGAACCAGGTCAGCAGAGCTGCTTTAGAGCCATAGAACCAGTTCAGAAGAGCTGCTCTAGAGGCAGAGAACCAGTCCAGCAGAGCTGCTTTAGAGGGAGAGAACCAGGTCAGCAGAGCTGCTTTAGAGCCAGAGAACCAGGTCAGTAGAGCTGCTTTAGAGCCAGAGAACCAGGTCAGCAGAGCTGCTTTAGAGGCAGAGAACCAGGTCAGCAGAGCTGCTTTAGAGCCAGAGAATCAGGTCAGCAGAGCTACTCTAGAGCCAGAGAACCGGGTCAGCAGAGATGCTTTAGAGCCATAGAACCAGGTCAGCAGAGCTGCTTTAGAGCCAGAGAACCAGGTCAGCAGAGCTGCTCTAGAGCCAGAGAACCAGGTCAGCAGAGATGCTTTAGAGCCATAGAACCAGGTCAGCAGAGCTGCTTTAGAGCCTAAGAACCGGGTCAGCAGAGCTGCTCTCGAGCCAGAGAATCAGGTCAGCAGAGCTGCTGTAGAGCCAGAGAAATCAGGTCAGCAGAGCTGCTCTAGAGCGAGAGAACCAGGTTAGCAGAGCTGCTTTAGAGGGAGAGAACCAGAGTGGGCTAAAGAACGGTGATGGATCAAACCCAGATCGTTGACTGGGTGTGAGTGTGAGTGTTGAACCAGGTCAGCAGAGCTGCTTTAGAGCCTAAGAACTAGGTCAGCAGAGCTGCTCTAGAGCCAGAGAACCAGGTCAGCAGAGCTGCAGTAGAGCCAGAGAAACAAGGTCAGCAGAGCTGCTCTAGAGGGAGAGAACCAGGTCAGCAATATTACGAGATGTGCGCGATTGGTATGCGACCAGTCCGCGACTCCTGCTCTACTACTCACTCTCTACTACTCTCTCTCTCCTACTCATTCTCTAATACTCACTCTCTACTACTTTCTCTCTCTACTACTCTCTCTCTACTACTCACTCTCCACTACTCACGCTATTACTCTGTACTACTCACTCAGTACTACTCTCTCTACTACTCTCTCTCTACTACTCTCTCTCTACTACTCACTCTCTACTACTCACTCTCTACTACTCTCTACTGCTCACTCTTCACTACTCACTCTCTACTACTCACTCTCAACTATTCTCTACTACTCACTCTACTACTCACTCTCTACTACTTGCTTTCGCCTACTCGCTCTCTACTACTCTCTCTTACTCTCTCTACTTCTCACTCTCTACTACTCTCTCTACTACTCACTCTCTACTACTCCCTACTACTCACTCTCTATTACACACTCTCTACTACTTGCTCTCTACTACTCGCTCTCTACTACTCTCTAGTACTCACTCGTCTACTCACTCTCTACTACTCTTTACTGCTCACTCTACTTCTCACTCTCTACTACTCTCTACTACTCACTCTCTACTACTCCACTACTCTCTCTCTACTACTCACTCTCTACTACTCTCTACTGCTCACTCTCTACTACTCACTCTCTACTACTCTCTCTCTACTACTCTCTGCTACTCACTCTCGACTACTCTCTCTCTACTACCCTCTACTACTCACTCTACTACTCACTCTCTAATACTCTCTACTACTCACTCTCTACTACTCTCTACTACTCACTATCTACTACTCTCTCTCTCCTACTCATTCTCTAATACTCACTCTCTACTACTCACTTTACTACTCTCTCTACAACTCTCTACTACTCTCTACTACTCACTCTCTACTACTCTCTACTACTCTCTACTACTAACTCTCTACTACTCACTCTCTACTACTCACTCTCTACTACTCTCTACTACTCTCTACTACTCTCTCTACTACTCTCTACTACTCTACTACTCACTCTCTACTACTCTCCACTACTCTCTCTCTACTACTCCTTCTCTACTACTCACTCTACTACTCACTCTCTACTACTCACTCTCTACTACTCTCTAATATTTGCTCTCTACTACTCTCTCTCTACTACTCACTCTCTACTACTCTACTACATCAGTGATGTCATCAGTGATGTCACTGACCATGTCATGAGTGATGTACTATGTGACGTCATCAGCAGTGCATTGCGGGGGCGCGAGTTATAGTTAGCTGAACTAACTATAACTGGGGAATTTCTAGGGTTTTGTGTGAGGGAAATGTCCAGATAACTATAACGCCCCTGAAACCTATGTTTTTTTCCAGTGAATTTCTAAGGTTTTTTAAATGCTAATTCCTAACTATAACGTGCATGAAACCTATGGTTTTTTCAGTGAATTTCAAAGGTTTTTTAAATGCTAATTTCTAACTATAACATACATGAAACCTATGGTTTTCTAAGTGAATTTCAAAGGTTTTTAAAATGTTAATTCCTATCTATAACTAATCTCTAAAGCTATGATGTTTAATGATTTTCATAGGATTTCTAAATCTTTATATTTCAGTGTGTCAATTCCTTTAATTATGTTTTTTTATATTGTTTTTCACCATTTTTTAAAGTTTTTTTCAATCAATTCTTTTAAAAATTAAAAAATATTATTTGTTTTTAATGTGTTTTTTTAATTTTGTAAATTTTTTAAAACTATTTTTTATATATTTTTTATATTCTTTAAACTATATTTTTAATACTTTGTTATTTATTTATTTATTTATTTTTTGGGGGGGATTCGCGCACTCTATGCGCACCTTTCTCGATCCCTGCATGGAACATAGTAGCCATTTTACAATTGTAGTCCACGTATGGTATGCGATGGGTATGTATTTTCGTGCGCGATTGCTATGCGACCGGTACTCAACTCCAAGCCCAGTTTGTTTGTTTTTGCAGCCGTATCAGCACACCCTGCGCACATTTTGTCATTTTAAAAAAAAAAAGGGGGGCTCTGGGGGGTCCCCCTAAGCAACACTAGAGGGTCAGAGTATTTGTACCCTGCCCCTTTACATCTTTCACACACCTATTTCCCTTACATCCTCAGCCTCGCATCTACCGAGGCACAAAATGGCTGCCAACAGCTCCTAGTTTCGAATGTTGACAGACACTTGACAGCCAATTAGCATTCAGCGTGTGATCGGGTGGGTGCGTGCACGGTTCGCAGAGGGTGCACTGAGTGTGCGCATAGGGTGCGCGGATCCTCCGAGGCCATAGATATATATGTACTTTTAACTGTAATTTTCTCAGAAACTACTGAACAGATTCACACCATTTAAGCAAAAGGCACAAGTCTGAACTGAGGACTACCTCTTTGCCAAATTTGGTGTAATTCCGTTCAGCAGTTCAGGCTGTAGCTGCGTCAAAAGGTCCTATGGGCAATTGCATGGGGAAAACGCGTTTTGGGACCCCCCTTTTTTCACGGCCCCCGCTTGATGAATCACCATGAATCACCACGAAACTTTCAGGATAGGAGTGGACCGGAGCTGGCCAAAAGTTTGGAAAATTTTGCGAAGATTCGTCAACCGGCGCCAGACTTATTGGGAATAGAATGTTGCGGATTGCCAATGGAAAATAGGTCCTAACTATAACTACCTACTGGCGACCGCCAGTAGGTAAGATATATATATATATATATATATATATATATAGATATATATATATATATATATATATATATATATATATATATTCCAGCAAAGTTTGCCCGCAGGGAGCCTGGACCATCACCAGGGCGGTCATGGCGTTTGGGGGCGGACAACCTCCAATAGTACCCAGCACAAACCTCCAGTCTTCAGAAAAGAGGCATGCCAGACCAAAGCTTCAAGATCAGCTTGTATTTTAATCCAACAGAGAAACAGCCTTCTTTCATACTTAGGCGTTTCAGCTAAATGATTAGCCTTGTTCACAGGTGAGTTGCGTCATGGATTTGCGGCGTAACAGCCTGTTTTATACGCCTTCAGTTGGACTACTACATTGCTACGTAGCCCCAACATACCACAAATCCCAGCATGCATTGTGAATGTAAAAAGTCTCGTAATTAATGTAAAGTCACTGATACTCCTTTTCCCTTTACACTTCATTCACGGGTACTTTCACAGTGACATATGAATCATACAGAGTGAATTCAGAGTGCATTTTCTACACTCAATGTTCATTTTGGCTGTTGGTCCTTAATACAATTCATGGCAATACCTGACTGTCTTGAAGTCAAAACGTGAAGGACCGATGTCATTCACTTTCCCTTGCCAGCGGTGTTCTCCGAAACTATATATATATTACCTACTGGCGGTAGTTACAGTTAGGACCTAGTTTCCATAGGAAAAGCGTTTTTTGTTTTCCCAATAACTTTGGCGCCGGATGATGAATCATCGCGAAATTTTAAAAACTAGTGGGGTGCTCCAGTCAGCTCCTGTCTTGACAGTTTTGGGGTAATTCGGCAAGAAGGGGCCGAGAAAAAAGGGGGGTCCCAAAACGTGTTTTCTCCATGTTAATTCCCATAGGAAACTTTAGACACGGCTACAGCCGGAACTGCTGAACGGAATTACAAGAAATTTAGCAAAAAGGTAGTGCTTGTTTCAGAAAGCACCTTTCTTTTTAAATGGTGTAAATCCATTCAGTAGTTGCAGAAAAAATAAAAAAAATAGAGGTAAAAAAATCAATTTCCCATAGGAAACTTTAGACACGGTTACAGCCAAAACTGCTGAACGGAATTACACCAAATTTGGCAAAAAGGTAGTGCTTGGTTCAGAAAGTGCCCTTTTTTTCAATGGTGTAAATCCGTTCAGTAGTTGGTGAGACAATCAAAAAATAAAAGTTTCGATATCTATGGCCGCGGTGGATCCGCGCACCCTGCCGATCACGAGCTGCATTCTTATTGGCTGTCAACACGTCAAACCAGGAAGTGTTGGCAGCCATCTTGTGCCCCGGTAGAACCGAGGCACAAGAAAACAGTGAAACAAGCGTGAAAAACAAGAAAAGGGGGCTGGGTAGAAACTCCCTGACCCCCTAGGCCTGCTCAGGGGGTCCCACAAGGACCCCCAAGGCCCAAAAAAGCATTTTTTTAAAACTTTTCGGCAAAATTTGCACAAGGTCCGCGAATCCCACTGAATTTTTTTTTAAAAATGAAGTGCAGGCTCCCGCGCTTCATTTAACTGAGGCTCCCGGGTGGGCCAGGTCCCGGGGGCAGTGAACAAAATGTGTGGGGGGGCCCCAAACCTCCCACACTGCCTCGGGGATCGCCACCTCCCTGGGGCTTGAATAAATTGTTGCGGGGGGCACGAAGCCCCCCAGCCCCGGGGACCGCCACCCCCTGGGACTTATTTAATATGTATGGGGGTGCCTCAAAGGCCCCCCAACCCCCGGGAGCCAACCACCGATCATGGCAGACGCAAGTTAGAGGAGCTCCGGAGCTCGAGCACAATTATCCTGCCTACTGCCATATGCCGCATGCCATCATGCAATGCTACAAGGGCCATCGAGGTGAGGACAAGACCTCGCTGGGCCAGTGGTGCGCAGAGCCATAGGACCCGGGTCCTCCATGCAGGTTACCTGCTACGGGGCTCAGTGAGCCAAGACATACGCATCTCCGTAAAATCTACCTCTGCTTGTGTTGTGTATGGAGAGCTGCCCTAGACGTCGTGCTTCCCTGTGATTGAGACTCCGCTGATCCCTGATCTCATGACCGGCGGAGTTGCTGAAGCACCGGGGGCTGCAAACGCCGGTGGCCCAGTCAAGCGCCGGGAAGGCTGAGACCACGGCAGTGGGCGGCACAGGCCTTGCCGTGCCCTGGGGAAGCCGAGACCGCCATCAGGCAGTGTGGAACCGAAGGTGGGCGGTGCCGGAGGCTTCAGGTGAGTCCCAGATTGCATATTGGGGAACGTCGACAGGAATCCTGAGCTTGGCGACAGCCCTGATACCCTCAACAATACAACTGAGTGGCCCGAGTCGTGCGCTGCAGGCCCTGGACGTCATCGGGCTGTACCGTGGCCGGGGGGACACACCAGAATTTCTCAGGATGCACTGAGTGGGAAGAGATCTGCAGGCCCTGCTGTTCCCCTCCCGGTAGGGATGGTGTGAGCATGACTGGGCCCGGGACACTGCCAAAACCAGCGGAGTGAGAAGGAGGCCACACCAGATGGCGCATACAGGAACAGCTGAGCTGTGGCCTTCCCGCTGGTGGCTGCAGACGGAGAGTGAAAAGCTCACATTGCATGGAACTGAGTAGACCCGGTGAGCCCAATTTAACATTCAAGGAAGATATGGGGAGGAGGTGCCTAGCCTTCGTGGAAGTCCATGCTGCTCATAACTCTGTTATAGATTGACAGAGGGTGAAATACCAGGCCTCGGCCTCAGGAGGCCTTATCTGAACATTGAGGACTAGTGCCTGCCTGCGAGGGCCATACTGCACATTCATTTGGGGACTAATCGGTTGCCATATGTGCCTGCAGTGACATCTGGGCATGGGTAAACGCTGTAGTCCACCGGAGCCACTGAGCGTCTGGTAACTGGGCAAATTACTGTGCGGTGACCTCATAATCTCTCTCCCCTACAGGTGCAGATACAGTTATTGCATGAACCTCGCATAGAGTGCGCTGTCCCCACTATACTGTGTGCCAGCGGGCAGAGGTGAACTTTTGCAGTGTGTCATGGGTGCCCAGAGGGCAAACAGCAGGAGGTGAATGGCACTAACTCACAAACCATGGATGACCAGGAGCTTAATACAAACCCGCAGTCACTTAACTATGCACCTCCCACGACTGAAACGGTAGCTCAAGGATAACTGGACTTGATCCTCTGCGAGGTTAGGGAGTCCAGGAGAGCAATAGAGCAACAGATCGGCACCCTCACCAACGGCTTTACATTGCTCAAGGCGGATCACGATAAACTAGCCACCAAAGTGAAAGATAATAGTCTTCTCCTGGAATAAATAATGCCCCAACATAAGGAACATGCAGCGCACAGCCAGACGCTACAACTACAAGTCACAGGCCTTCTGGATGGGTTTGAAGATGCAGAGGTAGAGCCAGGCGAAATAACATCCGCGTGATTGGGCTTCCGGAACGAAGCAAAGGGCCTGAAGCCGCCACCTTTATAGAACAGTGGTTCCAAACGCGTGTAGTCCCGGATAGACTTTCGGATTTCTTCTGTGTTGAGAGAGCCCATAGAATCCGTACTGGAAGACCGATGGTGGGAGCGCCGCTAAGACCGTTAATAGTCAGGATCCTCAATTATAGGGATCGGGACGTCCTCCTGCAGAAGGCGCGAGATTGACTTCAGATTCAATTCGAAAACTGTCAAATATCACTGTATCCTGACTACACACTAATGGTCCAACGTCACAGATCCTCCTATCAGGTGGTTAAAAGGAAATTATGAGATCTGAACCTAAAGTACGCGCTGCTGTTCCCTGCATACCTTAAAATAATAAATGAACAAAAGACATACTTTTTGGAGAGTCCGGAAGATGCATAGGAATGGATCGAAGTCACGGATCCTGTGCCGAAGTCCAGTCATCCCCCACGGAAGCTGCCGGACAATTCCAAGAGATCACAAGGCCGTCAATTACATTGCCATGCAGAGAACACTAGTCTTCCATCACTACCTTGCCCTACCCTGGAACAGGCTCAAAGAAGCAAAGACATAGCCCTGATGGCTGTGACCACATTCAGAGATAACTCTTCGCGCAGGGTCTCGGAGTCCTCAGAGAGCAGCGCAGCACGATCCGATTTGGAGAACAGCTTGGCCTTATTCCCCTCTGGGGAAGAGGTGTGGTGCCGTGGCCAGGGCGACTGACGCTGGAATCTGGGGCTCACGGTTCAATCCCCGGCACCGGCGGCAGCTCAGCCCAGCACCATGTGACTCTGGGCAATAGCTTGTTTAATCTTCCCGACGGCCCCCTGCGCCGGGATGCGTTCGGGTAACTGGTCGTGCTTTACAAATACTAGATTTACATTTACTCCGCAAACCACAGATGATATACTGGGTCTATGAACATCATACAGTCCACTCAGTATATAAGAAGACACGGGATGGCATTGACATGAGAACTCATGAACATATGTATCCTTTTTCTTTTACTATGTGTAATATGGCATGACATTAATGATCATACTGGCTCGGGCTCGGAAGAGCTCATATATATGTGAATACTTTACATGATGGTGATGAATGCCAGTCCCCTACATGCGAATGCTACACATTACTGTAACAAAGTTCAACGTGGGTAAATGTTTTTGATTTGGATTTGTTTAGTTCTCAAGCAGGGCCTAGTATTAGTGTTACAAAGGGAGTTTAAGGGTTCTGGCAGACAGCAGCTGACATGTCCTATTTGCACTCACCGTCTCCTGACTGGGACACACACTTGGTGGTTACTACACAATGCACAAACCGTATACGTATAATCTAATCACGTGAAATGTCCGTGGCCTGGGCTCACTGCAGAAGAGGAATAGAGTACATGCGCAACTGCTGAGAAGGAAGGAGCAAATCATCTTTCTACAGGAGCCCCACCTGATGGATACAGAAGCCGCAAAAATGCGAAAGAAATGAAGGGGTCATATGTACTCCACTAATTACTCGGCATTCGCTAGGGAAATGACAATTTGGATTAGATATGGCATCCCGTTTGTAGCATTAGACAAGAAGATAGATGCACAGGGCGGGTATATATTTTTATTGGGCACACTAGATGGGGTTACTGTTATACTGGGGACAGTATATGCTCCAAAGTTTAATCAGGACAAATATTTCCTGGGGCTAAACACGGTACTTGCTGGTTGGGGTGCATACCCATGGATCATAGGGGGGGACTGCAACACGGTTATGGATATCGGGCTCGATACCCCTACACACCTACCCCTACACGGCACTGTGGCAAGTAAACAGGCAGAAGTGCTGCGCAGCTGGGTTAATGGGTGGTCCCTCTGCGATATATGGAGGCAGAAGAATCAGATGCACAAAGAATATTCCTTTTACTCCCCATTGCATCAGTTACATACTAGAATAGACAGAATCCTATGCTCTCTCTCCATAGCTGATCAGGTAATCTCCATCACATATTTAGCAAAGACCTTTTCAGATCACAACCCACTAGAGATCTCCCTTCACTGGTGCAGAATACCCACTCCAGTTCCGATGTGGAAGCTCTGACTCCAACTACTGGAAGACTCCGTATTTTGCAATACGCTATCGACTACACTTACCAATTACTTCTCAGAAAATAGGAATACTGCATCCACAATACAAATTGAATGGGATACGTTGAAGGCAGTGATCCAGGGAACGGCGATTAGTGCCACAGTACGTCCGAGGCAAGAGGTTCACAATAATTTGTAAACAGGTGAGGACACTATGGAGGGACAAGAACAAGAGGCGGCAAATGACCCCACTAAACAGGCCCTGTTACAGGAAGCGAAAGATAAAGCATGCGGAATTATTAGAAACCCTTAGAATAATCGACTACAGGGCCTTCACCCAGTTACACCACTCTGACACAGACAAATCGGGAACCCTGCTAGCAAAACTTCAAAGAGACGACCCTCCGGCCACTGTTATTAGTCAAATTAACACACCATGTGATAATATGGCATGTACACAATATGACATTAACGAGGCCTTTAGCTCATATTATCAAACACTCTATAATGCACCACCAACACTGGACACTGCACTCATAGACACATTCCTAACAGGCTTACCTTACCCACAGGCCCCAGGTGGCATGAGGGACGCTCTAACAGGCCCCGTCACCAGGGCCAAAATAAAGGCAGCTATTAACGGACTCCCGCGTAATAAAGCGCCGGGTCTGGATGGCCTCCTGGTGGAATTCTTCTAAACTTACTCGGAGATCTTACTACCTCAACTGGAGGAATTGTACAATAAGTCCCGTGAGACGGGCCAACTTCCCTGCACTACCACGCAAGCATTAGTGGTGTTGTTGCCTAAACCAGGGAGGGACATGATCGATATGTCGAGCTACCACCCATTATCACTGTTATCGACTGAGTACAAAATCTTAAGTAAAATATTGGCAAATAGGCTACAACCATACTTAAACGAGTGGGTTTATACCGACCCGCAACACATCATTAAATATACGGAGGCTACATCATATTATGGCAACTAAACTAGAATGATACCAACATGCAGGCTGCATAGCGCTGGATATGAGGCAGGCGTTTGACACGTTATCTTGGGAGTATATGTTCAGGGCTATTGCGCAATTCGGGCTCCCCCCGTCTACCTGAAATGGATAAGTCTCCTGTGCAACACTCCGACGGCAAGTGTTAGGTCTGGTAAACACATCTCCTTGGAATACCAAGTGCATAGGGGAACGAGACAAGGCTGCCTCTTGTTCTCATTGTTGTTCGTGTTAGCGCTAGAGCCGTTGGCTCTACGATTGAGGCAGGTATCTAACTGATGCGGTATACCAATAGGCGCATCCACATTTGATTTCAGCATATGCAGATGATATCATCATTTATGCGAGGGACCTGATGGGGGGCTGGACCCGATACCGGAAATTTTCTCCAGCTTCGAGCGGATATCTGGGTTGGCTATTAATGGATCGAAAATCAAACGCCTTCTTCTTCCACGATCAACCATGCCCCAACCGACTCAACTTTTGGATGCTATCCCTGCCTATAGCGCGACACACATTTAAATATTTGGGTAGCAATATATATCGCTCGCACATGGGCATGTTGGAGGGCAAACTCAGTAAGGCTATAAGGGGAATACGCTCACAGGTGGCCTTCTGGACCACGCTGCAGCTTTTGGCAATGGGGCAAATAGCAGTGTCTAAGATGGTGGTACTTCCATGACTCCTTTATTATTTTACTAACTTACTGATTATAGTGCCTCCAATTATTTTTAATACCTTAGACACAATACTGTTGGATCTTATTTGGAATGCGGGCCGGCGCAAAATCGGCCTCAAGAAACTACAAATAGACACAAGTAGTGGTGGCCTGGGTGCTCCAGATTTCCGAGCATACTACTCTGCGCGCCAATTACAGTGGCTATCCTACAGGACGGCAGGGCGTAACCTTTAAGAGATAGATTACACCATAAGAAACTTAGAACAGGAACTGCTACATACACTGTTGATGTCACGCAGTTGGCATCCCTCGGTACTGCCGCCTCTACTACAAACTGCACTGACGTGCTGGAAGAAAGCCCTAAAATATACATCCGGATGTAGCCCCTACACGGATAACATTCCGTTAGTGGGGATCCCGCTGCTGAGCGGTAGGCTCACGAAACATAAATTCCGACCCTGGCTAGATACGTGGGTGGAGACAGTTGGGACACTTTTTGATGGGGGGTCCTGATGAATCATGATAATTTTGTGCGAGAAACAGAAGCACAAAACACTCTATATATGAACATGCTGCACTGATACAATATGTTAAACAAAGGCTGTAAAGGAGGAGGGGACATTAATTATCACACGCGTATTATATCAGCGCTAAACCATATAGCATGATCAGTATAGAATTCACAAAGTAGACGCGGTGCAGTAGGTGGGGGAAATATCCCTTAAACCCCCAGAGCGGGACTCGGAGGTCCGAAACAATGCAAAACAAACAAATCCTACGCACACGCAACAAAGTGTATAAGAAGTGAAAAGACACTGTTCTTGTAGTTTACAAATGAGAAACGAGTTCTTGGACCATTGTAGTTCTTTTTTAATATGGTGTTCTTGAGCAAAACCAGCCAACACGTGTTTCGTCAGTGAGTGGTAAACCCCTTGACTTCTTCAGGGCTTTCTGCAATATTAACCGCTGCTTCCAAACTCTCCACTGGTGTTACTTCCGACCTGGTTGGCCTTGTAACGAGCTTAGTTCTCAAGTAGTTGAAAATATTTCCAAGTCTCCGATCCAGATAGTGTATGGTCTGAGCCCTTTAACAAGTAAGTTTTGGCCTCTGGACCGTATCCGGTTGACAGAGATCCCAAGATTACACGAAACACCTGGTGTACTCACCACAGTTGAAGCTTGCAATAACCAGACGGCTTACTCCGCCGCCTGATCTTGTCCAGTTGGCACTCACATTGAAAGCACCGCACCAGGGGCCAAAACTTACTTGTTAAAGGGCTCGTACCAGACACTATCTGGATCAGAGACTTGGAATTATTTTGACCTACTTGAGAACGAAGCTCGTTACATGACCAACCGGGTCGGAAGTATTACAAGGAAGAAGGTGCACACTGGCAGAATGCACCCAGAACTGGTTTGAACTAGGTACAGGACCCTCTGCCTGCAGAGGACAAAGGTTTGCTAGTATAAATATTGGGGCCCGGACCCCAAGATTTCAGAACTCTTTTGGATCAAGAAGACTGCCAATAAGAAGAGCTGGAGAAGCTGTGAGGAAGAACTACCGCTTTGCTGTGTGCTTTGCTGTGTTGGCCTGCAGTGGCTGCTTCTGTCTTGGGCAGTGAAATGACTGGACTGAACTTTCTGCAATCTACTTTTGTGAGTTTCTCAAAGGGCTTGAGGTAGAGCTTGCCCCCTGTTCAAGAAGTCTCAGGAACAGCAAAGACTTCAAGCATGACGCCGCTGCCGACTCTGTGTTCTGAAAGCACTGCAGAGGGCACCGCCGCGATGCCACACCGTGACCGTGGTCTCACTGACGACACCTGCTGATGCCACCACTGAGCCGCTGCTCGCACCGCGACCGGTGGGCATCACACTCCGCACCACCTCACTTCATGACGACGCCTTGGTATCCCCGATGATGCCACTCCATGCCGGAATCGATGCCGCTGCTTGCACCGTGGTTTGAGGGCACCGCTCAATGCACCACCCTCATCCCGCACCGCAGCCTTGGCGTGCTGACGCCGGTGCCATCGACTCGACAGCACTTCAGCAATGACGACGACGCTGCTTGCATCATGACCTGCCAGCACCGCAACCCTGGTCTCACCAATGACGCCATCTGACACCGCCACCGAGCTGCTGCTCGCACCGTGACCTGAGGGCACCGCACGCCACACCGCTGCACTTCGCACCGCAGCACCCGACGCCTGCCGATGTCAGCCCTCCTGACTTCAGCAAAGAGGAGTTCGATCTGCAACGCGTGTGACTTCGAGGGCCGCGACGACTCCTGCACCGACCTCCAGAACTGACGCCTGTGGATGCCGTGTGTTTGGAAGCTCAACAAGAGGTTATTGATGCCCTGCATTTCTGAAAGGTACTGTTTGCGGGTCTTCCCGATGCCGTAGCTGGTCCGCGACGCCGCGGTCAGCCAGAACAGTTGGATTTGTTAGCTCACGATGCCGTGATAGCCCTGGACTGAGCTATTGACATCAAGGAACTGTTTTACAAGGTTATTTTGATAACTGAAGATATTTAAGTACTGTATTGTGGATTTTTATTGTTTTGGTCTTGTCTTAAGTATATAAAAATATTGGATATTTTTCTAAACTGGTGTGGTGTCCTTCTGTAGTGCTTTCACTGTATTACTGTTGGTTATGTGCAAATTCTTTACACACTGCCTCTAAGATAAGCCTGACTGCTCGTGCCAAGCTACCAAGGGTGTGAGCAGGGGTTGTTTTCGGAGTGTAACTCCCTTATTCTGACTAGGAAGAAGGGTCCCTATTTGGACAAAGGTGCAAGCCCTTGCCAACTAGAGACCCCCATTTCTAACAGCGGGAGTTATAGGTTGAAAGTTTGTGAATATCACAAAACATGTTACTGTTACGAAATCAATAGCTTTGT
This sequence comes from Triturus cristatus, assembly GCF_964204655.1. Lineage (NCBI taxonomy): Eukaryota > Metazoa > Chordata > Amphibia > Caudata > Salamandridae > Triturus > Triturus cristatus. The sequence continues at coordinate 981,688,107 of NC_140594.1, read as the reverse complement.
AAGTGAATACCTGTGGCGATGCTGTAAGATAAACCAAATATGGGGTAGCGTTTCTATTGTACAAAGAGCCAATGGGTATAATGTAACTGTATGAAGGATTGGTCATGAAAGAATGTACTAACTCTTTGTGAAAACCAATAAAGTATGTTTAAACAAAAGACAGATTGGTAAGGAAAATCTTGAAAGAGCATTGCCAGTTGTTGATAATGTGGTGACCACATTGTTCACACCCATTTATTCTTTGAATAATTTAATTTAATCTGCATTTGACAAAGAGATGATGGAGGGGAAGGGAAGGGAAGGGAAGGTGAAGGGAAGGGGAAAGGGAAGGGGAAGGGGAAAAGGAAGGGAAAGGGAAGGGAAGGGAAGGGAAGGGAAAGGAAGGGAGGGGAATGGAAGGGAAGGGAAGAGAAGAGAAGAGAAGAGAAGAGAAGAGAAGAGAAGAGAAGAGAAGAGAAGAGAAGAGAAGAGAACAGAACAGAACAGAACAGAACAGAACAGAACAGAACAGAACAGTACAGAACAGAAGATAACAGAATACAACACAACAGAACAGAAGAGAATAAAATGCTGTGGGTCTAAAGCAGGACAAGTATTGTTCTTAGTACATGCCATCCCAATCATGCTAAAAAAAACTGTGTTGACTTCAAAGTGGAGATCAGCACAATGCATTGAAGAAAGGGTGCAAAATTGGCTTTGCATACTTGTATGCATTTGTGGCTGTTTGTGTTAATTCATGTATGCTGGTTGGGTAGTTGGTTGGTTAAGTGTGTCTGCAATCGCTATATTTAGTAGCACCTGAGTGCTTTAAGGAGGAGTTAAACAGAGGGCTGTGTCTCTTGAAGCATAGTTCAAACTTCACAGTGAAGGAACTTTTCTGTCTGTTAATGTAGTTTACCCACTGCACATTAAAACAGCTATTGCACCAATAACAACAGCATGACTGTAAAGAACAAATACTTCAGTGGTCTATGAACAACACCTATGAAGCAATAGATGCAGGAAACAATACCAGGCAACAATTGGGGCAAAGAGGTTGACACAAAGCAGCCAATAGCTAAAAGCGTCCGACCCAAAGTCCGTATCTGTACATTTTTTGTGTTGATGCCCTGAGATCTAGCCAACAGCTGCACCTGTTTATAGGAAGACCTAAAAAGGCAGACATTGTGAAAAATCAACAAGGAAGTACTTCACTATCAGAAAAACGTGGTGCTTCTCCTGGGTACTGAAATTCAGCATATGTCATGCAATGGCTGAAACTGGAAACACCAATCAGAGTATCAGTAAGTCTGAAAAATAGCTTGGGGCTTGCACAAGCCTCCAAATGTGTTTGTTAAAAAGCCCTGCAAGCAATGCTAAGTGCATTGCATGTGTGATCACCTAGTAAATTATAATGAGGTAGATTCAAAACAGCATTTAGGGAAAGCAGTAATATAGAAGTACACTTTTATATTCTCTTACTTACCCTTGAGAAAATGCTCCAAAAAGTCGAACATCTTATTAGTAAAATTGAAGAGGGCACACTCCTTTCTATTTGAACTAATTGTGTGTCATTTTGACCGGACTATCCCCATTTTCTTAGCATTTTAGATGTTTTGGAGCCAATTCACAGGGGCTTGTAAGAGTACTTAAAAGAGTAGCATTTGAGTTTTCTTTTACATACTCTTACATGCCTTTGCAACTCAGCCTCAGTGGAAACAAGCATTAACAATGCCAATAGGTCAGTCTTATGAGTGCACTGTCAAGCCAGACTTAAAAGTCCATGTAGGTTAATGACTGCTTCCTCCTATCTGTGCTGCTTGCAGAGAAAAACACCATAAATCATCTAGTTATCTAATACACTGTATTAGAATTACAATGGCATGAGTGTCCCTTTAAGTTTAAGCTAAGGCAGCTGGATAAATAAACAAAACAATCAAAGTGTGGAGAGCAAGCACTTTTTGTGGAAGTGCACAATGTCTGCCAAATCAAAACATGTACTCGTGACTCCCAACATGTGAGCGGAGCTAAAATGCCTCTCCTGGTGACTCTCACGTAAGTGTCTGGCGACCGCGCGATGTGCAGCCAGATAAAAGAGTGCAAACACCGGTGCAGCTATCAATGAATGGCCTTCCTTGCTTTAAAAGTGCAGTTTGTGGAGCGAAATCCCACTACTGCTCTAGGATATCGTCAGAAAATGCACGCCCACTGATGTAGGGTTTATTATTGTATGCATGTACGTGTGACAGTGCATGCCCATCCGTATAGCTAGAAAGCAAAAGACATGCCACTGGAGTCAAGCTATCCTGGCTGATGACGGCTGAAAGCCCGAAACCAGTCCTAGGATGCTTGTTTCCAATCGAGGGAGGACCTGGCTTGGCAGTTCGGGCTGGACTGTTCCCATTGGGCGCAGGGTCAAGACTGATTTCCATATGGCTGGATCCAAACTGGAATGGCAAGGTGAGCAAAAAAACGATGGATTAAGGCCCAGATCTCTGTAATTGGGGTGAATGTACGACATTGTTCTGCATTCTGTCCATCAATGGTTGTTTTTGCATTCATCCGTATAGCTATGCATATATATCACAGCCGATCTTGATATAATCTTCGACCTGCAATATATTTTTAATATATACATTAATCCCCGTTTTGACACAATATGTATTCGAATGAATGCATTGCCTGCTTTTTACAAACCCCGATGTAAATTAAAACACATAAAAAAACTTTTTTATGAAGTGTTGTGTATTTTACGAAATACAACGTGGAATTCTGCAGAAGGATGAGTCATCAAAAGTATTTCCATAAATCTTATCAAACAGAGAAAGATACGTTTTCCATAATGGAGAAAAAATGCCTTTCTCAAGCTTCGAGAAATCCTTCTAAACGTTGCTGTCCTAGGGATTCCCCATTAATCATTGCGGGTAATCCTGCTCTCTGACTGAGCTTGCAGAGCCGCACGCCATTGTTTGGTGCGTTGCAAATGCAGGTGCTGTACACGCTTGGGAACGTTGTCGGATATTGAACATTGCATTTCTGAGAGATCTAGATGCCAAATCCACTTTAATGTACCACAGAAATAGCCAAAGCAAAACCTTAGACCAGTTATTCTACTTTGCTGGGTTTTGTCTATTAAAAGTTGGCTGATTTCAGAAAAAGCTTTAGTATGTGTCTGAGTTTTCATACTCTTGAATTTTCTTTAAGTTTTTCTTTACAGTTAATACCCCCATCGCTTTAAAGCTCTAATACATTGCAATATGATGCATATGTTTTCTTTTAACCTCTATGACTTGTTAAATAAAGCTTTTTTTTCAACTGAAACCAAGTTGGCTGATTTGCAGATTACCACGTTGCAAAGAACATACTCTATTTACATTGCATGTTTAAAAGAGAGAACATATTCTAGTGTCTGCACCCGTTAATGTATACAGCACTACAAAGGCTTTCGTCAGAAGAAACTATTTTCTTGCTTACTAAACATAAATAGCTGAAAGGTATGGATGTGATTCTAAAATCTTTTTGTATGATTTGTGTCCTATCCCTACCTTTGAAGTGACTTGCACCAGGTTACCTAGGCCTGATTCTTAAATGATTTTGGGGCATATCATCAAGGGCTTTATCTCCGCTTTTCTGGCTTTAAAAGCCAGAAAAGCGGAGATAAAACCAACGCCCTATCAGCAAGAGGGTGCTAATATGCGTATTCGCATGTTAGCACCCATTTACACTACGCCTACATTTGTATCTCTAATGAGATGCAAAGTGGGCGTTCCTGACATACACTACATGTCAGGAGAGCAATAACGCGTCTTTGCGCTATCAGCAAGGATGCCCTTGCATTTTAGCAGACGTTAGTTTTTGGAGAAAACAACTAATGTCTGCTAAAATCCTGACTTAGCCACCCCTAACATTGGGGGTGGATTATGCTGATACGACCACAGGGTCGTATCAGCAAGGTTATCGCCCTTTTGCAGGGAGCATTGCTAGGAAACCAGAGATGTTCCCTGCAAAACGGCGATAACATCACTATCTCTGGAATTTTTATCACCCTGGAGCAGCGCGTTGATGATAATGCGCTACCAGGGCGATAAAAAGCAGAGCTAGCCAGCGATAAGAAAATTATTGCCAAGCACGGCCAGCGATAATTATCGATGGTCGTTGCTGATATGGCCCCTAGTGAGTTATGTCTTGCTCAAAGTGAAGGTGGGACAAACGTATGGATTTCCAGATGTAACACGTGCTTGCTGACAACAAAATAAAAATCAAGCCAAGGACTAGAGTAACTCTCCTTCCACAATGGAAAGGGAAACGGATCACCCCAGAGTGGTTGGGTTGTAGGTGAACGGCTTTTATCACATGGAAAAACGTTTTCATTCGGAGAAAAGAAAGACAAGAGGCTTAATTCTTCCTTCTATGACATGTAGAAGTCTGTCCAGCAGAAATATCAGCCCTCTGGAATGATCACATGAAATTGCCAGTAGTGAGCCTGGAAACCTGTGCCTGTGGCTCTCATGGCACGTTACTGGAAATGTTGGGGAATGCCATAAAATGTAATAATACCTTCAGGAAGAGAATGCAAAACCCCAAATCAAACGTTTTCATTTTTATTGGTCAGTTGGCCTCTAGATTCCTTTATGATTGGACACTGCCTTAATTGGGAATTCGAAAAAGGATTCAAGGAGTGTGCCTGGAAATATTTTCCTGTTGGACACAGTGCTTTAAATTGGGAGGTGCTATCAGGTACTCAGTGCCTGCACTTCTTACATTTGGAAGGGATGCAACTATCACTTCTCAGCACTACTGCAATGCTTTTAATGCTTTTAATGGAAGAGTACCCACACTTCTTAGCAGCAAAGAGGTACCCTTGGACAAGGGGCATCTGCACTTCTATATTTCCATTTAAAGCATTGGTTGGACGTTTCTTGGAGGGAACTTTGGGCCCTATTCACAAAAGTAATCTGAGACAAAATCCTAACTTTACTACTCCTAAATGCCCTTTGTGAATACCAAAAGTCGTAAAGTTAGGATTTTGTCTCAGATTACTTTTGTGAATTGGGCACTCCGTGAGTTCTATACATGTGTAAGTCTGAAGGTAAACATGGGAATAGATGTTCAAGTGCAGATTTACAGTTCAATTTAAAATAGGCCTCTATGACTTCTTAGTTTGTGCAACAATGCCCAAAGTATGCACGCATTTAGAAGGGTTTCATAATTTGTTACAATATGTAAATAGCAAATACACAAAACTTGCAATAAAATTCCAATAAATATTCACCTCTATTTAAAAACAAGATTTTACAGGTAGGTACAAAACACGTTGGGCCAGATTCACGAAGATGTCGAGTACAGTTCACAAAAGCTTGCTTTTAGTTTTTCTTGTAGCACATCTTAAGTTCCCCAGAATTCAAGATGTAACGGAGGAGTACTCTTAGCTCCTGGAATTGAGGAGTACTCTTAGCTCCTGGAATTGAGGAGTACTCTTAGCTCCTGGAATTGAGGAGTACTCTTAGCTCCTGGAATTGAGGAGTAAGCCACAACCATTACAAAAGCAAGTCACAGGCCCCTTATACATACATACTATAATTTGACTACTTCTTGAGAGATGAAGCAGGAGAACAACATGGCCGAGGCTATACCGACGAGCAGTTGTAATTACCACACATATTCAGCTTCCTTCATTGATATGGTGGTTGGTACTTTATTCATGTAGGAATTTAATAATGTGTAAAGTGAAGATAAGAGAATAATAACACATAGATCTTGGAGGTAGGTCTGTCTTGAAAGGTCTGTGATTGTTATTTGTTATAATGTCACTAGCTCATGTTTTCATTTAATAGCTAGAATGTTAGTGGTGTTTACATTTAAATGTACTTCTGCCATCAGTGAATTCGTTACATATAGTTAGTTTCCCATGTGTTGATATCAAATGTGGAGGAACCTTTGAGATATATCTACTCTTTATACATGTATTCGTGGACATCAAACAGCTTAAGAGGATGGATAGTAACATGTAGGGATTGATGTTTATGCGAGAATGGGATGAATTTACAAATGACCCTTTGGACTTCTTGTTGCCTGTTAGAAATGAGAGCCAGTAAGCACAATACTGGATATGCTCATAAGTATAGTGTATTTGAAGTAGTGTTTGTAGATTGAATGGGTTGAAGGCAACCAAGAGGTTGAGGAAGACATTAAGGGCCTCATGTAGGTAGCATACCAGTTACCACTTCTAAAATACCGAACGATACCGAATCGGTATTTTAGAAGTGGTAACTGGTATGTAGGTAATGAGTCGGTATTTTTTACCGAATCGTTACTAGTCGGTAATTACCGAATCGGTATTTACCGATTCGGTAATGAGGCATACCTTCCCATTGATGGGAAGGTATGCCTCATTACCGAATCGGTAAATACCGATTCGGTAATGGGGGGAACACATACAAGGGTGGCAGGGTGTCACATTGACACCCTGTTGCACCCCTGATTCGGCCATGTGTGCACATGTGGCACACATACATGCCCTAAGGGCATGTATGTATGCCACATTGCACACTGCTACGCGCGTAAAAATGCATTTACACATACATTCATTATTTACCACCAACTATAAGTTGGTGGTAAATACCGACTCTTAAACACACACACACACTCCCCCTACATCTCGATTTTGCTTTCGTAATTTACCGAATCGGTAAAATTACCGATTCGGAAAAGTTACCGATTCGGTAACATTACCGATTCGGTAACATTACCGATTCGGTATTATTACCGAATCGGTAATTTTACCGATTCGGTAAATTCCGAAAGCAAAGTTTGTCCCCCTACATACCAATGGCCAAAATACCGGTCGGTAACGGTATAATTACCGAAAATCGGCCATTACCGACCGGTATTTGGCTTCCTACATGAGGCCCTAAGGGAGGTCTTACCTTTGTAATTGACTTGAACAGCATTGTCTACTCGTTGCCTGTAGCTTTATAGCTGGAGAGCAACTGCTCTATTGAGAATATTGCTAGGAAGAGAGTAAGGGGTGATCAGAAGATAATCAGCCAGATTTTCAGCATGCTGGTTTGTTTTTATCTGATGGAAAAGCCTGTTTGGCTAGGATTGAAAAGTAGTGACCTGGGGGGAAGAACTGAAGGTGTGGCCCGGAGGTAAGAGTTGAAGATGCGTAAGTAAGAGTGAGATCTACAAGGAAGAGGAATTTGATGAAGGAGTGTGGAAGAAGGATTTTTTTTAATGAAAGGGTCACTTTTTTATTGAGAGTAAAACTAAGCTATATTTGGCTATCATGTGGAGTGGAAAGCAATATGAGGTGAGGATTTTACATGGGGCATGTGGGGGAAAAGGAACTGAGAGTTATGAGAAGTGTGGAGGTTTATTACTTAGCAAATATTTTCAGTTCTGTAATAAAGAAGCAGTTGATGTTAAATTTCTCAATGGAGCTCATACGGATGGGTGGTGGGAGTGGATTTCTGCAGTGTTTGGCTGCCTACATGCTCTGGTTCTGCAATGGTATTGATATAACAGTTGGACATGGCAGTACTGATGACATGTTTTCTGATGGAGCTGCTTTGTTGGGAAAGACTAGGTGTGCAGGTGATTTCGAGGTACACTGGCTTCCTTATTGCCGACTTGGATGTTTTAAGCCCTTGGGGTTTTGATATGACCCTATACATGCAAAGGTGCCTATGTGCATCAATGAAGGGCTTGTAAGAGAACTTTGGTGTATCAAGGCTGGTGTTCACATCATTTTTTGAGTTCCGGTGCTGCATGGCTCTAGTGCATTTCAACTATTTGATTGGCTTTACCATGAAGGATCTGAATGCACTGGGAAATACATTTTCTACCCTTTGTATATTAACTGGAGTATATCATTTGAAAGGTTATTAGAGTCAAAGAAGGTGTGGCTACTGTTTCAAGACTACAGGTTTGGTAGAAAAAAATGCATTTCCACATCTTAACAAGCTTTATGTCTCCTTTGAATGTTCCTTTACCAATAGTGCAACCTAAAAGTCTTGAGCTGAAAAAGGATGGTCACATTGCTTATATCTTGATACTCACTCCTGCAGTGCCCATGTCCAGACCATGAAAAGATAATTGATTGGTGACAGCTGATTGATAGTCCTACATACAGTCTTTTTTACATGCTCCAATATTTGGGGGATACTGGCCTCTGGTCAAAGCCTTAAGATCCAAAGGAGAGAAAAGAAAGAAGGAAATAAAATTGTATTGCTTGAGTAACTATACTCCCAGGATGAATTGGAACAGTCTCTGTTTTGTGTGTATTGCAATCTTTAATTGTTCTAAGCAACACATATTAAATGAATTGCCAGTAAATTGAAAATTTGCTGAGTAAGATCAGAATAACCAACAAATCTTCGACACCAGAAAACGTTTCGTTATAGACAAAATGGAAAAAGTGAGTTTAAGGAGGGGGGTGGTGTCAATATGCTGAAATAATGTAATTTAAGGAGAGCGGCGGCAATAGACACTGTAAGGTTTCTTACCACAACTAATGAACAGCCGTCTTCATTTGATGCCCTGATGACTTTGTTCCCACTGTCTTCCTATTGCATTACGCTTTATAGTTAAAGGTCAGTGGAGTGTGTAATTTTAGAGAAACACTGAAAAACCAGGCAAGCCAGATTCCTGTGGATCCTGTTATATTAGAGTCACAGATGATGTAGGGGCAAGATGTTCTGGGTAGTGATTTAGAGTCCAATGAGTCAACAAACGGTTTTCTTCTTTTATTTCCTTAATCTCCTTTTTTCTTTCTCAAATCTTCTCCACACATTCATGTGAAGTCTAACCATAGTGACATATTGGCACGGTTATAAACATAAGGATAATGTTGGTGCCGACCGGAGTATTCTCCCCTTTCTTCTCTTAGATATACGAACAATCCCTATCATTTGATGCTTTGATCGGGACTGCAATTAGTTTAAGACTCTTATATACACACGAATGAAAGTGTATGGACCCACACTCAGAATATATTATAGGTGTGGCGGAATAAAAAAAAATATATATATTGTTTGAGATTCGCTTTTATGCCCTGAGGAAGTCGCCGGGCAACTCACCCGAGACGAAACACGTGTTGGCTACTGATTTAATTTGGCGTTTATAACCATGCCAATATGTCACTATGGTTTGACTTCAAATGAATGTGTGGAGAAGATTTGAGAAAGAAAAAAGGAGATTAAGGAAATAAAAGAAGAAAACCGTTTGTTGACTCATTGGACTCTAAATCACTGTTACTTAATTGGTATTGAGAATTGTTGTTTAAAGGCTAAATTGCCTTGCTTTTGCTCGGGAAGGTCTCTTTGTATTTCAGTTATTTTCCTTTGGTTACTTCTGTGACGGAGGAACATTGGGGCATAGGTGGCTGTTCCCCTTGATGTCCCCTAGAGCACTTTCTAGATATTTACTTACACAACTGACAGGAATTTGGATGTGCGCAAGGTTGTAACCCTGCCACGGTTTGAAGTTATATTGTTCTGGGTAGTGGGCAGGACTAAATTATTCTTTTTGTCTTCTATCACTGGGTGTTCATGTTTAAAAATAAATCTAGGGTCATATTTGCTAACATGTAACACAACAAAGTGGAGCAAGAGAAATTGCTGTGCTGCAATGCATGAAAAAGAGAGAAAGGAACTGTACCATAATTACAAAGAGCAACAAAAAAATGGATTTAGGCCCAGATCTCTGTACTGGGGTGAATGTTTGACATTGATCAGCATTCTGTCCATCAATTGTGTTTTTTGTGCATATTTACAAAGATGGCATACTTGTAGCTTCCTATGTCCAATGCAGGCATTTATACACCATGTCACACGGGGGTCTGCGTTATGGGCAAGATTGTGTTTGTGCAGGAAGGGATACTTTTCTGCACAAAAATAATCCTTAGAGGCATATTTCATATATCGGTCTTTGTGTGCTACAGATTATGGCACACATGGAAGTGGAAGTAAAAAGGATAAATGAAGATATTTCTCCACTTTACGCCGCTCTCGGGTAGGTGCCCAATTTTGGCACAAACCCAGGTCTACTGTATTTAGTATTACATCAAGCAAATGATCGACTTAATGCTGAAAATGCAAACATTCTCCCCCAGTCAAAAGATCTCGGTTAAATCCATCGTTCTTTTGCCCACTACTTTTCTCCCCAGTTTGGACCCAGCCATATGCAAATCAGTCTTGAACCTGTGCCCCATGGGAACAGTCCAGACAGAACTGTCAGGCCAGTTCGGTCTGGACTGTTCCCATTGGGCGTAGGGTAAAGACTGATTTGCATATGGCTGGGTCCAAACTGGAATGGCATGGTGAGCAATAAAACGATGGATTTAGGCCCAGATCTCTGTACTGCGGTGAATGTATGACATTGTTCTACATTCTGTCCATCAATTGTTCTTTTTGCTACTGTATTTAGTAAATATGGGTGTGTGTGAAAACACATGGGTGGATGCATGGGTATGCCTGTGCTCCACCCATGTAACACTACCTAATGCATTGCAATGCAACGCAGCACTAGGCGCTGCTTTGTGTTAACTCTTTTTTACAAAGCCGCATAAGGCGACGCAATTCGGCCCCTGAGTGGTTTTGAAAATCTCAACTACCTTTTTTCGGTGTGCCAGCTCCCAAAAAGCGGTGCAACCATGATTCAAAATATTAGTAAATCAGGGCCCAAATGTAGCCCAAAACTGGCTGAATTTCTGAGAATCAAGTTCAAATGATCTTACATGAGTTTTATCTTTCATATTTTAAAAATCTTGAACTTTTTAGAGCGGACAATTCTTTGAAATGTACAGGCAACTACATAAATGAATGTAATACATGGTGTAATGTGTTAATCTCACTGCGCTGCCGCTATCCTATGGAGGCTGGTGGGCTGCAACGTCCTGTTTCTGAACATCATTAATTGATAAAGCCTCCAAAATTGATTAGGGTTGAAGTTAAATCCCACTATTAAGCTACTTGAATCACTGCAGAATGAAACCTCAGAAAAGCCATTTAATTCAGAAAATTGCCGAATTGTACCTATTCACATGAACAGTGATATATTTTGATCACATTTGCAGATGTTCAGAAAGATGCGGGACACAGGAAGCTCTTTCCCGCCATAGACACATGTTGTGTGACTGATCCATTCTTACGGCATGAGCACATCCGCTCACAACTTATTTCAGAGTTGTTTTTTTTTAGCCAAATTGCCAGACATCGATGGTGTCTGTCCATTTTATTCAGCTACGTTCTACCTGTCCGAACAACTGACCCCCCCAATATCTGCTGTTGGCAACCGAGAAATGTTATATTACATCAGAAATGGGGCCGTTAAAGATTAGTAATGTTTATAACACCTCAATGTGTGTTGTGCCCTCTGACTTTTCTCTCTAATCCTGCGATGAGCAGTGAGGTGCTATGTTCATTTGAAGGAATCTGTTCCACGTTACAAACCAACTCATACACGTTGTTCGACGTTCTGTGTCAGGAAGATGAGTGTGATGGCGGCGCACATGGGGGGAATAAATCAGGAAGATGGTTCTGGAAAAACAACCCTTTCTTTCTCCCAGCAGGGGGGAGGCTTTGCACATTTTGCGATAAGTACTGCATTGATAGATTGCGGAAGCTGCGGAAGAAATTTATTTTCCATATGTCTCCGGGAAACAAGTGAAGCACTGACAACGTTCTCCAGAAAAGTCTCCAAAGGAACATGAACGGTTTCTTAAATTAAAGCAAATTAAAATGTTCTTCAGTGCGGGGCACTCTGAACCTAAGAGTTAAAGCAAAGCCCGTTTCAAGATGCCACGTGCTGCTTCTGTATGTTTGCACTTTTAACAACAAGCATTATTCTCTGGACACGTTCTAATAAAATCTCGACAGCCATTTGCAAAATCGTACATATGACAAATAATTATATCGATTCAACTTTGCTGAACCCCCCCCCCCCCCCCCCTTGTTAGGCAATTTAAGCAGTGGAAGCCACTGGGGCCCCTGGCCCGGTAAACTGGGTCACACGTTAGGTTTTTAAGGGACTCTTCTGTCTGCAGATAAAGTTGTCATAAATACAACTGTTCTGTAATACCCTGACAGAAAGGTGTGGGAGGTGGGCTGCCAAGCATAGTAAAGCAAACACAGAAAGGATAAGGATGAAATGATAAAATCAGTGACAACACAGAGACAGGAACAAATAGAAAAATTGAACATGAGTGAAAAAGGTAAGGAAAAAAAAGCATGAAAGACAACATATGGGTAGACAGAAAGGGAAAAAAGAGTGGGATTGATAGTGGAAATAAGGAAGAAAAGCGTGAGAAGTAGGATGGAATGGTGAATGGCTGAATGAATTTAAGAATGAAATTATGCATAGTTGGATGCATGAAAGGATTGATGTAAGGGTGAAAGGAATGATAGGTTTAAGGGTAAATGAAAGGAAGTAAGAAGACTGGACAGATGTGGAAAGAGTGAAGGGTGGATAGGTTGATACATATATATACACGAGTGGACGTATGAAAGGATGGATCTAAGTATGAAAGGATGGATGTAAGTATGAAAGGATGGATGGCTGGGTGGAAATGTACAGGGAATGACATCTAAATAGTTGCATAGATAGAAGGGGGAAAGGATGGATGTAAGCACGGTCGGGTTTGCTCACCTCATGTGCTCGGTGAGATTAAAGATCTGGTTCAAGAGGAGCATTTTAATTTTCTGGCTACGCCATTGCTGCAGTGCATGTTTTGTTCCTGAGTTCTTAAGTCAGCGAAAGAGTGTTTTAGGGAATCCCAGATAAATAGCTGGAAATCACAGATCCTTTGCTGATAAATCATTATACGAACATGCCAGGTAGTGAAAGCAGGACACAAGTAACATTATTTCATAGCAGAAAAAAGAAGTCCAGTTTTTCACACAGTGATTTCTGCACCACTCATAGAGAACAAATTGCTACAAATGGTTATAATCCAATAGGCGTCCAATTAGAAAAGTATCTTCTTTATTATTTATGTTCTTAAAAGGCCACAGCCAACGCGTTTCGTCCTGTCAAGCAGGACTTCTTCAGGGCTGTAAGTTGAAAACATGGAAAAGAATAACATGTATAATACATTGAAATGTACATGACATACATCCCATACGAATCTACGTACAACAATGTGACTGACAAAAAACAATGGTAACATAGTCCCTAACACCACAATGTGACCAATGAATATAAATAATACAATATATACATTAAACATAAAAATAAACACCACACCCCAAAAACCCTGACACATATATACCATATTGAACATTAGTTGATTCGATACCCCAAAAAACCTGACACATATATAACATATTGAACATTAGTCGATTCGATATGTCATTTAAATAACCACAAAATATAAGCATGAGACAAAACGAATAACGAAGAACGAAACAAAGAAAGAAAAGAAAAAAACATAATAGTAGAAGGAGAAAAAAGGCAACTGAGAGGGTCATTGCTAAAAATCAAATAGAAGAAAGATGTATATTAAAAATATCCTATGATTTTTAATTTTGAAAATTTAATTTTTAAAAAGGACCAAAGAGAGGGCCGACACTTGATGATACGAACAGACCCACATCTATGAATATATCCTATATTGACACCACGGGCCATCAACTAGGGAATGACCACCAAATATAACTTCATCTCAAGACACATCCTCGTTGTTAGGACATAAGGGTAATAGAAACGTTAAGTGCTCCCTCATACCACATAATTGAAAAATACCCAAAACCATATCAAGTGCACCAGAGAAAGTAATTTGTGCCTCCAATTCCAAGAATAAAATAATGAGATAGTGGTAACCTATTAACCACAATTCGTAGTAGGCAGGAAGAGGTTGGTAGTAACCAGTCAAAAATAGCTCCACACCGTATTAACGGAATTCTGTATAAGAGAAAGAAGTGGCCCATATTGGACCAAAGTCATAGAATAGACTAAAATAGAGTACCATTTCATACAAAAGGTGTACCCTAGCTCCACCCTGAAAAACATTATTCCTACCACATCCGTATTTAGTGGTATCCGTGGTACAAAGCATAAAATTAATCCGTCCACTTCAATTGAAAAACGGAGATAATCATAGCAGCATACGTAGAGTAACGTGATATGATAATCACGATAATATCGGCTAGGCGCTTTTAAATTAGAAGCAGCCCATAATGTACCTGTGGAGAGCGAAAAAAGGAGCTAATTAAAAGCCAATTGACATGTCACCCCTTGTATAGAGGCAATCATACACCTTCCATACAGTTTTCCAATTAAAAACAAAACTGCCCATCAATTTACCCTGTAATGTAATAGACCATTCTATGGGAGAACAGTTAAGTCCCAAAGAGAGTAAAAACAAGTCTGTTATTACATTGCGAAAAAATACTGCAAACCTATAGTTATGTTGATAACAAGATTTGCCATTGCAACAAAGACCTAAACATTTTGTATACCACTGGCCAAAATACGGGCGCTCCCCAGTTCCTATTCCGATGACCAACATGTATCAAAAACATATGACAGAAAAACCACAACCAGGTATGGGATGGATAGACAAACAAAAGCCTTCCCAAACTTCGAGCCGCTATAAAAAAATGACTCCATAAATGCCCCATAACACCCGACCGATAGCCACTGGACCCTTACCTCAGAATGGCCGTCCGGCCCGACGTGATGTCCGAAAACAATTGCTCCCGCCCATGGTTAGCTCGCATTGCTGGTTCCCAGCATTTGTAACACAAACATGCGTCATCAATCCGCATATATGTGTTTCCAAACGTAAAAATGAAAGAAAATAAAGGCACGAACACAGCCGCCATCTTGTAAATATCACCACAACCGATCAAATATCTAAATTGCGTACGGAACTAGGCATATGTCAACTTGAATTGTCAAAAAAAAAACTTGTCCATGAACTCGTGACGTGTAACACGGTTCATATAGCCCACATTTTTCCCATAAAATGGAAATACAAAAGCCGGTATTGGCCAATTCGATGAGTCAGTAAAAACGGCATTAGCAAAAATCATTACATTTAAAGTGGGGTAGAAAAGAAAAAAGAAAAGGAAGAATTCTTGCTACGTGATCCTTATTACACCATCTCAAAAGGCAAAACCTTATTCTGGCCCCACATTTACATCAAACAAACAGATCCAATAAGCATATTGCTGAAACAATGGGCGCCATCTTTGAATGGTCTTCCAATTCAAGCAAAGGGCGTCATAGGAGTCAAATTAATGTAACCCCTATACGGTTCTAGTCATGTTAAAAAACGAAATAAGAAAAGCACAAAATCATGTCCTCTTATTCAAAACTCGTTAGTTGTCATGTTGTAGTTACCACCACTAGGTACTCCCACATCATGACGACCAATGAACAAATTCAGCATGTGGATGGTCAACATTAGACCTGGCACCTTGGCGTGGGTCTCCCTTCCATTTTTTGCTGTTGTCTCATGTGTTTTTGCTGGTGTTAGATGCTTTGGGCACTGTGCAACTACTGTCCAGTGCCACAGTGCGAGTGCTCCCTATGGTAAATTGATGTATGGATTAGTTTGGTTTACCAGTCAGACCCTAGTACAGTGCACCAGGAGTGCCCAGGGCTTGTAAACCAAATGCTGCTGGTGGGCTTGCATCACTGGTTGTGCCACCCACAGAAGCAGCCTGTTAAGGTGTGTCTAAGGCTTCCCATTGCAGAGCCTGTGTGCAGTCTGGTACTACCATGCTGACTGGGCAAGTGCACCCACTTGCCAGTCCCTAAACCTTCCCTTTTCTTCATATCAGACACCCCTGTGGTAGGCCCAAGGGCAGGGTGCATTGTAAGTATAAGGTAGGACATGCCGTGGTGTGTGTGGCATGTCCTAATAGTGAATTACAGCCATTTTCGTTTTTCACTATGGCAAGGCCAGCTTTTCCCCATAGGCCAGAATGGGCAGTTTGATTATTACAGCTTGTAATCCTAACTGACTCGGGGAACATGGTAGAAATTCGAGTTTAGTATGCCTGAACTCAGAATGATAAAATACATCTTTTAATGAAGTTGGTTTTAACATTCTGTGTTTGGAAATACCACTTTTAGAAAGTAGGTATTTTCTTGTCTAACCACCCAAGCCTGCCTCTGCTAGGTTGTGTATTCCTTGTCTGGAGTTTGAGTGACAGGGGCTGGGGGATTCCAGGAGACAGTGTGAGTCAGCACAGGGCTGAATAGAGAGATCTGCATGCAGATGGGTGGGAGAAGTTGCACCTGTGATCTGAATAGGTCTGTGCCTTCCCTCCACAATGCTGGCTCCACCTCATGTGGTGCGTCTGATGTCTCTGCCCTGCACTGTGAAAGGAAAGAAGGAGTCATGTAAACAGAGGGCTCTAGGACTGACCAGAACTGGTTTGGACTAGGCAAAGGCCTCTCTGCCTTCAGAAAACAAAGACAAACTGATTATAAATATTGGGACCCAAACCCAAGAACTTTAGATCACTTTGGGAAACAAGACGAAAACTTTGCTGAGGACAGGAACCAGAGAGACTGAGGAGAGACTATCCCTAGGCTTGAGAGATTGACCTGCAGTGGTTGCCTGACTGCCAAAGAGAGGAGAAAGGAACTTTGTGTATACTTTTAATCAACTTGTGAAGGATCTCCAAGGACTTGAGAAAAGAGCTTGCCTCCTGCTGAAGTCTCAGGGACAACAGACTTCACCCACCAGCTCCCCAAGAGTTCTTTGGAAGTGCCTGCTGTTTGGCAAGGCTTTCTGAGGGACTGCGTGTCGCAAGAAGCTGGAAGCGAGACTCACGAGCAAGAAGCGTGTCGCCGAAC
Source organism: Triturus cristatus (assembly GCF_964204655.1). NCBI lineage: Eukaryota > Metazoa > Chordata > Amphibia > Caudata > Salamandridae > Triturus > Triturus cristatus. Next base: position 981,671,316 of record NC_140594.1, on the reverse strand, counting down.
TGCCGCTGTCGCTTCACAATGAGAAAGCACCTCGCATCGCCGGAGAAAAGGATCGACGTTGCATCAGACGCCGCCACATCACTGGAAAGCGTGTCGCAGGGCCTGTCGCGGCTCGCATCGTTGTCGAAGCATCTTGCATCACCGGAGAAGAGGATCGGCATCGCAGCAGACGCCGCCGCATCACCGAGAAGCATGTCGCAGGGCCTGTCGCGGTCCGCGTTGTGTCGCATCCAGATCTTCATCGCATCACGGCGTTGCATGCTGCATCACCATGGAAGCGCAGAAAGAAACTGACGCATCACCTCTCCTCACCGAGAAGAACCGACGCATCGCCTACGCAGCAGTAGGGACCCGACGCATCACCGTTCTTGCGTGTAAGGAACCGAGGTATCACCTTCCCTGCAACACTTTTGTTTTATAGCGTTACGCATCTTAAGGTACATTGAACTCAAAGTGTCGCATTTTAACATCTACAGACAACTAAGCTAATTCTACCATTTTACGTACAGTATTGTGGATTTTTGTAGTTTGTGGTCTTGTGATGAGTCTATATAAAGAATACTTATTTTTTAAATAAAACTTGTGTGGTGTCCATCTGTAGTGTTGTCGCTTGGTTACTGTATGTGTTCAAAAATGCTTTACACACTGCCTCTGAGATAAGCCTGTCTGCTCGTGCCAAGGTACCAAGGTGGTGAGCAGCGGTTATTTTAGGAGTGTACCCCCTCACATTGACTAGACACAAGGGTCCCTATTTGGTCAAAGGTACCTACCTCTGCCAACTAGAGACCCCAAATCTAACAGTCAAAAACACCTAATACGTACAGATCTAAATAGTTCATATATGTGTGTAAAGACTAATCAATATCAATAAAAATCAGAGCAAGAGTAACTAATCTGAGAAAAATTAAATGTAAAGCAGAAGAATGAATGAATGATAGTTGGAAGTATCAGGTCTATTAGTATATAGATGATACATGCAAAATGAAACTTACAGTTTGATTATCTGATTCCAGTTTCGATCCAAGGCAAATTTATAAACATTTACAAGCACCCCATGACCTATTGGGGCAATATATTGCAAATTCCAATTCTACAGATGGTACAGACGGTCAACAAAGAACAACAAGCAACTTCATAAATGATAATGCATTTCATCATCTGTGTTGTGCCCCATTTGTGTGCACTTCAATTGACAAATCCAGATAGCCTCTCTACGTCATAGACCTAAATCACGGTTCCCACCATGAGGGTGGATTGGAATATGGTCAATCCCATGATCGTTGTCTCCTAGGGTCATTGCTTCTTGTTCTCCTAAGTAAGAGCGATGGTTCGCAACTTCACTTGCTGATTAAAATGTATACCAATAAGTATATAAAGACTTGCCATTTATATTTGCTTTTATATTGTTCACATTTTTTAGCTCCCTTGGCTCCTTTTTATCCCTCTACCCCTTTGAATCATTAAGGTTTTTCTCTGTATATAGGTACTAGTCCTGATGAAGTCCATCTGAATCAACCTTGGAACTTCTACTTGTAATTTCAATTCACATTATTCACCTGTGGTCCTGAAGAAAGCTCCCTGACCTTTGGGCTTTACATGAGCTGAAACATGTCGACCAATCACCACGTTTAAAGTCGCAGAGGGTTCATTATACATCCAACCTGCAACTTGACCTTTTTTAACGTTTCCCCAGCACCTATCAGAATAAAGACTTTTTATAGGTAGCATGAGGAACAACTCCTTTTTATCACTCACTTGAGCACTCCTCACTTTTTTATTTTATCATTTTTTTCCCTGATCACTGCTGGAGAATTCAGTGGTTCCCTCCGGGTGGAGGATGCATGGAATCAACCCAATGATGATGCTATCACGTATCTAAAGGCGGAGAACCAAGATATACCGCCCCTACATATCTTGACGTGATTGAGGGTTTTTTACCTATATCGGAGACAACCACTTGAACCCTGGTGCCAGTAACTAGTGATCCTTCCTCCTTTGATTATCCAATCCCATGAAACCACATCCTATAATTATCACCATGATGTTCCCTCATATGATAGGTCATGGGATATTTCATATAATTTTTCTTCATAGCTCGTACATGTTCTTGTATGAGTAACTTAAGCGGTCTTACTGTGCTGCCCACGCAGTCACAGCCCAAAATGTAAATCACATATTCAGTATTGCAGTTTATGAACTGCCTAATTTTGTACTCCTTACTCTTATTATAACTGAACAGTTTGATCTTATTTCTTCCAAAGGGGCACATATTGCAATTCAAACACGTGAAAAAACCTTTTAGTGCCAATGGAAGCCAAGTTTTATTAACCCAACTTCTAATGTAGCTGGGACAAAGTATGTTTCAGAGTGTTTTTCCCCTACGGAACATAACTTTAGGTGTGGAAGTTATATGTTCCTTCAAACTGGGTACATCAATAAGAAGTCCCCAATGTTTTCTCAGAATGTTAATCAGTCCCGCACTGTTATTGGTATACTGTGTCACAAAAGCCACATACAAAATTCCCTTCCTGTTTCCGACCTTTGTTTGTGCTGGTTCTAGTAACCTTTTGTATTCTTCGATCAGCTTTTCTCAAGGTTTCGTCATCATAACCCCATTCTTTAAATCTATTTTTGACTTCATTGATATTATTTCTACAAGTCAAATCAGAGCTACAGTTATGACGGACCCGTTTCATATCACCAAAAGGTATATTCCTAATCACTGATTTGGGATGAGAGCTAGTGGCATGCAATGTACTATTGCATTACATAATTTTGAGAAAAATGGTGCTCTGTATTGTTATTATCAATATAAAACAAGAGGTCTAAGAATTCAATGCTTGTCTGGCTATGCTTCATTGTTAAGTGCACATTATAAGGGTTGTCGTTGAGAAAAGTATAGTATTCTACTAGTAGATCTAATGAACCTTTCCACAATAGGATGAAATCATCGATATACCTCCCCCAGAACACAATCATGTCCATCCAGGGGGAGGCATATCTGCCCCAGGCGTGCTCCCTCTCCCACTAGCCCATAAATAGGCCGGCGTAGGGGGGAGCAAACACGGAACCTATGGCTGTACCCTGGATTTGATGAAACCTGGTGCCATCGTTTAGAAAAAATTTCTTGGATAAGATGATGTTAATCATGTCCATCAACATTTCATTGTGTTCTGCATGGTCACTTCAGAAGCGCACACACATTCACCCAACATTTACAAGTACATACACATGTACACACCCATTCATAGCACAAATGTGCAGACACATATATTGAAACTGCATGCACACACTCAAACATTTAAAAAAGGTACTTACCAGGTCGCTCTGGTGGCAGCGGGTCCAACGGGTGGGGAGAGGGAATTAGAAGGCACTGGAAGGAACTAGATGCTTTGGGAAGAGCAGGGAAAACTGAAAGATCCGGCTGCTTCCTCTCATTGGCTGACCTTGTCAAGGGTCAACCAATGAGAGGAGGACCTTCCCTACCTTCTCACAGAGTGAGATCAGTCAGTGAAAGTTGCCGACCCCACCACATGAGGCGCCATGATGGACAGTCAGTCCTGGGCACTTCAGGTCATTAACCTGAAGTGTCCAGGTCTGAGTCTATGGGATAGCCTCTGTAAAGACTATGCCAGACTGATGAGGCCATGCTCTCAGGCTGTGAAATATTCAGCCAGGCAAAACTATGCTCAAGCTGCCAGGTGCCTACGCATTTTGTGCGGGTAAATCTCCTTGCTGTCTGACCCTGACCCGGTGAGTTTCTGTCAGGCTGAACTTTGGTCAGACATGGAGAAGTGTGGCTCAATGGTTAGAGCGGCAGACCCTGATGCAGAGATCTGGCCTGGGACCAGGGTTCAATTCCCGCCTCGGCGGGTCTTGGGCTCAATTTCCTCGGACCTGATAATTCACGCCTCGGTGCCTACTCTAATCATGGGTCCCACTCTGCAACTCTGGGCAATAGCTTGCTTAATCTCCACAACGGCCCCAACAGTGCTGGGGATGCCTGGCTTCACCTTGGGGGTGCCCAGGAGTGGACATTTCACAGGGAAAGCCAGGAAGGGTTCCACAGCGGTATGAGTACAAGCGCCAGGACGCCCCGTCGCTGGGGCAACAGTGCGCTATACAAGTACAAAATTTCAAAATTTCATTTCAGACAGACACCGCATCAAGATTTGCAAAAGTTGGGGGAAAGGGCCCCTCTGCCCTTAATGACAGGCAGCCTCTAGGGCAGTGCGAACCAACAAATTAACAGAGGAGTGAACTGGGCCCCAATGCAATCAAGGACAGCGCGCCCCCTACCACGTTATTTGACAGCAACAAACATTTCTAATTTGGGTGTAGCAGGCCTTCTCTCAACTATGGGCTGGTGTCAGTGAGAGTTGCTTACCCCCCACTGCTCAGCAAAAAGGCAGGGGCAGGCCCCCGCACCCTTAAGGATGGGCTGCAGCTGTGTGAAAGTATGACGAGGTCTCTCCATAATTTAAAAAAGTGTTCTTCATTAACATGTTAACTGTTTCGCCTTAGTCCATCAGATCATATCTCTGCATGGGAGGCATTTATTAAAAATGATTGCTTTTAAACATGAACATTGAAACATTGATGCCCTTCCTCCCCCATGAAGACAATATCAATAGCAAACTGTTGCAAGTCATTTGTCAAGTATACCCTATATGTGGACTAGATTCCTATTCTACACAAAGCACTTCACAGTCTTTAATCAATTACAGTGGCTGCTTGTACACTGCACACATGTAACTCAAGTACTTGAATGTGATATCAGGCGTGATAATGAAGAGAGGCTAGGTGAAATAAAATATTTGCCTAGGGATCATACAATGTGGTCAACTGGGGTTGATCACCGTTTTTCTTGTCTCACATTATGCTTTTCCGCCATTAGTTACGTATCTTGTTCTTTCTCCTTTTCTAACAACAGTGTTCACTGTTTTTTTGGTTCATGAGGTTAAAGTGTGGGTAGCAAGGAAAAGCCACATAAACATTTTAAGCGTGAGGTCCAAGAAGCGGAGCCAAAACCTGACATCTGGCTCAAGTATAGCTCAAGCTTTCAGTGGCACACACACCTTTAAGAGAACATGGCTACGTGACCCTGAGAACTATCTTTATGTGTACGGTCTGTGCAGCTAACGCAGACAGGCGTTTAACATTAAATGAAGTATGTCTGCATCGAGAGCAGTAGCTGCCAGTCCTATAGAGTGAAGGTCCACATTACCCACCTTTTGGCTGACATAAAGAGTGCCTGTCAGGCCAAGCAGTGGTCAGTCTGACAGACACTCCTTATTTTCAGGTCTAGCAGCCAGGAGCTAGACATGCGCTAAATGCGCAGGTGCCTGGCTGCCTGAGCTGAACTTTACTAGGCTGAAGGTGTCACAGCCCTGTTGGTGTGACAGCTTCAGCCTGATAATTTGCCTGGAGGCCTTCCACCTCATGATGAGGGGGAGCGTCACTGATAACCTCAAATCTGGGCACTTCAGTTTTAAGCCCTGAAGTGCCTGGGGCCTAGAGTCTATCATTGACATGTATCACAGAGTGGAGTGGAGTTAGCAGTCTCACTAGCCAAACCTCACTCTGTGATGAGGTAGGGAAGATAAACAGCGCTTACCACGAATCCTTTTCAGTGCATGTAATTACAACGCAATTCTTACAACGATCGGGTTGTAACAACGCATACCATTACCCCGCAAGTTGTAACAACGACTTGCGGAGGGGGCAGAAGGTGTTGGATTTAAAATCAAACACGTTCCCTATTGTTGCACATACTGGAGTTGGAATAGTAAATTATACTATTCCAACATCCGGCGCCCCCCCCACAACAAGTCATTGGTACGACTTGTGGGATAATGGTATGTGTTGTTACAACACGGTCATTGTAACAACTGCGTTATAGGAGGAACATGGCGGCCGTGAGCTAGTTGCGGTCGGGAGCTCTCTCCACCGATGGTAGGACACAGAGAGTGAGCGCAGGTCTGTGCCTGTTAATTTTCGGAAAGGCGTTCTCGGAAGATGTGCGGGTGCTTATGAAATCATTATTTCTGATCGTTTTTGCCGTTTTTGAAGCCGTTTGTCTCTTTGGTCTTCTTATGGCCCAAGTTAACAGCTGTGGCAGAGTTGGGAGGAGACTGGGCGGAGGCGGCAGCGCGGCTCAGCTGGAGCCGCCGCGCCACAACGAGATTCGGCTTCCCGCACGGAGGCAGCGGGGTGCCGTTTGTTGCCGTTACAACTTCAGCAGCATTAAAGATTTTTAAAGTCGATTGCAACCACGAAGTTATCGGTCCAATCTGCCCTACATGAAAGCGGTAAGGAGGAAAGGGGTGGCATTGCAAGAGGTGAGTATTGAATCAGAGTTCGTCTCGATCCCTGAAAACTCTAAACAAACTAATTCAGAAGTCAGGGAGAAAAAGGGGAAGCAACGCAGCCCTCTTAGACTAGAAGAGGACATAAATAGATACACCCTACGGAGCAGGGGGGCCTGGGGAAGAGGAGACTTGCAGAGCTTACTAAGTATTACTCATATGAAAGGGCACACAACATCACCACAAGCCCTAACCTCCCCAGACCAAACCAAAGTTAAGCAAACGAAAGTGCTGAAAGTAAGCAGAAAACAGGTAGATTCCATCAAGCCTCAGTCAAACGTAAAGAACCAGCTAAAAAAGAAACCCACGAAAATAAAAGACACCCCCTCCCTCCACTCCTATTTTAAAGTAAAAGAGCAATCACAAAGTGATTTGGTGGAATCCCACACAGGGGTCAGTGATTCCCAACTTGAAGACTCAAACGCAAAGCGTACAATGGCCTCGGTGTGTCACCCTCGATGCTGCCTCTAATCACCCTCAGTCAAAACAACTACCATTAAAGAATAGATATGACACCTTGTTAAGTCTTGAGGGAGATAATATCCCATCTCTAGTTGATCCATCAGCCATTCAATGCCCTTTAGTAGACTCAGACCAGTCAATAATTTCGGCTACCTCACCAACTAACAAAGAACTAAATTTGGTGGACTCTGAAAACTCAATGGCGGTATTACTAGCAGAGGTAAGAGAGGTTTTCAACATCAGAGCTTAACCAACAGAAAATACAAGAGTACATTGAAACCATGGAAGATAAGATTAACAGCTTAATAGACAGAGTGGCAACAATGGAAACGGCGCAAAAAGAAATCTCAATTAAAGTGAGCACTAATCAAGAAGAGACAGAGAAACTTAAGAAAAATGAAAGGGACCTCAGAGACAAGTTGGAATCGTTAGAAAACAGTGCAAGAAGGAATAATATTAGGATTTTGAATGTTCCTGAGGGGAAAGAAGAAGCGGATATCAAGGAGTTTGTGAGTACTCTTTTAAAAGAGTTCAATTCCCACTTAGACTTTGACACTATAGAACAAGACACCCAGAGAGTTCATCGTGACCCTTATGCGGCACGTCCCGGAAGGAAAGCCGCCAGGAGGATTCTAGTAAATTTTAAAACATACACGCTGAAAGAAACTATTCTCGCGGCGGCGTTAAAAGCTGGAACATATAAGAAGGAAGACTGGTCCTTCCGCATTAGATCAGATGTATCTCGTGAAACATTAGACAGGCAGTGGGAATTAGGGAAACACATACAAGATCTTAGAGCCTTAGGTGCCACGGCTACTATATGTTTCCCCGCCACTAAAGGTTATGAGGAACAATAAAATGCACATCTTTAGAGCGCCAGAAGATGTAAAAACTTTCATTGATCAGATGAAGGCACAGACACCAATATAGATGAGAATAGTCCATCGGGTGTGAGAGAGCTCATATGATGTGTTATTATACCTGGAGGTATTAGGGAGGGTTCCCCAGGGTGGGAGGAATGGGTCACTGGTAAAAATTTAGAGTACTATTCAAAGCACACTGGGTGTGGGAGCATATGGGAGAAAAACAAAAAAAAATCTTATCCTTTAATGTTTGATACAGTTGAATCGGTTACAGCTTTTTCTCTTTTCTTTTATGTAATGTCAGAAAACAGGGGTTACCATTTCTTAAATGAAACTAAATGTTATAGGCTATTGTTAAGAGACAGGAAAAGACTCTTATTATTGTATCATGGCAGGATCAGATAAATGTAACTCTTTAAAAATGTTATCATGGAATGTGAACGGCCTGAGAGTAGCCCCAAGAAGAAATAAAATACTAGAATACTTAAAGTTGAGGGAGGTGAATGTAATTTTTATTCAAGAATCTCATCTGTTGAAAGAGGAATGGCTTGAAATCATTAAAACCAAAACATGGATAGAGCACTGTATCTGCACATCTCAAACAGTTGTAGTTAAGGGGGCAGCGATACTATTTAAAAAATCTGCCCATTCCTCTATAGATGAAGTGAAAATCGACAATCAGGGTAGATGGGTGATTGTCAGGGCCAAATGCCAGGGCACATGGTTAATTTTTGTTTCTTATTATGGTCCTAATGTAGACGACCCTCTCCCTCTCCGCACATTAATGCTCCGTCTACTCGAATTTAACGACATTATCATTATGGGTAGTGATTTTAACGTGACTTTGGACCCAGATAAGGACACTACCTCCAAACTTCGTAGTATGGCAACCTCTAAAATGAGAACGGCTTTGAAGACTATGATTCAAGACTTGGGCCTAGTAGATATCTGGAGAATAAACAATACAAGACGGAGGGAGGGAGGTGTCAAGAAGCTCAATAAGCGAATTTACATTTTACAATAAAAAGTATGGCCACCGTTCTAGGATAGATTTTTTCTTGACATCTACCACTATAACCAATTTAGTCAGTAAAATCACCCATCTTCCGGAACACTTATCAAACCACTCGCCAATTCTTTTACATTTAGAGATAAGAAATAACTCTTTACAAAGGCGTTGGACTTTAAATCGATCTCTTCTTCTCGACCAGTCTGTTGTAGAGAGGGTGAATATTCAAACAAAATTATTTTTTCATTTCAATCTTGACACGGCCCCCTTAAATAAAGTCTGGGACACGTACAAGGCATTCTTTAGAGGTATGTTGATTATTTATAATGCGTTGGAAAACAAAGAAAAGGAAAAAAGGGCTTCTCCTTTTAGAAGAGCAGATAAGAGTAGCTCAAGAGAAACTTATTCCATCTTCAAACATCAAAGGGAACCCTATACTGGAAGCAGATCTTGTTAAGGCTAAGGCCAAACTAGCTGATTTTTTAGAACTCAGAATAAAAAAGAGATGGAAAGCGAGCTGATTAGCTAATTATGAATATGAAGAGGGAAGTGGCAAATTGTTGGCCTGAAAGGCCAAAACTGACAGGACTAGGAACAACATTACAGATCTGAAAAATCAAGTCACAGGGGACATTATTACTGAAGACAGAGCCATAGAGCGGGAATTCATTCAGTTTTTTCAGGATCTGTACACAGAGGATATATCCCCAATAAAGATCAGATTGATGCTTTTTTCAGAGGTATAGAAATACCCCAGCTAAGTGACGAAAACAAAGAATATTTAGCGGCTTCAATCTCACAGGAAGAAGTCCACACTCTAACTAGAGCTCTGAAAAAGGGTAAGGCGGCCGGCCCCGATGCTATCCCCAATGAGATCTATATATTGCTGAGGGAAGTCTTAGTTCCAATTTTGTGGATATCTTCAACTCCATATATATTTTAAAACAAGATACCCCACCCTCATGGGATCTGGCAACCATTATAATTCTTCTCAACCCCTATAAAAACCCTAGAGTATGTGAATCATACAGACCAATCTTGTTGCTTTACAGTGACTATAAAATATACACACAGATTCTTAACAAAAGGTTGGAGAGAATGGTTGGCCTAATTATTCACAATGACCAGAAGGGATTTATGAGGGGGAGGCACCTAGAGGATTTGACGCCCGATCTTAATTGGAGCAGCAGACATAGTTATAGAGCATGAAAAACCGCTGTCTATAATAACGTGTGATGCGGTGAAAGTCTTTGACAGGGTTAGCTGGCCCTTTTTACATGAGGTAATTCAGCGTTTTAATATGGGGGAAACATTTGGATCAGCAATTAAAACCTTGTATAGAAATCCTAGGGCCCGGGTTCTGGTAAATGGATCTCTTTCTGAGATAGTAAAAATAAGTAGAGGATCTAGACAGGGCTGTCCACTCTCTCCTATCCTTTTCAATTTATACATTGAGCCACTTGCCATTAAGTTGAGAGCATGCAAGAATATATCCCCATTTTCATGTAACAATTGGGAAAAAAAAATAAGACTTTATGCAGATGACTTAATGATTCTCACAACCCATCTCGATCCAGTAATATCTGTTATTTGGGAAAAGTTAGATGAATTTGGTAAAATTTCTGGATATGCGGTAAATCCTTCCAAAACAGAGATTATGCAGTGGAACACCAGTTGGAAGAGTGATCTAATTAAGAAAAAGATAAGATATTTAGGGATAGAACTGGTTCATAATCTCGACTTAATGGCAAAAGTGAATTTTGATTTAGTAACATTTAAAATTAAAAAACAATTGCAGCAGTGGGATTCTTTACCATTATCTTTCCTGGGGAAATCAAATTTACTGAAGATGTCTATTCTTCCTAAGTATACTTTTATTTTTAATACGATTCCACTAGAATTTAAACCTGAGTGGATTAAGAAAGTTCAAGGTCTTTTTAACAGTTTTATTTGGGGTAATAAAAGACTGAGAATACCATGAAGGAAATGTAGGGAGAAAAAAGAAAATGGGGGTATAGGAAGCCCAGATATCTTATACTATCAGAGAGCATTTCATTTCAAAATTTTCAGACAGTTATTAAAGGATTCAAATAATATTACCCCCTTGTTACAAGCTCTGACGTACGGTCCACCAGACCAATATAAGCACTTTCTATATAAGTTTGGAGACCCCAAATTTTTCGAAAAAATCAGACTAAAGACTCTTAAATGTGCATGCAAAACATGGGATTACATCAGGAAGACGCTACAGATTCCGTACTACAGCCACTATGCCCACATATGGAGTTCCCCTGGCACCCCGGAGTGTTTGCAAGATGCTTTAGCAAACCAGATAAGAGAAAAAGGGATTGGTTGATGGGGCCAGTTAATAGAAGGCACTCAACTAATATTGTGGCAGGATTTTCAAGAGGTCACTGAAGGAGCAGCCTCCTGTTTTAAATATTGCCAGTTACTAGGTTGGGTCAAAACTTTAAGTCAGACGGGAAGTCAAAACAAACTTTATGAAGCTAAAATAGCTCTACCCCCGGTCTCCAGAAAGAGGTCTCGGTATGGTACTGGGCACTGGTTCATTCATTAGAAGACTCTATTACATGGCACACGGAGACATGGAGAAGGGAGCTACCGGACACTGACCTTGAAACATTATGGCAAGTATCTACATCGTTACTATGGTATTGTGTGAAATCGGCGCCTTTAAAGAAAACTCATCTTTTTGCTATTCACAAGGCTTATTGGACGCCATGAAGATTGGCAAAGATGGGCCAACAATCAGTGAGGTATTGCCAAAAGTGCGGCAAACCTAATGTGGACGAAGCACATATGTTCCGGTGGTGTCCCTCCATCCAATTATTTTGGCAGAAAGTGGGTAAGATCTTGTCAGAGCTGTTGTGCCATGAAGTAAAGGTGAGTCTTTCACTCCTAATATTTGGGGTAATTCCGGAGGAAGAATCTATTGTTAAAATTCCTAAATCCTTAAAGGCACTTATCTTCATTTTAATTTTATTAGCCCGAAGAGAACTCTGCAATAAATGGATTCAACCTAATGCACCGCTAGAATCCGAATGGTAAAATTCAATTCATAAGATTGCTAAAATGGATAGAGCAATATATCAATATATTCTAACAAGAGAACGAAACATTGGAGTATATGGGATAAGTGGGCTGAAACTTATTGTCTATTTTAATTTCGTAAAGTTCTCCCCCTACTCATAGCTCCATTTACAACCTTTACCTAAATCATCCTTTATTAAATCTGATTCTTGTCTATTATATAGTCTCTCTTAACTATTTCTCTATAAATTAGGCACCCTGTTAGACATGGTATTAACATAATTTGATGTATATTTTATTCAACTTCTTTTTCTCCTGATTCTCTTTTTTTCTTCTCTTTTTATTTTTTGACTGTCACTCTTTATCTTTGTATGCAACACCAATCCAATGATTAGGAGTCATTAATTACAGGATATTCTCACTAGCTAGGAGAGAAACCAAGATGGATTGGTGATACTAGCATGAGAATTAAATAAATTCCTGTATAAAAAAGGAGAAAAGAGTAAAGCCCATTTTGAAGAGAAGGATCCCGTGATGGGCACCATCTCCTCCCAAGTGGAGAGAGCGGGTTTCACCTCGTTGGACAGTTATAAGCAATGTGGCTATCTCTTCTTTCTCTTCTATTATACTGATCAAACATATGAGGATTTAATAAAATTAAAAAAACAACCGCATTATAATTGCATGCGGATTAAAGGCATGCGATGTAAGGAGGCATATTCGGTAGGGACTGCCACTGCAGCCCATTAGCTGTCCTAAGATCAGGTAATGGCGGGAGGTGGCAGTTCCAACCATTCTGGAACCATTAGACTTCCCCCCTTGAGACGCTGCAGAAGGTAACTGTTATGTTTTTTAATGTTTGGTGAGTGTGCATGTGTGTATGTATGAATATATGTGTATTTGTGAGTGTATGCTGTGAATGGGTGTGTGTGTGCTTGTACATGGAGGGTGTATGTGTATATGCTTGTAAAAGCATGAAGGTGTAAGTGTGAATGTAGATGGGTTAGTGTATGGGGTTGCATGTGTGGCCTGTCCGCCCCATTCCCTGGTTTAATTACTGGATGCCACTGATTAAAAGTGCCATGAAAGTGTCCGAGGATACCCCAGGGAAATGTAATGTACCCCAGTGAAACTCTGTGAGCTTCACGAACATTGCGCATTGAATTTCCCACATGTATCTCCATAAATAGTTGAGTCGTAAGTGATGAGGATAGTGTTCGAAAGTGCACCAAGGGGTCCCCAATAACAGGGTTTATGGCGGGGGAGGCCATTTAACAGAAACCCATTAATGAGCGGAAAAGTACAATTACACACAAATAGCATGTGCAACACAAACAACATTATCTACTTTCCTATCTTATTTTTAACTGTCCTAATTATTGGAACTTTCTTAACTCTTTGATGGATTTGGTAGCCTGCCCATGGTCTATATTAATTTACACAACCCATTTCTCTATTCTCAAGCCTAAGCTCTCACATTTGCTCCCTCTTTGCGTTGTAAACATCACTTTTCTTCCACGAATGACACAAAGATATCTCCACTAGAGCTTTCATATCGACCCTCCTTCAAATTTTGGATTTCAAATTAAGAGTGTGTGGAACTTTAATGCAGCATGTGTGTGATGTTTCTGTAGGCACAAAAGTTCTTTCATGGGGAAGGACAGCAGTTCCTCTCTGCACTTCTGTGACTTCATCTGGCTTGTCCTGTAACTCCCCCCCACCCAGAAGAACGTTACAATCTGTGAGTCCACTGAGATGCTGTATGATTCAGTGACATTCTCCACTGAAAAAGCAGGCAGTGCAAGCCAAGATGTGCAACCAAAGTACACTTTTTCCAAAGTATACCATACCTTCAGCTCAGGCTATTAGCAGGCCCACTGGAGTTATGCAGCAGGGGAGGGCCAAATTATGAGGCAGGGTTGACTAAATTATGCCACAAGAAAAGCCAAATTATGCAGCATAATGTGTCACTTTTTGTGTAGGGAGTACTACCTCATTATTTTGTCATTTGTATACATGCTAACACCATCAGGACAAAGGGTGCACCTCTTTACTCTTTTTCACAGGAGCGAGTGAGAGAAGCAGCACAGTTGCAATCTCCCTATTACTATACTATCACTAGAGGCAACTGTTCTTTTACTGTTTTTCCCAAAGGGTATATAGCTATCTAGGATCAGTTCTTTATCGGGTGATACTTCAAACAACTGGTATGTCCCGTAACCAGTTAATATGATTGAATATCCAAAGATATTGAAGAAGACGCCTCACTCACTGAATAGTGACTTACTTCATCATGGGCGTCTTTCCACACCCGGGTAAGATGGTACTACCTGGGCGGACTCAACCAAAGATGTTCTGGGAGCTCTTATATAAAGTTACACTGGTTAAGCAGGGAACCAGATAGGTGATATATAAAAATACCTCCAGGTATACACAAAATCTGTATTTTATTCCTAGGGAACCTGTGGTATGAGATAAAACCCGTGAAATCAATGGGGTTTTTTGAAAATAATTGTTTCAAATGTACCCTCTCTATACTGCCAACATGTTTCGGCCCTCGGTAGCAGCCCTGCCGGGTCTGGGGACTTCTTTAGGGCTCGAATATCTACTCTTGAAAGTCCCTGCCTACTGTTAAGCAATAATTACATGCATAACACAAATGAGGCCTATTGCACTCACCTAGGTTTCTTATTTTGTTCAGTAGTTTTTCTACTGTATGATGCTACTAAGCACCATGCGAGTCTCGTGAGTTATGGTGCCATCTTGAAGTCACACATTCATCAAAGATCTGGCACCATTTGGCTACCTATTAGCTGCACACCGCCCGCCGCCGAGTCTACTGGACAAAATAAGAAACCTAGGTTGAGTCCGCCCAGGTGGTACCATTTTACCCGGGTGTGGAAAGACGCCCATGATGAAGCATGTCACTATTCAGTGAGTGAGGCGTCTTCTCCAATATCATCCCCTAATAGCTTAGCTAACAGCAGTTAAGCTTAACTTATAGGCAATGTATAAAGTATGTGTGCAACACTTTAAACAGTAAAGTAGTGAAAACATCACACAAAAAGGATACCTTACCATGTTAGCAAATTAAAGCTTAATTTAAGAAATAAAACAAGACCATAACAACAAACCTCAAATCAGTAGACATTGAACATGCGCAAGACGCACAACCTAGTGTTTTTTATAGGCGAAGGATGTCAAGAAGCAGGAAGGAGAGCGGCCAGGCAGAGGAGGAGGCAGCCACGCAGGTAAGTGCCTTCTTTTTTAATTTTTTATTAATTTGGGAGGGGGGAGGGAGCATAGCGTATTTCCACTGAGTTCTATTCCAAACTCCATGGAAATACGCGTAGAGGCACTATGCCTTCTACACTCAGGCTTAGTGAATAGTGCATTTGTCTCAAGAAGTGCTGGGCATAGTTTATGAATCCAAATATGGGAGTTGGATGTGCCGTTTCATTAAAAAAACTACAATAATTCACCAAATCTCGTCGTTAAAGATACATTTTTCTAGCAAAGCTCATAACCTATTCATATTTTTGAAAAATCCTCATATATGTACTGCAAAAGAACCCCATTATAAGACTGATTTCAACCATCTGCCACCCAATATCCGTGTATCCAATCTCTCAGTGTGGCACAGTTTGTTAAGTTAAATTCAGCTATGTTATCCCAAATTGTACCTAGGTCCTGCAGAGCATCAAAGACATTAGGAAACCACAGCGTTTTGATTGCCCATTAACATTCCCCCTACTCAACGCTGCACAAACTTGAGATATTAAAACTGGGATTAACTTGCAACATTATATTAACAGACCCCGGGTACCACTCCAAGCCATGTACTGTATAGCACCTGTTGGAAATGGCCATTTCTGCAGGACCATCCCCAAACTTCTTGCCTTTCTCCTCCCCTGTTGAAGTTGTTTTTGTTGGCTTTTGGATTTTGAGCCCTTTACCACTGCTAACCAGCGCTACAGTGCATATGCTCTGTACTTTAAACATGGTAACATTATCTTATCCAGAATTAACATATTGAACTTATATATCAGTCCACAGTAAAGTGCACCATATGTGCCCAGGGCCTGTAAATTAAATGCTACTGGTGGGCATGCAACACTGGTTGTACCACCCTCGCCAGTAGCCCTTTAAACACGTCTGAAGCCTGCCACTGCGAGCCTGTGTGTTCAGTTTTAAACTGCCATTTCGACCTGGCAAGCTAACGTAGTTGCCAGGCCCAAACCTGTCCTTCTATTACATAGACGTCACCCCTAAGATAGGCCCTAGGCAGCCCTATGGGCATGGTGCAGTGTAATCTAAAAGGTAGGACATGTACTTTTGAGTTTTAAATCTCATGGTAGTGAAAAACTGCTAACATTGTTTTTCACTACTAATAGGCCTATCTCTTCCATTGGTCAACTTTGTGTTGCCTTAAACATCTTTTAAGTATGATTTGTAATTGGGAAAGTATTGAGAAATTTGGAGTTCGGTGTCTCTGGACTCACAATTTAAAATCATAACTCATGGTGAAGTTAGATTTTAAATTTTAAGTCTGAAAATACCACATTTAGGAAGTATATATATTCTTTCCGTCCAAGGTAGTTTGCACCCATGGATAAAGAAGCACAGATATGAAATTTTGGTTTAAAGAGTAATTCACTATGTACACAACACTGGAGGTTCATCTTTCCAGCACAGTTTGACGCACAATTGATTGCCCGTCGTTTTTATTTGGGAACTCCACAATTAATTGCTGAAAACGCCATTATAGACTGAACTGACTACATTTTCGTAAATGGTTTAAATGTTCGTTTTCATTTTTACATGATTATATTTATGTATGCTATGCTTTTTTATCGTTGTAGACTCATGGTACGAGGAAATAATATTGTCTGCATGATTTCTGCACGGGGTTAATCACAGTATTTTGTCCAGTTCTATGGGACGTGCGTCAGGTAGTTTGGTTTTACCACGTGACTGGATTTAAAAGCATCAGCAGAGTTCAGGTTCATCCACTGAGCACATTCACTTTAGTGCTTGATAAAGTTTGGCGTGCTCGAAGGTAAATTCAGTTTGTGTGATAATAGTAGGTGGAGGCTCATTTTAAATCAGGCTGTTTGGATGCGACTTAGGAGGTATTATTCATTTACTTTGTTTAAGTATTTGTGTTGGGGCACGTATATTTTTAACACAGATATGGGTTAGTTTGTACGATTTACATCGTTTTTTAACAATGTAGTTTTTAACAATTTAGTTTGGCACATTAGACGTAATTCACTCGTTTTATCTTGAATGTATAGTTTTCTGTTCATTTACGGGTTTTGGAAATATGGGTCAGATTGTAACCATCAGTAAAGCATTTTGTAAAAACACCATGTTTACGTCTAGGATGTACCGGTAATTTATGTGTCATCTGTCTCCTTGCAGTTACCGCTGAGAAGGGCATATACTCCCGGAATGCATTGAGTTCTTCTACTGAACTAACGTCATGCTATATGAAGGGGTGAATCCCCAGGTGTTGTTGATGAAAGGCCTGGACAGGCATTCGTTGAATGTGGAATTAAAAATGTGAACTACAATTAGATATGTATTGATTACACATTAAAACTTGAAAAATAAAATGGATTAAGAAGAAAAAAGATCTTTGGAACTTGAATTTGATTGGGAAATGTTTTCTTGGCAGTGCACCCTGAGCTGGGACCTGACAAGGTTCCACTACTATTGCGACATTTAGGGAGTTGGCATTTTCTTCAACCATTATGTGCCTCTGCCTTTCTCTCAATACACGCCTGAGTTGGATTACAGCTGGGATTTGTGCATTCCCTCTAGACAGTCATACAAAGGGAGCTGGGGAGTGGGGCATTTGCATCCTGATGGCCCATCACCAGGTTGATGGGCCTTCCTGAGGTAGAGTGGGAGGGAGGCGCTAACACGTGCACCTGAATAGGGCTTTGCCTGTCCCCACACAAATAGCTACATAGCCCCCTGTAGTGACTCTGCAGTCAGGGTAGGAAAGGCAGGAAACTTGCAATTTTCAAAGGCCTCTTTGAAGTCTCCCCGATATCAAAGGTACTTTGGGGTATAAGTACTGAACCACTGACAACACCAAATCAGAACTTTGCTGGAACGAAGGATATTCTGCCTCGAAGAAGAGCTGCTGTGCTGTTTGAGGGACCACCACTTTGGTTCCTGCATTGCTGTGTGGGCTTGCTACCTGCTGATTGCTGTGCTGTAGGAGGGACTCCCACTTTGCCACCTGTTCTGCTGTGTTGGCCTTCTGCCTGCTGTTTCTTTCCTGGGAGATAGAGGTTCTCGACCTGTACTCTACATCCTTGAACCCAAGTTTATCCAAGGGCTTGTTGGCTTGCCTCATGTTCTCTGAGGTCTCAGGGTCACAATTTACCTTGCAACTCTGCTCATGCTGCTGGACTCTGGCATCTGCAAGTCTGTCCCTCGCCTGAGGTGCATCTATCATCCGTGGGCATCAGAATTGCATTCTGCAGCTGTGCCAATTCGACGATGACTTGGGACCCGACTGCGAGGTTCGACAACGAGACAGTGCCGATCCAAAGACACTGCTGCGAGGCGTTGATGAGTCGATTCCGATTCACGCAGTCAGGTGGATGCAGCGAAGTCGGTGTCAAAGGATCGGCGCTGCATCGACCCGACTGCGTGAATCGGAATCGACGCATCGAGTCTTAGACGTTGGTGCTTGCTCACTACACAAGTATTTTTTCAGAGTGCCCTGCATGGTTCCTGTAGCCAGCCTGCCCTCCATCATGGTCGGCCTAAACTTTGGATTTACCTCAGTCTCCTGTAACCTCAAGTATCCTCAGTAAGCACTGTTTTGGGATTTAATCTTTAAAAATTCACATCTCAATTTCTACTATTGGATTTTTGTTGTTTTGGTCATGTTGTACTCAGATTAATATTCTCTATTTTACTAATCTGGTGTAGAGTCATTTTGTGGTGGTTTCACTGTTGTACTGTAATTTAACTGCTGCACAAATACTTTACCCAATGCCTCCTGATTTAAGGCTGACTGCTCTGTGCCAAGCTACCAGACGGTGAGCACAGGTTAATTTAGGTTGTTTGTCTGACTTACTCTGACTAGGAGTGTGGTTCCTGCTTGGACAGGGTGTATACTGCGCCAACCACAAACCTCAATTTCTAACACCACCATTCTGAAACCTACCCAGGACCAAGTGATATTCACCCCTTGTTTTTAAACTGCACTGTCCATGCTAGTTGTGCCTACCTGACTAATACTTGTGGGGCATGTCATGCATACTACAATACACCTTGAAAAAGTGCGAAGGGTGAAACACGTGTTGGCTGGTTTCAGAAGATACAAGTTCACAAGAGAAAATAAAAGATGACAAGCTGAAAAGAACTGCCAGAAATTTAGTTTTGGTCAAAATCTCACATTGTATCTTAAAACGTTTGCTAACTTGCAAACCTACTAATAATTTATGTATCATGTGCAGCTAGCAAAACGTGCTAAGTGCCTGTTAAGTTTTATGCTAATTGTATTTATATTAGCACATTAAAACTGTTTAACAGGTCCATCTTTGACCTCTACTCAAAAACAGATTGTGCCCTTTACCTTTGATCTCTAGGACAGTTCTGCATGAAATGTACCAAGAGTAAGCTAACCATGGCAAATATCTAGCAAATCTTGGTAAATTTGTTAAATGGTTTCAAAGTTATCTGTAAAGATAAAATAGCCTTTTCAGCAGAAACTGAAAGAAACCTTGTTAAAATAGAGCTATGGTTAAAATATCAGAAGGCTAAAACAATTAGTAAACAAAACATAGTAATACCTTTAAAAGGATCAGTTGAAAGGATGTTTTGGTTATGATCTTCACTCTTAAAAACAAAAACAAAAAAAGATTTTGTGTAAGGTAAGCATCTATAACTCACTCCTAAAGTATTGCCCATGGCTTTAAATATTATATCACAAATGGCATTGTCAGTCACATAATCAGTAAAAAACACTGGTGACATCACAAATCACCTCACCATTGACAAATCAAGTACATCATTGTGAACGCCCATGGTCAATTTCACTCCATACCGACACGAGAAAAATCTGATTCAAAACATCTCTGCTGGGCATGGCGATTTTAATTTCAGCATGTTCTGCACTGAAGGGAAAACGGTTATGGAAGTAGAAATCATTATTGCCGACCCAAATGAATATAGCATGCAGCTGGTGCAGCCTGCAGGGTATTTCAAACAGGGCTCCTTCATGAGTTGCATTTTGTAGGAATGATTTGGGTGCCTTATGATGCCAAATAAACACAGTCTTGAGAGCTGAGTTCAGAGAAGTAAGTGAATAACACCAATCTGATTAATTTTATTTTGATTTGTGTGCACGAGTTTGTGTGCGCGCTCATGTGTGTATGTGCGTGTGTTAAGTGTACATTCTTGGCATTAAGTGCGGGCAAGTTTTAGCGAATGTACTACGTGGTACTACACAGGACTTTGCTCTTGTTGGTTAATCCTGATGCAGTGTTATTCTGTTGAGTGGTAAGTAAGTAAGTACCTTTTATTATGCATGATTAATAAAAACTGTTGCATACACATGGTAATAAAAATTCCATGCAGATCATTCAGTGGATAAAAACAATGTTAAAAGCCATCATTATGCATTGTGTTAAAATTCACATTTAGGCATTTCGCTCTTCAACAAATCTAAAGTGCATGTGTGTCAAGGAAAGCTGAGCTAGCGAGTGAGTGTTAGTTTCCTTAATGGAGGACCGCATTGTGTGATTTCAAGACTGTTGATGGTGCTATAAGTTTGAAGTTCACATTGGCATGTCAACTCATTCTGCCCATATTGCATCTGCAGTCCATTTTTCCAGTGCATGGCTTTTGTTCTAAACAGAACTACTACTTTCATATCAGTGGCAAGATCAGATTTTGATGTTGGAACAGGCGAAATTTTGTCAGCGCTCTTGTGTACTGTTATTTGCTAACTTCAGTTTCTTCTTCGTTGCAGGCCCTTTGTTGCTGGATGCTGTCACACCGTTGACAGTCTTTTGGTTTCTTGAGAAATGATGTGCGTTTGTGTACTTTTGCAGTGATTTGTTTTTGGTGTCCTATTTAAACGAAACTCAGTGGATTTTGTTGTGCAAGTTCTGCCTTTGAGCACACTTCCCATACCGTTTGACATCCTTTGTTTTGCTGAATTCCCATACCTTTATCTTTTAAATTAAATTTTTGTTATAGCAAAAATAATTTTGTCAATTATGTCTTCACATCTGATGAAATTTCACAATTTGCTCTATTAGGCCCACAGCCCCTTGGCAAATTTAAATGATCCCTAGAAAGGCATAACTAGAATTGAGCACAAAGTGAGATATAGGAAGATGGAAAAGTGTGCTTGCATTGATGCACATATATAGGAAGACATACAGGGGCTAATGCTCACTGGAAGAAAAAAAATAGCTCTGCAAAATCTACATCAACACAAACGGCAAGGAGATATGAACTGACCAAATAAAAGCAACATCTCAAAGTACTGATGGGGATTTCTACTGCTGATGATTCCAGGTGTCACTGATGCTAAAATATATCTGTGAGAAAAACTTCTAGGTGAGAAAATATTCTGATTTTAGTATTGTTTGTATGTCACAAACACGTAGATGCTATTTGTCTCCTTGCAGGCAATACGGGGAGATGCATTTATACAAAGGGACAGTGAACCTCGTTTTAGTCAGAAATAATTTCTAGGGGTCAGATTTACAAGTCCCTTACACCGCCAGTGCCTCATGTTGCGTGACAAACTGGCAGCTCAACCTGCTGAGTGATATTTACATATTAAAAAATGGGGTAACGCAACAGAAGTCCTTGGACCTGGGTATTGAATATAGCAAAGAAAAGAAAGGACCATTGTTTTCTTTGCTATGAGTGATATTTACAAGCACACGTAAAGCCACCCTGCGTGACTTTACCTGTGTTTGTAAATATGGCGCATTTTCACGCAACACTTTGCGTGTTAGGGGCGTGACATGGGTGTGGCTGTGGGTGTTTCCACGCAACACCCATGTCCACTGATGCATTTCCAGATTTATGAGCAATGGTAAATCTGGAAATGCGTCAGAATGCTACGCCACCTCGTGGTGTAGCGAGGTGCAACGAGGAGAAATGTTTTCATTTCTCCTAGTTCTTCTCCTCTTTCAATCCATGCTGCATTCTACAGCACGCATTGGAAGAGGAAATCACCTCAATTGATTGTTTTTGTGCTGCACAAAAACAATCTCTCCACGATGCACGCATCCTTGCACCATGGTGCCTGCGCCGGCCCATAGCAGCACTTTGCGCACCAATGCAGGGGAAGCACAGAGATGCAACATTTTGTTGTAAATATGTCGCATCCCTATGCTTCAAAACTAACGCAGCGCGGTGTAACAAAATGACTTGCGGCACCAAGCGGCATTAATTTCTTTTAAATCTGCCCCACCCTAAGTGCCTAAAATTATTGGTAACTTTGATGTACATATATGCAGGGTCACCTGTTTAATAATGAAGGGAATTAGCTGTAGGAAAAGTGAAGGCAAAATCTAAATATCTTAAAATTTTTGGGGAACTAAAGCTGACTTAATACAAATACCATTTTCTTAGTACAGGCCTGCGGTTCATCAATGGCTGAGCATCGTGGGATAAGGTGGTCGCTTACAACTTTTTGAAAACTTTGCCGTGTGAGGCAGTCTGTGTCTCTGGTTTCAAGACTTATCAAATACGTAACCACCTTACCCACCATATTTTTTCTTT
Source organism: Triturus cristatus (assembly GCF_964204655.1). Taxonomy (NCBI): domain Eukaryota; kingdom Metazoa; phylum Chordata; class Amphibia; order Caudata; family Salamandridae; genus Triturus; species Triturus cristatus. The sequence continues at coordinate 981,648,787 of NC_140594.1, read as the reverse complement.
TATAATTTCATGTAAGAGGAACCAATAAGTAAAGCACAATCCTGAATTAAAAAGAAATGTTCTGCCTACTCTACTCTAAGCTAATGAAATATTATATTCTATATATAGTCTTTCAATTATAAAAATATGAGCAGGAATATGTGGCTAGGTGGGGCTCCAAGATGACCTCTTATTAATCTCGTGGAATGTCAGAGGAGAGGGGCATTTCGATGGCATAGTGTACGATCAGTTTGTGTAGTCTTTCTCTTCCACAACTCTACTGTCTTGTGAATAAAGTCACCACCCACCAAGTCAGTAATTTTGCCTTAGAGAAAACTAACTAAGACTATGTTAGTAATATTGTTCTTTCTCTCTCTCATTGAAAATTAAATGATGATTTTGGGTGAACTGGAATCATCTTTATTTAATTTTTGGCTTCCATATCATATTCAAACATTTTCATCAAGATATATTGTGTTTTAGAGGTCAATAGAAATGCTGCCACAATTGTTAAAGGGGCCGAATGCTGTATCTGTTCTGTATCCTATGTTTGGAAGGCATCAGTGTAACACTGCCGAGATGTGATACACCAAGAAAGACAAAATTATGTGAGGGTTGAAAAATAAAATACGCAGCCAGACAAAGCAAATATTGTAGCATTATGGGATGCATTCTGATGCTTCTGGGATTTGTCAATTTAAACACAAATTGGTACGAAGGATTTATTAAGAAAGAAAATTATAATAATTTATCAGATACGGGTGAAAATGTTTTTCAGCAACAAATGACAAATACTTTGAATGGAACATCAGGAACACTATTGTATGAACTGCACATGTAGGCTTGTTTTCTGCTGAGTGCAGCATTGTTGCTCAACTCGGCAAAAAAATCCGAAATGCCACCTTTTTTTGTAATAAAACGTGTTTCTTTTAGTCTGCTTATTAAAGTTATGTTTTAAAAAAAGCTGGAGGGCCAGGCCTGTGGCCAGGCCCACTGAAAAACCTCACACAAGCAGCCAACCCCATACTGCTCACGGCCTTTGGCCGTACACAGCAAGGAAATATCAACAGGGCCTGTGGCAAAACAACTCCGAAGCAGACACCACCACCCCTCGCAGGCAGCCCACCTCACGTTGTCATTTGAGATGTCATCAGTGATGTCATCCGTGATGTCACTGACCATGTCATGAATGATGTAATATGTGACATCATCAGCAGTGTATTGCGGGGGCATGAGTTATAGTTAGCTGAACTAACTATAACAAGGGAATTTCTATAGTTTTGTACGAGTGAAATGTCCAACTAACTATAACGTCCCTGAAACCTACGGTTTTTTCAGTGAATTTCTAAGGTTTTTTAAATGCTAATACCTAACTATAACATGCCTGAAACCTATGGTATTTACAGTGAACATATATATCAATATATATATCAATATATATATATATATATATATATATATATATATATATATATATATATATATATATATATATATATATATATATATATACTGAAGAAAACCAAAGGTTTCAGGGGCGTTCTAGTTAGAAGTTTGCATTTAAAAAACCCTTAAAATTCACTGAAAAAAAATAGGTTTCAGGGACATTATAGTTAGAAATTAGCATTTAAAAAACCCGAGAAATTCACTGAAAAAAACATAGGTTTCAGGGACGTTATAGTTAGTTGGACATTTCACTCGTACAAAACCAGAGAAATTCCACCGTTATAGTTAGTTCAGCAAACTATAACTCGCGTCCCCACAATGCACTGCTGATGACGTCACATATTACATCATTCATGACATGATCAGTGACTTCACTGATGACATCACTGATGACATCTCAAATTACATCACTGATGATATCATCGAGTGAATGTGTGTTTCTAGAAAGTTTAAATATGTTTTATATATATGCCAAGGTGTTTGAAGAATGAGCGGGTGTATAAGTGTCTGGATGGAGGATTTAGTAGGTGCGTGACTGGAGGGGGCCAGCGCGAATTCTGCTGTTTTTGTCTTTTTTTACATGTTTTTTTCTGCCCTGAGGATCCATGTGGGACCCCCTGAGCAGGTCTAGGTGGTCAGGGTGTTTCTACCCTGCCCCCTTTTCTTCTTTTTCATGTTTTTTTCTGATTTTTTGATGGCAGCCAACACTTCCTGGTGTGGAGTGTTGGCAGCCAATCAGAGCAAAGCTCCTGCCCGGTAGGGTTCGCAAACCCCATTCGGGGCTCAGATATCGATATTTTTCTTTTTCCTAATATCTCCAAAACTACTGAACGGATTTACACAATTTAACAAAAAGGGCTCTTTCTGAACCAAGACCTACCTTTTTGCCAATGTTGGTGTAATTCCGTTCAGAAGTTCGGGCTGTAGCTTTGTCTAAAGTTTGGGACTCCCTTTTTTCTCAGCCTCCGCTTAACGAATCACCCCAAAACTTTCAAGACAGGAGCTGACCAGAGCGCCCCACTAGTTTTGAACATTTCACGAAAATTCTTCAAACGACGCCAAAGTTATTGGGAAAACAAAAAACTCTTTTCCTATGGAAACTAGGTCGTAACTATCACTACCTACTGGCGACCGCCAGTAGGTATATATATATATATATATATATATATATATATATATATATATATATATATATATATATATATATATATATATATATATATATATATATATATATATATATATATATGAGGAAAACCTCCAACATAGAACCGGCTCCTCTCCTAACGGGGTCGGTGCTAGTTCCGGGTGTTGGATCCCGGTTGAGTTTGTGTGAAATAATCTGTTCTCCACAGTCTGACAGAAATAACGACTCGCTCTCCAGGGTCAATGTAACCAGGTAAGTTTACTGGCCACGGGATATTTCAGGCATATAAATATATATATCATCTACTGGCGGTCGCCAGTAGATAGTTATAGTTAGGCCCGATTTTCTATAGGAAATCCGCAACATTCTATTCCCAATAAGTCTGGCGCCGGTTGATGAATCCTCGCAAAATTTTCCAAACCTTTGGCCAGCTCCGCTCCACTCCTACCCTGAAAGTTTCGTGGTGATTCGTAAAGCGGGAGCTGAGACAAAAGGGGGGTCCCAAAACGCATTTTCCCCATTCAATTTCCCATAGGATCTGTTGTAGCAGCTACAGCCTGAACCGCTGAACGGAATGACACCAAATTTGGCAAAGAGGTAGTCCTCAGTTCAGTCTTGTGCCTTTTACATAAATGGTGTGAATCTGTTCATTAGTTCCTGAGAAAATTAGGGTAAAACAGTTAGGGATATCTATGGCCGGGGAGGATCCGCGGACCCTACCCGCACCGTAAGCGCACCCTCCCCGAATCGAGCGCGCAACCTCCCGATCGCGCGCTGAATGCTAATTCGCTGTCGAGTGTCTGTCTACATTCGAAACCAGGAACTGTTGGTGGCCATTTTCTGCCTCGGAAGAAGCGAGGCTGAAGAAGCAAGGGGAATAAGTGTGTAAAACATATAAAGGGGGCAGAGTGGAAATACTCTGACCCTCTAGAGGTGCTTAGGGGGTCCCAGAAGGACCCCCTGTGGCCCCCTTTTAAAAAATGCGCGCAGGGTGCGCGCATCCTATCACGTTTGGTGCACGGATCCTCTCGCGTTGTGTGCGGGGATCCAAGGAAAAAAAAAATGAAAAAAGACAAGAAATCATTGGTTGTATGACAACTTTCTACACTGAAAGGTAGGGTGTATATTTCTGTTTTTTAAACGCATGATTCTTATTGGTTGACAAAAACTGATTGTAAGGAACATTATATATGATAAGCTGATATGTTGAAAAGTCAAGCACACTTGCTGTCTTGTTTAGCAACATTGTGTGCTGAACTTGTGACCTGTGTGCTCAGTGCAGTGTTCCATGACCTGTTTCTATGGTAACAGGCAGAAGGCAGATTGGGGGAAGGGTTGAAATGTATTTCATTTGGAAAGGGTTGAAATGTTTAACCAATAGAAATGTGTGTTTGCTTTTGAATTTATGTGTGAAGGATTGTGATTTGATGTTTACATGTATATGTGTGGAAAATGAAAGGGAAACTTTGCCATTCTTTGTTTTTGCTGAGAGGTGCACAGTGCAGAGAGTCTGTATAAGAAAATCTGGTGTGTGACTGATATCTGGTGTGTGACTGATATACTTCTTAATCTACAAAACAACTTGAAAGGTGAGTTATTTAATTGTGAGGGGATGTATGTAGACTATTTTGATTTTAATCAGACTAATGTATTTCTCCTGCTAGGGAATACTTTTTTTCTCTACAACCTTATTGACAGTGTGTGTGCATGTAGAAACCATTCTGTGATAAGCATTTGTGTTTTTTATGTGTTTGCAGACAGATAACTTTGCTGTTTTTATATTTTGGTAGAATTAGAAACCAGTCATTGTTTATGAATTTGTGAAATGAGTTATGTTTCTATACTAAAATGTAGTATTCCTTCTAGATGAAGAAATGTGTTTTGGTATAGTGCAAGGGATAGTGTTGTTTCTCTAGAATCACACAGTGAGTATGTGTGCATTTGGGAACCACTGTGAGAGAAGCATTTGGTAACATCGTGTATTTGCTGACAGATAGCTGTTTTAAAACCTGTCATGTTGTCAAGTTTTAGTAGCATTAGAAGCCATTCTTTGCTTATGCATTGATAAAATAAGTCATGCTTTGACACTAATGTGCTGTACTTTAATATGTAGATTGAGTGTAGTCTCCTTACCCCTTGCACAGTAGTGAATGAGTTTTTGTAAGCTGCTAGGGATAGTGTTGCTTGACTAGAATCACACTGTGAGTCCGTGTGCATTTGGGAACCACTGTGAGAGAAGTATTTGGTAACATCGTGTATTTGCTGACAGATAACTGTTTTAAAACCTGTCTTGTTGTCAAGTTTTAGTAGCATTAGAAGGAAGTTTTTGCTTATGCTTTGATTAAATGAGTCAGGCTTTGACACAAAAGGGCAGTCCTGAAAAATGTAGATTGTGTGCAGTTCCCTTATCACTTCCACTGTAGTGAATGAGTTTTGGTAAACTCCTAGGGATAGTGGTGCTTGTCTAGAATCAAACTGTGAGTCTGTGTGCATTTGTGAGAGAAGCATTTGGTAACATCGTGTATTTTAGAATAGAACAAATAGGGTGGAATGTGCATTAATGGCATTAAAATAAAAATATTATGAGGGGGATATAAAGTAGGCTCTATCCTGGCACTTCGACTAAGGCAGAGGGCAGCAAAGGCACACATTGCTAAAATTAAAACTACAGAGGACGCCTGGGCCACAACCGAAAGAGATAAACTGATAGGCTTTCACACATACTGAACTGCTTCAAAGTAGTATGCACTATGCATGTATTGTTTTAACCATCGTCACACTTGTGGTTCAGGGCTATAGTTTCTTAGTCAGTTTTTATATAAAATGTGTTTGTACAGTAATGGAATAGTATAAATTTGAAAGTTATTAATATACATTTATTTGTGATTCTTTTTTACAGATACTATTTTTCAACGTTAAAATAGAGAAATCATGCCAGAAAAAAAAGAAAAAGAAAATAAACTCAGAAAGGCGCAGGAGCAGGAGTGTTTCTCATCCGTTTGCACTCTTCTCGTGCAAGATTGTTTGGATGAAGGGTCCTTAGGTGTTTCATCATATGCCGTACGAGTATTTCTTGTTAGGATCCCCTCGCGACAGAACTCTTTTGCAAATCTTGCATGTGACCAACGTGGCATTGGTCTTTGTTTGCCCCTCGGGAAAAGTAAAAGAATTCCACACCACTGAAGAAAAACGTTGTGGGCGTGGTGCCTTCTCCATCACCACCCCCTTTTGTACTGCTTTGTTCGCCATAAGTTGGCAGGGTATGCTCAGACGTGAGTCCCTTGCTCACTTTGCCACTGGATTCAAGCAAGCCTGGCTGAAGACGGCTGAAATGCCAGAAACTGGTCCTAGGAAGCTTGTTTCCGGTCCAGGGAAGACATGGCTTGGCAGTTCGGGCTGGACTGTTCCCATGAGGCACAGGGTCAGACTGATTTGCATATGGCCATGTCTGGACTGGGGTGGGAGAGTGGGCTAAAGAACGGTGATGGATCAAACCCAGATCTGTTGACTGGGTGTGAGTGTTTGATTGGTTCTAATGCTCCGTCCATCACCACCCCCTTTTGTACTGCTTTCTCCAAAAATATATCCTCAGATTCGGTGAATATTTTAAAGCGGCAACATTTACAGTTTTTGTAAGTTAAACATATAAAATTTTGTTAGCCGTAAGCATTTTATATATCTGTGATTTGTATCTTGTGGTATTTTGCTGAGAATAGCATGTTGGATTTTTTTTAACAATCTTTCTGATTGTTTTTTTTTTGCCCGCTGTTAAGTGATGAGTACGATTGAAATCACAATTTTCGTGAAATTCAATATATTCTGAGAACAGCAAAAAAGGCAAACAAATTACTTTGTGGAAATTATGCTGTGTTGTAAAAAATGTATTATTACATGTTATATATTTTTTTCCTTTTCTTTCACAGATCCAAATTTTAAAATAAGCAATTTATATGAATTTAGATTGCAATGAAAATCTGAAAAAAATGTATACCATTTTTTATTCCTATTACGGTGAAGGTAAGTTTAACTAAGTCTCAATATGTAGAATGAGGAGGTCTGCAAGAAGCTACAAAGCTGAAACACGTTTCTAAAAACACTCTGTTTATACCTATGTAGTTTTGAAATCTGACCATAATCAGATATCATATGACCTGCAAAAAAAGAGATTTGAGGGGTTCATAATATTTCCCATTGTACCTATTGAAGGACCACGATCATTTCAATCATTCTTCTTTGAACATCTTTGCAGACAAAACTCTGTGCTTACCTTCTATCATTCGCAAGCAATTTTAAAATCGGAAATATGTCACTTTTTGTAACATAGTTATTGCGCAAGACACTCTTTCATATTTACAAAGAGAGGAAAAGGCACGCTGTGCACTTTTTATACTCCATGTAAATACAACCTCATTATGCACACCAGTTTGCGTTGAAAGGGTGTTCTATAAGTGTTGTTGTGCATGATTGCACTAAATACTCATAGAACAAGACACATGTCTAGATTTATCAGAAATCATAAATCTCGATATGTGTGTGAATGCTGCATCATTCTAAAATTGGTGTAGGAAAGCACAAAAAGGAGAATTGTTTTCATTTCTCCACATTTTTATATCTTCAATGCATGCTACAATGCTCAAACAACAATTGATGGACAGAATGCAAAACAATGTCATACATTCACCCCAGTACAGAGATCTGGGCCTAAATCCATCGTTTTTTTGCTCACCATGCCATTCCAGTTTGAACCCAGCCATATGCAAATCAGTCTTGACCCTGTGCCCCATGGGAACAGTCCAGCCCGAACTGCCAAGCCAGGTCCTCCCTGGACAGGAAACAAGCATCCTAGGACCGGTTTCGGGCTTTCAGCCCTCGTCAGCCAGGATAGCCTGATTCCAGTGGCATGGAGAGCAAGGGACTCACGTCTGAGCATACCCTTCCCACTCGGGGTGACAAATGCAAAAACAACAATTGATGGACAGAATGCAAAACAATGTCATACATTCACCCCAGTACAGAGATCTGGGCCTAAATCCATCGTTTTTTTGCTCACCATGCCATTCCAGTTTGAACCCAGCCATATGCAAATCAGTCTTGACCCTGTGCCCCATGGGAACAGTCCAGCCCGAACTGCCAAGCCAGGTCCTCCCTGGACAGGAAACAAGCATCCTAGGACCGGTTTCGGGCTTTCAGCCCTCGTCAGCCAGGATAGCCTGATTCCAGTGGCATGGAGAGCAAGGGACTCACGTCTGAGCATACCCTTCCCACTCGGGGTGACAAATGCAAAAACAACAATTGATGGACAGAATGCAAAACAATGTCATACATTCACCCCAGTACAGAGATCTGGGCCTAAATCCATCGTTTTTTTGCTCACCATGCCATTCCAGTTTGAACCCAGCCATATGCAAATCAGTCTTGACCCTGTGCCCCATGGGAACAGTCCAGCCCGAACTGCCAAGCCAGGTCCTCCCTGGACAGGAAACAAGCATCCTAGGACCGGTTTCGGGCTTTCAGCCCTCGTCAGCCAGGATAGCCTGATTCCAGTGGCATGGAGAGCAAGGGACTCACGTCTGAGCATACCCTTCCCACTCGGGGTGACAAATGCAAAAACAACAATTGATGGACAGAATGCAAAACAATGTCATACATTCACCCCAGTACAGAGATCTGGGCCTAAATCCATCGTTTTTTTGCTCACCATGCCATTCCAGTTTGAACCCAGCCATATGCAAATCAGTCTTGACCCTGTGCCCCATGGGAACAGTCCAGCCCGAACTGCCAAGCCAGGTCCTCCCTGGACAGGAAACAAGCATCCTAGGACCGGTTTCGGGCTTTCAGCCCTCGTCAGCCAGGATAGCCTGATTCCAGTGGCATGGAGAGCAAGGGACTCACGTCTGAGCATACCCTTCCCACTCGGGGTGACAAATGCAAAAACAACAATTGATGGACAGAATGCAAAACAATGCTCAGCATACATTGAAAGAGAAAAATGCCTTTACTGATTGTTTTTGTGCAGGAAGGTGTGTCTTCCTGCACAAAAACAAACAGCACATGACACAGATATCCTTGCACTATGGTGCAAGGGTGCCTGTGTCACCACATGGCTGCAGTTTAAGCAGCCGTGCAAAGAGAAGCATAGATTTGCAACATATTTATGTACATATGTTGCATCCCTGTGCTTCGGAAGTACTACAGCACACTGCAGTTAAAGAGGTTACTGTGTGATGCTGCAGCACTTCCTCATAGTTCTGCACTTATACATTCACCATACGCTACTAATGCATTCATTCAGTCAATTACATACTACACATACATTCATCTTAACTTTCACACACTAACAAAGAAATTTAGCTCTTTTTTAAACCAGGAAAGTTAGTTCTTACTAGAACTTTTTTTTTCTTCTTTTTTGTTTTTTATTTTTGGGGGGTTTTCTGAACAATTTTTAATTTTGGGGGGTTTTTCTGAAAAAAAAAACCAGGAGGAACCAAACAATGAACTTCAGGGAACAATAAAAAAAAAAAAACTAGTAAATGTGACTTTCTTGCCGGCGGCAGATCAGATCGATCGACTGCTCACCGTAGCACAAAGTCGCATTGCACTTAGTGCAGAGCACTTTTAAAAATTGAAATTGAGGATGGATGTCCAAATTTTGGGCTGATGGATGCACTCTTGAAGTGCTCAGCTGCGATGAGGTGGAAGGCGCAGGAGTGTTTCTCATCCGTTTGCACTCTTCTCGTGCAAGATTGTTTGGATGAAGGGTCCTTAGGTGCTTCATCATACTAGCCGTGCCGCACGAGTATTTCTTATTAGGATCCCCTCACGACAGCACTCTTTTGCAAATCTTGCATGTGACCAAGGTGGCATTGGTCTTATTCTGCCCCTCGGGAAAAGTAAAAAATGTCCACACCACTGAAGAAAAACGTTCTTTGCGTGGTGCCTCCTCCAAAAATTCATCCTCAGATGTATGAGGAGATGCAGGTGATGCCTGCTGCCCTGAAGCCATTTTTAGTTGAAAAAATTAGAGCTAAGTGTAAACTTAGTCTAAAAAAATCTTCTTCTCTGCAAAGAGATGCTCCTCCAAAGAAGGTCAAAGAAGAATGATTGAATTGGGTGGGGTCTTTCAATAGTTAGAAGAGGAAGTGTAATGAACCCATCAAATCTCTTTTTTTGCAGGTCACATGGGTTCCACGCACCCTGCACATACGCAGCACGCACCCAGCACGCATCCGCGAAATTGAATTAAAAAAAATTATAGGATTAAATTTAAAAATATATTAGTTTTAAGACTAGTTTAGAGTTTGTCTCCAATTAATATTCACATGAAATACACATATATATATTTTTTAAATGTTAAATATTTCGCGGGATCCGCGCACCTTCCGCGTCATAGACGCAGATGACGCATCGCGGAAGCGCGTAAACGTCGTGTTACGTACATCGAACATGTCGCGTATAGGCTAAGAGTCGCGTACCTGTCGAATTGCGATTGCGCACTAAACACGTACCCAACGCATACCATGTGCGGATGCTAACGCGTAGGGATCGAGAACGGTGCGCATAGGGTGCGTGGATCCAAAAAACATGGAAAAAAATATATAAAATAAAGTTTTGAACATATAGTTAAAGAAATATTTTTAAAAATATATAAAAATATGTTTGAAAAACCCAATAAAAACAAATAATATTTTTTTATTTTTAAAAGAATTACTAAAAAAAAAATTTTTTAAATGGTGATAAAAAAGAATTTCAAAAAAACATAATTAATGAAATTGACACAATGAATTTGAAAAATATAGAAATCCAATGAAAATCATTAAACATGATATCTTTAGAGATAAGTTATAGATAGGAATTAGCATTTAAAAAACCTTTGAAATTCACTGAAAAAAACCATAGGTTTCATGCACGTTATAGTTAGGAATTGGCATTTAAAAAACCTTTGAAATTCACAGAAAAAACCAAAGGTTTCAGGGGCGTGATAGTTAGGAATTGGCATTTAAAAAACCTTAGAAATTCACTAAAAAAAACCATAGGTTTCAGGGGCGTTATAGTTAGCTGGACATTTCCCTCGAACAAAACCCTAGAAATTCCGCTGTTATAGTTAGTTCAGCTAACTATAACTCGTGCCCCCGCAATGCACTGCTGATGACGTCACATATTACATCACTCATGACATGACATGGTTTTTTCAGTGAATATATATATATATATATATATATATATATATTCACCAACAATCCCTCCAACCTGGAAGAAATTGGGACGCACTCTCAACAACTTGATTTTACGCATTTAATTCTCTTAGCTTCAAAAGGGAACAGGCATACGAAGATCTACGCGTTTCGGTATCGCAGATACCTTGCTCACGATCAACTGTTGCTTTGGGTCCACCCCCTATAAGTTCAAATGTTGTTACATCATTTCCTGTTTGTGACCCAAGCTCCCTAAGCATTGTGGAGAATGTAGTGTTCGTGAATTTACCCAATTTCTTCAATTATCATGTTTGTATTACAAAACATTATGTAGTGCACTATTTACAAAAACAAATGTTTATGTCCTTTGAAAGTCTCTGGCATAAAGCCCCTGTGGTGCTTATATTCACATTGTCGCCCCTTCGGTGGGGTTTGTTCCCAAAATAAAATTTTAAATCAAATCAGAATTTTTTGGCAGGAATCATCTGCATTGTTTATGCTTTCTTTGCGTTGTTGCCCCTCCAGTGGGGAGACTGAAACTGTTACCTCTTTTTTGGTGTATCTTTATCCCCCAGGTGGGTTTTTTTACAACTTCTTCTTCTTTAATGTTTCATCACGTCATTATGTTTATTTCACATCTTTGCTATGTTGCTGTATGTTGTTAGGTGGCTTGCAATGTGTTGATTATTTCATAAATTGATTTGCTTTCATTTCCCTTTGGTTTACGATGTTTAAAAAGATCTGATTACTCAAAGATGTATGTAAAGCTCTTCTGATTGGTTAAGACCGTGCGGTTGTAATGTTCGTAATTTGAGAATGTACCTTGATTCATTGCGGCGCAATTGTTTTTCCCGATCTTCCCCACGTTCTTTTTTGGGGATGGTTTCAATTCCAAAAAATTTTAGCTGTTTCCAGTCTCCCTGATGACATTGCTCCATATGTTTAGCTACTGCGTTGGATCTGTCCTTGTGTATTGTTGCTCGGATATGCTCCAATATCCTCTTTTTTAGTTCAAATGTTGTGCTCCCAACATACTTTAATGGGCACGGACATTCCAAAACATAAATGGTGTACTCTGTTTTGCAAGTTATCAGTTGTCGGATCTCCCATGTTTTGTTGTTTGGCAATTTGGCAAGCTTTGCACATGTGACATTTTATGAAGCCTTTTGTTTTCAGCCAGGTGGTTTCCTTCTTCTTTCCTTTAAAATGACTGTGAATTAAATGATCTTTCAAATTTTTCGCCCTCCTGTAGGTCACTGTGGGATGCTTTCCTACTAATTCTTTCACAGTTGTGTCTAGTTGTAGTATCTTCCAATTTTTTCTTAAGATGTTCACAATTTTTTTACTTTCCAGCGAAAAATCTGTTATCAATCGAATTGTTTGTGATTCAGTTATCTTTTGTTTTCGAGATAAACATTCTTCTCTTGTTTTGTTGTTTGTTTTTCCCCCAGCATTTTCTCACTATGTTGTTGTTATATTTTCTTTGTTTGAATCTTTCTATGGTGATGTTTCCATGTTTGCGCCATTCTTCTTCCTCACTGCAGATTCGTCGAATCCTCAGGAATTCCCCGTATGGGATGCTGGAGATTAGAGATTCTTGATGAAAGCTTGTTGCTTGTAAAGTTGCATTGGTTGATGTCTTTTTTCTATGCAATGTTGTTTGAATATGGTTGTTTTTGATATAAATTTCTGTGTCCAAGAAAATCACCCTTTCTTTGCTTATTTCATATGTGAATTTGAGATTTGTATTACTGTTGTTTAATCTTTCAAAATATTCCTGGAATTCATTTGTTGTTCCGTCCCATATGATAAATAAATCGTCAATAAATCTTTTCCAACTGACGATTTTATTGACCATTGCATCATTACTTGTGTTCCACGCTACCTCCTTTTCCCAGTATCCCATCGCTAAACAGGCATAGCTGGGACTGAATGAAAATCCCATTGCAGTCCCGTTTCTCTGGCGATAGATCTCTTCTCCAAAAACAAAGATATTTTTGTTGAGGCATATTGATACCATTTCTAGGAGCATTTTGTTGTGTTCAAAGTATTTGATATTTCGATCTTGTAGAAAGAAGTTGCACGCTTCCAGGCCCATGTCATTTTCAATGTTTGTGTATAAGGATATTACATCCATTGTTATTAGTTGATATGTTGACTGCCAGGGAGTGTTTTGTAGCAGTCTCAATAGATCCGTTGTGTCCTGTATATAGGAGCTGAGTTGAGTAACATAGGGGTTCAGAAAAAAATCAATATAGTTTGCCATTGGCTCTAATAGTGATCCCTTTGCTGACAGGATTGGTCTGCCAGGCGGGTTTTTTTGATCTTTATGAAGTTTTGGCAGGAAGTAAATTGTAGCTAAGATTGGATGTGTCACTGTCAGATATCTTCGTTCATCTTCATTTATCAATTCTTGTCCTGCCCATTCCTGAAGTCGGTTATCCAATGATTCCTTTATTTCCAAAGTGGGGTTTTTCTTTAATTTTTCATAGTATTTGGTGTTCCAGAGTTGACGGTGTGCTTCCACAGCATATGCACTCTTTTCCATAATTACGATGTTACCCCCTTTGTCTGCCATTTTTATTACAATTTGATCATCAGTTGTTAGTTTTTCTAACGCATCTCGTTCTTGTTTAGTTAGGTTATCCGAAAATTCCGGATGTTTTAATTTGTACAGGTCCTGGATAACTGCTTCCTGGAACAAGTCTATCTTGTTACCTGGTGCAAGTTGTGGGTAAAACTTTGATTTTGGTTTCAATCCACTTAAGCCCGCTCCTCCTTGTGTGATAGCCTCTTGCAAAGGGATTTCTTCTCCCTCTGTAGTATCCAGATTTAGAAGAGTTAGGAAGCTCTCACGATCTTTCACTTGTACAGTTGATGTTACTTCCTCTGATTTTTTCATTTTTTCTATTATTTGTTTTTCTGCAAACAGTTTTGCCAGTTTTATCTTTCGGATGTAAAGATATAAATCTATCCGTACTTGAGCCAAGTCCATTCTTCTTGTTGGGCAGAAGTTTATGCCCCTTTTTAAAAGCAAGATTTCTGTTTCTGAGACGGCTCTTTTCGATAGATTCACCACTTGTAATTCATCCGTTATTTGTTCTTCCGGCGCATACTCCTTGTCTCCGTTCCCGTTTTTTCCATTGTGATGTTTGCCTCTTTTGCCCCTTCTTTTGCGTTTCGTTGTTGCCATTGTCGCCCTCTTCCTCTTCCCCTTTGTTGTTGGAAAGTGGGCCGATTTTGCTCCCATTGTCTTTGATGTAATACTAGACGCATATCTCCTAAAAAAGATAGCTTGTTTTTATCTGCTTCTGTAGGTGGGTCGTTCTCACTTGGCTCATTTGATAATAGTGAAGAGGCACTACTTGAGAAACTTGACGTGCTATTCCAAATCATTTGTTCCTTTATTGTATCAAATTTTCGGGAGAAGGAGAATATGCGTCCCTCCGCATAGTCATTAGAGTCTCTGATAAATTTGGAGTGTTTGCGTTCTCTCACTATGTCTTCATGTTTGTCAATTTGTGCTTCCAATTCTTCTTTAAATTTAGTCATTTCTGTTGTTAATTTCATTGATACCAGTTCCTTTTCAGCTTCAAATAGTTGCTCCTTTATTTTCTCGAGGCCAATTTCAATGTGTTTCACCAAAATTTCAATCAGGCCCAATGATGATTTCAAAATAAAGGCACCCCATTCCTGCAATAACTCATTTGAGGCTTCCTGATGATTTGGCATTATCATTATCCTCAGTCCTCTAGGGACTCGTTGTACCTCTAAGTATTTCTTCAGAGTAATGAGTTCCCAAGATTTGTTGATCTCTTTACGGCTTAGTTTTTCCCAAGCCCGTATTTTGCTTCTGACATCCGTTTTTCCTGTCGCACCGGCCACTGTTGGGTCTTTATCCGCATCGCTCTTTTCAAACATTGAGCTAAGTAATTCATTTCTTTTTGCTTCTCGTTTCTCCATTGTCAATATATATATATTCCATAGAACCTTTTTTCCAGATGGATTCCAGTAAGACACGAATCCGAAAACAGGAACGGACACCTCTTATTTGGTGCAAATTGATTTATTTGATGCGCTGAGCCGCCATGACGCGTTTCGGTCCCACAAGACCTTGATCACATGACGCGCTGACAACACTTCCCCAATTTTAAAGTGCTAGTGCAATGAACATAGACAACAGACGTTCATATTGAAAACAACATTTATCAGCTATTTATGTTAATACATATGTAAACATTGGTCACTGTGCAAAAGGCTACATGTGCAAAGAATGCGTTTGATAAAAAAATCCTTTAAAACTAATTTAAATACCTTTTTTGAAAAACGCATAAAAGCCTAATAACTTGCGGCAAACAAGAGTAAAAGTATTCGAATATGCACATTGTTTGTCATTCAATTGTGCTAAGTACTAAGAAATCATACTAATAGATCGTAGATACAATCCTTTTTTTATATATATGTATCTTTATATATACACACATTAATTCATGCATAATGCAAAAACTAAAGATTGTCTTGTTTGTGTGGATTGCATCTACTATATATCCTATGTTAGATTATGCAAGTTACTCTGTTTGCCTCCCAGAATAAAAAAATATATATCTGGAATAATGTCGCCAATAGACCTGTATGTTATGCTAATGTTGGTCTGTTGATAACCTATGCTTGCTGATTGTCCTTAAGTGCTCACCCTCGTGTGCTATACCTTATCTCATTGTTATATCATTTTTATTACAAGTTAGTTAAAAGGGAAAGTGATTCGTAGACTAGGAAAAGTGCGGGGTCAACTCGTAATTTTACATTACAGAATTGAATTATAGCCAGGGAATACTGTAAATTTATGCTGAAAACTACTGAAGGATTAAAATATCAGTATTGATGTTATCCTAGTGATGCTCAATTTAATTAAGCCATGTATACAGATCTTCCGTAGTATTTAGTATTTTTCATGCACGTTATAGTTAGGAATTGGCATTTAAAAAACCTTTGAAATTCACTGAAAAAAACAAAGGTTTCAGGGGCGTTATAGTTAGGAATTGGCATTTAAAAAACCTTAGAAATTCACTAAAAAAACCATAGGTTTCAGGGGCGTTATAGTTAGCTGGACATTTCCCTCATACAAAACCCTAGAAATTCCCCTGTTATAGTTAGTTCAGCTAACTATAACTCGCGCCCCCGCAATGCACTGCTGATGACATCACATATTACATCACTCATGACATGACATGGTTTTTTCAGTGAATATATATATATATATATATATATATATATATATATATATATATATATATATATATATATATATATATATTATGTGTGTGTGTGTATAATAATTGTTCTTTTGTTGTTGTTAAAGTAATAATGATGGGTGTTTAGCCACAAATGGCAACTGCATGATGATAAAGGTGTCCACCCATGCCTTCAGTTACTTAGCTACATGTATCGGCTGAGAACCAGAGTGGGCTCTGCTTTCAGGAGTGGTGCTACAAGCA
Organism: Triturus cristatus; assembly: GCF_964204655.1. NCBI lineage: Eukaryota > Metazoa > Chordata > Amphibia > Caudata > Salamandridae > Triturus > Triturus cristatus. Next base: position 981,632,528 of record NC_140594.1, on the reverse strand, counting down.
TGTCCTGTAGTTTACACTAGATTAGCAGCTGAGCCCTGGTTCACTGTCATTATGTGATGATTGTTTAAATGTTAATGTAAAATCTTTAACCAAAACGAATAATTTTTTTATTTTAGGTGACTGTAGTGCTTACTGGCTGTAATGAATTAAAGTTATGTTTAAATATTGTTTCCAGACCTTGCAATAATATTGTTGCTCTGGTTATGGACAAACCCAAACTATCTCCCTAAGAAACCATGGTATTCTTAATCTTGCTAATCTGAAAACTATCCTGTATTTGTTGATCACTTCATAGGCCAGATTCTGGGACAAGCGCATTAAATGTTAAAATGTCTACAACCACTATGGTTATGCCCCAGTAACCCCAAACACCTACAGGTCCTGTAGAAAATCAGTAGACGCCTCACCCACTCTGTATAGTGGCATGCTTCATCATTGGCACCTATCCACACCCCCTTATAGGATAGTATCACCATGGCGGACTCCACCAAAGTAGGGAGTTCTTACATAAATCGCTACTGGATTTAAAGCGTGGATCAAGAGAAAGAGAAGCAATAAAAATGCTCCTTAATTGCCTTGAATACACTAGATAGGATTAAAAATCTGTTGTAGGGGTTTATTTGAGAGTCAATAGCTCGATCATCACTATATAAGCCAACATGTTTTAGCCATCATTTAAAGCCCATTCAGGTCTCAAACCTTCGTCATGGCTGTTAGCATTCCCGCCTATCTGTTCATTCGTGCCATGCATAGAAATGAGGCCTAAACCTCTCACCTTATTAAAAACTCCTTTTGGAGACAACCTTGGTTCAATAATAGAGAGACCAATTAATTTGTTCAATACAGGACCACGAGTGCAATTTTAAAATAATAATCTATGACAATATATTGGTCATGCAGAAGGTTACTAAATAATAGCAGCCCCCAACTGACATCGCTTTCCTCTGCGCATCACTCCACTAACACCTCTAAATTCAGTATTTAGGGAAGTCCCTGGCCCCAGAGAAGCAGGTCCTGGTGACGTAAGAAGAGTGAGGACACGGAAGAGCCACAAAAGCACAGAGGAGAGAAGAAGCAGCTGACCTGGTACCAGGCCCGCTGGCCTGTCTGCATCCCTCGTCGAAAACTGCACCAAAGTTGACTAGTCCTGCAGATGTTGATTCCAGAAGTTTGGGAGGACTGCCTGCCTTTGATAAAGAACCAAATCCTCCTGTGGTACAGCAGACCTGTTCCCTGTATCTTGCAGCAACTCCAAAAGAAAGGACTCTGAGTCTTCCGGAACCACCAAAACCCAACACCTGAAGACACCACTGCACCCGTCACTCCAAGCCCAAGTCGAAGTGGGCCAGTGGTGCCAACAAGTTCTTCCAGTACTCCAGAACCCAAGTTCATTGTGGTTTCACCCCTCATGGACCCTTTGACTTCAGCTACAGCCTCTGCATGCAGGCCCCCTCTACCGTGACTGGTCCGGTAATGAAAAACCCAGCACCTAAAGACACCTCTGTACCCGTAGCCCTTGGGCCGTGGAGAAGTGGACTAAAGGTGTCCCCCTGTACCTGAGCATCGTGAGGCCCAACTGGCCTCCTAGCCAGATCCTGCAGCATCTGTTCACAGAGACCGATCTCCATAGACTATCATTGGACTCCTGATGCTGTTTTGCCGCCTGCACCTGGCGGCCCTCATATTGCTGGTGGTGTACTGTTGGTGGTCGCTTGGACCTTGCCCATCACTCACCTTAAGTCCTGGAGATTGGTCCTGTAAGTTGCTGTACTATACCTGTTTGCAGAACATGTTCTTCCTTCCATTGGATAACATTGCAGAACTCAAAAATTGCAGTGTCCACTTTTAAACTGAAAATAATTTACATTAAAAAACGTACTTACCTTAACAGTTTTTCTCTGATGCCTAAACATATATAAATATACTTTCTATATTTATAAATTAGTGTGAGTCGTGTGTGTCATTTATTGATCATTGTGTGTCTTTGCAGATGTCTTGCAGTCCTCTCAGTTTAGCCTAAGGCTGCTCAACCACACTACCCCAAATAGAGCACCTAGGGATTGCTAGAGCAAACACCAGTCCACTTATAATGGAATCCCTAGACTCTTTACGTGGTATATCAAATTTGTATATATTACATAAAGCACCAGCTCCCTACAGACATCAAGAGCATGCCTCCCATCTGACTCACATGACTACCAAATTGCCCATAATTAGGGTAAGCAGTATGTCTGAGTTTTCTTTGTATTGGGACACAAAGGTGTGTATGATCATGTGCGCAGTGTATGTTTCAGTGGTTTGCCTTGGCTCACTTTATCGCACCATTCTGGATATTTGTATGTGATCCATTAAACAAGAGTTTTACCCCGAAAGAGTCTGAAATAGAGATGAAAGCATTGCCAGTTGGGAGCCTCCATTATTTAGTGACCAGCTGCACAATTCATTGCCATAGATGATTATTTGAAAATGTAATCTGCGTAATGACGACCAAGTGTGAAATCACTATTCTCCTTCTTGGATGTTTAGCTCGTTGTCGAATTGCACTAATCATTGAATGTACCGCCCAAAGCTATTACACATGGCGAATGTAGCGAGATCATGTCTGGCACTACCTTTAGTCTGTAATCGCTGGGATTATATAGCGAGAAACGTCACTCTTACACTGTATGTCTCTTTTTTTTCTTGTCTTACAGAAACTAATAAAATACAGTTCAAAACAAATGTCATCTGCAGTCCTGCAGTCCTGTATTGAACTAATCAATTGGTCTATTGGAACCTAGATGTTATCCAATAGGAGTTTTGAAGAAGGTGAGAGCCTTAGGCCCATTTCTATACATGGCATAAATGAGTAGATAGACAGGGATGCTAACAGCCCTGATGAAGGCCTCAGACCCAAATAAGGTTTAAATGATGGCCGAAACATGTTGGCTTATAAAGGGATGATTGAATCATTGACACTAAAAAAAGAACACAAAAGATTTTTAATCATGTCTAGGGTATGGACACAATAAAAGAAAGTTTCTTGTGTGTACCCTGGGACATTTTTATTCCTTCATTTTCGCTGGATCCCTGCTCCTAATCCGGTAGCACTTTACAAAAGAACTCCCTGCTTTTGTTGAGCCCGACATGGTGGTACCATGCAACCAGGGTGTGGAAGGGCGTCGATGATGAAGCATGCAACTTTACAGAGTGGGTGAGGCGTCTACTCCCAAAATCCGCTGATTTTCCAAAGGACCTATACCAGAAGTCAAACCTAGTTGCCAATAGGTGCTTGATGTTAGACTTGGAAGGAACAACTAGGTTTTCCCATCCTCTCACGCTCTCTTTGTGTGTTATGCCCCAGTAACCCCCATCTTCCCCTGTCTCTCTTAAAAGAGTATGATGAAGCAAACATCTCATATTTGACAATGTATGACTGATGATGTAGAGAATAGGTTTTTCAGCAGATATATGTACACAGTCTGACTATGCTTTGTGTGTGTACCTTCACATTTACATTTAATTTATATATTAAAATACATATATAGTGTTTAACATATTTTGGTGGCTCATACATTGACTCATGACGCTTGAGCACAGTTACAACGGTGCTCTTATGATCACAGATTACATTGCACCGCAAAGTCTGTGTTAATTCACCAGGTAGCAATGCATGTAGAAATGTACACAAAGTAATGCTGTACTCTCTCTCTCTGGTCTCTGCCTTGTCAATGAACTATATGCAGTCTTTAAGACACAATATTCTCTAAGAAATGTTCTGTTAAACATTGTGTTGGTGATGGTAATTCAACCAGTATACAAATAAAAAAACACCTATTGTTTCTGTAGATCTATGTCAAATGTGTTCAGCAAAAACTAATATTCTTATGTCCCCAATGAAGTGTAGTTGTAGTATTCTATTTATTTATCATCTGCTTACATGAAGTAATTTTGGACATCAGTGTATAAACTAATATCACCATTTAGAAAGAAAATGTTAAAATTTTAAATTTAAATATTTTGACAAACATTATTTTTTTGATTAAGCATATGTGGGATACAGCCCGCTGGGGAATGTCTCAATTCTTTCTCTACCCCATGGGTACACAAGCTGAACACTATAGATGTAGTACTGGTAGAGCCTGACACAGAACTGGCATTGTGTGTCAAATTTCCCTACATGAAATTGGCATGTGACCTTCAGATTGGTGTACCAAGAAAACTAACAAAATGTGAAAGCAGCCTTACTCTCAATAATCTACCCTCCAAAAATAAAAATAATCATTTGAGTATTAGGAGTGTCAAAGTCACTGGTGACACAGAAAGGTGCTCATGTCCAATCCTGTCTTAAACATCCACAATACATTGTTTGCTGGTGTCAGGATAATTGTTTTTGTGCATATTATTTTCTTCAAATACCAGAATGCAACATGTTGGTGAATAAATTGAAAAATGTGGATCTAGAGATCCATGATTATGTGGTACTTGGAACCTAGCCCAGGGGCAAAAGACACAGCTTTACCTTTCTCTATCTAAAAGCAGAGATAGAATCTCAGTTGTGTGTAGGCAATGGGCATATTCCTCTTCACTATTAAAACTCATGAGACATGATTAGGCTTAGGACTTTTTGATGCGGAATGATAAAAGACATGTTTTATCAAAGAGGCCAGCCTTAGGATGGGGTAGGATTAGGACACAGAGAGGACAGTGTGTGAGCATTTGTTTAGGATGGAGTTGCAAGTTATTACTCAACAAATGTAACTGATTTTGAGCTTTGCATAGGACACCTTGCCAACAAAAGGAATATTGTTATAGGTAACACATCATCAGCCAGCCTTCCAATGTACATTTTAAAATTGTACTTTAGGACCCCTCAGCAAATGGTTATTCATCCTCTCTCCCATGACCACAAGCGTTTTCACATGCTACTAAAAAACACTCTCCAAAGAGTGCAGCTGTGTACTCTTTATTAAATATACCTGTGCTATAATTAATGGAGTATACTACAATAAACAATTGAAGTACAATACCAAAGACAAACACAGTCAGTATGTGTGCTCTTGGCCGTCATTTGTATTTCACAACTAAGTAATACTATATGAGTCTCTATGTGTCTATAATGTTTTTGTTTACCATTTCTCTTACCTTGAGATGTACAGGTGCCCTCCAGATGAGTGGTGTCGGTGTCATAAGGTTCACCAGCCAAATCAAGGATAATAAATGCAGCAACCTGCTTCTCCTGTTTGTCGGCTCTTTTTGAGGATCAGGGCCTCCACGTGTTATAATAGCCCTCAGGTTCTGTGCTAAAGTTTCCTTGGTTCTTCATTTGTAATCATGCCATCTCTTTCTGGACTCCTCCTCAGTCCTGCGCGTTCATACACCAGCATTGACATAGTCAAGGTTTCCTCTCCATAAGGCATCCTTCTTCACCTTGGGAGCTTTAATGTGACAGGTATCTTTTCCCTGTCTTTTCACTTCACTGGTGAAAACTGTCTACCTTCTCCTGTAGGAAATTCAACTCTCTCTTTCTCGTGCTCTCTTGAGTACACCCTCCTGGCATGTGTGCTCCTGATACGGGCCCTCATGACTTGCCATATTGCAATGTAATCAGCCTATGTTAGCTTAATTGTGTGTTTTTTGCTTGTGGAACGGTTGCAAGGCGCTCTGATGTTTTGTGTGACACATTCTTGTGCCAGGGCACTCTGCTTGTGCTGCCCTAGCCATAGTAAATATGGGGCAGCGCAGGGGAAATACCTTACACAACACACAGTGTAAAGCAGCACAGTGCCAACTTTTGTAAATCTAGGCCTTTGAGTGCCTTATTTAAATTAGTGCTGAGTGCTGGCACTTTTTTATTTTGAGAGGACAAGTACCTGCACTTCTCAAGAAAAACGTGATACTTTCAATTGGAGAGTACCGGCACTTCTGAGAAGCACTTCTATTTCTCTGATTTAAATAACTGCTTTTTCTTCCTGTTGTGTAACAAGAATTTGCAGAAATAACGAAGTAAAAACATTTTAATGGCAAAGAAACCCTCATTGTTTCCACCCGGTTTCATTTACATTTGAATGTTTAAGGATTTGTTGCTCAATGCAGACATCGCCCCTTTCTTAGCCCACCCACAGACAGCAATTGTTATGTCTGGGAAACAGCTTCATTTCATAAGCACCAGTTTAACAAACAAAAACAGCAAGCAACAACAGGAAGTGTTCGTTTAACCTTTTCCACTCTCTGCTGCTGCCTTTGAGCAAGGGTGTCATGCTCCCTATAAATAACTGTTGTCCGTTTGAACTACAAACACGTTTTTTGTCGGAATACAGAGATTTTGAAAGTCAGCTTCATTCTCTTTGTAAAACATTAAACATGATAGGAATAGTGTTGTTTCTAACTTTTTTTTATTCTCTGAAAAAAGTGAGAGAAAGCAAAGACATGACAACACGCATTGACAAATCCAAAAGGTCTGGCTGATGTGCATTTTTTTATTACATGCATATGCGATAAAAATAAACAGAAGAAAGTTTACAACAAAGATCTATCAAATTGAATAATAAATTAACCATTGTTTAACAGTGCAGGTACTTCCAAGCAGGCTGGTGTGGAGCTGGCCTAGAAACCATTTTTATTTGGAATGCACATTACAAGAAAATATGATTCCTATTTGCAGAAAAAGGTAATATTGACTTTGTATTACTACTGTACGTTGAAGACCTAGTTTAGAAACATAAGGATGACTTAATAAATAAAAAAGCAAGTATAACGAATGTATCGAAATAAGTGTTGGTCACATACATATTGGCCCATAGTCCTGGCAAGCACTTCTTTGTTGACTGATGTGCACTTGTGGTCAGAAAAAATGGCACCTCTCAGAGTACAAGAGAGTCACAGGATTAAGTAAGCCGACCCGTTGTCCCAGAATGTACGCTGTGTTGAGTGGGAGTAAAATGTGAATGACAGTAGAGCAGATCAATGGACAAACTGAGGTGACTCAAATCCCACTCCGTATGTATTTATGTATTTATTTTTTAATTTATGGTTTACTTCTTAATACATAAGGTAGACGAGACAGATAAAAATTTCTCTATGTCTGATCTAAAAATTATAAATGGAAAACGTCTTTGGGAAGGCTTCCTGCACTTTATCACTGGATAAAATTATATCTTCAAAGGCATTTGAAAGAAAAATATCTTCATTCAATCAACACTTCCCGTTTAAAATACAACAAATGTTTTTTCTTATTAAGGTCCATGTTGCAAATGCTGTCGGAAAAATGTCCGGAAACCAACTTTGCTTACTAAAGCGATTTATTGGACAAATTAAAACTATTTAGTGGAGATATATTTTTGCCCCAGAAAAGAAAAAAATGATCACATAAAATGTGCGTGTTCCTTTACAGACAGCCACTAAATTCAGTCTATAGAAGTAAAATGAATTGCACTACATAATGCACGCAGCAAGTGCTCAAAACTTCAATGCCACGTCTACAATCACTCAGGGGACTTTATTAGATGAATCCTGCCTGTGATCTTGAATAGAAATGGTCGTTTATGAAGAATTTCTGATTACTTAAAATTACTTTAATGGATTAATTTCTTCGGGTGATTGCCATTTCAAAGTCTTCTCGAAGAAGATATCCTCCTTTTAATTATTGCCTGTGAATTGTCGTGTGGCATTATAGAAATAAAATATTGAAATATATGCTTGTGGATTGACTTCAGGTTTAGCCCAGGAAATAATATGTGCTGTTAGTCTTTTAGAATGCTTATATTTTGTCGATTTTAATTAGGGCGAGTAGACCCTTTAAATATGTTTTAAGGGCAACCAGGAAGGTTTTGACTTGGCATTTTTATAAATGAAGCCCTAGTCATATTGTCAAATAATATTTCAAGAACAAAATATACAGCAATTTTAGGCAAGCATATTTTCATAAAACTGAGTGCATTCAATATGTTAATTTCATGTTTTTTTCCAAAAACATCTACGTCTGCTATACTACCTAAAAGGAATTAATAACATTGCAGTTCTCTTTGAAAGTCAGAGAGTCCCTCTTCCATGTTTAAGTTTCTTTTACAGAAATAGGTCACTTGGCTTCCATTGACTTTGCTAACTTTTCAACATACTCAATTAGGAACGTCCAGAAAGTACCAAGACATATGCAAATAATGCATTTTAGTGCCATTCCCAATATAATCAGTTATCATATTTTTTTTTAATTAATACTTTCTTAAAACACATGGGCCAGATGTACGACCGTTTTTGCATGCGCAAACGGGTTTGCGAACCCGTTTGCGCATGCAAAAACAGCATGGGCCATGTACAAAGCCTACTTAGCGAGTTCCAATTTATTTGCGATTCGCTAAATAGGTTTTGCGACTCGCTATTAAGAAGGGGCATTCCCTTCCTAATAGCGTGCGCAACCCATGTATGAATGTTTTGCGTCCGCAATTGCGGGTACAAAACACCCGCAAAATACCACCCTCTTCAAGATGATGGTAATGCACTCGCAAAAGGTAAGGGGTCCCCAGGGGACCCTTTCCCCTTTGCAAATAAATGGGAAAATATTTTTTTAATGGCGGGCAGTGGTCCCTGGGACCACTACCTGAACTTAGAAAAATAAAACAAAAACGTTTCATTTTTGAATTTTTTAAATGCATCCCGTTTTCCTTTAAGGAAAACGGGCTGCACCAATTTGCAACATTGCTATGCTACTTTCCTCTTCCCTGGCTCTTGCAGCCATGTTTTTCTCCCCGGGCCTCATAGAGATGGTCGTGCAGTGCAAAGCCAAGGGAGGTAGTGCCCTTTCACAGGTTTGTAGTGCTAGACCATGGCTGCGAAGCCTGTGGGACAGAGCCTCTCTAGGGTGCTAGTTTCAATAGTGCAGTGGGTACACATGCACCAGTGTTCAGGGATGTGAGGGACCCAAGGCATCCAAATAATGGATGTTGTACTGAGCATCAAGTCGGTGGGAGCCCAGTTTAGTTTGTTATTTGCCCATGTCACCATTGCTAAGGCACTGGACAATCTACCATAGGCCTTGCAGCCATGATAGTAGAGCTTCTAAGTTCCAGGATAGGTCCATCCTCCCCTGGACACAGGATATGAGCCCGACCTGAGCGGCATAGCCATCAACAGTGTCATAAGTGCAGTGACAGCATGGTTCTGTGGAGTTGTGGGACCAGTGCACTCAAATGTTGGCTGTATTTCACTTTCCAGCCATTGGGCTGGGGGGGGGGGATACTTTGTTTGCACTAGGGCCTAAGAAGCAGTTCCTATGCCACTGGGCTGCTCACATGTGCTTCTCAGACATACCCCTGTGCTGTGAGGCTTAAGGAAGGGGCATCCGCTCTGAACACCACAGTACTTGACCATGACTGTGAACCTCAGGGGATGTCCTCAAAGGCATAGTTGAGAGTTGCAAGGCTCACAAGAGGAAGGACCTTACCTGCCATTCTAGCATTGGTCCTTGACTGTGGGGTAAGGGCCCTCCCTCCCCTGGAACTCACACCCTTGGTCAAGCATTGCGAGGCCCAGGGAAAGGAGACATAGGCTTACTGCTTAAATAATTATTTATTTCAGTTGTTCACAAGTATGCATTCTAACATTGACCCACTATGACCCACTTTGGCCACAACAAATCACTTAATACACCATTGTGGACATCTGTAAGGTCCCTGGATCCCTAGGAGGCACATTCTCTCCTGGGTTAGGAGCATGGCCTACAACAAATGGCTTCAGCTCACTGTTCGCTGCATGTTGCAGTGTAGTGGCCGGTAGGTTTATAGCTGAACTCTGAGTAGGGTTTCAGTCCAGGAAAAAAAGCACCTCCCTGATTTCATCCTCTTTAACATGAGCAGGACCGAGATTTGGTTTTTGAAAGCTCAGGTATCAGAATTCTTTGCAACAAAGATCACTGTGGATAAATAGGCCTCCAAAATCAATACCCTGACATAAAACACAACACTCCTGTTTCTATGTTTACATTGCGATGGTCTAAAAACATGCCTTAAATCCACCTCTTTACAAAGAACTCAAATTTCTTCTTTGACAAGGAGTCCAGCTGTCCCCTCTTACTTTCACTTGCAGGAGCACACTTCCATGATGATAAGCCGGGGACACTGTTTGAGTTGAACAGTGCTATATTATACATAATAATACATGGATAATCCTTGTAAGTTATCCATTTTATTTCCAAATGTTTTTCAAGCCATTATCATGCTATTAAAGCACATGAATGATGAGGGGAGAAAGAGAGCCATCATAATTCATCTTGTGCAGTGGACCGGGTGGGGAAAATCATTTTCTCATGGCTTCGGTAAGCACTCCTTCCGGACAACCAGTCCGTCTTGTATGGTAGATGGGAATTCAACTGAGTCGCATTTATATTGGGACCCGACATATATACTTGATAGCCGTACTCACACAGACCCGCACGTCGGTCTGCATTCCATAATACACTGTTTTCCGGTCTTCTGCCAATAGCTAATTGATATGCTATCCTTTGGCATACAAGATCTCTCCACGTCCAAACAAAGCCCATGAAAGTCACTTCTTCTTAATTAGGTATATATAGGAGATTGTTGGCCCCCTCCCCTTTGACATTAAAGAAATTAATCCATTGAGATCTTTTATCGTTCGGTCCTCCTTTCCCAGACTGGGCCTCTACTTCCACAGCCAATCCCAGGCATCACAGTCCTGATGGCACCCTAATTATTCGCCAAAGGGTTGAGACGTCATTGACAAATGTACAAAGTTTGAAATAGGATGCAATGATTTATTGTGTTGTATCCCGAATTGTACTGAAAGAAAAAAACTGCTGTCTTTTGTTGTAAAGCAACCAATATACCATATTTGTTTATACTTGCACTTCACTTTATTTTCTTCTACTTGGTTTTGGATTGTCTTTTCACCTGGGGTACACTCACTTTCCTTGAGTATCACACACATTTATATGTCTAAATTATTATTCTTTGTCCAAAATAAACTAGGTGAGGCTGAACCGCAGTTGTTTAAAATACTAGCTGCGCTGACTCTTTCCTTTCACTAATTTCTTTATTTAAGAGTGGTATTGATGTTATTTCAAAACGTTATTATATTGATTGATTCTTCACAGAAAATTCTGTGAAACAACAATCATTTCATAAAATGATTTCCATGGGAACATTTGCTAAGGTATCCTTGTGAAGAAGGGTCTACCATGCAAGACTGGTCCACTAAGCAAGATTGATTATACAAAGATGGAAGGTGGTTCACATCCTTTGGCAATAAATTCCCTCACGTAAAGGAAAACCTTGACGTTTGACTACTTCTCCATGAGTCCACATTGAGTATCCCGCTGTTCTGAGTCCTGACAAGAACCCCCAAAATCATATTGGATTTGAAATGCTGCGGCAGCGTTGAACAACAGTGGAGAGTGGTTACTGGCACACAGAGAATGCAAACAAATGAATAAAAAGATAGGTCCCTGCTAATAACTACAAATGTTTGTGAGCACCTCTGGTTAAAGCCCAACAAGCAGGAGTAAACTGAATGAAACAAATTGTCGTAGCTCCTAGTGGGTGATAAAATTCAGAACCAGGATACATGTGTGGTTTTCTGTTAGCACAAAGTATGCATTCCTTCATTTGTGTAAATGTAAATGTAGCAGCTATGTTTTTGTCAAACATATTGTCAGTTACCAGCACTAATGAACTTTATATAATGCTTGTATTGTGTGTTGGTCAACTGTCTATGATTTGGTTTCATCTTACTAAAAGTGACATTTTCAGACAGCAATTTAAAATCCGACTTCATCATAAGTTAGGATTTTAAATTGTGATTCCAGAGACATCAAACTAGAAGGGGTTGTCTTTACCTATTTGGAAATTACACGTATAAAATGTAACAAGGTAACTTCAAAGATATCCTATGGAAGACATAGGCTTTACAGTAGTGAAAAATTAACTTAGGAGTTTTCACTACCAGAACATGCAAAACTTTAGAGTACCTGCTCGGCTTTTTCAATACATTGCTCCTTGCCCTCTAGACTGTCCAGGGCCTATACCAAGGGTGACATACATGCATTAAAATGGAAGATATGGGTCTAGCAAAAGGGTTATTTTACCAGGTTGACATGGCAGGTTAAAACTGCACAAATAGGCTCTGCAATGGCAGGCCTGAGACATGTTTAAACAGATACTTAAGTGGGTGGCACAATCAGTGTTGCAGGGACACTAGTAGCATTTAATTTACAGGTCTAGGCACATATAGTGCACTTTACTGGGTACTTATAAGTAAATTAAATATGTCGATTTGGCATAAGCAAATATTACCATGTATTGGGAAAGAGCACACACACGATAGCACTGATTGGCAATGGTAAAGTGCCCAGAGTCCTAAAGCCAACAGAAACAAATTCAGCAAAAAGAGGAGGAGGAAGGCAAATTTAAATGTTTGGGGGTGATCCTGCAGAAAGGACTATTTCCAACAGGTAGAGTACTTTGTTTGCCAGGAAGTATAACCACAAATTATTTACCCCATTTTCTAGATGTGCTGCAGATCTATTATGGCTAAATTTGCATTTAAAATATATTAGTTGCATTAAGTATGTAGCTTCATTGTCATCTTGTGCCAAGTAGAAAATCAGGCTTTAAATGTCACATTTTGTCTTCCATGGCTGGAGCCAAAGCTGAAGTTTGATGTGGCACCTATGATTTCCTTCAAAACCTGTGAAATCATTGTTGGATCATGGGTGAATTGTTCAAAAGGTATTTAATAAGTTATTTTGCGAGGAAATTTACAATGTTTTTGGTGAACAAGTATTACACAGTATTCAAAATTGATGAGGCAAACATATCTGCATATTCCTTATGGTGTCTGGTGGAGAAGATGCAAATGGGATGAGTTATAGGGAGGAAGGGAGAATGTTTGGAAGTAGATGCTCAATATCAGTGTGCGATTATATAACCTTGGGTTTTCTTGATCAAAGTGTAGAACAGACACTTTGATACCCCATGTAACTGTCGAAGATTGATATGATAGTCTATGTTTAAGGGAGGATAGCTTACTGCATGTTGCTTAAGATCCATTGGCTCGATGGTGTGGCAGAAATGGTGATATGCGGAAAGATGACACTGAACCTTCTATAGATTGGATTTCTACTCTGAAAACAGATGAGATGTGTTATTGCTGTGCTGTAAAGATGATTTAACTCATTCTTTTGTGTGATTATGTTGTGTTTTAGGTCCGAGGTAGGTGCAGAATAATAAATCACATTTTCATTGCTGTTTTTCAGCAAAATATTGCATTATGTTAGCCCCCTAGACAGTTCTTACAAATTGTCATTTCAAAATGGCAGTTTGAATTAGTGAAGACACCTGCTAGTTGAAGGAGTGTATAGGAGTAATATTTCCAGTAAAAATATAAATGTATTAGCAAGAGCTTACAAAGGACAAAACTAGGGCTAAGGTTTCATGAAAGTGACAGTCAACGAAAAGCACTTGGAATATACCTGCCATGTTAACGAAGTAAACACACATACTACATTAGCCAAATCTTACCAACATAATTATTGTAAAAAAAACATGCCATTTAAAAATGTAAATACCTTCATTTTTTTTTTTAAAATGTGTTTAAGATTATTTTCAATGGACAGTGAAGGTGAGTAATAACAATTCAACAACAGTTAAAATAATTGAAGACTTGTAGTTTAGAATAATACCAAAGGTATAAGATGTTGTAAGATGTTGGTTTTATTTACTAATTGTCTGTGGAATGCTAGGTTTAAATACTTAGTAGAATTTACAGTAAAGACATCATGTCATCATTCTGTGGAAATTTAAAAAATACTCCAGGAACATACTAATAATATCTATACATATTCTAGTGTACATCACGCAACATTACCCCTACATGTGTGGCTGCATTTTTATTAGAATTCAACAGGTTCTCAGAGAGGGACAAAAGCTTCCCCAGACACCATATTACCAAGATTGCCCTGCCTGATAAACAGAATTGTACAGCTTCTTGGCAAGTTCTGTGTAATAAAGACTCTTTTTCATTACCACACAGTCCACAGCAATATGTTGCCCATTTCTGAATCCACCTTTGTATAACATCCTTTGTAATGTACCTGCCAAATCGCAACCATAGAAACCTGGGGGCTTATTTACAAGCCCTATGCAAACTGAGAAGTAAGTCTTCAGATAAGGCTGGACCTCAAATTTTTCATAACTATTAACAGTAGTCCAGACATTTTTTTCCCTATCAGGGTCTCTATGTTTGCCTCAAAAGATATTTTGCCAAATTTTTTAAAATACTTGATACACTCATCAAACATTGCGAATTCTGTGATTTCACCAATGAAGAAGCCATGGGCCTCAGAGTCATTGCTGGCTGCTCAGGTCTAACAGCTGCCTTTCAGATTCATTCAGAAGGCACATGCTAAGAGTAAGGGTGGGCGGAAATTGCGTAATCGCGTTACGCAAATCTTTGCGAAAACGCTAAAAATTATCGCGAACGCGTGGAAATATCGCGAAGACGTGAAAGTTTTTGTCCTGCCCGTTTGCGATGTTTTTTGCGTGATCGCGTTGGAAATGTGTCGCCAAATTGCCCATGCGGTCGCTAATGGACGCAGCCATCTTGTTTTCACTTGTCCCGCCCGCTCGCGATGCTATTTCCTGTTCCGAGTCGCGCAATGCATGCTCGCGCTTGTTCACGTTAGGTATTTCCTGTTCGGGAACGCGTATTGCGTGTCCTCAATGCTTTTTGCGTGCTCGGGGGAAAATATCTCGCGAACTTGCCCATGCGGTCGCAATGGGCGCGCCATTTTTTTTCACTCTATGCTATGGTTCTGGGGCCTGCTTTTCAATTCTCCCTATATCTTTTCAATCCTTTGCTTCTGAAAACTTTTTTTTGATCTTTTTTATTTATCATCTCTCTCTCTATTTTCCTGACTCTATATTTTTTGTTTTTGTCTACTTTTATTGTGTTTTTTAACTACTTTTTGACTCTTTTTCTATTACCTGCTTTTTCATTTCTTTTACTTACTTTTTTAATTTTACCTTTTACTTTTCCGCCCCCTGCCTACCCCAGAACCATGGCAAAGGGCCACAGGGGGCATCACAGCCTGAGCCGCGACCGCCTTTCTTGCTGAAGACGGTGCCTACAAGGGGTGCAGTCACGGGCCTTATTTGGGGAGGTGGAGTTGGCTGCACTGGTTTTTTTTGTGCAGCGCCACCTCCCCTTAAACCTGGCAGCAGGCGGCAGGCCTGGGTTCGGGTACAGGCTCCGGGAGCGTCGGCAGCGGTGGGGGAAGGTGCGCCGGGCAGTGTTTCGCTGCTCGGGTGTCCGGCGCAGCCAGAACCAGCTGAAGCACCGGTGGTCCAAAATCCTGGACCGGGAGCAGGACCTGCTGGACCTGCTAGGAGTGGAGGTCCCGGGTCTTGGTGAGTAGCTATTTAATTATTACTATTTTTGTCTATTCTTCTGCTCTGTGTTATATATTTCAAATATATTTTTTTTCCGACCAGCTAGAATGCTGCTGCTTGCATACATTACAGGTAATTTACGTTTAAAAGTCTTCTGTGATTGTTATGACACTGATGCTCTGCGCTACTAATCTTGTTATTTGCAACTTTGCGTTTGCGCTCGTTTTGCGTGATTATGTAAGAGTTTATTTTAGAAAACTTAAGTTAGGTAATGCTAGAGGGACTCTAGTCCTTCCTTTGTCCTGTCACTAAGAGATAGGGGTGGATTGATGCTTAGGTTTAGTTACTTATTATAAGTTTGTAATTTTTTAGTGGTCTGCGACGCCCCTTCTATTACGTCATGTGCTGCTGAGTGCTGCTACTGCTTACCCCAGTCCTTAGTAGAACCTTTTGTAGTTTGTTCAGTGAGTGCTAATAGGCTTAGCACTAGCAGAACATCTGCATCAACGAACCAACAATTTTGTGTATGCAAAAATACAGGCATATGTCCTTCATTTATGCATTTTTGAGGACTAAAAGAAGTGGAAATGCTTACTTAATGTACAATTGGCACGCCTGGAATAGGTGGGCTCGGTCAGGTGGTACGTACTACTTAGGCTTAGTTAGTATTCAGTAATCACAACGGAACACTGGATTAGTGTAGATAAATAATAACTAGTCGGTCCACGAATCCCCAGATACTACTTGTCGACCAGATTAGACAGGTCAATTTTATTGCAATTGTTGTTTACACAAATGTTTTTTTGACAGTCATATAAAAATATTTTATTTGTTTCACACCAATCATCAATGTTTGTCTCTTCCTTTCTTATATCTTTCATCAACAGCACCCAGGGGCAAGAAGATGGGGGCAGAGTCGGCGGGAGCAGTTCCAGTCCAGGGGGACCGGAACGAGGGCTCTTCTGCTGGCCCCAGTAATTCTTCCTGTTTTCAATATTAATTCTTATTCACTAACTTTTACTGCACTGTATTTTTTTTCCCGAACTATTGTTTCCGTTTCCTAATGCTATTTTTTACCAATAATTACCCTTCGATCTGGACTATCTGTTTCTAGATTCTTGTTATCTCTGCCTCTAACTGCCTCTGCTATGACTCTCTGTACTGCTACAATTAGTCTGTCAGTAGCTAAGCATGCCCAGTTGGCCACTCTTTATTTAAAAGGTTTTAAATAAAACTCAGATTCACCAATAGCTCTAGCCATTGATGAGTCCAGTTCTTTGGGTTGTCCTCTTGTACTCCTTCTATTCTTCTTAATCTTTGAGGCTTTATTAATCTTGATGTTTTTCGACAATTCCCACCAACAAAATGCCCAACCAGATTTTACTATTTTGATAGGATAGGACATACTACTACTGTTGTAGGTATTTTCCACATACAGAACATTGCAGTTGCACAAGACAATAGGATGTTGGTGATGGGAGTTTGGACCTTCCTCACACTCACACCTCAGTCAGAACAGAACCCACCACAATCCCCTGCCCGACTACTTATAATAGTGTTTTATTACTATTAGCTCTCCGAACCCCCCCCATACCCAATGAGTAGACAATCCAGAACATAACACTCCCGACCTCTCAGTCGTGGAAGCAATGCACAAGCACAGTTTGCACACCCTTCCTTTCGCTCGCTCACTCGTGTAAGTCCATCCACACCAAATACCACTGAGTCTATGTAAGTTCAAAAATTATTTTATTTGCAACTGACAAGCTATGTACGTTGTTCTATAATCAACAGCAAAATGCATTAGATTAAAACTATAAACATTGTTGAACTTAGTTACACTTACAAGTACAAGCCCATAGAACGAAGAAAAAGAAAGAGAAATCAGGATTAATAAATAAGTGAACAGTTGTAGGAATAGAAATATAGTTTATATAAAATTATAAATGAAGATCTGAGCGAATTATGTGGACCCCTCACCTTAGAAGAAGCTAGTACTGGTTACATCAGAAGCTCTGCAAAGCTCTGGTTCTCAGAATGGAATCTTCCGTCTGTTAGTTGTGGCAAAAAGTGTAGCATTTTGGATAAGCAATATGGACTAACACCAGAATTCCATACCAAAGTTGCTTGTTTTGATTGAGCTTGTACGCAGCGCTTAGACAGTAGCAGTATGAGCTCATGTGGGCTCAAAGGCGTCACTCTTAATAAAACAAGCTGCGAGGTAACGACGCGTGTGCTAAAACAAAAGACACAAAGGTAAAATGGTAGCATGGCTCGGGCTAACTAAGCAAGGACTAGAACGACTCTAGGGACCATATAACTACTAGTGTCTACTCTAATACTACCTGATTTGTACTAGTGATGTATGTTGTATATGTATGTATTACTATTAACTCATTTTTCAATCTTGCTAGTGAAAAATAGGGGGAGGTGGATATGACACCTAAGAAATGTGTAATGTTTTTTCAAGGCGCACTACCAACCACCAGTGCAGGGGCCAGCGGCAACGCGGCTGCTGACGGAGGAGCAGAGCAGGCAGCAGTTGCAGGAGGAGCTGCAGGGATGAGCCAGCAGCAGTGGCGGGCGGTGGTAAGTTAGATACCTAATCCTTACTTATTGACATTACACTCACTGCAAGGGTGTACTGTATAATACTGTACAGTTGACTTACTAAGTAAGAGGTTGTTGTGAAGGGTTGAAGACACCCTTTACTTAGCATTAGTAAAAGCATTAGTGGCGGGAGTGTTGTTGAGTAACCAATGGCCTCTTCTATCTGATGATTTCAACTCAGCTGTGAAAGTTTTATGGAGAAGACTAAAAGTCAGATCAGATGACCTTGATGGATGAGCTGAACGAAAAGGGAAAGAAGAGTGGAAGGAAGAAGGACGGGCGAGACTTAAGATTTATGACTGGCAGAGAAGGATTCGAGGGATGCATGCAGCATGCATACTGGTGGCTTAAAGGAATCAGATGCATGGTTGGTTGAATGCCTGAAACTCCCACAAATGTTGAAGTCCAAGAAAGTGGGAGGATAGTACATACATACCACAAATGTTATGGGCCTCATGTAGGTAAATAAATTTTACCGTTTCTTAAATACCGAGCCGTACCGAATCGGTAAATTAGAATCGGTAAGTTATATGTAGGTAAAAATTCGGTAACAGTTACCGATTCGGTAACATTCGGTAATCACGAATCGGAATTCACTGAATCGGTAAATACCGAGGTGGTATTTACCGAATCGGAAAATACCGAGGTGGTATTTACCGAATCGGAAAATACCGAGGTGGTATTTACCGAATCGGAAAATACCGAGGTGGTATTTACCGAATCGGAAAATACCGAATCGGTATGTACGGAATCGGTAAATAAAATCACATGACTCGACGAAACAGCTAATCCCGTGCAACCACAGCCCACCCAACCAGGAAGTGGCCACACCCAGGCAGGTGTACATAATTAGCCGACCCTGGAGAGGCTTGGAGTGCAGAGGAGAGGCAGGGAGCCGGTGCCTGTGCGAGCGGGAAAACGAACATCATGTCCAGCCAGAGAACACAGAGAGACGGAGGGGAAAGGAGGAGGAAGCTGAAATTTAGCCCCAAGGAACTCCAGGTGCTGGTGGAGGAGGTGGTGAAGCAGCACCAGAAGCTGTTTGGAAGGCAATCCCTGCAAGTGCCTGAGGCTGAAAAGCGCAACATATGGCTGGCCATCCAGGCCCATGTGAATGCCGTGGGAGTGACCCACAGGGACATAGAGGTCCTAAAGAAGCGCTGGTATGACCTGAGGATTGTAACCAAGAGGAAGATGGGCGACATCCAGAAGGAGGCCAGCCAGACTGGAGGTGGAACCAACAGGGCACCTGCCCTCACCGAACTGGAGGAGCTGGTGGGGGCCACAATCGAGCAAGAGAGCGTCGTGGGTCTTGGGGACGCCGACAGCTCTGCCAGAGCCGCCACACAACAAGGTAAGACGAAAGCACAGCAATGTAGCACCCCCTATCCCTATCCCACATCCCCCAATGTGAAACGAGAATCACACTGCAGTCCACACGTGTCAGTGCAGACAGGCAATGCATTCCGGGAGATGTAGTCAGGGAAACACCAACCATGACGTAAATGTTACAGGGCAACAAGGCATGTCACGCACTCGAGGCACAAGGAGACAGAGGACATTTTGGAATGTGAAATTATTAATTGTGACGCTTGCAATGCAGCCCTTCGGGGACACTGAGCCAATGTTGTATTTCTGTCCACAGATGTGACATCATGCAGGACAGGGCATGCTGCAGGAGAGACGGCACACCGGCCACAAATATCACCTCTAGCCAGCACAAGTTCAGACCAGGGAGCAGGCCCACTGGCAGCCGCACCACCAACACAGGCAGCCTCGCCGCAGCCAGAGCCAGCATCACCTCACCCAGAGCCAGCATCACCTCACCCAGAGCCAGCATCACCTCACCCAGAGCCAGCATCGCCACTCATGTTTGAATCACCGGCCACATCTCCGCTTGCAGGTGTGGGAATGAGGAGGCGTCCAGCAGCCAGGCTACGAGCCTTAGACACCTCGTCAGACGACAGCATGGGCCCTGAAGAACTCACCAGGCCCCAGGAAGGGAGCCATGCCACTGTGCCCCACACCTCACAGGCAGCACAGACGGGAGCAAGAGGGCGCCGCAGGTCGCGTGTCCAGAGTCCACCAGCACCCATTGACGGCCATGGTGTCTTCTTGGGTCTCGAGGGCCAAATGTTGAAACAACAGCGCCTGCAAACAAAGGCAGTCATGACAGTCCAGAGGCACATGCGGGTGATGAAAACTACATTACTCAACATGGACAATAACATCAGCGGCATGGCTGCGGGCATTCGGGACATGTCCCAGTCAGTCCAGCAGTTGTGCAGCAAATTGGATGCTGACATCGAGGCACGGCGCCGGGAACGGCAGAGAAGGGACACTACCAACAGGGCATTCAACCGTCTGGCAACTGCGACTTCTCTACTGTGCCGGCGCTCTGTGACGATGCAGGAGGGCCTAACACACTGCTGCAGCGACCTGTCTCGGGGGATGGTGCAGGTGACAAGTGCACTAGGGGTGCTATTGACTAGTCAGGCGTCGACAACTGCTGCAGGGGATGCTGCGGAGAGCATCGACACCAGCAGCAGGAGCAGCATCACACCCCCCATCCCAGAAGCACGCAGGAGCAGCAGGCGGCTTGGGGTTGGCTCTAGTGAGGATGCACAGGCCGTGCCATCCACCACTGCAGCGCGTATGCGCAAACATTGATGTGGCCCTGCTTAGCCACTTCCCAATGGGTGACGTAACCCTGGACATACTCCTTGTATAGATGTTATATTGCCAGATTGGCTTGTTCATGTGTTCATGGCGTGGTGCCACATTAAAACCACGTCATGACTAATCACAACTGGCTGTGTCCCCTTACTTACTCAGAAATAGTTGCATGTGATCTCTGCCCGTCTCTCTCTCCCATCGATTGCAGTTGGCACTCTAGCTGCGTTGCCCTGTGGCTGGCCTGACTCATCCTCGTTGTCCTCAAAATATGTTAGTTCCACATCTGTACCTTTTTTCGTGGCAAGGTTGTGCAGCATTGCACAAGTGGCAATAATCTTGCAGCAGGTGATGGGTGTGTACTGGCGTGCGCCTCCGCTCTTGTGGAGGCAGCGGAACCTGCTCTTCAGTAGTCCAAACGTGCGCTCCACCACATTGCGTGTTGTTTTGTGTGCCACGTTGTATCGTCTCTCACTCTGGGTTGCTGGGTGTAGGTAGGGAGTGAGGATGAATGACCGGCATGCATATGCACTGTCGCCTATATGAGTTGAAGGGAAACATCAGTCACATGCCTCTTTACACTATGATTTGCAGGTTGCAAGGGGCGTCACTGTTACTCACCTAGCAGGTATCCCTCTCCAAATTCTCCGGCACTCAGTCGTGTGTAGATCCCACTATTCTGGAAGATGTACGAGTCGTGGGTGCTCCCCGGAAACTTTGCAACAATATCTGTGATGATGTTCCCTGCATCACAGATCACTTGCACATTGATGGAGTGGGTGGACTTCCTGTTCCTGTAGATGTGCTCTGTGTCAGCTGGTGGACAGATTGGGATGTGTGTACCATCAATACAGCCGATGACATGGGGGAACTGTGCCATGTGATAAAAGTCTGTTTTTGTTTTCTGCAGTGCAGCCTGTGTGTTGGGGAAGCTGATGTAGTGGTGCATTCTCTGCATCATGGCATCCAGGAACTTCCTGAAGAAACGTGACAGGCAACTCTGGGATACACCACCCACCGCAGCTATCACCACCTGATAACTGCCGGATGCCAGCAGATGTAGGCTGCAGAGCACCTGCACATGTGGGGGTATGGCGTGCGCCCTTCTTATTGGCTGGTCCAGGAGTGGGTGAAGGTCCCTGATTAAGTCCATGATGGTTTCGGGGTGTAGCCTGTACCTCTCATGTATCTCTGCATAAGTCAGGTGGAATAGTGTGATGCGCTGTCTGTAGATGCGTTCCTCCCGTCGCCAAACCCTCAGTCCTGCTGCCTGTAGACGTAGGCGCCTTGCAATGACATACATAGCGGCCATGTTGTCCACGCTGTTGCATTTTGGGATTGCTAATATGCACTGTTGATGGTTACCACCTGCTTTCAATCCGTGTTAATTACCGACTCTTATTTACCGATTTTCTTGGATTTCTTAATTACCGAGTGCTCCTACATGTCATTATAATTTTTACCACTTCATATTTACCACTTCATATTTACCGATTCGTTAAGTATGTATTCGGTAACTCTGATTCGGTATTTTAGAATTCGGTAAATATGATTCGGTATTTACCGCCTCATATTTACCGAAAAGTCGTTTTTGGACTCCTACATCTCACTTGTCTGAATACCGGTCGGTAACGGCATATTTACCGAAAATCGGCCGTTACCGACCGGTATTTGGCTACCTACATGAGGCCCTATGTGCTTGCTAGTGCTACCATGACACTATGTGTATAAATATTTGTCTTACTGCTTTTCTAAGAGTATATTTTACAATAGTCTTGTTGTTTCTTCTTCATACATAGCTACTCCTTCCAAGGGGAAACCTAACCGGAAGGAGTTGGCAGCCAAGTCCCGGAGTCGGAAACTGGAGGCAAAACAGACAGAATATCGTCGGTTGGTGGTCCTGGAAGAGGAGGAGGAGGAGGCGGCAGAAGCTGCAGCCTCCTCCAATGCCCCGGGCCCCAGCCACTGCCCTCCAGTGGTACGGTGCCACCGTCTGGCAGCCGCCCGTGGCCGCCCCTCGATCATGGCTGCCCCCCCCCGTGGATGCAACTGCCGCGCATTGAAGCACTGTGTTGCCCGCCTGGAGGAGCAAGTTCGTGTCTTCCTGAAAAAAGCCCGCCGAACTTAGACCCCGTTCTTATTGCCCCTTTTTTAATTATTCTTGGGGTGGGTGGGATCCGGGCATTGGGTTTTCTCTTTTGGACAATTTGACATTTTCTTTACGGACATTGGTTGGGGTTAGGGAGATGGGTGGGTCAGGTGTGGGATTTTTTTTTACCTAGTTTATTTTTGTTAGGGTATTAAATAATATATTTCTACTTAAGTTTACATACGATGTTGTTAATGTTTTCTGGGTGGGGTTACTGTTTTACATCATACTGGATCCTTCTTTCCTTGCTGGTGCAGGGCCGCACACAGCCAGTGCTTGATTTTAATAATTGGATGACTTTGTAAGACAGAAACAGATAGATGCGGCACCCCTCACTGAGGGACTTGTCCTACTACTAGTACTGTCAGTCTCTCTACTCTAGGCACTCTGCAACTGGACTCAAAGGGGTGTGTGAAATTGAATTAATGAAAACATGTCCATTATTAATTATGCCTCCCCCAAACTTCTTTTACCTTTGCTTGATATTGAACTTAGGCACACCGATGGCTGCATGGTGATGATGGTTTTCTTTCCTAACATGCCATGGTTTTGGTGGTGGCAGTAGTAGTAGTAGACACTGGCAGCAGCATTTGCCAAAAAAGAAAATGAGACAGTCAGTAGCCTGAGAGAGACTCTTCGAGGAGTAGTAGAATGAAGTACAGTACAGAACAGAACTTACTGCCAAACAATAATATGCCCAATTACAACAAAACATAATGGTGGTGGAGATAGCCTAGTAGTACACAGCAACTCTAGCTGTGTCGAGTCACTTGACTAGGCCTACAGCACACTGACACAAGCGTAACTGTTAGTGCTGTGTACGAGGATGAAACAAATGAAATCCATTAATCCAATCAATGCTGTGAATTAATGTTGATGTATTAGCCAGTTCCTTTGGTAAAAAAATTACCTCACAAATATACTGCTCATGGGTGGGCAAGCAGAAGAAGATCCCCGCCCTGCCTTGAAATTGTAATACTGTTGCTTTTGCCACATCCGCCCCAGCAAGCGTGTGATAAATTATTGATGTACATTTAATGTAGTCATACCTCAATAAGTCACACAGCCTGGGGGAAGAGGGTTAGGGTTTGTTGAATGGTTGGGAAGGGGGTTTTGGGGAAAGGTTTGAGAAAGAAAAACAGTGTGCATGGACAAACATCAAACAACAGAATCTTTGTAGACTACCATATCCATATCAATATGTTAAGGGAGAAAAAGGAAATAAGGTATGCATGATGATTGATGATAAGGAGAGATCCGGATTACATACAGTTTGTGTTCAGTGTTACCGGACTTACTTTTACAGACAGCAAAGAAAATTTTAAAATATCTGTAGGGATGAATTATAGACAGAGAGCAAACCTAATAATAATAGTAATACCAACAAGAACACACTGTTGTAATGACTGTAGACAAAAAAATGAATAAAATTATTTAAAAGAAGAAAATTGATACTGTTACTGTGTTATCCGGGTCAAATGGTGAGTTGAATCTCGGCATTCCTCTTGGTCCTCCCTTCCATGGATGCTCCGTCCATCAATCTTGGGTGATGCCACTGCCTGCCTGGCAGATGTAGATTCATTGTTAAGGTAAGTGTGCTTTGTTGTTTTCCCAAGTATAGCACAGGGTAAGGCCCGGCCTGTAATTGTAGATGCAAAAACAAAAGGGATATTAAGATTGAAACCAAGTTGAAAGAAATTGACAAGTTAATGTTGTAGTGCAACAAGAACACTTTCCGAGGCGGCATGGATGCATCATCTCTACTCTGGTCTATTTCAGGCATTAACCTACAATACCAACTGGACAGAGCAGGCCCACGGTGACGGCACCCTTTGCACATCCTCCATTTAGCGTACATTTTATGAAAGAGTTGGACAAAGCAACATAGCATTTTACAATTTACCGCAGTCATACCACCGCTACACTTGACTCCATCGCTACACGGAAATTTAGGTCTGCTGTGGTTGTTGTTTACTTGTTTACCTTATATGCCACTCATGAAACGGCTTGACTTATTCCATCAATCATCTCCGATCCGTGTACTGAGTGACTGTGAAGATACTATGTCACTGTGGTCATCATGATGGTGTTGTTCAACTCAGTCTGGGTGTACCGAGTGAGTCCCCTTCCTATATTCAAAATGCAATGTATCGGCCTGCAGTAGAAGTACAAATTTGGTATTAAAAAACAAGAAAGGAAAAGGGACTTGAGTTACTTTTAGTGTGTAGATTATTACATAAAGTACACAATGAAGTAACTTCATGCACAACAAACAACAACAAAATAACTCAGTCAGCGTCTAATGCATGGCATCATTCAGTACCTGTTCCTTCTCATCTTCAGTTAATGGGCAGTCTATCTCGGATCACAAAGGAGGATAGCTATAGTAGTCATCATCAATCATGTTCCACTTATTTTGGAGGGACTTGGAAATATATATTTTTTCTTCTATTTTGCATCATCCAATCATCATCTGACTTCTTGAGGGCAATGGATTTAGGGAGATTCAGGAGGATGGAGGAGCAGGATTTTGAGGAGTGTACTGTGATATGCAGCCAGCCGAAACTTGTATATGGCAATAAAACAATTAGAAGACGGTGGTGATGGATTTGTTGTGATTCAAAGTTTCTAACCAGAAAGACAGACACACCAATAAAAGGAAATAAGTGAGGAAGACCGTAAGAAGTGGAAGTGCAAGCCTAATTGTCAGGGAAGTATAGCTCGTCCTCAAACTCTTGGGGTTCAACCAGAAGTAGGTAATCATCATCTAACACACCAGTTCCGTCACCTGAGCCGCTGTCCTCATCTTCCTCCCTTGATTCATGTATTGTGTAATTCGGTGGTATAAAGTGCTGATTCATTTTGATCATTGTTAACCTCTCCACGTTTTTGGGTGAGAGACTGGTCCTTCTCACTGTTACAATGGAACCAGCACCACTGAAAACACGTTCCGAAGAGACACTTGCGACAGGGCAAGCCAGATAGTTTATCGCATGCTTGCTGAGCACTGGCCATTGGGCCCTTTTCCCATACCAATACCTCAATGGGTTTTGATCAATGTACACCTCTGTTGGGTCGTCCAGATAGGCCTGAACCATCTGCTCAATGTTCTGGGGTGCAAAACTTTTTTCTGGTTCTTTTCTTTTTGCCTCAGCACTGAACTTACCAATGCCTTGCTGTAAATACCAATCCTGTAACGATTTTACTGGGCCTGAAGATACAGCTCTTGCTGTTGTAGAAAGTGTTGGTGAGTGTTCTGAGCCAAACGCACTGCGCTCAGGCTCCCACGTTGAACTTGACGCCGGATGCCCTGCTGCAGTACTTGTTATGGGTTTATCTAGCGGGCTTTTAATTAGCAGCCGTTCATTTTCCAACTTACTCGCTGACTCAGCTATCCACGTTTTGTACTGGGCAACATCCATTTCTGAAAAATGAATTAATGTCTTCAGTGCCCATTTTGTCAGTGGATCGAGAATTGTGGCACAAATGTAATGTTTTTGTGACAAAATCTTAATTTGCACCCTTGTATTGTCAGCTAAGTGACGAGCTAAGCTCTCCACCAACTCATAGGCTTCTTTAATTTCCTCTACATCTTTGTATGCTTCTGACACCTCCTTCAGCTGATGCTCTAGCATTTGCAACAATGGGATAGCTTGGCCCATAGTACAGTCCGCCATGCTGACTTCACGTGTGAAGACCTCGAAAGGAAGAAGCATCTCAGTCAGGCATTTAACTAGGCACCATTGGTCCATCTGAAGGCTCATGCCTTTCACAGTAGCATCCCCTCTTCGCATGACATATTCACTGATTGGCCTGTACTGCTCAAACAGACGGCCAAGCATGTAATAAGTTGAGTTCCAACGTGTTGCCACCTCCTGGACGAGTGCTTTGACTGGCATTCTATAGTCACGTGGAATGATCCTCAGCTGCTTCCGAGCTTTAAAAGAATGGCTGAAATGAGTGCATATTCTTTGCAGATGGTCAATAAGTTGCTGACTATGGCTTCTTTTTTTCAGAAAGTCTTGAACAATAATGTTAATGCAGTGCGCCAAACACGGAACCCTGATATAGCTCCTTGGCCTTAAGTACATTACTGCCATTATCCATGGAAACAAAAACAATCTTAAGCCCTCTTGGGCGCAGCCATTCAAAAACCTTGCTGTGAAACTCTTCCAATATGTTTACAGCAGTATGAGATTTCACCATGGTGAACATGGATACAGTTGCATGTTTCCGAGTAGCTTTAAAAATCTCAGCTGCGTCAACAGCACCTTCAGATAGCTTATCTCTAACCCCCACAAATGAGACCCAGTGTGCAGTGATGCACATGTAATCAGTAGCTTGGCAACTGGTCCACATGTCTGTTGTTAGGTGGATATTGTGAACAGCACTCAGCTGCAAAGCTTGTCCAACCAATTCCAGCACATCATGATGTAGTGCTGGAACAGCAACTCTTGCAAAATAGGACCGGCTGGGAACTTTCCATTTAGAGCAGATGGTTGACAAAAATTCAAGGCAACCCACCCCTTCCACAAATGAAAAAGGGAGACGGTCCAGCGCTGACATTTTAGCCAGCTTTGCATTGTACAACCGTGCCGTTGGGTGGTTGCGTTGGTACTGCCCCTCCAACCTAAGCATGCTGTCAATGGTAGTCTGGATTATTTTCCTTTGTGGTGCAGTTTTCTTCAACCCAGTTAGGCTCAACAATACACTTTGTTTCATAATCATTGCAGTACTACTTGGTCGCCTTGGTGTCTCAGCCTGACTCAGACTCTTACTGCAGTGCCACTGAGATGTTGCTGAGGAGGATGTGGCCGGTACTACTACACTACTGGGGACAGGGCTAGAATTGTCTCCCTCTTGTTCACCTTCTACCACGATAATATCGTCCCCTGATTCTTCATGCCCAACAACAATGGGTTGAGTTTTACTTTGTTCTAAGTGAAGTAGGTGAGCTTCCCACGCGATAGTGTGGTGTATTTTGAGATGACTTGTTTGGCCTCCTGTACCATAGTTTGTACCAAGCTTACCCCGCCGAACAGCATGACGACAAATTGAGCATATAGCAATGTTCTCCTCCTTACTGCTAACCGAAAAGAAGTCCCAAACTGGAGAGGAGAACTTTCTGGTGCTGCTGGATGTGCCACTTTCAATACCAGATGAACTGGAGGGGTGGTTGGAATGTGACTCTGAGCAGCTACACTGCAACTTCTGCCACTACCTACTGAGGTGGTGGTTGAGCTGGATGTAGGTCCCTGCCTTTCCTTTGCAAATGAAAATATGGAAGCTGGAGGTCGTGGTGGTGTTACCTGTGTTGGTGGTATCCGTGCTACATCCCTTGCAGCCATTTTGGATAGGGTAATAATGTTGGTCTCCATATCCTTTGGGCCGGGAGTGATGTCCGTGATGATTGGCTCGTCATCATCATCATCTCCCTCTTGTACATCTACCTCCATAACTCTAAGGCTTTCTGGAACCTTCCTTTCCACCCGCCTTGTCTTGTGGCGTGCATCACTCTCAGACTGAGCTGGTGGCTTCCAAGTGGCATCAAGATCATCAGAAGCGGGGTTTGAAGAAGAAGATGATGGAATAACCCTCCTTTTCCTTGCTGGGGGTGTGGAAGACAATGGATCTTCTGAAATAGTGGTTTTCCCCTCTTTGTCTGCAGGGAGCTTGATTTCCTGAAATGCCCCTACTTCAGGAGGAACAACTACTATTGTGGGCTGTTGTTTTGGCGGTTCTTGCGGCTGCTGCAGTTGTTGCAGCTGCTGCGGTTCTTGCGTCTGCTGCGGTTCTTGCGACTGCTGCGGTTATTGAGGCTGCTGCGGTTCTTGCGGCTGCTGCGGCTCTTGCGTCTGCTGTGGTTCTTGCGGCTGCTGCTGATCTTGAAGCTGCGCCTGCTGCTGCAGACGTATCTGCTGAGTTGCCGCATGCGTTGATTGTGTACTACTTTGCGATACTGACATTTCAACATCGCTGCTCGTTAGTAGACTGGCTACCTCTGCGACACTCATTGGCTTGGGCCTAGGTTGGTGGGGTTGGCCCGCTGGTGCGGATTTGCTGCTCCCAGCTTGGTTCCTGCCGGACATCGATGCTGCAGGCATCTGTTTTTTGGTCCCAAAAAACACATTTGCTGTCACACCAGTCGTGGTTAGTGCCTCTTGCTTTTTCTGTTCCTTCTTCTCACCGGCAACTTTCTTGGTACTGGAGGACCTGGTACCTTTCTTTGGGCCCATTTTCTTCAGAGGTCAGACAGGACGCAGGTGCACAAGTTGCAGAGATGTCTGTGGTCACAGTTCGACGTGATGTGGTCCGCAGCAGGACTTTTGTCTGGCAGTACAATGGATGATGTTGATAGTTACCTCCTCCTGTGTCTTTTTATGCACCTAAAAGCAAATAAGGCAGGAGAAGAACATCAGTGAAATGTTGCATTTGTTGTTGTGGTTCAATTCCTACTAGTACAAACAAAAAAATAGAAGATATAGTGAAGCCATTTGTGAGACTTTGGCAACAAGGTCTATGATATACTACTTACTGTGTACAGTATACACACACTACACTCTCAGGAAGGATAGGAAAGAATAAGAACAACCACAAAAATACAAATATAATGGAGGGGAGCTGCTGTTGGCAAAGGGGATGGATGGAAGCAGTAAGCCAATAGGAAAACCATGCAGACTAATAACTCCCACCAGAAAAAGCCCACAGCCACATGCACACTCGCAAATCACAAGCAACAAGCTGGAGGCCTGGCAATCAATGAACTACCAAAAGGCCTATAAATAAGCCAGGCAAAAGATGCATGCTAAACCACACTGCTGTGCCTTTTTAATGCAATAAAATGCAAAAATGAAAATCCACAGGGCAAAACAAGGTCTGCAGGGTGCACCCCAACACACCAATGACACACAACAAAGGCATTTTTTTAACACACCCCCAAAAACAGAAATCCCCCCCAAAAAACACATTTTCCAACTCAATCCAATGCCATCCATGCCCTAAATGATGTTTAAATTCAACAGGACACACAGATAAACACGTATTTAATGCACTTGTGGCTACCTGCTTTGAGCCTACTGGATGAAGGCAGGCCCGTGGGCAGACAAGGCCACACAAGCTTGCAGGCCTAGGCTTCAAAATTGCCGCCAGCCACATGGCTAGGCCCACCCAACCACACGAAAGAGAAGACAGACAATGCAGGCCTGTAGCAAAAAACACACTGCCTGCCTTCAAAATGGCCGGGCCGCCAGCCTCATGGCCAGGCCCACAACAAGAAGCCTAGGCCACAAAGGAATACCATGCAGGCCTATATATATGGCAAAAGCTGCACACTAAACTCCCACCAGAAAAGGCCCACAGTCACATGCACACTCGCAAATCACAAGCAACAAGCTGGAGGCCTGGCAATCAATGAACTGCCAAAAGGCCTATAAAGAAGCCAGGCAAAAGATGCATGCTAAACCACACTGCTGTGCCTTTTTAATGCAATAAAATGCAAAAACGAAAATCCACAGGGCAAAACAAGGTCTGCAGGGTGCACACCAACACACCAGGCACACACAACAAAGGCATTTCTTTAACACACCCCCAAAAACAGAAATCCCCCCCAAAAAACACATTTTCCAACTCAACCCAATGCCATCCATGCCCTAAATGATGTTTGTAAAACATTCAACACACACCAAAGGAAACAGTTGCTTCATCATGCACCCCCCCCATGACTAGCTCTGGGCCTACTGGCTACCCCCAAAAATTTTAAAAAAATAATGATATGTACCAAAATTGTAGTTGCAGCAACTGCAATGCCCCCAATCAAACAGACACAACACCAACTTACTTGTAAAATAACAAATTCAAAAGTCCTCAAATCCAATGATAATGATGCAGCAGGCACAAAGAGTGAATCTTCCAGCTGAAATCCAAAGGCAGAATGAACAGGAGATGGACAAAGCACTGGGAGGAGCCTGATGGACAGGAACAGGAAGTTGGAGACTCTGTGGCACTTCCTCCCTCTCCCCCAAAAAGGACTCCTTGCACAAAAAAGGACAGCTAAATGTCAATCAGAGGAGTTTTTTCCATCCAAATCATCATTTAGAGAAGGTTTTATGCAGCTAGAGTTAACATTCTTCTCCAAATCGAACATTTGGCGTAGTCGCGATCTCGACCTTCACCACACTTCCGCCGGATGTCGATGGCGCGTCCAAAATGACGTGTTCGCGATCTCATGGTCTTTGTCACGGTAGAGATTGACGTGTTTGCGACCTCACGCTCTCTCTCACGCCGGAAAATGACGTGTTCGCAATCGCAGACTCTCGCGGTGTCTGATGGTGAGGAGAATGACGTGATCGCGATCGCGTACTCTCACGGGATAGCGCGACTGGCTATCAACATCTCGTGGCGCATGCGAATGGATTGGAAAACTCGTCGGCGAACGCAGGGATCCCGGTAAGGCGATTGCGTGCGCGAGAACGCATTTTCAAAGCGCGAACATTAAAAAATTCTTCACAATACGGCAAATAGAGAAAATTTTGGCATTTTTGCGCTCTCCGTGGAACGCGTAAATGTCAAAATATCGCAATTCCGCGAGCGGAACGGAATTTGACGCCCACCCTTAGCTAAGAGAAGCACACAGCCAAGAGTAAACAGACAAGCTGCTGACATGGAAGCAGGAACAGCACACAATAAATCTGCACTGACTGCAAAAAGCAAGCATAAATAAGATACACACTAGTCAATATCTTCAAGGAAAACAAAGCTATCCTTCTGATGTGGATCTTAATATCTCCATTAAGGTAAATGTCCAGCTATCGGACAAGTCTGCAAAGGGATTGCGAAGGAGAACCAATTCATAATTGTGTGCCCAGCTAAAGAAAAATCAACTGTGCCACGTCGGCAAAAAAAGATAGATGCGAGAAAATTCCAGAAGCATTATCGCTATGCCCCAAAGCCAAAAAGCAACATCAGGTACGACAAGTAGAAACCAGACAAGATCAATAGTCGTCAAGCTCAATGTACAAAGTTTCTTCGATGTCACTATCGAGTAACAATAAAGAAGATGGGTGTGTGCTGATGATATTTACCAAAGGACAGCATGTGCATGCTGGGTTAGCTGCCTGCAAAGAAGATCACAGTTCAAGGAAAATTCACCAAACAAAGCGACAAACTTAATTTGAAAACTGTTCTAAAATCACACTGAAAGTAAACGACAACCCAATAACTTTCATCATATTTAGTGGTGTATCAGATAACACCATGTCAGTGGAAAAGTTCCACTTTTCCCGTCTTGACCTAAATAAAGAATATCATCAACTAGAGTTGGAGGAGAACTTCAGGTACATTACTACCTTTTCGACTCATCTTGGCTCATTCAGATACAAGAGATTGAGTTCTGGAGTATCTTCATCTACTAAGATGTTTCAGCATGTTATTTGCCGAGTACTCCAACCATGAAAAGTTACCAGCCTATCCCCTGTGCCTCGCCTCACTCTATGAAGAACAAAAGTATATACCTGGGTCACTTCTGAGTCATTGCCAAGGGTCATTCACTGTGAAAATGCAACACAAAAAGACATTGGTGAAAGCCACCATTCATGCTCTACAAGGGACTTTGTCAAGCGCCTGTTTGCTCAGTTTTGCCACTGCTAACGAAACGTAAATCAAACGAAATCCTTACCTAAGACAATTATCTTTGACAATATCTTATACTGTTTTGAAGAACTTGAAAACCAAATCAGCATAAACCTAAGAAGTACGTGGTATTCAAGGTCATTTGTACGAAAGTGTGTGGAGATAGAAGTTATGACTCATGTGGCAAGGCATGACAAGTGAATTTCAGAGGTTTTTGATTTTGTTTCAGAACTATAATGTAATTTTATTTGTGTTTTCGTCAGTGAATCTGTGTTTTTGCATAGTTTTTTTTCCAATTTGAGCTTGTACAATTCTATTAAGATCTGTGTATTTTATTTTTCCTTAGCTGGTTATTTTGTATTTTAGACTACTGTTCTTGTTTCTGTACTGTACTGTTCTTGTTAGGCCTTCATGCATGGTGGATCGACTTTATGCACACAATTCCCAATGCCAGTTTGGGAAATAAGTTTAAATATGAGAGGGGTTGTGTATAAAAGTATTGCTAGAGAAATAACTATGGTATGGGGAACTGCCTCACTGAGAAATGGTTGTCTGCCCCACCTCTTTTCTTCCTTTTCCCATTTCTTTGTTCAAGAGACTAGGGTCATTTGTGTTCTGGAAAGTCCCTTCACATCCTAGTTAGGCCACCTTAAATTAAAGATGTCCTCCTTATTACCCCATTTCAACTGAGTGGTCCAGACTTATATGGTCTCTGGTTCGGCACTAAATAGGCTAGATTTGGGAACAAATTAAGTCTTCCCACTTTGATATGGAAGGGGGGGGGGGTTAAAAAGATCTCTCTGCACCATGATTGAAGACTTAGAAGCTCTTTTAAAAAGACTGTATATTCCCAGACACAATTGTGATGAGAAATTTCGGATCACATTTATATTTTCTGGAGAAGGGCCAGCCATTTCTCCGTTTCCTGATATATGACACAGTTGTAGGGTGTTTCTAACTTACACAGATTCTTCTGTGAGGAAGACTGTCCCCAGGATGTGTAGTATTTCTGTCACCAATGAGACATTATTCAGAGAGAGTCTGAGATCTTGGAACACGAGGTCTCTAAATAAAAAACAGTAGTAGTACATTAACCAGTCTCTACGTTAAGGGCATTACAGTTGGAAACTGATAAAATATCAATCCTTATTACTTTCATTTCTATCTAGAGCCAAAACCTTGGTGAGTAAGTTTTGGAACCAGCAAGTTCTGGTTGGCTGAAGTGAGGTCCTAGACAGCAGAACCCACCAATCCCATCAGGGGCGAATGATTGCACTCACTGTATATTCTGCACTCACCCTTGAGTAATTTAGCACTGAGCAGTTAGGCTTATCACAGAGGCAATGTGTAAAGCATTGGCACAGTATTCTTACACAATTAATACACTGAGTGTCATAAAAGAGACTTCACACAGAGGGCCCGATTCTGATGTGGTTTGGAAAGCTTCCCAACCGAATAGGTGTGGGAATGGTTTCTGACCGAATCGGATCGGGAGATTCCAACCGCCCGATGCATCCGGATGCCTCCAGATATGATTTGGCTGGACTTCCATTGATTTCAATGGGAGCATTTGTTCCGACCGAAAGCATAGGCTCCCATTGAAGAAAGAGGTGGCTGGGGGGAATCGGGCACCCTATGGCAGGCATCCCCTGGTGCCTGCCACACTGTGCATGGCTAGTAAGGGGGGACCCATGGGTACCCCCACGGGCCAGATTGGGAAGACCCTGGGTGCAGGGGGGCCCACTACAGGTCCCCAAAGTCTGATTCCAACTGCTGATTCGTGTCGGAAGGCACGATTCGGAAAGGCTGTCCCAAATCCAGTATCGTACTGGGTCATTCGGAAACACAGCCCGTAGAGACATACAATTCTGCTCCGTGTGGCTTGGTCATTCCAAATACTGTCAGGTTTGGATTGGGATATTCATAGCGCCTAACCTGCATCATACTCGGTCGATGGGAAACCTTTGCAAGTCGGTCGGAAAGACATGCTCCAGATCCAATTTGGACAGAGCAAATGCCGTTAGGATGCCTTCCTAACCTCATCGGAATTAGGCCCTGAGTGTATGTAAATAAAGTTTGCATGCAACACACACATTAACCAACATAGCATGAACATCATGTATTACTCGAAACAAAATACCACCATCAGAGAAAGGGTATATCTTATAACTGATCCTAGTTCCCTTCAGGAATAACAATATCAACAAGGTAGGAACAATTTCGGATTTTAAAGACTGCTTCAAAGGGAACAGTTTCCTTTTTTAAAAGAACCCTCACCCACCAACCTAGTTGGTGGCATGCTTCATCATTGGGTTCCCACCTGAGAGGTCGAGTGCCTCTCAGGTGTGCTGCAACGCCTGAGTTACAGCGGAGCGGCTTTGTTTGTAAGGACAGTGCGGGACAGTGAAAGTGTGATTAAACTTAAAATTGCCTCTAGGACATCAAGAATTTTTATTGGTGGTGTCGTAGAGCAAGGTTAAAAAGCACAGAAACAGGGGTTGATATGTGTGATTCATTTGATCACAAACATCCGTGAAATGGTCGTGGATTTGTCTACATGTTTCAGCCTATATTGCTTAATAGCTAGACTTTCTTCAGGACCGGTGAAAAACTAATGAACTCGCTAAGGTGCACTTATTCAGTGAAATGTGAACCGAAAACTTACAGTTCATCTATAAGCGACATTTTCTGAAAGATAAATTGCATAAAGTTAGTCAAGATACAAACAATTAATCACTTTGGGGCATATGTATCAACATCTCCATTTGCGATTCTCAAATAGCGATTTTTTGAGAATCGCTATTTGAGAATTGCAAAACGGGATGTATCTAAAAATTCGCACAAATTTTGCGAATTCTTAAAATTCCTTAATTGCGATTAGCAAATTGCGAAATCGCAATTAAGGAATACCTTCCCATTAATTCCTATGGGCCAGGAGGCCCATAGCAATAAATGGGAAGTCTTTCTCAATTTGCGAATTGCTATTTGCTAATCTCAAGTTGAGAATATTTTCAAAGGTGCAAGGGTGTCATGATGACACCCTGATGCACCCCTGAAATCAGCATGTGTGCGCATATGGCGCACATACATGCCCGAAGGGCATGTATGTGCGCCACATGGCACTTTGAAAAATGTCAAAAAGTGCATTTTTCAAAGAAATCGCAAATTACCACCAACTTGAAGTTGGTGGTAATTTGCGATTTCTTAAGGAGAAATCACACAACTTTGGTGCGTGTTACATAGCATTTAAGGAATCGCAATTTGCGATTTCTTAAATGCTTACGCAAACTTAAGAAATCGCAAAATTAGCGATTCCTTAAGAATGCGCTGCTGAAATGCCTCATACATCTCATTTTGCGATTTTGTATTCGCAAACGCTGTTTTTTTGCGATTCGCAGCGATTGCGAATACAAAATCATTTGATACATATGCCCCTGTGACCCAGGCTAGTGATGTGTGCATTATATCCATCAAGTGTAAATACTCATGATCCTCATGCCTGGATCATTTATAGATTTTATTACACCTGGGGCCATGATGCAATTAATGGACACTTCTTGTGCCTGTCTGACGAACTAAATTCATCATTCTTTACATGCATTCTGTAGCACATATCATGCCAGTGATGTGCATTAGTGGAGAAATCTCTTGTCGATTATATCCCCAGCGAACATTGCGTGGGAGAGGCACCAATGAAGTGTGGGCTCTACCTACTTGATACGTTTTTAAGAGACAATGGGATCATGTGGTTTATAAAAACATTTAAAACTCAATTTCTGGTTTGAAACAGCAAGAGAATCAAGGTGTGAATAAAGTTATCTTGTCTTACGTCGGTTGTGACTGTGCGGACTATGGGGGGCGGTACCTGTAGTGAAACCCTGGGGAGGAGGTAATATAAAATTGTTACCAAAGTGGATGTGCACTGGAGGTGTGGCGATTTGGGGGCAGGTGCCCTACTTACTTCATCAAGGAGACCTCCCGCATCTATCACCTATTTTATTCCTAGCACGGGATCGGACAGCTCTGAGAAAGAATTGTTACCTGCTCTCCTCAGTTGAGTAGGGGAATAAATGAATGAAGTTGGTTTTTATGCTTTTCTCCTTCTATCTGGTCTTTGAGGGTCGAAGTATGGGCATCCGAACCTTCAATGATTCCCGGCAGCATGCTCGCACTTCAGTATTTGAGTGGCTCAGGGCATCCTAACACAACTCATTTTGCCCTGAAGAAGTCCGAGAGGACGAAACACGTTGGCTACTGTTTTACTTGTTGTGAAGAAGAGATCACAAATAAAGAAAAGTGAAAACACACCTGCTGAATTGATGTTGTTCTTAATCATGTGATGTTATTTGAGATGTTACAATAAAGAGTGCAGGACCAAATTGTTGTTTTGCTATTGTGGGGTTTGCTAATCCTAGGAGGCTTACGGGTATTGAGTCTCAGGTCCCGTGCACTATAGATTTAATTTCTGACCTTACTGTTGTGATAAGTGCAGTCATAATTGCCTCGTACCCTTTATATCTGTTGTCTTCTCCATGAAACTCTTGTAAACCTGACTCTTCTCACTATAGCAACCGCCAGCAATGACTGGCAATGGGACATATTATTATTATTATTATTATGTGTTCTTATATAGCACTCAACTACCCTTGGGCATCTTGGCGCTTGCATTGGGAACCCGTCCTGGTTTTTCCCTGTGAGATAACCCGTACTGGGCATCACCAAGGTGAAAGCCAGGCATCCCGCCGCGGGGGGGCCGTTGTGGAGATTAAGCAAGCTTGTTGCCCAGAGCTGCATAGTGTGAACTCGTGCTTAGAGTGGGCACCGAAGCGAGAATTATCGAGTCCGTGGACAATTGGGCTCCGGACCCTGCCGCGTCAGGAATTGAACCCTGGTCCCGGGTCTGACCTCTGCTTCAGGGTATGCCTCCTCTAACCAGTGAGCTACACTTCTCCACATATGCATTTTGTGCTACAGTATTTACAGCCTCCAGTGACCACCAATGTGAAGCTCCAGCAACGAATGTCCGCAACGCCCAACAGGATCTTCGAGCTACAGGGACCATCCATGACACCCGGCCTGCTTTTTGCGCTATATTGATAATCTGTAACACTCTCCCTGCTCCTCGGTGCCTCATCCACCATGGGTGGAAGTCTTTGTGCTGTACTATAGAAGGTAACTTTTACAGCTGGATGAACTGAGTTCCTGTATCCAGCCGGTATTCCATCGCAGTCGGCCTGAACTTTTGACTTTCCTCAGTCTTGCATGACCAGATAACTTTGAGTTACACTTTTTGGTTTTAGGCACTATACTTACCTTAAATATTTGAAATTGCATATCTCCAGCTCTACTGGTTGGATTTGTGTTGTTTTGGTGTCAAATAATACAGTTTTAATTTGTTTTAATTGGTCTGTGTTTTTCTTGTGTTGTGTTTTCACTTTATTGCTGTTCATGTGCTCCATAAACATTTTACACATTGCCTCTAAGTTAAGCCTGACTACTTTTGTGGCAATCTACCAGAGTGTTAAGCATACATTAATTTTGTGACTTTTTGTGGGTCACCCTGACAAGGATTGTGGCTGCTACTTGAGAAGGGCTCACACCACACTGAACCAACAACCCAATTTCTCACACACTGGCTAATTCAAACCATAAAAAGGCACTTGAAAGAACTATTCTCAGAACACTTACTGCTCCCGTGAAAGATCACAAGAGGACTGGACCATGCTTGCTGTAATCTGAGAGGAGTCTTGAAGGACTGGACTTGCTCCTTCTTGTACCTAGGAGAAAGAAGTGGGTTCCAAGGGTCAGTTAGCTGACAGTCTGTGTGGCTACAGGGACACAACAAGCTGCAAGAGGCCAGTCCCTACTGGACCCTGCTCGTGGCCTCTACTGAAGTGAGTCCTGGCCTCCTAAGAGGTTGTTCCTGTGGTCCTGTGAGTCCAAAAACTGACCAAGATGAGCTCCCCTGAACCATAAAAAGTTGGGATTTTTTTGGGACTTCCAAGCCTCCAGAGGTTCTGCAGGACCGTACGACAAAACTGTCTGATTTTGATGCATCTTCAATAGATGCATTCTAACGCTTCCACATTCTATAATTGGTGCTTGGTGCTTTTTGGCTATAGTTCCACTTAAATATTTTAAAAATCATAACTCTGGTTCCCCTTATTGGAGTTTTGTCATTTTGGTGTCATTCTGTTTATTTTATTTACTCTATGTTTCTAAATTAGAGTTTGATTATTCGTGTATGGTGTTTTTACTTACCTTTTTTGATACTGCATGTAAATTTTACATGCTGCCCTAAGTTAAGCCTGTCTGCTGTGTGTTATAGCTACCAGAGGGTTTAGCTCTGCTAATTTAGTGACTTTAAACGTTTACGCTGACAAGTTGCTGTTAATATTGCTTGAGGTGGGCAATCCACTTCCTTACACTATGCACTATAGGTTTTACTGTGTCAATGTAACAGACAATATAAAAGAAGTGGAATTCATCCTGTGAAGAAGCAAGTACTAGAACATATGTGTGTAACCTATCATAATGATACTCGATATCCAGTTGCCCATCACTCATTTTAAACATAATTGGAGATGTGACTTGTTATGTTTTTAGAACATAGACATGATTTCACCTTGGAAAATAGATGCAAGGTAAAATCAGAGACCTTGTACTAATATTGAGATGTCTCAAATCGAGGCGCTGAGGTTATTGCTACGATTCATGGGGATCACAGCCCCATTAAATTAGCATTGAAATTGGCACCTCGACCCGTGTTTCCAGTTGAATGTGGGGCTAAAGACTTAACGCCATCCACTGATAATTTAAGACTAATATGGAGGGGTGTTGATAGTTACGAACTGTTTAAGTTACTAGTGAAGGATAATCTGCCCCTTATTAACTCATGTCTGTTATTCAAAACTCCGCACCTAGAGATAGTCAATGATTTCTCTAAACTTTGTACGGTCATCAAAACCTTACTGTCGAAGCCCGCTTCTTTGAGGAAACAGGGCCCTAGATGGTTTGATGACAAATGTTCGTTGGCGAATAGGAACCTACGTAGGGCCCTTTCAGCCAAACCCAGGTGTGTTCCAGGTGTGTTCCAGATGTGAAATTGGCAAAGCAGAATTATAATGCAGTGGTTAGCATCAGCAAGGGAGTACTCTTAAACGATCGCTGGGAAACCTTATCTCAGGCAGCCATAAATAAAAAGGGTAAAATGTTTTGGTCTGCTGTAAGGGATCTCCGATCCACAGAACAGTTACTAACCCCCATCAGCTGCACCATATCCAGTGAATCTTGGATAAACCACTTTTCTAATATTTATGCCACTTCTTCATCGGAGATGGACCTGTACGAATTTGGACCAACCGCTGGCATCCAGATAACACTCCCCGAAGTAGAGGAAGCAATTCATCACAGCATCTGGAATAAGGCTCCCGGCCCAGATGGGTTACCGATAGATTTAATTAAATGGAACCCGGATTTCTGGGCCCCGCTCCTTTTGAAAGTTTTTAACAATTTAATGCACGCCCCGCTACCTAGCACTTGGGCAAAGAGCATTATTGTCCCAATATTTAAAAAGGGGGATCGGTCTCAGCCTAGCAATTATAGGCCTATCTCATTGATTGATAATACCCTTAAAATTTTGAGCAGAGTTATATACAAAAAGATCCTGGAATGGTCAGAGGAGTGTAGTATTTTAGAGCCTTGCCAGTTAGGTCTCCGTAGCAAGGTTGGTACTAATGAACAATGCCTTAATCTCAACCTTGTAATTGAGAAGTATACTATCGCTCGGAACTCCCCGGTCTATTTGGCCTTTATGGATTTGTCCTCAGCATTTGACCTTGTGAACAGGTCAAGGCTGTGGGCTATTCTACTGGCCTATGGGCTGGATGAGCCACTGGTTCATTTTCTGGCATATCTCCATAAAGACCTCGAGGCTCAGGTGCGGATAGGTAGTGGGGGAGAGGTCTCGGGAGTCATTAAGTTCGGAAGGGGGGTCAGGCAGGGATGTGTCCTAGCCCCCCTCCTTTTTAATATTTATATTAATGGTCTAAATAAGTCTTTGGTACCTATGACCCAAGATGTCCCCATGATTCTCGGGAGACCTCTTCCTGTACTACTTTACGCAGATGATGAGTTTCTTATAGGCCGCACTCCTAATTCTTTACGTATCCTAGTACAGTCCTTTGTTAAATTCATGGATAGTTTGGACTTGTGCGTTAATTTAAAAAAATCATTTTTCAAAGTCAAAGTCCAAAGAGGCTTTATTTAGACAAAGAGCATGTCTTAAAAAGCAATACATATACACACATTTTTTTAAATTTTTTTAAAAAAAAGATAAAAGGAGCGTGTTCATAGCAAAAAATGCATACAATTCATAGTACGAAGGCGCCAATAAATTACATTAAAAGATACATTGTAAAACCAGGATTAAACAAGATACAAAAGCCTATTTGATCTGATCAGCCAAGCCCAGCTTAAAAACTTCGCCAAGCCACAGGCAAAAAGGGGCCGTGAATCCGTTTTCAAAATTCGCAAGGCCTCCCTATGGTGTCTGGTGCCTAGCTCTCTACAAAGAGGTTTCAACCACCTGCGACGTGGAGCTTCATAAGCAGGGCATTCGAATAGGAAATGGGGAACTGACTCTATCCTTGTCATTCAATGCGGACAAAAAGGAATCGTCTGGGCCGGGGCCTTCCACCTAGCAGTTAGATCACCCATGGGAAGTGTTCCTACTCTAAATTTAAAATAAAATGCCCTGTCTCTGGGTTTTGATATAATATCAAGGTAGGGCTCGCATAATGGGACCTCCTTCACTAAAAGAAATTCAGCAGTGGACCTACATTGTTTGGGATTAGTGTTTCGCCCGTCTAACAACCATCTCCAGTACAGTTTTTTCAAGACAGACTTGGGGGGAGCAGTTCTTAACTGCCAAGCTTCTTCTAGACCCAATTCTACCAGTAGTCGCTTGACTTCCCTCAGCCAGCTAATTTTGGGCCAACCAGGCATCGATAGGACCTCTTTCAAACCATCTGCGTAGCTGGCCAGTTCGGGGACTCTCCAAATGCGAGCCCAAAGAAGGAGAGGACGCAACCTTGCCTGATCACTAATGGGACAACTACCCATGTCAAGCAGTAGTGGTAAGGTTGGAGTGCTGTATGGGAGCCCCATTAAGTCCTTATGAAATTTATTTTCTGAGCAAGACAGCTGGTCCACATTTTGCGCACCCCAAAGTTCCGCCCCATAAAGCGCCGCACTCACGCCTCTTGCCCTATAAATATCAAGTACCGGAGCAATTGGTTTAAGGGAGGAGGCCCGTTGTTCTTTAAGTAGTGTCCCCGCCACCCTCTTATGGCTCAACAGCATCTTGTGGAGGTGGCAATTCCATCTCATGGTGTCACAGAGGCGAATTCCTAGATAGTCTAATTCTTTGACCCTTTCTAGGGGGACTGATTTTAATATGGGTGGCCTACCAATCTTCTTTGGGGGATTCAGGACCAAATACTTGGTCTTTCCAGTATTAATTTCCAATCCCTCGAGTCACAGAAAGACTGGAAGCTAGTTAAAAGGCTCTGTAGCCCTGCCAGGGTCTTGGAAATCAGGAGGGTATCGTCTGCAAACAGAAGGGTGGGTACCCTCCTGCCTGCCAACGATGGGGCATCTGAAGGGGTTTGTAAAAGGTAGTCCACCACTCCGTTAACATACAATGAAAACAGAGTGGGGGCTAAAACGCATCCCTGACGGACACCTCTATTTACAGGTATTCGTGATGTCTTTTGACCCTGGTTTCCCCACCTGATCTGCGCAAAGTTTTCAGCATGCAACTTGATTAACAGGGACAATAAATATGGGGGCAAACCCAGCCCAGATAACACCCTCCAGAGATGGCTACGGGGGACCAGGTCAAAGGCAGTCCGCAAGTCTATAAATGCAAGGTACAGACTGCCTTTGCCCAGAACAACCACTTTCCAGTAGAGCATCATCATCCGGAATATTTGCTGAATGGTCCCAGTACCTGTTCTAAAACCTGCCTGGAAATCAGACAGGATACCCTTCTCCTCTACCCACTGCAGAACCCTTCCCAGGACCACCTTTCCTGTCACCTTCTGCGTGGAGTCTAGTAAACTTATAGGGCGATAATTTGCTGGGTCGTCCCGACACCCTTTCTTGAAAATCGGGACGACCTCAGCACCCCTCCAGGATTCTGGGAGGGCTGCATCTGCAAAACTAGCATTTAATAATGAGGCAATGAGTTTCCCCCATTCTATCGGGCTGATGCGTAACAGGTCCCCTGGTAGGCCATCCAGCCCCGCAGCTTTGTTTGGGACAAGACACTTAATTGCGTATTGCGTCCACCACTTCCTTGACCGTAAACTAAGAGTCTATACTCAGTTCAAAATGGTCTAATAAAGGGGCATCAATAGAAACTTCCCCATTACCCGTTACCACATTATATAGATGGGAAAAGTGGTCGAACCACAAGGCCTCAGGGATATTGCATGTTATGAGCGAGTCCACAGGTTTGTCTCTAGCTCTAATCAATTCCCAAAAGCCCTTCGAGTCCCTGGCGGAGCTTGCCAGTTTCAGATCACACCAAAACTGGTTCTCCCACTCTAGCTTTGCCCTAGAGATGGCACCTCTATAACTTTTCCTAGCAGTACTAATCAAACCACCGTACTTAAGTTTAACTGCATTGATTAGGTCCCTTTTAGCGTTACGACAGGCAGGCGAATACCAACCAGGATTGCCCTTAGGGCGACATCTGTTGTTGGCCCTAGTGCTTGCATTGCGAACTGAAAAGAGGTCGCCTAGGGCTTTGGTAGTTTGGACAAACAACGTGGAGATCTCGTGGGCGCTAATTGTGGCAAGGTCCAAACTGGACTGGACGTTTGCCATGGTTGATCTTGCTTCCAGCATCTTTTCCTTATTGCCAACAATATTCCTCCATTTTAGCCACCTCCCACAATTTGAAGGACATACTTCGCGTGTTGACTTCCAATCATATGGAGTTTGTTCATTAGTCCCTGCCGACCACAAAAGGGACAGTGACAAGGACAGGGGATTGTGGTCGCTATCAGTAGAGGGGAGAACCACCATATCCATCAAGTGCCCCCAGAGTTTATAGTTCAACAGGATATAATCAATTCTGGAGGATTGACCTACCCTGTTGAACGTATGTGCCCCGCAAGAATCTGACTTTGTCCTGCCATTTGCAGCCCTTACATCGTGTTCTAAGGAGAGGGCATTAAGATCAATGTCGCTTGGAGTCCATCTCTTAATTGGTGATACTGAGAAATGGGGGATGCCTCTCCTAGCGTCGTCCTCCTGGGTGCCCAGTATATCTTCCGCTGCTAGGGGTTCAAAGGTACAATTAAAGTCCCCAGCGAGCATGACGAACGAGTCAGAACCACAAGATCTAAGCTCGTCATCAACGGCCGTAAGGGACAATGTCGACATACCACCCCTAGTACCTCTAACATAAATGTTAAGAATCTCAAGCGCCCTCCCCCCACGTGGCCCTCTAACTGTTAGTCTCTCTAAGTCCAGGGACTATGGGGCACATGCATCAAGCAAACCAAAAGCGATTCCTTAATAGCGAGAAATAAGGAATCGTTATTAAGGAATCGCTTTTGGGCATGCATCAACAGATTCGGTAAATTCTAGCGATTCCTTAAAAATCGCTATTTTTACCGATTAATCAATAGCGGGGCATGCAAACTCCGAATAGCTAATAGCGAGTTCGGTAATACCGAATTAGCAAATAGCGAATTCGGTAATAGCGAAATCGCAAATGACCGCGTCGCACCGGGAACGTGCAGATGACATCACCAACCAGGAAATGCTGCAGCCCCACCCACATTGCCTCGACAGAGGAGCAAACAGGAGCTGTGACTGAAGACTGCCTGTGCAGAGTGAAGCCACAACAACTGAGCCATCCTCAAAACAAATACCTGATGGAGAAGGAAGCACCATCCAGCGCTGAGGCTGCACGCAAGTGCAATCGCAAGTTCTCCGACAGGGAGCTGGAGCACCTGATAGAGGGAGTCAGCAGCAAGCACGATCGCCTCTTCGGTAAGCTGTCCCTCAAGGTGCCTGAGCAAGAGAAGCGCCGCATTTGGCTGCGCATCCGGGAGAGGGTGAATGCTGTAGGTGTGATGCCCCGCAGCATCGACGACCTCAAGAAAAGGTGGTACGACCTGCGGAAGCGTGCAAAGGAGAGGATCTCAGAGAGGCTCCGGGAGGCAAGCAGAACCGGAGGCAGCCCTTCCACGGTCCAAGCAAACACTGCCCTGGAGGATCTGGTGGAAGGAACAATCGAGCGGGAAGTCGTCGTGGGAGTGACCCAGTTGGACATGTCCGGCGCAGCCACAAGTGCCCAAGGTAAGATGCATGCCTGTGCCCATACCCAGCATAGCGTAAATCCATTTCCATGCCCCCAGCAGGATCTGAGTGTGTATGCAG
The DNA here is from genome assembly GCF_964204655.1 of Triturus cristatus. Classification (NCBI taxonomy): domain Eukaryota; kingdom Metazoa; phylum Chordata; class Amphibia; order Caudata; family Salamandridae; genus Triturus; species Triturus cristatus. The sequence continues at coordinate 981,587,630 of NC_140594.1, read as the reverse complement.
CTTTGGCACACACAGCTTTACTCCTAACACTAGTGCATCATGGGAGTTGTAGTCTAGTCAGCCCAGTGTGCATGTACAGGCATAAATGCTATGACCATTCACCACATCAGTTGAACATGGATAGAGACTGTTTATTTAGTGGATCACAGAGGGACATGTATGTGTACAACACTACGTAGGTGTAACTATCCCACTAACCATGCACTGTTTCACACACAGATGCATCTCCTGGGGATTCGGACGACAGCGGGCGGCTGATAATATCCGAGACACCTGTAGATTCCGACCTGGAGACAGCGCAGGATGCGCATACATCACCTCCACCTGCCACCCCACCAGCACCACCACCACCAGCACCACCAGCACAGGCACCAGCATCAGCGCCACCAGCACCAGCACCAGCCACACGCGCTGCAGCTACAACAGCCACAAAAGCGCAGAGTCGCAGGTCCCAAGTTGCGCCCTTGCAGGTGATAGAAACACCCTCCACACAAGTGGGACACAGTCTGCGCACCATCACACCACCTGATGCACCACCTGGACGCGCAAGACTCACACAGCGGCACAGGGCTCGGCCAAGTTCCGTCTCCTCAGGCGACCTGGATCTCCCACCCACTTCTGCCATTGAGGAGAGGATGCTGCATGTACAGCGGCTGCAGGGACGACACATGGCAAACATTAGCTGCAATATCGTGTGCCTTGCTAGAGACATGCGTGCCATGACTGCGGCGGTTACGGACATGAGCACGGCGGTTAGGGACATGACCACTGTGGTGGAAGAGGGCAATGCTCACCTCAGGGAAGACATCCAAGAGCTCACCCGTGCCATGAGGGAGGGCCATGAGTGCGAGAAGAGGAGGCACCGACAGCAATTGGTGCGTTCCGCCGCCGCTACAAAGGCGAACACACGTCAAGCAACAGTACCGCAGTGTTGGCACGCCGCTCTGTGTCCTTGCAGGTGGACCGTGGGCACTTCTGCGGGGATGTTGCCAAGGCACTAGGGCAGATGACCACTGCTGTTGAACACCTACAGAGCAGCACATGCAGTGCAGCTGCTTTGGGAGGGGATAACGCCAGTGAGGCTGCCTCCAGTGTCAGCAGCGTGTCACTGCCAGATGCCAGCACCAGGCGCCGCAGTTCGCGGGCCTCCACGGGGACAGGCCGTGGTGAGGCATTGGAGACACCTGAGCGGAGGCTTGGGGTACGTGGCAAGCGCCACTAGACAGATACACAGACATGCCGGACCATGGTGGGGCAACCATGGACCTCCCCTTACTGAGTCTGCACAGGCGTGACTTTAACGCACATTTGATTTTACTTTTTTCCTGTGGAGCATTATTTCCATTGCTTGTTTTGTTGCACATACCGTAGTACTACTGTGCATTAAACAGTTGCACCCCAAACAAACTTGTAATGTTTCATTCTCACCTGATTCAGAAATGATGTTGCATGATGTATGTCCGCCTCCTGTGGCCCTCTGCTGTGTTAGGGACGTGTGCCTGTCGTTGTTGGGCGGGTGGTTGGTCATCCCGGTGGTGGTCATGCCTGTCAACCTCTATGGGTATCCCCCTTCTGGTCGCAATGTTGTGCAGCATTGCACATACAGCAATAATCCGGCAGCAGGTTTCAGGTTTGTATAGCAAGGCGCCGGCAGTCTTATGTAGGATTCTAAAGCGACTCTTCAGAATCCCAAATGTCCTCTCTATGACATTCCTAGTGCTTATGCTGCGTTGTGGCGTTGTTCCTGTGGGGTTGCTGGATTGATGTATGGGGTGAGTATATAATCACGCAGGGCGTAAGCACTGTCACCTAGAAGATAGAAGCAAAGACTTAGCATTGGTGATGTCCATACATGTGTGGTGTTGGTGTGGGGAAGCGTAATTTGTACGTACCAAGCAGGAGTCCCTCTCCAGATTCTCCGTTGATTAGACGCCTGTGGATTCCACTGTGGCGGAATATGTAGGAGTCGTGTGTGCTCCCCGGGAATTGTGCCACTAGGTCCGTTATGATGTGATTGGCATCGCACACAACCTGCACGTTGATTGAGTGGTAGGACTTGCGGTTCCGGAATATGTACTCATTTGCTGCGGGTGGACATATGGGGATTTGCGTACAGTCGATGCATCCACTTACATGGGGGAATTGTGCCACCTGGTAGAATGCCTGTTTGTTGCGGTCCAACTGCTGTGGGGTTGTGGGGAAGCTGATGTGGGTGTGTAGCAATGTCAGCATGGCATCTAGGAATTTCTTGAAGAAGCGTGAGAGTGCGCTTTGCGATACGCCTCCGGCTACCGCACTTACCCCCTGGAAACTCCCTGAGGCCAGTAGGTGCAGGCTGCATAGGACCTGGACGTGCGCATGGATTGCATTGGTCCGGTGTGTCTGGTGCTGCAGTGATGGTTCCAGGTCTGCAATGAGGCGCATGATCATGGCACGATTGAGTCGATACTTCTCGTACACCTCATCCTCATACTGCCCGAGCAAGGTGATGCGCAGTCTGACAATTCTCTCCTGGACCCTTCTCCTGCGCTGTCCTGCAGCATTGATACGCATCCTCCTTGCAAGCATGTAGAGGGCTGCCATTTTGTGGTAGCCAACAGGGTCTCCTGGGCCACATTTAAGGGTTTGGTGATTGGCACAATCAGTTGCACATGTTGAAAGTGTTTTTTTTTATTCACATGACTTTTTTTTAACTTTACCTCCAGGTTTTGATTCCCCTTATTTAGCTCAAGCAAAATAGCGATTTTCGGGGTTTTCGGTATTTGCGACTTTTGTTGCATTGGGGTGCGATTCGTTATTTGCCATTGGCACTTTCCGGGAGCTAATAGTGATTTCGGTATCTGCTCATTCGGTATTTAGCGATTCGGTAAATTTGCTTTTGGGTTATTTGCGATTCGGTATTTTACCGGATTAATTTAGCAATTCGTTATTGGCTCACATTTTGGGTTCATGCATTGGAAATCGTTTTTTTTTATTCGCTAACGGGTGTTATTAGCGATTCGGTATTTTACCGACTGGATTTTTGCTTGATGCATGAGGCTGTTAGCATCTATGCACCGAATAGAATAGCCCAAGGAAATGTTTACCCAGGTTAGTAGGCTGCAGAAAGGGCGACCTCTCCCTCCGGGCGATGGGATAAATGTAAAATGTAAATGTGTATGTACTTGTATAGCGCACTGCCACCCCCAACGGGGGTATCCTGGCGCTTTTACTCATACCGCTGTGGAACCCTTCCTGGCCTTTCCCTGTGAAATGTCCACTCCTGGGCATCCCCATGGTGAAGCCAGGCATCCCAGCGCTGCTGGGGCCGTTGTGGAGATTAAGCAAGCTATTGCCCAGAGTTGCAGCGTGGGACCCATGATTAGAATAGGCACCGAGGCGATAATTATCAGGTCCGAGGAAATTGAATCCAAGATATGCCAAGGCGGGGGATTGAACTCTGGTCCCAGGCCAGAACTCTGCATCAGGGTCTGCCGCTCTAACCATTGAGCCACACTTCTCCACAATAGCCGGATAGCCGGTACAAAGTAACTAATATAGCCCACTTTGTGTCGGGGCTCCAAGCACCAGGTTTTCTGGAACATACATATCCCGAATGATTCAATAAATTAGTTCCATTCGGGTATGTCGATGTTGCGAGCCAAACCAGCTATGTTCCAACTGACAACTTTCAAGGCCCTGTTGCCATCTACAGCCTGCCCCGGTGAAGACCCTTTTGCAAAAGAGCTATCCCAAGGGCCAGAGTTAAATGTCACACCTGTAACTAGGCCCTCCCCGCTAGGGATCACCAAGATGGGCGTAGTAGGCTCAGGATGTTCAGTACACTCCCATTCTGAAAGGCCGACATTGGTAACAGGAGGTGAAGGATGGTAAATAAATGGCCTCACTACTTCCATTCTTGTGGCTAAACTACCGCAGTCGTCCTCCCCAAGCACTGCAAATGGCTTCGCTGTTGATTAGCAGACAGCGTGTCAATAGCCATGCCATGACCAATTGGGCAGTGGACATGGATTATTACGAAACAGGCTAAATTGTGACAGGTTAAGGTGGGCTTGTCTACCGGCCCATCCCTCCCAAATGGGGGTTCTGACTGGCCTAGCAAAGGTTTTTCGGGGATTAAAGTAGCTGAGGTCATATGTGCCAATATCTCCGCTACCTCCAATTAAACTGCCCTCTCTAGTGGAAAAACTACACACATAGCTGGCAACCCTAGGATCATCAAAGTTAATTATAATGCAGTCCCCCCTTATATCTTTCGGCCTAGTGCCAATCCAGCTGACCCTCCTTACGTGGATGACCCGGCCACCCATCGAGCTAGGCAAGGGTCTATTTTCCTTTAGCCAGAATACTGTTTTGTTCTTAAGTTCGGCATAAGTCTCATATTTGCCTGGTTTGAGGACTGGCACCCCGGTAAGAACTGCCACAAAAGGCTGGCAGTCAGGGGGTAAATTGACAGTAAGGGCCGGCCCTGCGTCAGAATCCATTCCTGGCTGTGGGGTAGGGATTAACATCAGATTGTCTATACTAGCGTTATTCGTCTCAGGGCCATTACTATTTCCAGAATTCTTTGAGTTGGCTGGACAACTGCTACCAGAGTCCTTTGACCGTGCGGTCCTTTTAGTAGGGCTGGTACTAGCCTTAGGTATCTTGGGTCGCACTATGCCATCCGTTTTGGCCAACCATGACTTCCGGGCGGCCCCAGAGGAAGCCACAGGATGTACAACGGGAACATTTGCCACGACCACCCCGGGTACTGATAGGGCTACAGTGGTGGGGCCTTGTAGGGATGTAGGTGTCGCCCGGGGTACAGATTCCCCCCTAGACCATCTTCCCTAATTCTTGAATGTAATTTAATAAGGGATTTTATGGAGAAAAAATTGTCCAGGGTTACCTGTTCAAACCTATCCAGCCGCTCTGTGAGCCCCTTAACTCTCTCCAGAACCGGAATCAATAATGAGTTCATCATTTTCTCTAGATTGGCAATGGAGAGAGATTCGTGGGATTGAGCCTCAACAGAACCAGCCGTCAGGTCAACACAGGTATTCTCTGCTATAACACCTTGGGGTACCTCCCCCTTCTCCCCCTGGGGGCAACTAACACCCTGCCCTACTCTCTTAAGGGTCCCGCCCCCCCTAGCACCTGACCTCCTAGGCTTCTTATAGGGTTTGGCATGACTTCCTTTGCGTGGTCTGTCCTAGTACAGTCCTTTGTTAAATTCATGGATAGTTTGGACTTGTGCGTTAATTTAAAAAAATCATTTTTAATGTCCTGTGGCCCTAGAAAATGCCAGCTTAGTTCTATTGTTGCCGCCAGTCAAAAATTGACAAGTACCTGTAAATTTCCTTATCTCGGAGTAGTCTTTGCTGCGAATGGCTCCTGGACTGAGCATCTTACTCACTCCAGGAGCAAGTTCTCAAAGACTATTAATTCTATTTTTAGTTTTCCCCGCCCAAAGAACACAGGTGCTATTTTAGCTATTTAAAAATTTTTTTAAATTACAATGTGTCCCTGTGGCCACGTACGGAGCTGAGATTTGGGGCACCGCAGATGGTTCCTGCATTCAGCAGGAAGAAAACCGGTTATGTAGAAAGCTGTTGAGTATCCCAATCTCGACCCCACAATACATTTGCCACAAGGAATTGAATTTAAATTATATATCTGATTTTATACGCGCTCGCCCAGCTCTCTTCTGGCCATCAGTCTGGAAGAATCAGGCAGCAACCTTAACTAAAAACATCATAACAGACTGTTTGAAGTGTGAGAAGGGGATGGATATTCCTTGGCTATCTGGAGTGTATCAAAGCTTATGCAGCGTCAATAAGGGCTGCATTTTCTTAAATCCTAGTGAAGCAGAAACTGTAAATAAAAGAGAACTTAGAAGCGCTCTTTATTCATTATATAACACCGTAAGAACTGTGTCGGAATCAAATAAACCTACTGTTTCCAGTTATATGGCCTACGAACTGCACTGCTACCCCCTACCAAATTATCTCACCTTACCTATGAGTCGGTGGGAAAGGAGCCTCTTATTCCGCCTGAGGGCTGGGACAGTTAAATTTGCTTTGTGTTTCCCATTGGGTTATCATCCGAAACTGGATTCACTACCGTGCCCATGTGACGGGGTGAGTGGCCAATCAATTCAACACTTTCTGTTTTTCTGCAAATATTATATTAAATATATCAAGTGGCTTCTTTTCCCATTTTTTAATAAGAGCAGGCCTATTAGTTTGGTTTCTGCTTATTCATGTATGCTTGCCTTGGCTGATGAAGACCTGGTTTTTCGTCTAAGCACATTTTTGAGAATTGCCACCAGGGCGCGTAAGACAATGTCTAATCACTGAGTTTTATTCACGTACGGACAGTTCTTAGCCATCGATTGGATTGGTTTTATATATTAGTGATTTATTTATTATTGAGGACTCTTGTTTTATTCTGTCATCCGAATTTTATGATATTCTGTTTATACAACTGTAATTCTAACTATTATGTATTGTTACTTTTTTCCCTGTCATTTTTAACCATTGTCGTACTTTTATGGATACTATGTTTATCTGAATAAAGTTTTGTGAACTGAACTGAACTGAGATTTATCATTGAATTAGAAACCATCACTCCTGGGAGGGCCTTAATACTGAACAGTAATTGAATGTCCATCTAGGATGAACCTTTGTGCACTTTTAACTCTTTTTACATGTAATGTTCCTATTTGCTCTTTTACAATTTTTGTTAATGTGTAAGAGTTTTTAACTGTGAATTATTTGTGACAGGTGTTTTCTGTTGGGTACAGGTGTCTCAAAGGAAACAAAGCATGGACAGTGAAAAGTTTTTGTACACTCTGGATTTATTTAATCTTCAGACAAGTATGGGCAGCATAGGTGGATTATCTTAAATTGTGATGTCATCATTTGACCAGAGCATGCATCATTATGGGCTGTAGTATTTAATATTGTTTATTGTTTTGCAATCAGATGTGTATTATACAGTGGTGACTGGTGACCATCCTTGGCTTGAATTCTAGTGAGCAAACCTGGCTCACTTCTTTGGAGGCTTTGGAGTAGTTGTTTACACTTGCTTGGACTCAATCTTAATCGCTCAGTCTAATTCTGTTTCATTCACTTACTCTCATTTGTACTTGCACACACACTATTACCTAGTTTGACTCACTCGGTCTCACTGACACACACACACACAGTATTACTCATTCTCACTCTGAACCACTCAGTAATTCTCAGTTGCTCTCACTTAGCCCCACTCATTCTCACTCCTTCTGACTCACTCAATCTCACCTCACTTTAACTCACGCAGTCTCACTTAGTCTCACTCTGTTCCAATCAATCTCTCTGAGACTCATTCATTCCTGCTCAGTCCCACTCCTTCTCATCTAGTTTCCTTGAGTCAACACCATGACTCACTCATCAGTCCTGATTTATTTAGTCCCATTAATTCTGTATTACTCAATCTCACTGTGCTTCACTCATTCTCAACCAGTCTCACTCATCCTCACTCAGTCCCACTCAATTTCATTCAGTCTCACTCAGCTACAGTCAGTCTCACTCTGACTCACTCATTCTCGTCTAGTTTCTGAGTCTTCCCATAACTCACTCATTTTCCCTGATTTACTCAGACCCATTAATTCAAATTCACCAAATGTGATTCATGTATACTCAGTGAGTTTCTCTCATCCTCAATTAGTTCCACTCAGTCTCATTCATTCTCCCTCAATCTCAATCTCACTCCCACTCAATCTCATGAATCCTGCTAAATTTCACTCAGTTGTACTTTGACTCACTCATTCCCGCTTAGTCCTACTCGTTCTCACCTTGTTCCCCTGAGCCTCCCCATGATCACTCATTCTTCCTGATTCACTCAGTCCTACTCATTTCAATTCACTAAATGTCACTATGACTCACTCATACTTAATCAATCTCACTCATTCTCATTCAGTGCCATTCAGCCTCACTCATTCTGACTAACTAAATCTCACTCTCACTCATTCTGACTCATTCGCAGTCTAATTCATTCTCACGGAGTCTCACTTATTTTCACTGATTCACTCAGTAAAACTGATTCTGATTCACTCAGTATCATTCTGACTCAGTCATACACACTCAGTCTCACTCATTCACACTCATTCTGACTCAATGTCACTCTGACTTACCCATACTCAATCTTTCTCTCTCAGTCTGACTCAGTCAGTCTCACTCATTCTAACATTTACTCACTGTTGGACTCATTCTCTGACTTACTAAGACTCACTCAGACTTGACTTACTCAGTCTCACATACAGTAACACTCAGTTACACTCAATGTCATTTTCCCTCACTCATTCCGTCACACTTACACTCACTCTTCCTGTCAGTCATTGTCGCTCACTTTGAATCACTCCTTCTTTGACACTCTTACTTTTACTCTCATATGCACACATAGACATGCTCACTCATACACTAACTCTCTCATGGATACACAGTCTCACACATACAGTCACAGCATTTAAAAGCATTCTTACTTATCTTGCTGACAGTGCAGGTCCCATTTGGACTCCTGCTGCTTCTTTCTCCTTTGGAACCTCAAACCTGTGCAGTCACAGTTTTGATGTTTTAATCTCTACTCTTTAACCCCACTCTTTCCCAACTTTGTGAAGAGTTGGCAAAGGGTGGGATGACTGGCTGATTTACAGTTAGCCACAGGCACTGCAAGGCTTAAGCCTGCAGCAACTATGGCTACCATCAGCTATGACGCTTTAGCACGTCACAGATTGCTAGGCACTGAGGCTTGTCAGGGCCTGAGGCCAAGACTGGGGATTTCACAAGCCCTGTATAATGCTTATTTATGTATATATGCTATGAGCATTTGTTGATGTATTTTATGGCGCGCTAACAGCTATGCATAAATCTCTTTTCAGTGCTTTTCCTTTGAACCCAGATGCTCTTTGACTCATTGGGTATTTCAACACACATTTGGACCATTTATGTGTTACCTTGGAAGTTTCAAGATGATACTTACCAGTGTTACTTTAAACATTTGTATGTGAATTAAGTGCTTAGGCATAATTTTACTTATTTGATCTTGATTTTGTAAATCTGGGGAAATAATGGTAAAGGGAGCAACTCAAATGTCTGTTTTTCTAGCAAAGATTTTAAGTATAGGATTGCTTAAAAAAACATTGCCTGAAAAACAGACATTTGAGGTGAGCAGATTCAGAGTGTCACTGGTTTTCCAGGGTGCCCTAAATAGCAGATGCTCTCCACCTAAATGTGGGAACTACCCAGAGTTCTCTGTTTCCTATTTTCATAACTTATTTGTCACTCTAAGCCTGAAAGGGTATTGTTTTGACTTATACTGTGTGCTCCCTTGTGTCTGAACAAAGCGATACCCCTTTGAAGAGCTCTAAAGAAAGCAAAAACGTGTCAGGGGATGCTTTTATGCATTTCAGGTTGGCTTGGATGGTATTTTACCAATCCAAAGCTGTAATACCGTGCCTGGAGTATTAAAAGACTTTTGCCATTTTACAGCTCCGCATGGTTTGCACTTTGCTAATCCTATGCTTAAAGCTTTTACTGTATAAATGGCAGAAGGCTTTGTCCCTTTGTAGCTCGACGTGGATGGCATGGTGTTGTAGGGTGCTCTTTATAGCAGCTATTCGCTGCCTAAATTTGGAAACTACCCAGAGTTCTATGCTTTCTATTTTGCATAATTTATTTGGCACTCTAAGCCTGAATGATTATTGCATAGTTATATATATATTCTCTAAAAAAACAAAGGTTACAGGGATGTTATAGTTAGGGTCAGATTTTACTCGTACAAAACCAGAGATATTCAGCTGTTATAGTTACCTGAGTCAACTATAACTCACGAATGTGCAATGCACTGCTTATGACCTCACATATTACATTACTTATGACTTGGTCAGTGACATCACTGAGGACATCTCACATGACATCACCGATGATATCATCCAGTGACTCTTTTTAAAAGCTTTGGGGCATATCAGCAAGGCGAGGCGATAGAATTATCGCCGCTTTTGCGGCCGTTTTCGGCTGAAAAGCGGCGATAATTTTATCGCCTAATTAGCAAGGTCACGCTAGCGCGTGAAACCTTGCATTAGCACACTAATTCCTAACGCCCAGCTTTGCATCTCTAATGAGATGCAAAGTGGGCGTTCCTGACCTGACATGACAAGAGAAATGTCGCTAAGCAACATTTCTCCTATCATCAAGCCCCACGCTATGAAGCATAGCGGCAAGAAAAGTAGCGATAACCCCTGTTATCGCTACTTTCCTTACGCCTGCTTCAGGACTGACTTAGCCATGATATCCTCTGGAAGGTGGATATCATAGCTAAGTTTGTGGGGCCCTATCAACAAGCTAACGCCACTTTTCGTGAGATTATCGCTGGGTTTCCAGCGATAATCTCACGTTAGGCAGTTAGCGCGAGGATTTTTATCGCTTTTGAGATAAGCATTGCTAATAGCATGCTATCTCAGCGATAAAAATCCACGCTAGACGGCGATAATTAGCCTAGCGCTAAGTGTGCTTAGCGATAATTATCACCGGTTGTTGCTGATATGCCCCTTTATGAGTGTTAAATATATATACTATGGTGCATTGGTGAATCAGTGGATGTATGAATGTCTGTATGGATGACTCAGTGGGTGCATGACTGACTGGATAAGTGAGTGATTAGTTGTCTCAGTGAATGTACAGGTGAGTGACTGGTTGTGTAAATGAGTGTTTCTGTCTGTCAGCTGATGTCTAAGTGGGTCTATGAGTGTGTTAGTGGATACCTGAATGGCTATATGGGTGATTGAATGGTTGTCTGACTGCCTCTATGGTTGTCTGTGTGTCTGTGTGTGTCTGTGTGTGTTGGTGAGGAGGTATGTGAGTGCCTGTATGGGTGAGTGTGTGGGTGAGTCAGTGGCTCTATGGGGCACTGTGTGCTTGTTTCAGAAGCTGTATCAGTGAGTGAGTGCATGTGTCAGTATGGGTAAGTAACTTTGTATGTGAAAGGCAGTATTAGAAACGGGGTCTCTAGTTGGCCTGGGTATGTTACCCTAGCCACGTAGTGACCACCGGTTCCGACAAGGTAGGTCCAAAAGCACCCGGGACCACCCTAGCTTGGCGCAGAGCAGGTAGGCTAAACTCAGGAGGCAATGTGTAAAGTATTTGTGTAACACCCACCCACCACAACACAGTGAAACACCACAAAAGAGACACCACACCTGTTTTAGAAAAAAAGAAGTACCTTTATCTAAAGTTTTAGGAAAGTTCACTTCACAGGTAGTTCACATATGACAAGCTTTTCTTGTGCAGTTTTCTCCGAGTGTTCTTTGTAAACATGTAATGTACTTACAGGTTCAATGAGTTGGAACAACGTTTGTGAGATTATTAGTTCAGTCTTACATCTGCATGCACAGAAAACGCATGCAGGGACTATCCCTATTGACCCCAGTCAGGAGTTATTGAGCGCGGGACTCCCACGGCTGATTATGGCTCTGTGAGCAGCATTTGGTGAAACATATGGGGCCCTTTAACTCCCTGATGATGCTAGCTTCGATTGGACAGGCCCCAGTACCGCAGCTCGTCTGCAGGGTCGGTACGGGGCGTATGCTGGTGTTAATGTGACCAGAAAAAGGTAGTGTTGTTGTTGAAAAAGGGGGAAAGCGCCTCCAGAGGAACACATATAGCCTCGCAGCCCCAGAAAGTGTTACCCGTGCAAGGCCGGCTGGCGAGGGGTTAAAAGGGGCCTTTCAGGAGTTCCTTCCACCTTTCTCTGGACCCGCGATCAGTCTCCAGTCCCAATCTCCAAAGTTCAGCACCTCAGCCTCTTGCCTGGTACCGGATGAGCACAGCCCGTATCCCGCCCGCAGCGGACTTAGCGCATTCTGTGGGTATTGCCTGGGGGATCAGTGTGGGCGCTGGTGCGACGCTCCTCCGGTCTCCGTATCGCGTGGCTCTTTCTCTGAGGGCGCTGCCTGGGGGAACAGAAGGGCTCCTCTTGAGTTGTGAGCAACTCCTCTTGTCGACACCTGCAACAGCTGGTCAAGGGAATGGTCTGGGATGCCTTGCGTTCCTCCGGCATCAACGCGGCATTCCTGGTGATGCTCCTCTTTGCTGAGTGACTCCCACACCGGCACCAATCTCAGCGCGGCTCTCCTTATGACGCTCCTGAGACTCCCAGGCCAGAGGCGGTGATATCTGGCTTCCAGCGCTTCATATCACAATGCGGTCAGGGTCCCGGGTCCAGCAGTGGAGATTACGGGCACACAGCGCTTCAGGCTATAATGCAGTTAGGTGCCCGTGCCGGCAGTGGTGATTACGGGCACACAGCGCTTCAGGCTATAATGCAGTTAGGTGCCCAGGCCGGCAGTGGTGATTATGGGCACACAGCGCTTTTCCCCCACATCACTTCACAGCGCATTCAGGTCCCGGGCGGCGGCGGTGATTTCAGGGGTGATAAAAATAGTTTTACACACCCAGCGCTGCAGAGGCACTTTATAGAGAAAATAAAACATGGTAGTCTTTATGAATCCCCCACCAGGCAGGGGAACAGTCAGCAGTAGATTGTGGAGACACTCTGGGGGTGTTGCTTCAATCTCCCTGATAGGGCAAGATCAGCAGGCAGCAGGGCAGCCTAGCAGGTTGGGCAGCAGTTCCTTGGAGCAGTCAGCCTCAGCAGTGTAGCAATCCTCCTGGTGCAGCAGTCCTCACTCCAGCAGAGATTCTTCCTGGTCCAGTGGTGTAACCGAGATGTGTGGCCAGGACCCTCCCTTTTATACCCTCGTGCCCAGTCACTAGAAGGGGGTAGAAGCTTCTGGAAGGGTCTAGGTGTTTCTGGGGGGTTCCCTACCTTCCCTGGCCTGGCTCCTGGCCGTCTACAGTGACAAAGGTAGGGTTGTTAAGTCTATTGTTGGGCAGCCAGGCCCAGCCTATTCATGTGTAAAGGTGTGAATCACGCAAAAAAAGATCCGACATCAGGGATGAGAGAACCTAGCTAGAGGGGAAGGGAGGGGTCTACTTAGTGAGTAAGACGCACCTCAAATAGAGAAAAGAAAATACTTTTCTTGAGTCCCCTCACTCACCAAAGGTTTCCCCTAGGTGACATGCTTCATCATTGGGACCATCCCAAGCATCTACTGCTTGGGGCGTGCTGCGACTTGCGACAGTTACGTAGGAGCACTATTTAGTGAAGACTATGTGTAGTGCAGTGAGAGGGGAGTGGTATGGGTTTAAATTAAAAATTACCTAGCTAGTGAGCGTAAATGAGTTTATTCGTGCTCCTAGTTGGTAAAGGATAAAAAGGGGGGTTAATAAAAGGGAGGAATTAGGTAATAATGTGCTAATAGTCCCTAATATTGAAAGCCAACATGTTTCGAGGATATCCCCTAAACCTCTTCTTCAGTACCGCATGGGGACCAGCCCCATGTGTACCACTCCGTGCAAAGACCTATAATAAGGTGATAAAGTAAAAAGGAAAAATAAACGCGCACATTAGTGTCAGAGTAAATCAATTACATACGGTTAGATTGAACGCGTAGTATTTAGTAGTTAATCAAAATTTGCCTCATGGTCTGCCGGGGTGGAGGAGCCTAAATAACCTTGACTCGGCTTGCCTCCGTCAAATTGACCTATTGGATCCCATCGGCGGACCGCAGAGATTCTTCTTGGTCCAGTGGTGTAACCGAGATGTGTGGCCAGGACCCTCCCTTTTATACCCTCGTGCCCAGTCACTAGAAGGGGGTAGAAGCTTCTGGAAGAGTCTAGGTGTTTCTGGGTACCTTCCCTGGCCTGGCTCCTGGCCTGGCTCCTGGCCGTCTACAGTGACAAAATTAGGGTTGTTAAGTCTATTGTGGGGCAGCCAGGCCCAGCCTATTCATGTGTAAAGGTGTGAATCACCACTCCCTCCTCACAGCCCAGGAAGGTTATCAGCATGCAGATGGGAGTCTGCAGTGCACAAACTAAGTGCAGGCAGGAAAATGCCCTCTTTCTAAAAGTGGGATTTCTAAAGTAGTAGTGCCCAAACCCCATATATCACTAAAAAGGGTTCCCCGCCACAATTCTATCTATACCAAACATTAGATACCTATTAGGTCCCAGTCAGAAGTTATCCCATAGGAGGGGTTCCCAATGTTAATCTATGGAGGGGTAGGCCTCACTGTGGTAGCAGGGTCCTGTGGCAGGTATGCCAGTGTCACCATGTATTAAGGGGAGAGCACCTGCACCTTAGCACTGTTTAGCATTGGTAAGGTGCCCAGAGTCCTAAGTCCAACAAAAATGTGCAGTCAAGTGGGAGGCAAAAGGGGCAAAAATGGAGGGGGAGACCACCCTAAGGCTGACAAGTCCAACAGACAGTATAGTGAATGATGGGGTATATGAGTGACTGTATGCATGAGTGAGTGAATATGAGTCTGGCTATATGGATGAGTGCAGGCTTCTGTCACTAGCTGTGTAGGTGAGTGAGTATGTGTTACTATTTGTATAAGTGATTAAGTGTGTGTGTGCATGTGTGTGTGTGTGTGTGTGTGTGTGTGTGTGTGTGTGTGTAACTGTTTGGGTAAGTGGCTGTGTGATTGACTGTATGGGTGAGTATCTAGGTGTGTGAGTAGTTCTGTGGCTGACTCACTCAGTGTGTGAGTCCCTTTACGGGTGTATGAGTGGATATGTCAATGGCTGTATTAGTGAGTGGGTTTATGATTGGCAGTATAAGTGAGCAACTGGATGGGGATGTAGATCAATTAATCAGTGAGTGGTTGTGTAGTACTGGTATGGCTCTGTGAATGGGTTTGTGAATGGTTGTGTGGGAGGGGCAGTAGGTGCATAAAAGATTCTACAGGGGTGTGAGTGAGTGCAGCAGAGATGCTGTAGATGATGTCTCACAGATGTCATCTGTGATGCCATCAGTGATGTCACTGACCATGTCATGAGTGATGTAATATGTGAGGTCATAAGCAGTGCATTGCAGGGGCGCGAGTTATAGTTAACTCAGATAACTATAAAGGCTGAATTTCTCTGGTTTTGTATGAGTAAAATCTGACCCTAACTATAACGTCCCTGTAACCTTTGTTTTTTAAGTGAATTTCTAAGGTTTTTTAATTGATAATTCCTAACTATAATGTCCCTGTAACCATTGGTTTTGTTAGTACATTTCTAAGGTTTTTTAATTAGCAGTCACATTTGCAGAGTGGTGGAGAAAGGGGGCTGGGCCTCCAACCAGCTCAAGAAATTCTACTGTGAAGGACTTACAGGAGGTACCAGGAGGGGTTCTTGGCCCCCAAGGTCCCTCTGGAGCCAAGGGGACTTTATCTTCCAAGTAGAAGTGCACCGGAAGGCATGTTTGCAGAGTGGTGTAGAAAGGGGGCATGGCCACTGACAACTTCTCAGCAATCCTGCTGTGTGGGATTTACTTGAGGTAACAGGGGGGTAGTTGGCCCCCAGGGTAAGAGCCCATGCCTCCTTTCTCCAACACTCTGCAGATGTGCCTCCTGGTGCACTGCTGCTTGGGGGATGAAGTCCACTTTAGCCCTGAGGCCCTCAGGAGGCAAGGGGACCTCATCTCCACACCAGCAGTGTGACAAGAGGTGCGTTTGTAGAGTGGTAGAGGAAGGGGCATAGCCTCTGACCACCTCTCATCAATCCCACTGTGTGAGACTTATTGGAGGTAACAGGGGGTCTTGTTGGACCATAAGGACCTTATCCAACCAAAGGGGACTTCAACCCCCCACTCAGCAGCACCCCAGAAGGCGCATTTGCAGAGTGGTGGAGAAAGGGGGCAGGGCCTCTGCGATTTGCCGGCTGTTTTTTTCCTATTATTTATTTTTAGGAATGGGGCTGTGTGGCCCACATTCCCTGAACCATTTTGGGCCCTTGGGACCCCATTCCCCAGGGCCTGGCCCATTTTTTAAATGCTGAATAAAGGGAGAGGGGCGATGGGGCCCCCTCTCGAGCCCAATTTTGTCTCCGGGGATCCCATCCCCGCCAGGCCTTCATATATATATATATATATGTTTTTAAAGGGAGGGGGGGGGCATTTGGCCCCCTTCCCCAGGCCTTTTTTGACCCCAGAAACCCCATCCCCCAGGTCCAGGCCTTTTCCTTTTTTTTAATAAATATTAAAAAATAAAGGAAGGGGGGCAGCGCGGCCCCCATCCTGAGGCTAATTTTGGGCCCAGGGACCCCATCCCCTGGGGCCAGGCCTTAACCTTTTAGGCCCCCCCTACCTGGGCCATTATTGCCACAGGGACCCCATCCACCAGGGCATGGCCTCTTGTTGGGGACTGCGAGGGGAGCCTCAAGGCCCCCACAGTCCCTGCTGGCTCCCCGTCTCCTGCGGAAGGCAGCATTGCTTGTTGACAGCCCAAAAGGCCTAATTAAATGAAGTGCACCAACCCACGCTTCTTTTTTAAAACATTTTTGGTGGGATTCATGGATCCAAAGCTAAAAAATAAATGCTTTTTTGGGCCCTGGGGGTCCCTCTGGGAATCCCTGAACAGGCCTAGAGAGTCAGGGTGTTTCTACCCTGCCTCCATTTCTTTTTTTCATGTTTTTGCTTGTGACTCAGTTCAACCAAGTCACAAGATGGCTGCCAACACTTCCTGGTTTGAAGTGTTGGCACCAAATCAGATCTCAGGCACGAGATCAGCAGGGGTCGTGAATCCACCACGGCCACATTTGTATATCTAAGAAAACTTTTTATTTCTCAGGAGTTACTGAACAGATTTACACCACTTAATAAAAGAGTGCTTTCTGGACCAAGAGCTACCTTTTTGCCTTATTTGGTGCAATTCCGTTCAGCAGTTAGGGCTGTAGCCGTTTCTAAAGTTTCCTATGCTGAGCCCGGCCACTGACTTAACTTTGGGAAACACTGGGAAAGATGGATTAGACATAGCGCACACCAGTTCTAGGGAGGGAGGACAGGGTGGGGGGGGGTTTGTTTGAATACTTTTTGACAATGTTGAATACTATTGCTTTTGTTATCAAAATGCAGCACGTAAATTGATCTTGGACAAGCCTCACAAGCTTATGGGGGACATTTGGTGGCGTGTATTATCGCAGAGTATACCTGTGTTTATGCTAAAGATGTCAATAAAAAAAAAGTTAAACCTAAAGTTTCCTATGGAAATTAACTAGGGGTGGGCGGAATTTGTGTAATCGCGTTACGCAAATCTCTGCGAAACGGTAAAAAATCTCCGCGAACACGCAGGAATTCCATGAACACTCGGAATTGCTTGTTAACGATGCTTTTTTCCTGTTCACAATCGCTGTTTGCGTGCTCGGGGAGAAATATCTCGCGAACACGCATTTTGAGAACGCGAACAAGCAAAAATTTCGCGAAGTCGCGGAAAGCGGAATTTTGGGCAATTTCGCGTTCTCCGCGGACTTGCGAAATTACCCAAATTCCGCAAATTCCGCGAACGGAACGGAATTTACCGCCCAGGCCTAAAATTAACATGGAGAAAAAATGTTTTGGGACCCTCCTTTTTCTCAGCCCCCGCTTGACGGATCACCCCAAACTTTTCAGGACAGGAGCTGAATTAGGCATCGAATTAGGATTGAAACTTTTGTGAAGTTATTGGCAAATCAAATGCAGCTTTTAATAGAAATCATGTCCGAACTATAGCTACTATATATTACTCAGTGGTGGTCACCACTGGGTAGTTATAGTTAGAATCGAGTTTAAATAGGAAATGCATATTTTATGTTGCTAATAATTTTGGTCTTGTTTAGCGAATCTCCACCAAACTTTCCCAAAAAGTTGTACTTTTTTTTACTAGTCTGTGCATAAAAAGCTTTAGGGTGATCCGTCAAGCAGGGGCTGGGAAAAAAAGGTGGTCACAAATTTAGTGTTCACCGTTTATTTTTCCATAGGAACTTTAGACATAGCTAAACAGTTGGACAGATTTCCACCAGAATTGGCAAAGAGCTAGATCCTGGACCAGAAAGAGTGCATTTTGTAATTTGGCAAATCCGTTAAGGTGTTTTTGAGCAATTAATGCACGAATCCTTTGTATGTCTAGGGACACAGAGGATCCGCAGAGTCAACAGATCTCCTGCTGAGATCCACAAGGAAGCGTTGGCAGCCACCTAGGGACTCAGGACTCAGTCCATATTCCTAAGGAAAACAGCAAAAAAAACATAGAATGCAGGGTGGGGCAGGGCTATCCTGATCCCATAAGCCTGGTGAAGGAGTCCCAGAGGGACCCTGCCTGGGCCCAAAACTTGTTTTTGTCAGTCTTAAGTCCTAAAAAAACCCTAGAAAACGACATAAGGGGGCAGGTTAGGGATATACCCTGACCCCTACGCCTGGCGGTGGGGTTCCAGAGGGATCCTGAAATACATGTCAAAATTGAGAATAAAGTAGGACATACTTCTGGGCTTTGTGTTTAAAACCCGCTGGGGTGGGCCAGGGCTCATGGGAATGATGCAATAATTGTTAATAATGGGTGGGGAGGAGAATGGCTCCCCTTCTCAGGTTCTTCTCAGACCCAGGGACCCCATCCCCGGGACCCAAAGCATTTTATAAGGGGAGGGGCAAGTGTTCCTCCTCTACTCCCTAGATCATTATCGGACCTGCCTTATTTTTAAGGGGAGCCCATTCTATGGGGCCACTAATCTTATCAAAAAGGAGGAAGGCTGTGTGGGCCCCCCCTCCCTGAGCCATTAATGGCCCCACAGACCCCTTCCACCGGGTCCAGCTCACTAGCTCTGTCTCAGGAAGTCAACCCCCTGGGACACAGTGGTTTCCCTGGCTGCACCACTCAGGGGCCACTTACCTTATTAAAGGGGAGAATGGCTGTGTGGCCCCCTTCCCTGAGCCATTTATGGCCCCAGGGACCCCATCCACTGAGGCCAGCTAACTTGCTACGTCTCGGGAAGCCCCCGCCTGGGACACAGCTTTTTACCTGCATGCAACAGCATGGGCAGTGATACCTGTGTTTGCTTCTGCCTGGTGGGAGCCTTTTTAAATCTCTAGCCATGCAGAAGCAAACACAAAGTCTGCTCCCGGTGGGCAGGAGCTTTGAAAATGTTACCGCCAACAATGATCCCACTTTTGATCTGTTTCCTTGCCCACACTGATGTGATCAAATGCTGCTCCTGCGTGCAGGAAACATAATAAATAGCTGGCTTCCACAGAATGTGGAGAGCTGGCTGGGGCCGCGGGCCCTGGGGCTTCCCTCATGGCCCTCAATGAGAGCATGCAAGGTGGGTACCCTGGGTGGGCACTGGGGCACTAACCTCTAATTAAAGCTGGGGCCCCATGGGATGAGGTCCTCAGAGCTATAAGCAACTCAGGGAGGGGGGACATACAGGCTCCGTACCCTTTAAAATAAATAAAACCCTGGGGGATGGGGTCCCCAGGGCCTAATGAGGCTTAGGAAGTGGGCCATGCAGACCCCTCCCCTTAAAAATATATATGAACCTGGGGGATGGAGCTTCCAGGGTCATAATAGTCTCAGGTAGAGGAGCCATGTGCCCCCCTCCCCTTTAAAATTCAAAAATGCCCCTGGGAAATGGGGTCCCCAGGGAGCGGGACCACGCAGACCCCTCCCTTTAACAAGTAAAATCCCCGGGGAATTGGGTCCGCTGGGCCTAATAAGGTTTGGGGAGGGAGGCTCTGTGGCTCCTTCTCCCCTTCAAAATAGATTCGGCCCTGGTGGATGGGGTCCCAGGGCGTAATGAGGCTCCAGGAGGAAGGGCCATGCGGCCCCCTTCACTTTAAAAAATAAAAAGGTCCTGGGGGATGTGGTGCCCTGGGCCTAAAAAGACATCGGCAGGGGTGCCCTTTAGCCCTCTCCCCTGTTTAATTGTATTTGTCCCAAAGACCTATCCTACGCCACTTGGCCAAGCATTAACTCCCTACCACAGATTGTCAAAGGCTGTGCACGGCATGAGGTTGCTTGCCTACAGGAGGTTGTTCAAAGGGTCAGGCTATATGGCCAACTCCCTCCTCCCACACCCAAAGCTCAACAGAGCATGTTTTGGCTGTCTTTGTAGCTATGCATGGCCAAAGGCTGTGTGCAGCGTTGGGGATGGCCACAAGCCAACCCCTCCACCTTGCATTTCTGAAGGCCTTACCATGGGCACACCACACCATTATTATTTGTGGGTGCCGTGGGGGAGGCCCAGGGCATTTTATTTTTTTATAATAAAGTGGCGTGCCCCAATGCACACCCGGGGCATGTCACAACTAGTCCTGCTCTTTTTTTTTCAAGTGGGGTGCCCCACTGCACAAACTTGGCACCCCTCAGCTATTCTGTTGCTGGAGGCTTCAGATTGAGGCCCAGGGACTCCGCAGCCCTGCCGGCTGCCCTACTTGCACCCATTGCAAATGCAGCAGGAGTCGGCATTGCCTCAACACGGCAATAGAATTTTTCTTTTA
Source organism: Triturus cristatus (assembly GCF_964204655.1). NCBI lineage: Eukaryota > Metazoa > Chordata > Amphibia > Caudata > Salamandridae > Triturus > Triturus cristatus. The sequence goes on along the minus strand of NC_140594.1, from coordinate 981,567,257 downwards.
GTCTTGTGGGGTGGGAACAATTCAAAGTCTTTCCCTGCTCGAGATGGCAGGAAAAGGTTTTGTTCTCTCACCAGGTGGGAGCAGCTTTGTGCTCCCTCCCAGTGGGAGAACATTTTTACTTTCCCTGCCCTTGCCATTGGGCACAGAAATAGATGGTGCCCTGGGGGTTAGGGACCCCGGAACACCATCACTGAGCCAGCCTCCGGGGATGCTGTCCCCGGGGCCATTGTATGGTCGGGTCTTGCAACCCCCCTCCAATTATTTAAAAAATAGCCCGGGGAATGTGGCCCCTGAGGCATCTCATGGCTCAGGGCGGATGCCACACGGCCTTCTCTCCTTTATTTAAACCAGCACCAGGGATAGGGTACCCAGGGCCTCTTGGAGGCTTGAGAAGGGGGGCTGTGTGCCATTCCCATTCATTTGTTACACAGTCCAATGGGATGGGATCCCCTGGGCCTCTTGGAGGCTTGAGGAGGAGGGCCATGTACCCCCTCCCCCTTAAAAATATACACCATACCTCCCCCTTAAGCACTGGTCAAGCAGGGCTTTATTTGAAAGGCACTGAAGCCCATTCTTTAAAATAAAAATCCACAGATACGTGGATCCTTCATGAATCCATGACTAAAAAAAGGTTTTGGCCTAGGCAGGGTCCCTCTGGGTATCCCTACCCTGCCTCCTATGTTTTTTTTAATGGATTTTGTGTGGACACTTGGGTCTGAGTCTGGAGTCCTAAAATGGCTGCCACCATTTCCTGGTTGAGGTAGTGGCAGCCAATCAGATCTCAGAATGAGATCTGTTGGCTCCATAGATCCTCCATGGTGTGATGTATACAATTATTTTTAGTCTTAACAACAATAAGAGAGTGAGAAGTGGGGAGACAAGCCAGTTCCTCTTCCCGAGTGATAGTATAGAAACAAAAAAGAACGGGTCTTTTTTAGGTATTAGACATACACCTATCACTTCCCATAAATTGTGGATGGATTTATCGGGTGTGTGTACTGTCTAGGAAACCCTAAGGTTTTGTAAAAGAACCCTCACTCACCTACCTAGTAGGTGACATGCTTCATCATTGGGTTCCCACCCCGGTCACCTAATGTTTCAAGGGTGTGCTACAATGCTTGATTACAGTGGAGCTGGTTGTTTTTGATGGTGGAGCAGTGGTAGTGAGTGAATAGTGCTCAAGTGCAGTGCGTTTTTAAACGTTTTGCCTCAGTTACTCCAAGTCACTCAGACCTAAATTTTATAAGTCAGAGTATTGGTCAACATTAAAAGAGTGAAGAATATGTGAAGGATGTTAATTTGATCCTTCTTATCCTGTGTGAGGTCTACATGTTTCAGCCACATTTTCATGTGCCACTCAGGGTCAAATGGCTTTTTCCTGGACCAATAGAAGCCGGCAAGCACACTAAGGTATGTAGCTCATGTGGTGATTGTACTTACAACCCACTGGGAAAGCACTGTGATGCCTTTATTTCTGTAAAGGAAATGGTGGGTACAATTACCTTAATGACATATAAACATGTAGGCAGTGGTAAAATGAATTATGGACTTTGATAGGGGGGAAAAACCTCCCGGGTCCTGAAATCGGCACTGTGTTGATATATAATTGATTCATAATTCATGTAATTATGTTTATTAGTGCCATTTATAAGTTTTTTCCAAATATAAGAATCATTGTTTTTTAACATTGTCTTTTAACAGCAGTCCAAACATACTGTCAAGTTCTTCCAAAATCAAACAGGACATACAGACAAGTAAGCATGAAATTAAATTTACATTTAGTTTTTTCTTTGTTTGGTGGGCATGCATCATGATGGTTTCTTAGAGAATTACTCTTAGAGTTAATTAAGATCATATTGTGGTCTTCAAAATTTGTGCTGGCCTAGTCTATCATATACAAATCAGATATCAGATACAGACATTGAAGTGCCAAGCGATTAATGTTTATAATTCTCTGATTGTGCCCTGTGTTTCTGTTTTGGTGTCTTGTAATCATCACCTGAGTTCGTACTAGCCTCTTTTATTACACTTGGGTCAAACCGACACAGAAATGCTGAGCGATCAATGCTATAAGTACAAAAGTGCCCTGTATTTATCTCCAAAATTAGGCAGATTGCGCTCATTTACAAGTGTGTCGGAAAAGATAGCACTACGTGTATATCATGAGGGAACTATGGTTTCAAATGCCTCTTATATTAAGGGAGCCATGCTTGTGTTAGAACATGGAAAAAGTAGATATTGACTTAAGCAGTGGTAGCTAGTTACCACCTAGGATCGGCCAAGGGGGTGGATACTGTAGTCAAACACTGTAAGAGAAAATACATCCTGAAAGTCTCATACGCCTTTCAGCGTTCTAATTCAGGCTCCCCCTGGTAACATAACCACTTACTTCATCAGGTATCTCACCCTCCGTGATACCTGTTCTGCCTTGATCGTCCCGCATCCTGTATGTGTTTCTCTGGGGCGAGTTTAAATGTGGTCGGACCTAGCCTGTTGCTGGGTTTGATGCGTGTCGACGTGTACGTAGTGCGTGAGGCAGGGATTTTTCCTGAATGCGTGTGAAATGTACTCGGCGAGCGCAGGTCAGGCAAGTCCAATCGGGTTGCCATGGATACGTTCGTAGCATGTGTCCGTTTCTGCGTAGATATTCTCACAGCTATTCATCTTAGTTGTTGTAAATATGAGGCCCATAATACAACTTTTAGAGTGCCTGCATGTTGATTTATTTTTATATTATTCTTTTACAGAACCTTAGGGTTTTCTAGGCAGCACACACACCTGATACATCCAACCAAAATTTAAGGGAAGTGATAGGTGTATGTCTAATACCTATAAAACTACTGAACAGAGTTATACCAAAACACAAAAAGCACTCTTTCTGGTCCAAGATCTAGATTTTTGCCAAATTTGGTGTAAATTCGTCCAGCAGTTTGAGCTGTAGCTGGGTCTAAAGTTCCTATAGAAAAATGAACGGGGGAAACGCATTCTGGGACCGCCTCCCTTTTTTAGGCCCTTAATTGATGGAAGGACAAAGTTGGAGGGGTTTAAGATCCTGTTTCGTGGCCCATCCTACTTAATGAGGATGAATAGGTGATTGTTTAGCCTTGGAAAATCGGGGAAACCCTCTCCCATTTATAATACAAAATAGTTTTAATGGACCAAGGCAAGTTTGATGAAGTTATAATTCATTGGAAAATTCCATTCAGTAATGATTCATAGTCTGTTTATAGATGGATGACCTCAAAACTTTCCAAGCGCAAACTAGCTAAAAGTAGCATAATTTTGGAAAGTTTTGTGGTGAATCCTCAACGGTGCCAAAGTTATTAGCAACACAAAAAGGCATTTCCCATGAAAACTAGTGGTGGTCCAGAAAAACTCTGGCAACTGCCATGTGGCAGGGTTTTTTCCATGCACAGCTTTCCAACTGTAAGCTGGTGAGCATGAGCAAGAATTGCCGGCCCTTAGCGCGATTTTCAGGCACTAGGATGGCACCCGACGAAATTTTTTCAATGAGAGCGGTCACGGGCCGTCATAACTGTTCACCATGAAAAAGCTGCCGCTCGAGTAGAAAATCTACTCGAGCTGCAGCAAAGAAGTAGAGGAGCACTCTGGCATGCCACATGGTGCAGTTTGTGCTGATTTTGCAGTGCAGAACAAGCTGCTGGCTCTAAAAATCAGCGCAACGTGTCAATTCCGCTGTTTGCTGAACTCCTCGGAATCTTGCAGAGTTTTTATGTAATGCTGCGGAATTCCTTGGAGTGAAATTCCATGATTTCCGCCCCCCCAATGGAAACATGATCCTAATCATAATATCGTTAATATAGACAGACAGACAGACAGACAGACAGACAGACAGACAGACAGACAGACAGACAGACAGATAGATAGATAGATAGATAGATAGATAGATAGATAGATAGATAGATAGATAGATAGATAGATAGATAGATAGATAGATAGATAGATAGATAGATAGATAATTTAATGAACTTATGTGCTGTAATATTTACTTTATATTTTTTCAATTCTAGTTGAATGACAAACTGTTAAAGTAATCTACATGTTTTACATTTGAAATTATTTTTATTTAGTTTTTCGAATAATTATTCAACTTTAATTATTTTCCCCTGTACTTTAACGCACTGAGATCTCCCTCAGTGACAGAGACCTCTGCCTATATGTTAGAAGTCACTGGTGGTAACTTTACACTCGTACATCCTGTTCTGGCATGCCCCACCCTCGGGATTGAAGGGGCGGAGACATGTAAGTCTGCACCTAGTAGTATATTTACACTTGAAATGGTTAAGAGCCAAAAAGTATAAAGTTACTGCTGTATGCAAATTTACACGTGAGTAAACCTACACATGTAAATTACCTTCGTGAATAGGCCCGTGGTTTCTCTGAAACTGGATATGTAGTATGAACTACTGCTCTGTATCAAATACATACAGGTGTGTTGAGTTTACATACAGTACCTTCTGTTTCCATGATTTCATTTGCCATACTACTACACTGGCTTCATCGTATTCCGTATTTCGTCTGTCTGAACACCATATATCCAACCTGCTACCACAATGTGACGAGGTCAGAAAGTTTAAGTAAGTCTATTTTCTAGAATTGAATTCCCTTTCTTGACATAATTTGTTCTGTGTTATAGACAAAAAGGCTGTACATTTTCTCCCAGACCCAAAACACCCCCGAGGAATATTAAGTGACATCACTGGACTGGACTAACTATTTATTTTTATGTCTGATTGATATACAGAACTAAATTTTCAATGTAGGGACAAAAGAACTGACCATTGTTGCGAATTACACTCAGTCCTAATTGTTTCTATGTATATTATCCTTCTTCCTCAATTAAACATTTAGTCTTAATTTCGAAAAAGAATATTCATGTCTCATCATTTGCTTGAAGGCTTTCATGAAACCATGCTGGGCATGTTATAAAGCCTCCATTATATTACATTTCATTTCATTGTCACTGTCAATAAAAGGAAATTTGATTGTTTAAAATTAAGCCAACTAATTAAATGTCCTTTTAAATTGGCTTGATGTAGAAGACATCATATATATGATAAATTGCATCTAAAAGAAAATGAAGATGGTATTCATAAGCATAAATTTCCACCGACATCTCTTCTACTTTCAAATAATTTAAATTAGTGAAACCTAAAATGACCTAAATAAATATTTTCATCATTATACTTCTTTCAAATTCATTTTCTTCATATGAAACTATCATGTTTGAAGCCAAGTTTAAGTTTCACAGATGAGGAAGGAGAGGAAGGTGCAGTTTGCATCTATTTTGGTTCCTAATGCACACATTAGTGTTAAGAGAATCAGCTTCAGTAATATCCACGCCACACATGGCATTTGCGGCTCTTCTTTTTAAGTAATATAACACTTTTTGTCCAGATGCATCAACACACCGCTTTGCCATTCCCTAATTGCGAATCATTGTCATTTGCAATTAGAAAATCGCAAAATGGCATGCCTGAAAGTGTGTTGAACACTTTCTGCGATTCCTAAGGGATCACAAATGACCGACCTCATGAATATTAATGAGATAGGTCGCAATTTGCGATCCCTAGGAATCGGAAAATTCAGAGGGATGGTGACCTGCTGGGGTCAGCGAACGACCATGTCCGTGATTGCTTTTTAAAAAAGCAATCTTTCCTTTTGTAAAGCAGCCCATTTTCCTTAAACGAAAACAGTATGCTTTACAAAAATAAAAATTTAAAGTTTTCCTTTCATTTTGCTTTTACAAACATTCCCAAAGGGGAAGGGGTCCCTTCGGGACTCCTTCCCATTTGTGAATGGGTTTCCACCTACTTGAAGTTGGTGGCAAAATGCAAATGTTTTGCAAATGCATTTCGGTCACAAAACATTCCTACATACTGATGCGATTCGGTATTAAAAAAGGGCGCCCTGAACTGAGGTTCTGGACTTTTAAGAGTCCAGAGGTGTCAGGGAAACAACACCCGAAGACCCCTGAGTTCCACCTGTCCCGGTGCACAAAATAAACAGAGACACGGGTTTCTCGATGGTGGCGTCAAAGACCAAGGTTTATTTACTGCAGGGACACAGAAGTCATAGGAACCACACAGAGGCAGAATCTAGGAGACTGTTCAAATTGCATTAAGTGGGTCGTTTCTTAAATACACGAAAAATGTCTTGGGGCAACATTACACGAATATTTCTCATGCCCAACCCGGTATCCCAAACAGACAATAAATATACATCAAACAATGATTAGTTGTAGGTTTTCGGTATTCGATCAAATTCTCTTGTCAGTTCTTCATTCTCTACCTGATCCTCCCCATCATAAAAATCGTAACCTCCCCATTGTAAAAGCCCAGAAGGAGAGGAGCAGAGCCAGGTGCAAGGATTGAAAGGCAGGATAAGAGGTGTTTATGGATCATAAACGGGCAGGGCTATCGTCTTCGGCCTCTCGGTCAGGACAATGGATACGAGAACCAGTATAGCAGGACAGGCCTCAGGCAAGGGAGGCAGCTTGATTCTGCCTAGTCATGTAGCGTCAGCCTTTCTCGGGACTCGAGCTTACGTGTCCTTAACAAGGTGATCCTGTCGGGGTCATCGTCCGTTCATTGACTATGTGAGGGCAAGAAACAAAATGGACGCTGCATCTAAAATGGATGCCATGACTTAACAACAGAAATGCCCTATTCTCCAGCGAATTCAAGCTCGTTGCGTAGCGAAAATACTGTCATGTATATAATGGATCATTTGCGGTTCATTGGTACCAAAATCGTGTCAGTACTATGATACCGAATACTCGGGTTCAGATCGCTATGGAACCTCAGAACCCGCCCCTTCCTAATAGCGAATCTCATGCCCATTTTGCGATTCGGTAACAGGTTACCGAATCGCAAAATAGGGTTTGCTGCATCTGAAAAGCATTTTTTGCGTTCGCAAACGGGCCGTTTCTGCGAATCGCCCGTTTGCAAACACAAATATGCTTGATGCATGTGCCCCTTAGTCTCTGATTCCACATCTGCACAATTTCAAGCACAAATTTCTCAACCACTAATTACCCACATGGAAATGTAAGGTGATTTCTTTACCTTGATGGTGGAGGAAACGTTATGCATTCATTTGTAATTTTTTCAGATCTGCAAATATTACATTTGTGCTGTACACTAATTCGATTTTCTCTGTGTTTTACCAACTACAAATCTGGAGGACAAATAGCTTGGAATGCACAATTTAAACCTAACTTGGCTTCCTATTTATTTCTGAAATGTGATTAGTGTTATTTTTGTACTCAGGGATTTAGTGTTCTGGAGAGAAGAACAAAGACTGTGGGCTGCCATCCAAGCCCAAAGAGGGTTCTAATTGCAACCAAAGTCCACACCATCCCCAATCCACATAACAGATCCACTGAGGGGTCCATCCACTGTGAATGGCCATATTACTACAAGCTCAATGGTAGATACTGGTAATATGTATTCCCATGAGTTACAACTTGGCCCAAAAAAGTAACGCTATGGAACTCATGCACTACCCTCTGGATCGCTAGCTCTGCCCCAGTGAGGTTTAACTCCACAGTCTTTGGCATTCTGGATTATATAAGGTCAAATAATTACACATTGCTGTTTAATGTTTATTATAATTAGCCTTCAGCATCTGACCCTACAACAGAAAAGGACACGATTCCATGTTTTCACCATTGGCCATGGTAGATACTACATTCCCCTCCTTAATGCCTTTATCTCCTCTGGAGAGTCGACCGTGGAGTTTGTGCTTGGGAATTTATTCTGGCATATGTAGATCTTACTCAATATTTGGCTAACTCTTCCTTATAAGGCAGAGTTGATAAGTGCCCAGTGAAGTTTATGCTCACTCAGACCTATGGATTGGACTACAGGTAGGGGTAAAATAGCAGCAAAGCTTTGTTCTTAGGGTGGAATATATTACAGTGGCCTGTGGAATAAGGTCTATGGACTGGAGGTACTTTCTTTTGCCTCAAGAGGACAGAACTGAACATAGCTCATGAAACTACCATGATGGTGCTGTGACTCAAAATGTACATGGAGCCATTAGCTGATTGTGTCTCTCTGTTATGTAAATCTGTGGGGGCTCTATTGTTTTAAACACTTACATTTCCTACTTCTAGAAATCGTTGAGAGAGTCCACTTCCCTGTGATGCACATAAGGATCAGTAGGAGAAGGATGCAGGGGCAGCTCCTCCTTAGGAGCGGATGAGAATCGCCCCGCCTGCTGCGAGCACAGCAGGCAAACGCATACATAAAATGGCATGTCAATGCAGTTGTATTTATTTGCCACTGCACCGGCTTGCGCTGTGTACAGCACGAAGGTTGGAGTGGGCACAATCCTGCAAATGCAGGATTACAGAACTAGTCTACAGTGTGCATGACGGATCGGCAGGCCGTCTTGCGACAGCCAGCATGACATGCGCACTGTAAACCCAACAATCCAAAGCCTGTGTAACACCCTAGGGAGTGCTGGCACAGGCCCCCAGCCTCAAAATGAGCAGTGGGTGAGCCTGCCCCTAACCTGGGAGCTGCTTTCACAGCATGAAAGCAGCCACAGAATTGGTTGGAGTTGCTTTTCACAAGCAGGAAGGAAGTTCTTCCTTTACCTGCTCTTGGACAGAGCTGCACAGGTGGAGCTCCCGCATGAATGGTGAGTTGTGCGCCTTCGAACCCCACCATTTCGTTTTTAAGCAAGCTGCCACTGGAAGGATGTCTGAACTTTACCACTAGTATGCTTGTCTCTTGCTATGTGCTACTTTTGTTATATTATTGGACCCTTTCTTTCTGTGCTACAATAAGCAAAGTTGTGTTTTCAGGAGTTGCAACCCAACAGTATGATGTCCACTAGCAGGAACACCAACAGGTGAGAGCTGTCATCACATTCAGTGAAGTAGTCCATAATGGTAAAGTTGAATAAGTCAAGTGGATCACTTTAATCACTGGAACAAAGAACGAGCTGCGAGACACCACTCTGGTTCTTGTGTAACTGATTAGAAAGCAAATAAGCCCAAGCCAATCAAATGTAGATTGCCATCATTCCAACTGGAAGCATCCTTCTCTGCAGTAAAGTAGAAATAATGAAACGTACCAACAACTGCACAATACCTTATTATTTTGATGAAAACTTTCTAGAGGGTTGCAATGATCAAGAAGACCACACGAGTGCCAGTATGCAAGTTGTCACCAAATGATTCACCACAATGATCATCCTGGACCACTTTGAGGTAGCATCAAACTGTCAATAGAACCTATAATGAAAGAAAGGTATGTGGTGTACCAAAATAAATGCAACAAACCCTGGGCCTAATCAAACAAGCTATGCCACTGTGCCCCATCACTGCACCTCAATGCACTTAAAATCAAGTAGATCTATTAGGAATCGCAGACAAAAATGATGATCTTTGGCATTTGGACAATTTGTATGAAACAGCAGGTAGCAGGAGGCATGGGGCATTTCAGAACATCTGGGTAAATATCTCACACGAGGAACCATCATACATGTGTGTGGAATTAAGGGATGAGAGCATATCATTTCAGAATGCAGGCGCACAGGTGGTGTTATTGGTACAATCATTGAATTATGACGATTTGCTAATTCTATAGAAGTAACAAGTCACCATTATGGATTGTTTATGTGCAGGAACAATCATTCCCTGCAATGCAGGCAATCTTGCACTATGGTGCAAGGGTTCCTGCATTGGCACTGGGCAGCTAATTTTATAACCAGCGCTAGGGAAAACAGAGGGATGTGCCGTATTGTTGTAAATACCACGCATCCCCGCATTTTATAAATGTCGGAGCACTGCGCTGCCAATTCTGGCACAGGTCTGCGCTGCTACATTTCTTTGTACATATGCCCCGTAGAGAGTGTGTGTGTGTTTAGCAACTACAGGGGGGATCTTTGCAACACATGATCAGCCAATAAGAGTGAGGAAGACCAGCAAGATACGTATTGATCAATTTGCACGTTACGTGTGCCAGCAGCAACAGGCAGCTTAGCGATAAGTGAGATCATGAAATCAAGCAAAGTGTTTGAGATCCTTAAATGCCACCTGAGTACCATACGCTCCAAGCAACGCAGTTGCCTGACCTTGAATACATGTGTAACTAGCAGACAGAAAAGACCATGATTATGAAGGGATCATGCCTGAAAATGTGAAATGCCCGTGTTAATTGAGGAATCTGAGCTGAAACTTCACAAATGCCAGTGAAAAAATGTTGGAAATAGGTGGGGTCCCTGAGCTGATTCTCAACAATTCAACAACTACAAGCTCAAAGAAAGTTATTTTTATGTTTATTTCTTAATGTTCTATTGGTTACCATACAAAACGATAAAAAACAGTAGTGCCCACAAACAATTAGTGGCATCGAAATCTCCTCTTTCAGAAATATATGCACCAGAATATCAACGGTGGCAAGCAGTGTGATAAAATACTCTGATGTACAGAAAGTGCAGTATTTTAGCACACTGCGTCAGAAAATGTATTCATGATAAGATTTTCAGCAAAAACAACTTCGCATTTTTGAAGTGGTCATGTATCTCCCCTACTCCCCTACCAGTTGTATCTGAAGTAAGAATGGCAAAATCGAATACGAACTAAGGGCCAGATGTATGACCCGCCAATTAGCGAGCCGCAAATTGCATCGCATTTGCGACTGACAATTTGCATTTCGCTAATTGGAATGCACAAAGTATCTCAGACACTGTTTGCGATTCCTAATGGGGTCGCAAATTGCATGCCTCATTAATATTAATGAGGCAGGCGCAATTTGCAACCCCATTAGGAATGGCTAGCTCTCACAGGGATGGTGGCCTGCTGGGGTAAGCAGACCACCTTGTCTGTGACTGCTTTTTTAATAAAGCAGTTATTATTTTTTTTAAGGCAGCCCGTTTTCCTTAAAGGAAAATTAGATGCTTTTAAAAAAGAGAAATTAAACTTTTCAGTTTCATTTTTTTAAGGGCTGGTAGTTGTCTCTAGGACCACTGCCTGCTCTTGGAGATGGGTGGTCAAGACGCTGGAGTTAATCCCCCTCCATGCCGTCCTGCAGGTCCCTCTGAAGGCATGAGTGAGGCATAATGACATCAGTACTGTCCCCTCAGCTCTCTCGCCCAAGTTGTGCGCTGTATGAGGAGTTAGTGCATGATATCAGGGGAGGGTAAGGGGACTGACCTCCTCTGTAATTATGGGGAAATGGATTAAGCAAAGGAGGGTACCCCATTGGGTTACAGTGGGAACCTCCATTGCATCTAGGAAATTTACCCCTTAGGGTAGAAGCAGAAGAAAGCCTGAGTGGTATGAACACGTTGACATTTCTCTCCGCCATTGTGATGATTGACTGGTTGAGGTTCACTGGGTAGTCAGCAACAATGCCACCTTATCCAAGAGGAACCCAGCCCCCTTGAGACACATGAACCAGTCCTGGGAGGGAGACAGCTGAATGGTGCCAGTAGGCACAGCAACATTGAAGGACCTCTCGAAGGGAGTATGGAGGGCTCTTGCCTCTTACACCAAGGTGCATGCTGACAAAAGGAAAGGAGATCAGAGGGATTGCCCTGATGGGTCAGTTAGATCAGCCCATCCTGCATTTTTTAAACTGGGGTGACTGACATGTTGGGGGGACAACTTGATTCACTTGATTACCCGGAGATTCTGCTCCTTTCTAATTTTCTCCAAATGGGTAGAACTTAGAACATTGGGAAATCCCCACCAGCAGCATCTCTAGAATTGTACGGACAGAGACGTGGGAAAAAACTCACATTGGACAAGGGCGTTGGAGCTCTTACAGATTCACAAAAGTTAATTCAGGGCCAAATCTTGGAGGCATTCATAGAGACCAAGACCACATTAGAGGGGGTAGGTTAATGCTGTGGCATCTGACCTAGCGCTGCTCCTGAAGGACCAACAGAAACTTGCTGACAAAGTTAGATAGAATGAGACACCAATAGATGACATGTGCCCTCAAACAACAGAGTGGCATAAACAGGTGTAGAACTTAAACTTGATTGGAATGTTCAAACTCCTTGAGGGAAACATGGAAGATGCTGATGGGAATGCCAGACATTACAATTTGTGGATACAATTTGTGGATTATTGTGATGACGGAAGATGTAGGAGGCTGAAATGTCACACAGTTCATCGACACCTGGTTATCCAAGGAAAATGCTTCTCAAGACTTGCTAGTTTACTTTACAATGAAGAGGACTCATAGAGTCCTGGTGAAACTCTAGCCTTCTTATCCCCCCTCCACGGCCAGTTGTAGCTAAGTTCTGACCTACTGCAACTACATGTTACTGCAGGCGGTGTGAAAAGAAGTGCATTTTGTGGTGGAAGGTGGAAAGGTCATAATATTCTCGGAAAACACTTAGGGGCCAATTAGGATGTTGTTAGTAAAGGCTCAGGATGAGATTCGGTATTGCAGAATCCAATTTGAAACCCTGGTTTCCCACCAAATCGTACAGATTTCCCAATGACTAATTACGATGCCTGGAAACCATTCCATCAGACCGAATTGGTTCCGAAAGGCATCCAGACAGCCAGAGTCTTTCAGAGCCGATTTGTACAGCTCTATGGACATGGTTTACGGACGAGAGATTACGATAACAGATTCGGACAACAGTTCCAATTCGGTTTGCCCGAGGCAAAACGGCTGCCGGAATCTGTCTTTGGGGGCCTGTTGCGGGCCCCCCTTTATACTAAGACTTATGAATGTAGCCATTGGGAGTACCCATGAGATGCCCGCTATAGGGTGCAAGGTTTTCCCCAACCACCCCTTTTTAGGTCTCGCCTATGCAGCGTGCATGTGCTGCAAAGGAAAAAGACCTTTAGTCATCGATTCCCTTTCTCAGGCAAAAACGTGCACGCGTTGCATTGCCTTGAATGGCAACGCGTGCACGTTTGGTGATTCCCTTGCAGGAGCGAGCGGCGCCATCTGGTAGCAATTATCGCGCTCGCTCCCACAAGGGAAACGCTGCGCGTCCCTGCTCTCAGCCGCACTCCCCCCACTTTTGAGTGCGAGGCGCGCGCGCTTGTTTCCTTTTATGTGTCTGTGTTTTTTTCTCTCTCATTTGCGGCTGCTCTCCCATCACATGTCCACCACCTACCCCTGCGTTCTCCATTTTGTTCTCTCTGCTACCCCTTAAGCATCTCACGTCCCACTCTGCTTTTGTTTTATTTCCTCTTGTCCCATGCTCCTTCATTGCACCACCATCCCTCTGTGCTTACTGCCAGTATTGTTGATGTGCTCAGCCTACCACATGCTCCTCCATTGCTCCCCACTCCACAACATCCATATTTTTAAAAAACATTTAAGGAAGATCCCACAGCTGCAATTTGGTACCGGCCTCCTTCTCCTAAATGCTTCGTGACACATACTTATGTAGACGTCATTACACTGGGACCACTGTAGCATCATGATGCATATATGTGCATGTATGGTGATGGAAGTACATACATACTGCACCACACTGGGACTGAGGCTTTTTTCCTTTTGCTGATGCTGAACATAAAAAGGGGACTTTGTTTAAGACAATTTCTTTCAACGGTATTTGCTTACTTATATAATATGAAATGCAAAATGCAATACTTACCCAATAACACTGTTCCTTGTGTATTTTTTCATGGTTATTGTGGGTCATGTTCACAGGGTTTGGTCTGGAGTATCCATGTTTTACTTTATAAAATCGGCTAGCAGTGGAGCAAATCTAGGAAGATCTGGAACACCATTGGGAGGTTTAATTGCACATTTATGGACATTTGCTCAAGATGATGCTCTGTACAGTCGAAGATTTGCTTCTGTGCCTTTCTTTGTGGATGCGAGGTTACTGCAGTAAGGGTCCACAGTGATTCTTCCACTTCAGATACTGTTTATGATGGGAGGTGCGTGATCTTGAGGATAATGCTGGAGAGATGCAGGCAGCATAAAAAACAGATGTTTTGGCTTTGTCTTGAAGTTCAGGTCATTGAACCTGAGAATTGTTTTTTTCTTTGCTTACTCCGCCTCTCGGTTTACTATACTGTATCACTGCCACTGTTTCTCCTCCCTTCCAACCAATTCTGGTGTCACCTCAGTCCTTGGCCAGACACCTTCCTGTTGGGTATCTGCGGGCCAAAACATTGTTCTTGTGGAACAGGGACGAACCACTGCTCGCCTCAATAGCATTGACACCTGAGTGAGAAGTTTGGGCCAGGTGGAGACGGCACAGGTGGAAATGGTACCACTGCCGTCTACACCATTGCCACTGCTCTTCTCTATAGCATTGACCCCCCGTCTCCCGTGAGAAGTCTCGACCTGGTGAAGCTGGCACAGGGGGAGATGGTACCACTGATGTCCACTGGCACTTGAAACTCCCTCAGGTTCAAACTCAGGAACTCTCAAGTTTTACATCATTATTTTAAACTTGCATCACACACAATATAAGATAGGAAAGTACAAAATGGGCAAAAAGGTTTAAGATAAAGTGCTTCGAAAATGCAGATTTAAGTAATACCTAGACTTTTACATAGTGCATCTTTTTTATAATTGTATTTTAAAAGCACCCACTTCACAGCTCAGCCGGTGGTTCCCTTATAATACCTATAATAGGGCTTCCGAGGACCCTATACGTTTGCAGATTAACCAGTTGCGCACATTCAGTTTGATCAGGCAGCGGCACCCAGGCAAGAAGGCTCTGTCTGCGCCTCCCACAGGAGACCCCCTCCATGCCTTACACTGCAGCTGAAGCAGTTCAACTCGTGGAATTAACTGCCCCGGGCGGTTTCCTTTTCATTAAAAAAAAGCATTGGCACAGCCAATAGGTCTCGCATTTGGGACCTTATAAGTGTTTAGTTATCCAGCACAATATCCTTGGTGCAACAACATCAACTGTTGCATGGCTAAACACTTATAAGGGCCCAAAGGCGAGACCTATTGGCTATGCCAGTGCTTGTTTCAATGGAAGCCTGTGTTCTCGTTCGGAACACAGACTCCCAGTGAAGTCAATTCAAGTCCGACCGAACGATCTTGGGAAGCATCGTAATCGGTCGTCCGGACTCACAGGACCCAATTAGTTTGAAAACTATTCCGGAGCCAATTTGTTCGGGACAGTTTCCTAATGACATTGTAATCGGGCCCTTAGCAGTACAGTACCTCAGGGCATCCTTTATGGAAGTAAACGAGAAATTGAGGGAACTGGGTTTGAAGTGTGCAGTTTTCGAGCAAATTTGAAAAAGATGGATAATGAGTGTGTACACTTCTTTATCAAAACTGACGCCACTTGGGACAGGTTGGAACTGTATGTTATGGGAAGAGCACCAGTGGTCATGTGGGACCATCCCAGTCTTTACTCCAGAACAGTATAAGATTTAGAAGACACTGACTGTCCAGGGTCAGGCCCCAGATCTTTCCCACTCCATCTCTATGAGCAAGAGCAGAGAGCATCCCCAGTGGCAGCTGTAATGGTTTGCCAGAAACAGGGAAACTTCTTTCCTGACAATGTAAAAGCTCACTCTTAAGATGGCCAGATGGACTCAGATGTCAAAAGCTGTGGTTCCAATGTGCCAACTCACATCTCAGTGCAGACACCTGATTACCTTCTGTGAACTAGAGAAAAGCAGAGACCACATACAGGAGCTTTGTGCCTTTGGGGCCAAACAGAGACTTGGGGCCTGACCTTGGCGAAGCTGATGTGCCGGGTTTCTACACGCAGTCAATGGGATGAGTTGATCGTCTCTCTGAGGTGACAGCAATGCAGTTGCTCTGATGCATCAGTTCCAATGATGATGCACGGTTCTCAAGTACGATGGGCCAGTTCTGTTCCTGCAAAAACGACAAAGTGTTTAATTCTGCTCTCACATCAGAGGTTGCATCAGTTCCACTGGAGCAAGCACCTGGATCAACTTCCAATCTACGAGTCACAGGAGACTTTGATATCACTGAGTCTGAAAACAGGAGACAAGCCAGCATGCGCTTGGAGATCACTTTGGGTTCAAGTAAGTTTTCCCAATTCTTCCTCAGCAGGGAAGAGGGTAGCAGGCAGAAGGGCAGCCCAGCAGAAAAGCAGTTCTTCCAGATCAGCAGTCCAAAAGAGTGGCAGTCCTTGTACCATCACAGCAGTCCTTCCTCCTGGCAGTGTACTTCACAGGTCCAGTGCTGTCTAATTTGGTGGGTTTAGAGACCCAGTACTTATACCTAGTTGTGCCTTTGAAGTGGAAGTGACTTCAAAGAGAGGCTTTGAAGTGCACAGATGTACTGCCTGCCATCTCTGGCTCCAGACTTACTTCAGAGGGTATGCAGGTCCATGTGTGGGGGCAGGACACAATCTATGCAGGTATAAGTGTCAGCTCCTCTGTCCCATCCTGCCCAGGATGGCTCAACAGGATGTGGATGGCCACTCATTTACACCTAAGCTCCCTTTGTGTGTGGCTGTATAGAGGGAATGCACAAAGTCCAGCTGTCACCCAACCCCAGACATGTATTGGAGACAGGTTGCAGGCTAAGAGCAGAAAAATGACATCATTCTAAAAGTGGCATTTTTAAAACAGTAGTTATAAATTCCTCTTTCCTAGTAAAGGTGATTTATCATTACCATTCCAGTGATATGAAACACAATAGATCTACTCCTTCTCAATCAGGAAATACAGCTTATAATTGTAATAAGGAATTCCCAATGTTAACCTATGAGAGGGGTAGGCCTTACCAAAAAACGAATTTGGGTGTTTTTCATTGCCAGGACCTGCAAAACTTAAAAGTATGTGTCCTACCTTTTCATTTACACAGCACCCTGCCCTATGAGTTTACCTAGGGCCTACCTTAGTGGTGACATGTAATAAACGGGGAGTTTAAGGCTCAGCAAGGGGTGATAAATGCTGAGTCGACATTGCAGTGTAAACTGCCCATGCAGGCTCTGCTGTGGCAGACCTGAGACATGTTTAAAGGTCCACTTAAGTGTGTGGCACAATCAGTGCTGCAAGATCACTAGTATCATTTAATTTACGGGCCCTGGTCACATGCAGTGCACTGTACTAAGGACTTATAGGTAAATTAAATATGACAATTTGGATAACTCAATCAAACCATGTCTAAAATCAACAAAAACGAGGTCAGGAAAAGAAGAGGAGGAGGGCAAAAAGTTAGGGGTGACCCTTCAGAGAGGGCTATTTTCCAAAAGTCCTATATACACTTGTGATCATTTGCCCATTAAAGCCATCATTGATGTTTAGAAAGCCCGTACGTGTGCTATTACTCTGTATGGTGCTGGAGTTTGGGGCTTTTGTAATATCAAGCTCCTACAGGGAGCTAAGAACACCTTCATGAAACGATTGTTGACAGTCCCTAAAAGTACTGCTGCCACCATTTGTCATAGTGAACTTGGTGTGACTCCGCTGTCTTTTTGTACACAACTAGCTCCTTTACTGCTATGGCAGAACATTTTGGCAAAAGAAGAAGCAGTTTTGAATCGTGCTGCCATTTTACATTGTTTAAAATTGGATTGTGTTAAAACAATCCCCTATATTACTTATATTAATGATCAGCTAGAGAAATTGGGATTGTCGGATTGCCTCGACAGCCCCGGAAATATAACTAAAAATATCGAGAGCAAAGCTCAAAAGAGATTTCTTAACTGACTCTTATCTGGCTAGAGATAACC
This sequence comes from Triturus cristatus, assembly GCF_964204655.1. NCBI lineage: Eukaryota > Metazoa > Chordata > Amphibia > Caudata > Salamandridae > Triturus > Triturus cristatus. The sequence continues at coordinate 981,549,611 of NC_140594.1, read as the reverse complement.
TGGAGATGGCAAAAAAAAGAGTCGTTGACCACTCATTGTTAGTTTGCTCTCTAGGTACTGAGCCCTACCTCACTTTTTATTTCAGCCACACTAAAATGTTTTATCTTATAAGGTTCAGGATGGGCACCTCCCACTTACTGGTTTCATACCCACGTGACGTGTATTGCGATGCCAATTTGGATTTGTATCCATGTGATTAAAATTCAGTCCAGAGCACTCTGCATTTTATGTTTTTTTGTAAACTTTATATCGACCCAAGACGTGCTTTTTTAAAACCACTTTTAAGATTTTTAAATATTAGAAAGTGTCAGGCCGCGTTACATCACCTTCTGCTTTTAAAAGATGAATTAATTTGCCTTATGGTTCATAAGTATATTTCCTCGGCTGTTCAGCACCGGAATATTGTTGGAAAATGATTTTCTTTGCACGTTTATTACATTTTTGCTCTTAGGACTCAAGATTCCCCTATGTGGATTTAAACCATCGCAATGATCAATCCTGGAAATTGAAATTGACACTTACAAGGACTTTGTATATAGATGTCATCTTTGAGTTTCAGGTATTACCCTGATTGAAATGTTGCTGTGTTTAGGCATCATGGTTCCTTGTTTGTGATCAAATTGCCCTAAGCGACTGACATCCGGATATCTGTAATCGCCATCGCCATGGAATTATTATTTATTGTCTGTATTTTATCAATCTTATTGCGTCATTCTTTTATGAAATGCTTTTATGATGCACTCTTTTATGGCTGGCATACAGCCGAATAAAGATTTTGACTAACTGACTGCCTATGCAATAAACTATGTATAGGGAAAACTACCTAAAAGATTTATCAACAAAATATCCAGCACAAATCCTGCATACATCCAAAAGTCATGGCAGCTCCATTAGTGAGTGAGAAAAGAGGGTGTGGAGTTCCTCAGGGTTAAAGTGGGTGAACGTAAGGAGGCCAGGTTGGTGTGACACAAATCGTGTGTATCCACCTGGAGAGAGAAAGTAAGGGGGGAATTCCCTTTAGGGAACTAGGGCTCTAACACACCTAGCAAGCTAGGTGTCATGCTTCATCATATAAACCTGCCCCTCGACAGGTCGGCGCTGCATTACCTGACAAGCACCCAGTATGGGGCTCTTTGGCGGGGATTTTCTGTTCCTGCCGTAAGGTGCAGTGGGGGTAAGAGGCCTAGTCAGTGTAGATGTCGGGTGAGTGGATTAAAACAGGTCAGCTAGTCCTAATAGTGTTTTATTCATGAAGGTAAACTTCCTGATTAAAACTGGGAGAGTGGCAGTGAACTAGATATGAGGTTTCTAGCTGTGTATGCTCACTCTCTAATGGTTAACATGTTTCGCGCTCTCAACGTCAGGAAGATCAAAGCACTTTGTCAGGAAGAAAAAGACTATCTACACAACATGATAAGTGAGGATCTACATACTACGTGTTCAGGTAGGTACCCAAAAAGGCTATCAAATGAAGCCTGCAATGGAAGTCCGGCGGTCTAGAGGACATCAATAGTATGTCCCGCATGTCCCGGATCCAGCGCCAGGGTAGGTCAGACCGCAAGCGTCCTTGACATGCGGGACATACTATTGATGTTTTAATCCACTCACCCCACATGACAAATTAGAGTGGGTACAAAGAAAGAAGAAGAAATAGCAATTTTAGAAAGTTGCAAGTTCATTTTTTTCAATACGGCATTTCAAGACCTATGTTATTCTGTGGCGAGCGAATCGTGGCAAACACATACAGTGTTTTTCTATCATTGAATAGGCCTTGCAGTTACAATGTAACAACCAATGTGTTTATGCCCTTGACTGGACATGTATTAATTTTGGACGTACTTATTTTCTAGGAACAAAACTGAAGGCATTCACAGCCGAAATAAAAGTGAGGTTGCGCACTGTTAATACATAATCTTTTCGAAGTCAGTGGAGTCCATTTACAATTTTTCCCAAATCACACAATGTTTTTTTAATAATGCATTACGATGTTAAAACAAAATGACATGCTCCTTTTCTCTCACTACTTAAATAATGGAAAGTATGCCCCCTTGTTCTCTCTTTTCACAAAAAACGGTGCAATTCTATTACTACAGAAATTAGAAAGGAGACACGAATGATCCATACTGCATTGGCGTTCAGTGAAACCAGAATACTCCGTGCTCCTACCTGAAAACCTATGAACAAGTGAGTCACACAATTTGTTTGCTCGCCATAAATAATTTGTTCATGTTTACACTTGACCTAAAACTGAGTCTTTTTCATTTTGCTTTTATCTAGTTTAAAAAGAAAAATACAGGCAAGATATTCTGTCACAGGACACTACTACTAAAATGTATATAAGTCCACAAGTGATGTGCAATTTAAATGCCCACAGTCAGAATTAATCAGATTGTTTACTAATTGCTTCAATGTATTGTTGTAATTTTACAGCTTTCTACAGTTCTGGGTCCTGAGGAGAACCCTAAAGCAAAGCTGAGTTCGAAACTTGTCGACAATTTGATAACTAGGGAGTGTGTCTATGTTAGAGAGAAAAATAGGCCTACAGGAAATTGTTGGTGAAAATAAATGTAATGTAGATCCTTGTGCTAGGACTTAAACTAAATAAAAGGTGAAGCTGACACTCCTAGCAACGTAGCAGGGGGTTAAAAGGACATTCCACCTAGTGGCCCTTTGGTTGCTTTAAAATTCAGAGCTGGGACATTCAATGTTATATGTGTTTAATGGGTGTTTCATGTGGTGCATATTAATTCACCATTTTTATTATCTGTTGATGTTTATTTGATGTATGCAAATTGTATTTGTTTCAGGAAGATGTTGTTCCGCTGTCAGTGACTGTTGTATGCTTCTTTCTTTAACCCCTTCGCCGCGGCACAAATTCCGCCGTGGCGCTGGGGGGGTTTGGGGTCAGCGCGGCGCCGCCATGCTTGTGACGGAACCACTCCGTCATGAGTCACGGGCGAGCTGTGCTCATGACGGAGTGGTTCCGTCACGACTCGGCCCACTTGCATTGTTCGCCCGCACAGGCGGGGAATCAGTGCCGCGTGGGCGGAGCGGCCGCCAACGGCCGCAGCATGACGGAACCACTCCGTCATGAGCACACGGCGCCCATGGCTCATGACGGAGTGGTTCCGTCATGAGCAGGGAAGTGGTTAAAATCTTTATTCGATCTGTTTACAAATAGATCATAAAAGCACAATTTCATCATAACTCACTGATATTATGAAAACCATGAAAAATAGTTTAAATTCATTCTTAAAGTTAGGTGCCCCTTAGAGATCATTGGGATAACGGACCCAGCAACTTTCTTTTCCTTATACAAGCCCACAAGAATGATGCGACCGAGAAACATACATACGAATTAGGTAGGGATTTTAAAAAGTACAAAGCCTCCCTACATTGTTCAAAATTATGGCATCTTATAATAGGGAGAATAAACGCTTCTCTTTCTCTTTGATAAAATTTGCAGAACAGTACCAAATGTAAATCCGTCTGGGGGAGGAATTGTCACAGGGGCAAAAGCATAAGTCAGCATGAACTGATGTATGCAAAACTGACAACTTTTTATGAACAATGTTCAAATTAAAGGGTGATCACAATAAATAAGCTGTGTGATCACAAACTGAAATCGTAGTGTTGTTAAATAGAGTCAGCATTGGTGTCCGTTTTTTCCGTTTTTTCTTTATTTCTTTTTTTGTTTAATTAGTTTTTTTCCTTAACTGTTCTATTTTTTGTTTTTTTGATTTTTTGATTTCACTTTCAAAGAGTGTCATTTTCAAGCACATAGATAAAAAACTTCACAGAAAGATTTTTTTTTTGAAATCCTGAGTTTAGGCACCCCAAACTCGAATTCTTTATCACTTCCTAATTGAAAGTTACACTTGTAAAGGGTTACAAGGCAGTCCCAATAATAACCTATGTGCGAGATAGTCCGTACAAAGTGAAAAATAAAATTGGTAGTATTTCACTATCAGGACATGTAAGACACACCAGTATATATTCTACCGTTCACATGCACTGCACCCTGCCCATAGGCTATCATGGGCCTACCTAAGGGGTGCCTTACATGAAGCAAAAGGCAAAGTTTTGGCCTGGCAAGTGGGTAAACTTGCCAGGTTAACATGACAGTTTAAAACTGCACTTGCAGACTCTGCAGTGGCTGGCCTGGGACATGTTTGCAGGGCTACTCATGTGGGTGGCACCATCAGTGCTTCAGGCCCACTAGTAGCATTTCATTTGCAGGCCCTGGGCACACATAGTGCACTTTACTAGGAACTTACCCGTAAATCGAATATGCGAATCATGGACATCCAAACATTATTGCAATTTACCCACGGAGCCCTTGCTCCTTAGCACTGATCAGCAGTGGTAAAGTGCCCAAAGTTCAAAAACCAGCAAAAACGAAGTCCGGCATACAGTCAAAAATACAGGGCATAAAGGCAAAAAGACAGGACAAACCACACCAAGGATGTCTATCAGTTGTTGAGACTCTTGCTACATTTCAGTGCTAAGACAGGCCACTTGTACATTGCAATGCATGCGTGTACGCTGTGTACCAGTGCTGTGAACAGGAGAGAGGGCAGTGTGCCCTCTCCATTAGCATGTACAAGCTACCAAAAACTTGCATGATGAGAGCCCTCTGATGGTGATACCTGGCACCACATCAGATACGGTGGTTGTGTCTTCAAATACAGTGATTCTCGACACATTTTACGAGAACTGTTGGCCTACTTGTTAGAACTGAGGCTGACCAGATTTTACCAGGAAATACTCAAGACCTAGGCTGCAAGTGTGCTCAAATACACTTTATGTATAAAATAGGCCTGCAGGACCCTCGATTGTTCTTTTCCCAGTGCTGGGCGCTTTTTTGTATTTTATACTGTGACTACTAAGTTGTTTTTTGTATTCCGGAGAACCTTACAAACCAAAACGAGTGTCCAATTGCGTCGGTGCAGCATGGACAGCTGCAAACAAATGGGTCTCCAGGTGTCCCACTTGTACTTTCAAAATATGGTTCTTGCTGACAGCAGATGAAAAGTAGAAACTGGACACGATTTAGCAGACTGACGTATTCATAGCGCTCATTTCTGATAATATTATGGATGAGTAGCTCACCCAGGTGCAGGTTTCATCTTTGCATTCTGGGACTTGTAGTTCTGTTTATCCCATTACAAATTCAGGATTACTAGTACTAGAATCCAAAGGGAAACACAATGGTCTAGATGAGCTAATATCACATGGAATTGGGAAGCTGGAGAGCTCTGTTTGTAGCTGCCCTACAACTTGACCTCCACTCGTGCAATCACTTCACTGGTGAAGGCTCGGTCTCTGGTGCACTCATGTGAATCCCTCCACACTAGCCCCTTTGTGCAGTGGGGCGAACGGGGGTGTGACTCGACCTTTAGTGCACATGTGGCCTTAGTGCAACACATATTTAAAGAGCCTGACGTCGTTGTTTACAATCAAGAGTCACTGAATTAGATTCAGTGTGGCTGACGTCACTAAAATGCATATCATGGAGAGTGGTAAATAAGTGTACACAGGAGCGCAGCCATAGCTGTCAATGCAGTTTCGATATGAAGCACCTCTCTTAAATTATTGTAATTCTTTTTTTTTTTCAAATTAAATCATAAATGTGCTTATACCTTTGCTGGTTCGGAGAATAAAAAGCCGAAAAGAAGCTGCGTGGTTGTTTTTCCCCTCGCAGCAGTTGCCTACGGTGCCAGAGTACATGTGGTTTTGCCCGCCCACTAGCTGTCATTTCAAGATGTCAGGGAACAGCTTCAAAGGAGTCAGGGGCGGTGTCCAGAGCTCTTGAGTCCTTTGTTTAAAGCCAATGTCGGGACACGGTGGGCCTCAATTAAAAAGAAATGCGTTATGTCCTGTCACGTCGATGGCGCGCCTAAGTAGAGTTTGCCAGATATTAATGACAGGTCACCTCACTTATGATCAAGGTCTCTTTTCTTTTGTTTCCTTTATCTTTCTGCTGCACATTCGCCAGAAATTAAATGAATTTTGAATGCCTGGTCTTGAATGTGAGTCAAAGGCGTTCCTTTGTGTATATAATGCACTTTTCGAATAAAATAAGCTATAGAAATTGAATGTATTAGGATATATATTTTGTTAAAAGAAAATATTTAATACACTTAGCAGTATCCAAAGGAACACTGTGTGCAAAGTATTACAGTCAGGAACACACTATACTGGTCTCCTGTTTTAGGTGACTGGTCCACTCCTATAGGTGAAAACGAAAGTAAGGACACGATAAGAAACCGATACAAAGTAAACAGAAAAAAACACGAATACATGTATATCTTTCTATTAAAACAATTTACTATAATTCATAACGGGCGGACCGACGTAACTGACAAACGGATAACAAAAAAATCTATTAATTGATCAGCTCAAATGTTTTCTTTTATTTTTTAATGTCTTTTATGCAATCAAAAATTACTTTTTTTCTAGCCTTGTTTATTTTTTTCTCACACACGTGTACACACACACTTTTGACTACGATAACCTCTTCTTGTGGAATGCACTTGACCCCATTAGTGGTGTGGACACTTGTACCAACTCAACTTTTTGTGCACTCCGTAGACATAGTACCCCCGCATTCTAAACAATAAATATGAGTACATCGTTTAGTTAATTAATATATTTGTTTCTAAAAGGTTTCATTAGGCTGCCCTGTTAACTTCCTCCCACTAAATGCATCATTTGTTGCATTGCAAGAGTATGTTTTGAGAAGCATGTGTTGTAGAAAGGATGCCTAAGGGCCGATTCTCAAACTACATTTTGTAGTATGTAAAGTAGTGCTACAGTCATGGTACTCACCTACTCAAAATGCAATTTGCAGACCTATGGCTGGAGACCTCAACTCTCCTATCTATTCTGTGTGGAGATATCCACTGCATGTGTGCAAAAGCAATAAGCTCCAAAGATGTGTTTGGATCCCAGGGACCGGCGCTATGCTGGATGTTAAGGCTGTGTAGTCATGATTCCACCTCATGCCGCCTTGATCCACCACCAGACACCCCCAGGCCTCTTTGTCTCACTATTGCAAGTTCATGCTTTCTTTCTTTGTCATGAGTTCTCCCGCCTTTCACATCCTTCTTTTGTTTTGTGTTTTTCTCTTTCATGCTCTGGATAAAAGTCTGTTGAGCAAAAATAAGTGGTGGTTCCTGTAAATGAATGCCGGCGGGCCCCACCTGCATCTACTGGCTCAAATGAAGCACTGCATATATGTATACATTTTTGTAGTAAATGTGGAAGGGACAAGGGGAGTGGCTAGAAAATGGAGAATACTTAAAACCAAATGGGAGGGGTTTAGGTACACCTATAAAGGTGTTCTGGAAGGTCATGATAATACAAAACACACATCCACAAAAGAATGAGACAATTGCAATTCACAAAATACACTTCTAAAGTTACACCTGCGAAACAGAGTCTAACTTGGAGTAAAGGTACTCCAGTCCAGCTATGGAGTATATCAAGCAGTACACATAACCAACCACTGGTGCTGTGTAACACACTCCTATTAAAAACAATGCAGGAAGTGTATTAAAAAGAGGACACCCTAAATAAACTAATGTTAAAATAATTAAATTAGCTCTACATTTAAAATAATACAACTTTTTTATTTCAGAGATTAAAAAATATATATAATTAGCATAATATTTTTTCAAATTAAATAATATACTTAGGTTTAAATGACATTATACTTTTAAAATTAAAAATAATTAGAAAGTCATTAAATTAATTAAATATATATTTTAGCCAAGTTTCCTAAATATTTAATAAATATAAAATGCTATTAAGGCTGAATTGTGTTTTGTAATTATTGTTTCAAAATGAGTATTGGTAAATGTCATCATCACTGTGATTGACTGGCTACAACACAAACAGAAATGTTGTGGACTCCATTGAAGGACTAGGGACTCATTCCCTGTATAAGGGGGCAGTGTTGGGATATCCTGCCTCCCTAGCCCTTGTCGGGGAGGATCGTGAGAGTCTCCCAGGGCCAAAGATTTTTTAGGGCACTGCAAACCAACAGGAGTCTATTGGAAGCCAGTGCACCCCCTGTGCTTCCTGAAATAATGTCACAGGAGCACGGATAGACACGCTGCTTCCCGAGAGACTCTTGCCAGTTCCTTGTTGGATCCAGATTTTGTTTGATTTTTTTAAAGGGCCATGTACAGCAGGGGTTTGGCTGCCCATGGGTGGGGACTGTAGGGGACAAATTCACAGGGACCTATTGCCGAGTTAACAACACTTTATCACAGCCAAAGTTGCGATAAACTTATTGTCCTAATCACAAGCTGGTGTTAACTGCCCACAGCACCAGTATACCCGTGATAGCAGCCGCAAAAAACATCGCCACAGATGACCCCCGCAACTATTGCTAATGAGATACAGAGAAGGCGTTCCGTGCGAAAAGCCATGACAACACACCTCAACATTCACAAAGACCAGCCACATCGGCGATAAGAACACAAAACAGGCGAAAAGGTGCGTTAGCACCCGGAAACTAACACCTGCTCTGACATGGTGCAAAGTCAGACGACAGCCTGCACCACAAAAGAGAGATCATCCCACAGCCACATTGGAAGGGCAACAGATGCCATGGAGCCACTGGTCATGTGGCCCGGACACTGAAGAGGGCCACAACACCCACCGACCCAGGACCCCAACCCCCACCCGGAACCCCCCCGGACCACCACAGAGGTAGCGCAAACAAAGACAGCGGACCCCCAGTAAATGCACCAGCCTCACAGACCCAACACCTGACAATGTCATTGTCCACTACAGGCTCAAAAGGACAACCATCGTACGCATCCTGACCAACATTGCCCAACAGGCCGACGGCACCAACACAGCGGACAACCAACATCTCGCCCCACACAAAGCTGCTGGCTGTGCTGCACCTGCTGGCCCCTGGTGCCCCCCAACCAACATCTGCCAGAGTCGGAGGAGTCTCACAGCCAGCCACATCCAAGTCCCTCACACCTGTCCTGGACAACACCATCAGCCTGGTACCCAAGTCCCTATACGTCCAACAAAATGCACAGGATCCGCTGGAGACCAAGCAAGGGCCATATGCCATAGCTGGATGCACTCACGTGTTGGGGGCAATCCACAGCACACATGTCATACCTGTGCCCCCTGGTGACACAGCACACAATCACAGCAACAGAGAGCACACATCTCACATCAATGTGCAGGCAACATCCGAACACTGTGGAACATCCACCAATGTCATCTCCAAATACCCAGCCAGTGTGCATGATTCGTCCATCCTCCGACAGTCCATCAGCAACCAGCGTCCCCAGGATGGCCCCAAGGGAAATGCACAGCCCCTTGGCAAGTTCTAAATGAACACCACACTCACCTCAACTCCACAACCATGCAACTCACAACTCCAGCAATGCACACGTCACAAAATCCCAAAAAACATGTAAAATACATGCCCACCCACCAGACACGACAGAACAACTCACGATGGTAACCTGGGCAAGCCGTGAACATAAGCCATCAACGGCATGGCACCCGAGCCACACAATAACCGAATGTGGGGAGAGGTGGCAACCAGGCATGTGTGAAGGATGCAGGAGAACCATGATTGGGAAACTACACAATGCCAAGAGTGGCGTAGATGTGCTGGACAGACAGCAGTATACAGAGCACACCCATATCCATGCCGACATACACCTCTGGTGTATAGAGTGTAGTGGACAGTGGACGCAACCATGTCACCCCAGCCAGTAGGGGAGTACACAGAAATGTTGCCTGTTACGTCCCCCGTAAGCATGAGCAGAGTGGGATGGCCCGGCATACGCCAGGCCAGCGTAGGGGTGTGAATAAAAAGCATATAGCCCTGGGCGTGGACTTCTTCCGGAAAGCCCAATGTCTCTGCCAGGGCGGTGCCTCTCACCACACCACAAGACTGACACTGTCCACATGAGCGGAGTTGCCTGCGATCCTGTGCGCCTGCCGTACCCCGGCCTGCTGGAACCCGAACCCGTCAGGCTCGCCCCTGCGCAGCCAGTTCACACTGATCACCTTCTGACACCGGCGTGTGTCAAGGAGGACCCACCATGTGCCTGCGCAAGCTCCAAGCCCGAGACCCGTGACCTTGGCAGCCTCCTCAGAGCATCACGGCCTCCATGACACAGGCCCACTTCAGTACTTTCTTGTTGACGTACTCTAATGCCGCCTTCGGCTTACACCACAGTCAAGTAGGTCACACATTTGCACATTTGGAGCTAAGTCTTGATTACACGATGGCAGAGTACATATGTTCATTGCAGATTTTATATCAGTGTATTCCCTTAGATGTGGTGCCACCAACTCTGTGCATGGCATTCTTACGACACGTGTTTGTTGTCCCCTGCTGACTACTGCCTTAGGCACACACTACGGACAAGTAGGTCACACATTTGGAACTGAGTCTTGATCAAACATTGTCCGTGTAAGCACAATAAGGAAGATTCTACTTCACTGTACTCCCTTTGTTCAGGTGGCAGCAACCATGTGCAAAGCATCCCAATGACACGTGGCTGTAGGCCCTTGCTGACCTCTGCCCCCGGCCTACACTGTGGTCGAATAGGTCACACACAATTTCGAAATCAGCCTGATTTATTTATGGCTGACTTGATGTCATTGTACAGGCCTCATCGCAGACTGCATCCCCATTCAGCCATAAACTTTGGACTTTGGTGGTGACTGAGTCCATGGACTTGGGTTGTCGTCGCCATCATGGCAGTGATACTGACTTTGTGGAGAAAATGAGGCTGTGGCATTCCACCCCTCCATTTCCTGCTTCCAGACAGCTTCCACCCTCTGCATCATGCCCTGGATGACACCTTCCACTGTCCCCCACAACCCTCCGAAACATACATCTCGGTCATTGATAAGGACCCGCTCAGGTCGCATGGCCCATCTGACTGCACCGCAAGTCACCGTCCCGTTGCTGGGTGCCTGTGTCAGCCGCAGCTCATCCGGGGACACTAACTCTGTGCTGGTCATGTCCGGGACCCCTTCTTCTGAGATATTGGATGGTCTCTGAAGCGATGGCCTTGGGGTCATCACTGCCATGCCATGTCTGTGGCACTGCGCTGTCCGGCAGCCTCCGGCCTCAGCTGCGGCCCACCAGGGCTCACACATCAAATCGAGTCCTGACCGGCCTGGACATCGCATCACCGCAGAAGGCACACGCCACCACCGCCAGGACCACCTCCAACCGCCATCTGCCAGAGTCGAAACGGTGGTCCTGACAGACTTACGGAGTTGCTCACACCTGTCATGGATGCCATCATCAGACTGATACGCTGTTCGGCACTCCAGGTGCCACTGACTCAGTGCACTGCAAGCCATCGTCCGTTACTGATTGAGTTTTGTGCTGTGGAGAGGTTGCGCAGCAATGTCACCTCCAGCAGTGTGGGAGACCTGGGATGTTGATGAGGAAGATGATTCAGGTCTAACACACCCCACTGCATCAGCATCAGGAATATCTCGGAGGGACACAATCCAAGAGTTTTTCTTCACATAGGCGCGCTCAGCTGCAGTGTCCCAACCTCAGTGCACTGCAACTCACGGACACTTCTGTTTGCTCATTGTGTGCCCTCTGGACTGGCTCAGGCTACCTCCATGATGCTCCGCAGTTGTCCCGGTAATGCTGGTGTTGTCTGTTTCCGTATTCATTGTGTTAACTGTTGTATTTGTTGCCAGCAGACATGGCACCGCAGGCAGCGGGTTAGAGCTTGGACATGTAGCTTTGTCGTCACCAACTCAATTTGTAAGGGGAGTGGCCTGGGCCATCGTACGCAGAGCCAACGTGGGTGTGTGACTGATATGTGCGGGCCCCTGGACGTGGCTCTGTACTGGAAATGTGCATCTGCATATGTCTCTATGGCAGTGTGGGTCTCCCTTGTGGGGTGTAGGTGGTCCCTGAAGGGTAATAGACACCAACGTATGTGATCTAATTTGCCTTCCTTGGGATTGGAGCCCACCCACACCTGTTCGGCCACCTCCTTTTGGCGTGCTGACACATGGCATTGGGGTGCCATGTGTGGGCAGGTGAAGTGTCGTGAGCCAGCTGTGCTTGCGGGTGCTTCCTGCTGTGCGGTCTGTTGCAGGCTCTGTGTTCTCCTCTAAGTAGCTAGGCTGCCCGGGTCCTGGTGGTTGGTTGCGTGGGATGTCCATGGGCTGTTGTAGGGTGTTGGTGTCGAAGGTGTGGTGGTCCTCTCCGGCATCACAGATGTGTCGTCTTCTGTGCTCTGATGGAGGTGTTGTGTGCCCCTCTGCAATGTGAAAGGGAGATGCATGTTGACATTGTGTTGACATGTATTTTGGCGCATTTTTCTGGTTTACATGCAGACTGTATGACAATGTACATTGTGACTGTTTGGGAGATGCTGAATACTGCTGAGGGACAGTGTACATTTGGACTACATGACGGATGTGAGGTAGTATGCGTACATTTCCATTTCACAGTTTCCTGCTCGGTCAGATGTAGTAGGCATGTTTCTCTGCATGTGCGGAGCCAGTTGTGTCCTCTGTTCTGCAGTGTCGGCTTTGCGTATTGTACCACGTTGTTGTCAATGCGGGTGTGCTGTTCTTGCTATGTGCCAAGGGGATCAGGGACATAATCCTGGGTAATTGTGGGTATGCAGTGTGCTACACCTCGTTGTGCATGTGTGCCATTGTGCCCATCTCCACCGTCCCCCACCAATCCCTGGTCGTTACTCACCCTGTTATTGTTGTGTCAGGTCCTCTCGAGCTGTGTCCATACTCCCTACTCCTTGCACCGTCTCCACATTGATGACCGTGGCCTCGGTTTCCTCCAGCTCCTCCTGTGGTGAAGGTATGCCACCTCCTGTCGCCGTTGCAGCCTTCCTGTTGGCAGCGGGTCTGTGCCTGGTTTAGGTTGTCACATTATGCCAACGCCTCTTGGCCTCCTCGATTGGCCTCCTCGGAACTCTGACTGCATTCCAGGTGGTCTACTTGTGAGTCAGTTGATGGTAGTTTTCTGTCACCTCCGTGACGCTGATCTGGTTTTGCTGCGGACTTCACCACGTCTTCCTCTGCTCCTAGGCCTTCCCCGTTGTTCCTTGCTGGTGGTCTGTGGGGGTTGTGGGGTTCGCGTTGGCCTCTGCACTCGGTCAGGGTGCATCCATGTTGCTACGTGCTTTGGCTTGTTTCTGGTGTGTTGTTTCTGTGGTTTCTATGATGCAGTTTCCAGCCAGACGCATGGGGTTTGCAGGCCTGTGGCTGGTTTTAGCTACTTTTTGTACCGCAATTGGCCACATCGCATGATTTTTTGCTTTTTGCATTTTTGTGGTGTGGCATTGATTTTTGCGCGGCCATTTGACGCGTTATCTGGCGACTATTGCATGCTACCACCACGTTGTAAATACTTGGTTGGCACGGCGTAATTTTCCCACGATGAGCTGCGATATTGAGAGGTGCGTTAAGCTCCTCTTGCGGTACTTATCACACGTTCTTGTGAATATACCCCCAAGGTATTGCCAAAAACTGAGCATAGCATGGAGTTCTCCACCCACAGGTGGTTGAGCGCATGGCCTGGCCTCATGCCTGTAAATCTTTTCCAATACTCTACCATTAATTTTCTGTGGGTTCCTTTACCCTTTCTCCCTTTGGATGGAATTTACTCATTCCCTTATAATTTCTAGTCTTTTCCAGGGGTGGCAGGGCCTGGAGCGAAATTTGTGAATACCTAATACTGTAGACTTTTTTATGCATGCACAAACTCCTATGGCTTTCCAAAATTAGAACACCCAATCCCTGCCCACTTTCTGCCCCTGATAGTATATTTACTGACACAAAAATCGTTTGGTGTTTAAGTTGTTTTGCAAGTCTAATCTCAACTTTTTGCAAATTTCAAAAGTGATTTTGTAATTATAACAAGGTAAATTTACTCATGTATATAGCTTTGTGAATAGATTCCATAGACTGCACGACATAGACGCCTTACATAAATATCTGCACATAAAACAATTCCACCTGAACTCAGCCCTACTGTTAAGCACGTGTCCAAAACATCCTACTTCGGGGCATATTATCAAGAAACGGCGTTAAAATTATCGCCGCTTTAGCGGCAGAAAACTGCCGCTATGGCGGCGATAATGGGGCTTGATAATATGCCGCATGAGAATTCCAATAGCCCATGTTCACATCAAAAGCGGCGATAATTTTAACGCTGTGCTTGATAATATGCCCCTTGATGAGTTACAATAGTAAAGCAGCAGAGTGCGAACATAAGTGGGAAGTGGTCTTGACTGGATTTAGAAATTTATGTAAGGTAGATTTTCTTGGAGGAATATATTTTTGCAAAATCAAAATGTTGATAGTTTCTGCAAAATACATCTATTTAGTCCATGTTTTCACATAGACTCAATCACACCTACTTTGCAAGTCTTACATTAACTCTCTAAGGAATAGAATTTCTTTGAAGACATACTGCACAAGCCTCTGATTTCACGACCTCCAGAATTTTCATAAACTACTGCACCACTGCAAGCGAAAATAAAAGCTGCAGTCGGATACTAAAGATATAAGGGGCATATCATCAAGCCCCGGAGATAAAATTATCGCCACTTTATCGTCCGTTTTCGGACGGAAAGCAGCGATAATTTAATCGCCTAATCAGCAAGGTCATGCTATCGCGTGAATCCTTGCATTATCGCCCTTTCCCCCAACGCCCATCTTTGCATCTCCAGTGAGATGCAAAGTGGGCGTTCCTGCCCTGACATAACTGGAGAAATGTCGCTAAGTGACATTTCTCCAATTATCAATGGGCACCCTAACCTGCAGAGCGGCAAGCAAAGTAGCGATAACCTCTGTTATCGCTATTTTCCTTACGCCTGCTTCAAGACTGACTTAGCCATGATATCCAGTGTAAGGTGGATATCATGGCTAAGTCTGCCCTGCCCTATCAGCAAGCTTTCGCCAAACCTTGTGCCATTATCGCTGTATTTCCAGCGATAATCGCACAATTGGCAGCTTGCGCTCTGAATTTTATTGCTTTGGAGATAAGCGTTGCTGATAGCACGCTAGCTCCGCGATAAAATTCAGAGTTGGCCGGCGATAATTATCCTCGCGCTAAGAGCGCTGAGCGATAATTATCGCATGGCCTTGATGATATGACCCTAAATGTACTAGTAACCTTTGAAAAGGAATGCTAATGATGTAGGTCTTTTTGGAAACACTGGGAACAAACTGCCCAAACAAAGACAAAAACATCTACAGGTTTCTGAAGAGGCAAAAGCATTACTTTTCCAGCAAGGTTTCATAAACTGTGATCAGAACCAATTTTATAACAAATTGATTTACTAATTACCTCGGAAGCACCTTCTGCAAACGTGAACATATGCCAAAGAGACTTTCAAATCAATAACAAGCTGTTTCTTAAAAGTTATGTATTTGCTTTAGTGGGTTACGTTACATCACCGTGTTGGCATCTGTTAAAAGTATTCAGGGCATATTGTCATGGACGGCGTTAAAATTATCGCCGCTTTAGTGGCAGAAAACTGCCGCTAAAGCGGCGATAATGGGCTTGATAATATGCCGCAGAGAATTCCAATAGAAGCCCAGGTTCACACCAGAATATGGGCTTCTATGGGAATTCTCAAGGGCATATTATCAAGCCCATTATCGCTTCTTTAGCGGCAGTTTTCTGCTGCTAAAGCTGCGATAATTTTAATGCCGTTTCTTGATAATATGCCCCTTCGTTTCTTAACATGAGCTTTCTTCCCCATTAATGTCCACACAACACTACCACGAGTGAACCAAGATATGTTAGTTTTTCAAGTGTGTTATAGATATGGCCAATATTGTAATTGTATAATGAGCAATACTGTTTTGTATTAAACCTTCTGCAGATCAGTTTTTTTTAATCTAGAACACATCCTGAAATAATTAGTGTAATGTGCCACAGATTTGACGCTCAGACAATTTAAGGCACATCAAAGTTAAATGATTTGAAGAACATCCCACTATTTGATCAAGTGGGGAAGGTGGATTTGCAACCCAGATTTATTTAATTACATATTGTGTTATGTAGCCCATTATATAAGGGAAATAGCCTTTACAACGCTGGCAGAGCCACAGGTGTCATTTCCCAGCAAGTGTGTGGTTAAAGCAGTGCGCATTGTAGATGCGCAGATGGACAGGCACAGGAAGAGGAAGGATCGGGAGTGGACATGGTCTGGTAAGTGGGGCTGGGGCCAGGTTTTGGGGAGTGGGGGTCGTTTTTAGGGGTGGAGTCGTTTTTAAGGCAAATGGGGTTGGGGTTGTTTATAGGGCAGGGACTGGGTTTTAGGGCTTAGGGCAAGGGGTATGGGGTAGTTTTTAGGGGTGTGGATCAGTTGTTAGGGCTCAGGGCAAGGTGGCTCGGGTCGGATTGGTTTTATGACATGGGGGTCAGTTTTAGGGCTCAAGGCGGGGGGCTGGGTCGGGGACATTTTTATGATGTGGGGGAGAGTTTTAGGGCTCAGGGTGGGGAGGGGGAAGGGACAGTTTTTAGGACTGGGGAAGGTTTAGGCTCAAGGGTGGGACTGGGGTCAGGGTAGTTTTAAGTACATGGGGTCAGATTTAAGGGCTAGGGTGTGATCTTTACCACACATATCCTTTTACCAATCATGCCTTTACCACAAAGTTGTGTGGTAAAGTCATGCATGGTATAGGCATGCGTGGTAAAGGAATGAGTTGTTAAGATGCATTTATTGTTTGGGACGCATTGTATAGGCACAAGTGGTTTAGCCATGCGTGCCTCTGTCATACAACCATTATATATTTTTCCCTTCTTATTCACTTTTAACATCAAATATTAATATGCAATTATTTGAAGACCTAAGTCAGTATAGAATGTACAAATAAATACATTTATGACATGATACTTCAATCTCTATAACATGTAAAAATATCTTTCTTGAAAAAGTACAAATTTAAGCATTAGAGAAGGAGATTATTTTTAGGTCTAGCCCACCAGACACCACACCCTATCTGGTTGTGAAAAAACATTTGTGGGCTTCCCACAAACTTACATCCTGCTCATTTCTTACAGTTTGTAGATTTATTGTCACTCTCATTTGCTTCAATATTATGCAATGGCTGGCCTTACTCATCTAGTGTTTTTAGCTACCTCTTAACCATCCTTCTGATTGTTTGATTTGTATCCTTTCACTGCTCCCTTCTAAGAAACTGCTTTTTAGGGCTTGCGCCCTGCGTTGCACAGCGTAGCAGTGCTCGCGCAGGTGAGAGCCCTTTTGTCCGGGGTTTGAAAACGAACCCTGGAATCGCACACGCTCGTGCGTGTGCTTTTCCTTTTGGGTTCCGCTATTGGGCATTGTGTGCGTGTTTTTTTAAAACGGAGCACGCAATGCGTCAAAGGCGGGCGCATTGCTCCGCCCATGGCCTATTGGTGTCTGTTACGCGCACCAAAGCCCATATGTTTTCAATTATTGTGCCCAGACACGGGCGCGATAATTGAAAACACATATGGCTCGCAGTGGCGTGCGCGCACCACTCGTGGGCGTGTTTTTTTTTTTACACTAGCGATCGCTTTCGCAATCGCTTTTTTTTTTTTGCCTGCCTGACCCTGGGTACCTCTCAGAATGCACAGCTATAAAATACCAAACGTGCTTACAAATAGCGTGTCCGGTCATTTAAAGCTACAAAATAAATCCCATATATGGTGTGTGGTTGCAAATATTGTAGATTTTGAAGAAAAACACTGGCTTTTGGAATAAAATCTGTATCTGCGTTTTCACCCGTTCCTGAGGCTGAAAGGGGTGGGAAGGGCATTTGAGCAGCATGTGCTTTGGTTTCGGCAAGGCACAGTGCTTTCATGAATACAAGGTGCTCCGAAAAGTGACAGCGCAATGACATATATAGAATGAATTTTTAAGAATTTTGATGGTGTTTGTCAACACTCGTTGAAGGGGTGTGGCAGGGCTTTAAGTGGGATGGAGAAACTGGGGGGTCTCTCAAAGGGGCGTGGTCATTGTAATTAAGTGCGTAGCTTAAAAACACGTACGCTAAAAATCTGTGTTTAGCACAGTGTGCTGCCCGACTTGTAGTTTTCTGTTCCTGTCATTGCGTCCAGATATATGATACAACAAGTCACATCATACCTAAAAGTCAGGACTATTGGCTTTGTCAATGGTTGCTAGTTGCATAAGATAAATAAGCAGCAACTATGGCTTGTGTGTAATATTTAAAAAAAACTTCCACTTAAAGCCCTGATGACACCACTACAATGTTGCTTCTCCTGAGTTTGTAAAAGAGAAGGGCAATCCAGAGAGAAAATGACTCTTTAAAAGATTTCCCTCCCTCTACAACGCTCACCATGCGCACATCGATGTGCCTGCTGTCACTGCAGTCCGGGGGAAAAAAACAGACCGCCTGTGCCAGGGCACAAAACAGTAATTAACCACCACAAAACAGAGCCTAATAGAGACCCGTTTCGAGGGCCTCTTAAAACAAGCATTTGCAATGCAATAGGTCTTGTTTAAGTTTGAGCTATTGGCATTGCTAAATAATGCAACACCAATAGCTCAAACTTTAATAATGCGGGACCTATTGCATTGCAAATGCTTGTTTCTTTTTGGTTAAGCACTACATGCTAGAGCATGTTTTTCCAGCTGTGTCCCTCGTGTGCTTCTCCCCTGTCAAATACCTGCATCCAAGTGGTCAATGTTGTCTCTCTTGTGCACTGCTAGCTCTCTGTCTAGTGTGCTTATGCCCCAGGATGAAATATCCCCACCATTCCATGCTCTGTGCTCTTCTCTCCCTCAAGTGCTCCTCCCACCACTCCTCATGTTACTTGCTCCTTCGTGTGCTGCTTTTCCCCTCCTGCCTCCACCCAGCTTTATTTTTTTTTTATCACCCCTGCCTTCTTCCATGATTCTTTTTCGAGAGCGTGGCAGCAAATTGCAGCCAAACCCTCCACTTAGCAAAAAGGGCGTCTATGCTTCTACAATATCATGTTTTTATTTATCGATCTATCTTGGATCACTAATTTACAAAAAATGGTGTTCACATAATTTTGTGGACACAAGCTTGTATGATGACACATGCTCAAGCAGCTATTATCATGCATGTGCATGCTTATGGACTGACGCAAAGGCCAGAAGTGACCACATCATTGCATCTTTTATTTTTTTCTTGCATTTGGCCATTGTCACATAGCATAAGAAACAATTATGTACATCATCACTAAGAAACATTGGCAAAGTCAATAGGTCCGAATAGCGAGAACTATTGGCCTTGCCATTGCTACTTAGGTTGAGCCTACTCTACAGAGCAAGCTGTCTCGTTGCAAAAGACATATTGTCAGGCTACCTACAGTGGGCCGATAGCCTACCATTTATCTATTATTTGTTTGCTTTATTTTTACCCCCATTTGCTTGCTTCCTATTTGGCGACTTGCCCTGTCCATCTTGTGTTTATGCATCCCCTGGAGCAAATCCCCTTTAGTTGTGTCGTTCCACTGCTCACTTTTAGGGAACTACTTTTTTTTGCTCAAGCACTTAAAAAGAGTACAAATGCTTTCCAGCTGTCTTCCTCGTGTGCTTCTGTCTCCCACTCCATGTTGCCATCGCTCGTCCATTTGCTTTTCACCTGCTCCTCCAGTTTCTTTTTCTTTAAGCACTCCACAAGTGCATGTGTTTTCCAGTTGTCTCTTTTGTGTGCTTCTGTCACCAAACCCACTCTGCATTGCTCTCTCTCTTCTGTGTGCTTCTGTGGTGTTCTCTTCCTCTTGGATTCCCCTCAGCACTTTCCATGTGCTGCTTTCCCTCCTTCTCTCCCACCCACTCCTCTGTAATCCCCTACCTCCCCCAGCACACTCTTTCCTTTTTTGTTTAATTAGCACATTTACAATTTTTTTTTAAACTTTTTTTTTTAATTACTGATCTAAGAGGCATCTGCCAACTTGGATCGCAAAATAAAGAAATTAAAGCAAGTGACAACCGTGTAATTCCACTGATGCATATGCATTCACACGTCAGTAGACTGCAGCGACCACCATTGTGCCCTTTTTTTTATGATGCACAGCATCTTGACAATGTACAGCATCACCAAATGCAACTGGCTAACAGTGGGGGCCTGTAATATTAGCAGGAAGGGGTGGTCAGGCCTCAAATACACACACATAAACACTGACACTCATGCATATACATATGCACGCATACACACACATCCATTCACATCACTCATTCTCATATATTCATGCATGTAAGCATGCACCAAACATTAAGAAATAAAATCCTACTTAGCTGTGTAGCTCTGCCTCGGAGATCCAACGAGGGTTGGGACTGTTGCCTGCCCTTATTAGCTGACCTACGTTTAGCCAATGAGGGAAGGCAGCAGTCCCACACCCCGAAGGTCCCAGGAGGGATGGGACTGTTGCTTTCCCTCATTGGCTGACCAATGAGGGAAGGCAGCAGTCCCTCACTCGTCACACAGTGGAATAGGGTCACTGAGACAGCAAACCCCAGCCCACTCTGTGACGAGGTGTCAGTAATTGACACTTGGGCCTGGGCACTTTATGGTTCAGAACTGAAGCGCTAAGGTCCGAGACAATCAGTGACGCTCACCCTCTTCCAGGTGCTTTGCCAGGTTGAAATTGTCATGCCCACAGGGCTTCTTCAGCCCAGCAAAGTTCAGCACAGGTGGCCAGGAGCCAGCGGCATTTAGAGCATGTCTAGCTCCTGACTGCCAGACCTGAAAATGTATGGTGTCTGTCAGACTGACCTTTGCTCAGCCTGACAGATATTCTTTATAGTGGCCAAAAAGTGAGGATGGGACGTGAATGCTGGCTGAGCCAATAGGTCCCAAAGGTGAGACTAATTGTCATTGCCAATGGTTGTTTTGTTAATTTCACTATATTTTCCAGACTTAACAAACAATAACGAGTGGGTGAGTTAGCGCCTCAAGGAAGGAATTAAATTGATTAGCAAAACAAAGAAAACTGACATTCTTTAGAGGCTGCTCTTAATCTGAAGGACTTCAGTGATACACATGCGAATTGCAGTCCAGATCAGGTGCAGTCAGTCATTCAAAGGTGAAATGCACTTTTTTGGGATGTAAAAAGGCAGTGCCTGGGATACTTGGTTAGCTCAGCCTTCGATCACAAGTCCCTAAAGAACAAGAGCCGAGTCCGAGACATGGCGGAAGGAAGGCTCGGATGTTGCTTGGCTTGCCCACCTCTGTTCATTCACTTGTTACTTGTCCCTTCACTATCCGTTCGTTCATGATTTCATCTGTATAACCAATGCGCCAAAGTGTTTGTGAAAACAGATTTTACCATTGACATCCTATTGGTGCTCATTTTATCCTGGATGAAAGGCTGAGGGGCCCTGCCGTGATTCAATTGTGTGACCTTTAAGCTACACATGGATGTCCGCAGGTGCAACAAGAAACTGGGTGATCTGTTGTCATATGCTGCAATGTGACTTCATGTTGAAGCTCGTTTGCTGTTTGGGGGTGTTTGACGAGTGTTCGCTGTTTTGTGTTTTGTTGTCTTCACTAAGACATTTCAAGGCTGACTGCATTTAAAACACAGCACTGAAGTCAGGGGCCTAAAATGATATGTGCCAAGCACACACCCATCCATGACAAACACAGCTGCAAATGGTGAAGCTATAAACAGGGCCACTGGAATTATGCATCAGGGGAAGGACAAATTATGCGGCATTGTTTAGTAAATTATGCAGCAAGAAAAGGCAAATTATGCAACATAAAGCTGCACTTTTTGTGACAGTATTACTTCAATATTTTGTCATTTTTAAAATTGTTAACACTGTCTGGGCCTTGGTTGCACCTCGTTAGTACCAGTTTAAAAACCAAATGCAGCGATAAGCAACAGAAAGGTGACCAGTCAACATTTCCAAAGGGCCTTCCACTGCGCGGCAACACATGGTGCTGCGATTTTACTAACTTTTGAAACGTTTGAGCAAGAAACAGGTTTTTTTTGTTAAAATGTACAGATTATACAGCAGATGCTAGATTGTGTGGCAAATCTATAAATATACAAAAAAAAAGGCTGCAGCTGCACAATCGCATCATTCCGGTGGCCTTGGCTATAACTAAAGGGTTGAACACAATTTGCAGTTCATGAACACACAGAAGATACCCATTTTCCATGTGCCCTGCCACTCTGCGATGCTCACTCCATTACTGGATCGAGGACGACAGATATATTGCAAATGCCACTCTTCAGGAGAATCGTACCTTGTAAGCATGGTGCTTCCGAACTGAAAATCTTTATAAAAATATAGTATATTGCGTTAACATAACATAAGTATTTGTAAAGCGCACGTTTACTCTAAGGTCTCTTGGCACTGAATAACAGATGTTTATTGTTACCCAGGGCACAAGTCCTAAAAAAAGAAGTGGGGGGACGCTGTCACCGGAAGTGACGTCACAACAGGAATCTCATGAAAAGAAGTGGGGGGACGCTGTCACCGGAAGTGACGTCACAACAGGAATCTCATGAAAAGAAGTGGGGGGACGCTGTCACCGGAAGTGACGTCACAACAGGAATCTCATGAGTATTCATATGCCTTTAGATGACGGGGCATTTCACAGCACTGCTACCCCTGGTCTGTTCCTCGATGTCCTTTGCAACCCCCCCTCCCCCCCACTCCCCCGAGGGGGTGCCCCAGTTGCACAACGAAGTGCTCAAAAGTGCACAAGATACAGAAGGACACACATTCCAAGCGTTAACCGCCAACGCCTGCTCGCTCCGCCTCCCAATCACTCCAGCCTGCACACACCACCGGTGCCTCTTAAAGTCTCCAATTACAAATATTAGCATATCTTTGGTAATTTACGGGAAACTTCCCTCCCACCCGGGCTCTCTGCTCACACAATGCTGTCCAGCTTTTGGGCAGGGGGGACGGCGTCCACCCGGAAAAACCTGGTAAAATAAGTGGGGGGACGCCGTCCACCCGCGTGGTACCCCGACTCGAGCCCTGTTGTTACCCAACTCAATGGAGATCATGTTATCGACCTCAGATGGATGAAAGGCTGAGTGGACCCACCGGAATTTGAACCTGTGACCATGAGGTCGAACACAGGCCCCTGCAGTGGATGCATTAGTCCACTGAGCCACCAGACCTGGCTAAAAGAACAGCATGAACAGCAATGGATTTAAAAAAATAAATACAGCATTTGCCTAGTGCTCTCCAGTACCAAGTTTTCTTCAACTGTGAAATCCGGTGTATGTATTCAGTATGTACCTCTTGTTGAAATATATTCTAAATTAACAATATAATGAGCTATTAAGTGTAATGTAGAACATGATGTAGGTCACCAAATAATATATACTGTTTTTATCATTATAATGATCAATGTGTGTCACATCAGGTACATTTTGTCAATATATATGCTCCTTCTAAAAGTCCAATCATTCACTCACTCAGCCATCATTCTATTCATGCATTGGTCCATCCATCCGTCTTTCCAACCAGTCAGCCGTCCATCCGCCCAACCAACCATCCATCCATCCATATATACATACATGCATCCATATATGCATATATACATACACACATACATACGTTATACATACATACACATTTCGTCTTTCCGCCCACCCGTCAGTCCATTCTTCCATTCATTCAGGCATTCAATACATCCATCTGTTTCCTATCTCTGTGCGCCTTTTCTGCTACTTGTATCTCGCTCTGGCAGCCTGAATGCCTCTGTGCAGGTCTCTACACACTCGTTTGCACTCACAAGCAAGCCCTCATGCACTCATACACACACTCTTTTACTCTACTCTCATCGGGCCTCACACTCAATTATATGCGCATGCTTACCCTCACCCATCTATCCCTTTGGCTACCTGCATACCTGTGTGTATCTCTATTTCTATCCACATACACAAATACACTCACAGATATTAACGTTCTCCCACTCGCGCACGTCCAATCACACACTCACACGGCACCACAGCAAAGACTGTGTATCTGACACATACAAACACGCCAAGCACATACACTCGTAGACTCCCACTCTGTCCCGCGTACCTCCTCACATTCAAAGACCCACACCTGTTCCACACACAAGCACACAAATGCACAATATCTCACTCACAAACGTAAATATTCGCTATATCAGACATAAGCATATAAACACACAGCTTCTCTCGCACACATAAGCATATGCACATGCAGTGCATGGAACACTCTGTTTCCGCTTAAACCCTGAAATTCGCATCGATGTTTGGTCACAACATGAGTTATTTTGATGACGTAGTATTGGTGTCACACATTGCTCGCGTCCACGCATGCTTTTTCTTACTAATTGAGCTAGTCTGTCACGTCGAACGTGCTGACGTCATAAAAGCTTGCACTGATTAGTAACAGGCCCTCGCCGCCTGCTATGTTATCTGTTCCATATTTCAATGTCAGGCCTCTGTGAAGCAAAAATCAACTCGCAGTTTCGACAGTTACTAAATTACCCAAACTAGTGGAGCAACTCTTAATGAGCCGCCCCATTAACAATTCCCCGATTGCGGCCCCTGCTCGGAACCCGAGGACACCTTGTTAGCACAGAGTGAGGTGCTCAATCAAGGGGCCGCCGATTGGAAGGCGCAGGACAGAGTTTTGAGCGGTGATTACAAGGGCACTGCAACGAGTGCCAAAGTAACAGTCTCCGGCTCCGCAGGAAGCTGAGAAAGCTTCAAGGCTGCATTTGTAAATCAGCCTCCGTGATTACAGCGGTCTCACGCGCCGAGCTCGCAAAACAATTATTTGCACCTTTCTTTCACCGCAGCGGCGCGCTCTCGAGCACATCAGCCCTCGCGAGCATTATTGACAAATTGCGGCTGTTAATTGACCACGCGCGCTTTAAAATGTCTGAAACGCATCATAGCGAGAAACACGCGTCAGGATCTGGTTGAAATAAGCAAGTTCACATTTTCAAATAACCATCCAGGCCTCATTCTGGTAAAAGCTATGTTTTAATCAAGGAATGCCATGTAATATTGAGTACACACACGTTATTACTAATTCTCTGCAGCTATTAACCATATTTAATGAATTTCCAGCATTATATGGGTTATAATGTAAGTTGTAACAAAAGTGCACGTCATGAGTTATTCTACACCTAGCCCTGTTTATTATTTTTGATAGTTTTCCAGTTTATTGGGGATATTTTAAAACTGTTGGTAAAATAAAAAGTACGCACATTTCAATATTCTATAGTGCTAAGTTTTCTGAAGCTGCCCAGTAGCTTGCCAGCTCACTTGTTTTATAATAGTTGCTTCTATCGGTTTTTTTTTTGTGTCTGCTAAAATAAAATAAAAAAAAACTAAGGGGCGTGTTAGGCCCCAGTTTTTTTTAATGGTGTTTACATCTGTAAAAGGCTACAGGCAGAAGGCAGAAGTTTCATAAAATTCAAGTTCCAATCTTTGAATTTGTTGTGCAACATATTATATATTAAAACACCACTGACAAAAATGAACCACTATATAATTGTGTGCCTTGTGGGACTAACATTAATCCCTGCGCATTTTATGATGATTTATGTATTTATTTAGTTAGTTTGTTATCTACTAGTCTATAATTTCCGACAAATTGAACACCACCCTCACAAATATGTTTACTCAATGTTGCAAATTCCGTTGAGAAATTCAAATACAGAAGATATAAATGGATTTACGATGCCCTGAACAAAGTGTTTCTCTTTTTTAGGCTGGTTAAAATAATTGATGAATCTGATTAAAAATGTTGATTTAGGAAAATATTTGAATAGGACGCACCTGCCCAATTCATCTAACTTTTTGGTGGTTGAACAGGCGTTACCTCATAGGATATATGCATATCTTAATATTATGTAACTGTTACATAATATCCAGATATGTATATATCCTATGAATTATCGCCTGTTCAACCGCCAAAAGGTTTGATGACTTATTGCAACTATCAGTTGGAATGAGAAGGTTTGGTTTGCTCATAAAGTACCCACTCTAAGAGTCATTTTGCTTTCCACACATTGTGTGATGTGTTGTTTTTTTCGCAACTGGGTGATGCCTATGTTGTCTGCTCCCATTGAATTGTACGCTCTTTTTAAGTGGTTCTTGTGCAGTTTCGAGTTCTAAAATGGCAAACAGGCCTCCCATTTGGTTCAGGGAGGCTTAGCCAAACTCTCACTGTAAGTCTGAGGCTGTATGTTAGGGACAAACCATATCACTTATTCCTGTAAAACTGATCAAAATGCGTTAGTGTAAGGGGTTAATGTAAGAGAAACTATACTCAAAGGTTCTCTTCATAAGTTTAAAAGTGCTCATGTGTGTGTGAGAATGTGTGTGTGTGTTGCGTGTGTGTGCTGGTGTCTGCTGCGCATGGGTGTGTGTTGGATGCGTGTGTTGATGTTTACATTTGTATGTTTGGCATGATGATGTCAGTTTGCCATGTTTTTCAGACTATGTACGTTTATATGTTTTCAGAAGAATGTATGTTTCAAAATTTAACAATTTGATCTAAGGTAATAGGTCAGAAATTGAAGACCTGGACTAAACGAGGCAGTATATGTCTTACATGTGAGAGCCAATGGCCTTCCATCACTGAGTAATTAAAGGAGTGTGACCTGACTTCACACTCTATCATTAGGTGTATAGTTTATACAAACACGTCTGTATGCCCATCCATCCATCCACTCATCCATCCATCCATGCAGTCAGGCTGCTGGTGAGTTAAGTCCTTGTTGTTAAGTTCAGAGCAGACAGCTCAGTGCTAACTTTTCATATTAAGGGCAGGTGTATGTAATTCTGCACTTAATATAACATGGCATGCCATACCATAATATAACGCAGCATCATATAAAACATCATAACATACCACAAAATAAAATAAAACAACATAACATAACTATAAATACCATAACATAAGGTAACATGCCGTATATCTGTCATCTGAAAGCCACAAGCTCGAACCCTGCCAGGCTCGGTTTACCTGCTCAGACTTCTAAGCTCATTATAAAGAGAACAGTGTGTTTGTTGGGAAATGACAGCATGCTTTTCTTTGCAGTGGGCCAAATGTAAGTCGTTGATATAAAGTTTATATATGGCAAATGTATGAAAACGAGTCGGTATATGGGAAAGGCGTTCTTTATCATTCGTTTATGATCCCACCCACAACTACCTGTGCAAATAGCATCTGTGCACATATGCTTATATTTGTGCATGCGCGAATACTACACACAGTTAGACATCTGTGCGCACATTCTTTTATTCCATTTCTAGTTCCCTTTTCTAATTAGTTTTTGTATCTAAGATTGCTTTTCTACAATCGAGCAACATCAAAACCTTCAAAAAGACACCAACAAATAAATAAATAAATAAATAACGGGAGCTAAAAACATCCTTCTCCGTTTCACACGGTGCTGTTCTTTGTGTCGCTCGAAGTCCAAAAGCAGGGGGCGCTGTTGTTCACTTAACACGAAACCAGCTCGTGCCAGGAATGTGCTTGAAAGGTTGGCTTTGTAACCTGGCGGTTTTGTTTCTAAAAGACAGCAGCCGATGATCAATACCGTCATGAGAGCTCGAGCCTCACTTCACGAGGGTTCTTTAATGCCTTTTCAATACAACGTCACGTGCAGCAAGGCGGTTTTAAAGCATAGTGCGCCATCGGGGCAATGCGCCCTGCCTGTTGGAATGTTTTGTTTTATAATGCGCTTCACGCTGACAACCACGGGAACATCATCAACGTCTTATTGGACGTTCATCAACGTTATTCTTTCTTCCAATTAATGATATGAGCCGAAACAAAAAAACAACAACTTTTAATACGTTTTTTAAAAGCGTCACAGCAGCATGTCAAATGTGTTCCACCCCTCTGTGTTGTATAAAAAAATAAAAACTTTACATTACTTTTTATTTCTCTCAGCATCTGTTCACAATTTGAGATTGTTTTGGTAATTAGGGAAATGTGTCTTGTCCAGAACTTATTAGGATGCATTGTGAAAAATGAAAGAAAATGTCTATATGTCTTACTGTTGGATAAGTAGAGCTGTAAACAAACATGCCTCTTGTCGCGTCATATCATGTTATGCTATGCAATGTTCCGCCCTTTTATGTTTCACAAAGCGCCTTATAAGCCCTAATGTGAACGGTAGCGCTGTACAATACAACTTAGACAGCAAAAGGGAGCTATCCTATTGTCTGTCATCTTATGTAGTGCTAAGTTACATCATGCCATAATGTATTTCGTTATGCAATGCAATGCTATGTTGTGTTATGACTCGACGTGCTATCTAAGTGATTCAAAGTTATACTAAGTTGTGTAACATTGTGCTGAGCTAACTTTATTATACTGTATTATTTTTCCTTATGTTATGTTATAGCATGTAAGTTAGTGACATTATGGCATGGTGCGGCCTGCAATATGAAGTGATGCCATTGCATGTATTACGTCATGCATTGTGTCACGGTACTTAGCCACAATACCGTGAAATAGTCGTGCGTTGATATGATCGCTAAAGATGTCATGTTAGGTTAAAAATATGGCAAATAAAACAAAACACAAAACGTGCACGGGCTTCTTTTCCTAGCGGACGTCGCTGTAAAGGTCATAGCGTCACAAGTGGGAAAGATGGACTCACCACCGTGGCCTGAGTGTTGTGACACATGTTATGACTGTTACGCGTATTTTGGGAGCTGGAAGTGAGAATGTCCTGAAATACAGTTAATCTTTCCAAAATATGACGCCAAATAAGCCTGGCAGGGTCGCTATTGGAAAGAGAGGGAGTGGGCGGTGTGAGATGAGTGTAGTGTGTGTGTGTGTGTGTGGGGGGGGGGGGGTGAAGGGTAGGAGACGGCCCTACACTGTGGTGAGACAGAAACATCCATGCGATCTGGTGAATTTATTGTGAGTGGACCAAGACACGAGAATTGACCACCTTGACCAAACATATGCAAATGAATTAAACATTCTTGCATGTGTATTTAAGATTGTCTGCGACTTCTTTTTGTTAAGGAGTCATGTACATTTTTGGGGGGGGGGGGAATGTTGTTTGGCCACCATCAGCGGTTACACCGACAGTTTTATTTGTTACCCCCACCCACACTGTCAAAAAAAAAAATCAAAAGCTGTAGGCGAGGCGGGGCTGGGGCGGCAGAGGGCATGCGTTCTCATTTCTGCGGCGCTTTTGAAGCAGTGCCTAAAACTCAGCTTTGGGCTTCAAAGCGAGGGGATTACCGCCTGTATGCAGCAATTAATATGGTTGTAACTCAGAACGTCAGCACCTGACTGCTATGCAGGCTGGACAGTAGCCTGGTGGGGGTCTGGCCCCCTTCCAGAGCGGGGAGTTTATCAAAAAAATATCTAGAAGAATAAACAGACTATTTGTGAAAGGGAATTTCTCACGAGTTACCAAACACTTTGTCGATTTTGATAGGAAGAAAAAAAAAACAATAAACCTTTAATGTCCCCTAACCTCTAACCTGATATATCCACCTAGATTATTGCAATCTGCCTCCTACTGTTAAGCAGAATGGTGGTGTATTAGAGCGAAAGCCACTCGGCGCGCCAGCTTCCCCAGTTTGGCCGGCAGCCCCCGGCCCCTCCCCTGAGGGTGTTCAGAGCTTCGAGCGCGTGCAGAGGAGCAGGGAACGTGAAGCCAGGAGGAGGTAGTAACTGACGCGGTTTTAAACTCACGGCAGTGCGCGTTTTCATCAAAACAACAGTGCGCCGCGTTGGACACTTCCTTCCAATGGTAGAACATGTCGGCAACACATAACGTTTGTGAAAAAGTTGCAAGGGAGTTTTTCTTTATAAAGCATTTTTTTAATCAAAATTCAAATTTAAGGAATTAGAAAACAAGCATATTTCAATATTTACATGATTTTAGGCGGGAGAACGCGTTAGGTCCATAGATTTTAAAATGGATGTAACCTGACGGCTCCAGGTTTAGTGGGATATGGACATTATGTGGAAAAATAACTATTGAACTGTGTGAAATGTCTCTCGCAGAAAGCTGAGACTGTGCTTGGTTGAGACGGTGTGTCTGCACGTGGGGTCCACCGGCACGTATTTGTAGGGAGCGGTACTTACGTTTTGTAATCAGACTCCTAGGGAGTGTGTGGGGTGTGTGTGGGGGAGGGGTAGTTGAAGGAAGACGAGAATTACGGGAAAATACCCAGAAAGAAAGAAAGAGGCAGGGAGTGTTTGGTGGTGGGTGAAAGAGGCACGAGGTGGAATCAAGGCTACACGGCCTTGATAGTCTGCAACTCCGACATTCGATATTTCTGGTCGAGGGCGTCTGAGCAAAACTTTAGGCCCCAACAAGTATTGTTTTAGAAATTAATCACTGGGCATGGATGTACTAATTTCATTTACCTGCTGCCTCTTACCGTACACTTTTGTTTTCTTAGCATGTTTAATTACTTTCTTCATGACAAAGGAGTTTTCAACCCTCGTGACGTCATAGGGACTACAGTTGCCGTCTCACTACTCTCTTGGGTCTTTTACCACCCCAAGGAAGTTGGGTAAATTGTGCTCCTGCTGAGGACGAGAGCTTCGGCACCCCCTATCCCTTAAAATCCGAGCGTTCTTTTGGAGCAGGCAATACCAGAAGAAAGGTGATTGGTCCACTGTTCCTATTTTGGTATTTGCGGTTAAAAATGTCACACTCTCTGAAAAGCAACCAAGAATTAGGCAGGAAACAGTGTACTAAGATATTTAGAATATTGTCAGGTTTTGACAGTCCTGCAAGGTTTGGGAAGAGTGGGTAGCTTCTGACTCTACATGATTTTAATTAGATGCAACATGGTGAAGACATATGTCCGACGAGCACCTGCCATAGAGAATGAGCATTGTCCCCTGGGCAGGGTGGTCAGGAGCAGCTTTAATCAGTCTGAATCAGTTGAAGATAACTGATAGTTGTCTTTGGTAGAACATTAAAGGCCAGGGGTGGGAAAAATGCCTTTATTTTAGGCAGACTATTCACAGTGAAATCCTAAACCCCAGGCTCTACAGGAAAGTCACTGTAGGGAGCCCCGCCACTGAATCATCCCCATGTTGTTACACCATATGTGGGTTTCATTTAGCTAAAGCAACTTTTCTGTTTTTCTAAGACAGACAGCATGCAAAAATCAGGATGCACCAGTAGCAAGAAGGCTGTGGTAAATAAGTCCTCTAGAAGGGTTCGAGAAAACTGCAAAAGTAAGAGAATATCAAACGAAAGGGAAGCAAATAGAAAGAAAAGCAAAAGAGAATGGATAGAGAAAAAAGAAACACCACGAAGGGCATAAAAGAGAAATAAGCAGAGGATGGAATGGAGCCAATGGAGAAAAAGAGAAAGAATATAGGTTAAGATGTAAAAATCCGATTTTAGTCAGAGGATAAGAAAAGATTTAAGTGACAGCAAATTATATATTTTTTAGCTGTATTTTCCCAACCAGGCCTTTTTTAGAAAGTGGGAACATAATGATCTACCTACTGGGTAGATAAGGCTGATTGTCTATGGGATTTTATATGGCTCTACTATTTTAAACCTCGAGTAGCAGTTTAGGTGCTGAGCACCCCACATATTACAGGAATTTATAGTCCACCTCTAGACAACAATCTAAGCAACACTTCATGTTTGTACAGTTTATTGAAACAATGCCCTCAAACAGTAGTTCAACACATTTAGCTAACTAGTCTAAGGTGAGCATCACTTCAAAATTTCGCTTATATTTCACTGTATTAATTTTAATTAACACAATTTAACTGTGCATCCAAAACAAAGAAATGTAATGAAATGAGACGAACAAGAGACACAACAGTGCTTTAAATTCTTAAAAATAACTTTTCAAAATTCTGATCGATGAGGAACACAATAGTAACAGCCCTTGTGAATGTGTGCCTATGTTATAACTGGAATGAAGAATGGGGGAGGGGGGATGGGGGGGGGGTTGCCTTCTCAGCAAAAGATTTTGTAACTTGTTTATCCTTCCCTAAATTCATTATGGGAACAGTAAAGAGGTATTGATAAATGGCCTGTATCCTTCCTCATAGAAAGTGAGCTATGCAAGAATTCTGCGCCTTTCTTTTGTTCTCTGAATGGTTATATTGACGATCATAAAGTTTATTGTATGTAGGCCTTATATACAGAGGATGTATAAGCTTGCATAGTTTGCTCATGTAATATGTTCATTAGTCGATAAAAGGAAAAAAACAACAATAAAGTTTCTTTAAAATAAATGGGAACAGTTAACAGGTTACTAAACCTTTTAGCTTAAGCATTCATGACAAACAGGACATTGTGGCTGGATTCTGAATGCTGTGCTTACTCAGACAAGAAATGAAATCAGTAATTCTCCTCTTTAGCAGGACAAGGCACCTTTTCAACCAATTTGATTTACCCAATTTAACCCTCATGATTCATCGATGTGGTTCTATTCTATTGTGATTTGGGCTGGATCAACCCTCCCCTGAGGAACATTAACCATGTTTCCTTAGCACTGGTGCCATTAATTGGGTTTATGAAATTATCGTAAAACCATGAGACTTTGCTCTCAATAGAGAAGTGATAGTTACCCTTTTTCTATGAAAGGTAAACCTAATAAGGGTGCCACTTCTTTGCACAGGTTATGTCTCCATAACATAACAGGTGTATTTGTAAAGCGCACGATTACCTGTAGGTGTCTTGGCGTTGAATAAGCTCCACCGCGAAAGCTGCTGAACGGAATTACACCAAATTTGGCAGGAAGCTAGATCTTGGTCCATAGATTGTGCTTTTTGTGATTTGGAGTAAATCACTTAAATTGTTTTTGAAAAATTAAGGTACACATTTATTTGGCTTGTGAGAGTCTCGCGGAGGTGCCAATTTAAAAATTGAGCCTTCTGATTGGTCCAGGGAGATTTTTTCCTTTGGGCCATCTTGCTTCTGTGGGAGTAAAACTCTTGAGGGAGCTAATGCTCTGATTATTTGCCAGCAGCATGAGAAAACTGTTGCTGACAGCAATTACAGACATCAGACACTTAGCCCCCAGTCCTAAATAAAAGATATAAGGGGGCATGTTTGGGATTCACAGCCCCCTCTAGAGTCCATGAGGGGTACCCAGAGGGACTCACCAGGCCACAGATTACAAAAAATCAGCAACTTTTGCCACAAACCCATGGGAGTCCCAACTATATACGGAGAGGGTATGAAAGTAGGCCCCCCCCTCTCCAGTCCATATAGGGCCCCGGGACCCTAATCCTCCGGGGATGGATGTATTTAAGGGAATGGGGTGCACAGTCCCCCTCCCGAGCCATTTTCTTCCCTGGGGATCCCATCTCCCAGGGCACAATCTACTTAATAAGGTGAGGGAGACATGCAGCTCTCTCCCTGAGCTGTTTCCCCCTCCCAAGACCCCATCCCCTAGGACACAATTTACTGATTAAGGGTAGGGGGAGGATGAGGCGTGCACCCCTCTCCCCTATTAAACAAAAAGGCATCTGGGTGATGGCCACAGGGCCTGGCGGCAGGCCAAGCCCTGTGGCCAAACCCCTGCTGTGCACAGCCAAAGGCTGTGTGCATCAGGTGGTTGGCTGCATGTGGAGAGTTGGAAGAAGGGCCTTGCTGCAAACAGGCTCTGCAGCTAAGCATGTACGACCAAAGGCAGTGTGTGGCATGGGGTTGGCTCCCTCCAGATGGCTGACTGCAGGGAGTTGGACACAGGGCCTCCCTGTAAGCCAGGCCCTATGGCTAAACCCACACAAAGCAGGATGAAAGGTCATGCACAACGTGTTGTTGGCTGCCTGAATTAGGGTTGACTGCCAGGCACCGTTACCAGCTCCCTGATGTACATGGCCAAAGGCCGTGCCTGGCGGGGGGTCGGTTTTCTGTATGGTAAAAAAACATAATCCATTTAAAAATTCTACAAATTAATTGAAAAAACCAAAGGTTAAAGTAACTTTATTGTTAGGTCCGATAAAAAGATCTGTTTTTGTTTAAAAAAAATCTTAGAGGGGGCGTGGGCAACAACCGACTGAGATGGACGCTTCCTGAAGCGGTTCAGAGGCCCGCCACAATAAATCCCCAACAAATCCATAATTAATCTGAGCGCCGATTACCGCGGACAACTAAGGAAGACAGTTGGAGGTGGCTACAAGGGTGTCACATGCCAGTAGCTGACAAATTCAAGCGGCAAAAGTGGAGAGGACACGGTGCCCTAAAGGTCCGGTGGTTCCGCAGCCTCAATTTGAATTGGCTTCCGGGGCCCCTCTCCTCTGTAACTAACATTACCGGCTGAAACTGCAACAAGGGTGCTCGGGGATGGATCCCCTGACCCTTCCTTCACTGTGAGAGAGGAGTACAGCTGTGCCATTGGGTGCTGTAAAGAAGGAATTAAGATGCCACGGCCCGGAGGCCGTGGAAGCCACAGCCGGAGATCACTCATCTGACAAAGGAGTCCTCAAGCAGTGTGCCCCCCGATCCAGCACGGTCAGTAAGCACCGACTGCGAGGGGGACCAGGGAGAGATCTTCCGGCCCTCCCACCTGCGGGAGATAGAAGTACGGCCATACCCCCTGTGGGATCGTAGGGTGAACGAGGCCTGGGGCAGCAGTGGTGTGAAGAGGCAACTTGCATAGTCCCCATGGGGGGTGACAAATGCGTTGGGAGCCCGGGGAGGAAATCTTAGGCCCCCCCTGGGAAAGTACAGTAGAGCCACCGGCTACAGCAAAGGCGAAATGAAGAAGCATTGGCCCGGTGGCTCTGGAAGCAGCTGCCTGCAATAATCCGACCTGCTGAGAGAGTTCGGGGAGGCCTGTAAAGCCACGTGGCGGAGCAAGATAGGCCTTGTAGGCCTGAAAAGTGAGTGGGGTCGAAGTGCCTGCCTGAGGAGACCTAAGAAGACTGGCATCTCCCGACCCCCAATGGGTATTTGTAGAGTACTAACTGAATAGGACGGCTTCTTTCACAGCGAAGGGTACCCATCACGTCCCAGGCACCACAAATGCACCTGGGTGCTCCACACGTGAGTGTGCAGCCCTGACACCGATTCCATACAGCCAGAGATACCACCTGAAACCACTGGACAGAGGAGTAAGGCCTTGAGCGGTGGGGAGTAGTGGTGCTCTGGCCCGGAGGTGCTGGGGTGCTACGATCCAATTTTCTCTTCCGCGAGAGCACCACACTACTCAACTGGATTACCAAAACCATGATTAGGTGCTTCACCCCAACAGAATGACAGGTGGGAAAGCCATGAAAGGGTCCCATCAAACAAAAATAGAAAATTTTCGCCCAGTCCAAGGGGGCTGAAAACTTGCAAGACCCTTAGGACCACTCAGTCTCCGACACTCGCCAGGGGTTGGAAGAGGCCTCGGTCTCCCTACAGGACATCATGGCCGCAATACAGAGAGTCCATACTACACTAGAAGCCTGTATAGACACATTCGCTACTGAAGTCTCTCTGATGCTTGCAGATCTGCGCAACTTGGGGTCCTGTGCTAAAGAAGTTGAGAACTCAGTGTCCACCTTAGGGCAAGAGACACGCATCCTTAAAACACAGGTGAGGGACCTGGAGTCCTCTAATCAACTCCTAGATGAATGATTTGAGGATCATGAAGGAAGATCCCGGCACAACAACATTCAGATTTTAAGGGTCCCGGAATGTGCTGAGGGACCAGCAGAGGATTTGTCTGTGGAAGACCTTGTCCCCAATTATCTCCAGCCCGCAGACTTTCCAAATTTTTCTCTGTGGAGAGAGCGCACAGAGTGCCGGGGGGCCACCGCCATCCAGGGGCCCCATCACGATCACTGCTAGCACGGCTCTTTCATTTCAGAGAACGCAATACAATTCTCCAAACGGCAAGAACAGCTCCACCGGTCCTATATGGAAAAACACGCCTAACTTTCTTCCCAGATTTCACGCTAAAGGTCAAGCGACAAAGAGGGACTTTTCTTGAAGTCAAGAAGCTTTGCGAGAGAAAGAAGTGAAATACTCGATACTCTTCCTGGCGAGACAACGCATCGAATCAGAGGGCAAGATCTGGTTCTGAACCACCCAGAGGAGGTCTGGGAGTGGTTGGAGGGCTGGCGATCTCCCCGTGCCACAAAAGGAGTAACTCACCATGAGAACTGTGTGAAGACCAAGGGGATAAAATGACCACAAACTGAAAGAAAACTTCTGGCACAAGATGAAGAAACAGAGCAAAGGCACAAAGACTGACGAAAGTGGTGGGGATGATCCTGGAGAGCCTCACGCCCCGCCAGAAAGATCATATCTTCAGCTCTACAAAGAGACCCAGGGGACTTGTGGGCTGGCCTGGGGGGTGCAGGGGGAGGCGGGGGCCTCATGGCGGATCAACATGATCTTCGAAGGTCAGACTTTCAACTATTGTTTCAATGGGTGCTATCAACTATATTGAACATGGGGATGGATGGCGGAATGTGGGGATGGCCTATGACCCCTAACGTGTATGATGTTGGGCTGGGGCATCAGGCACTCTGCTGAGTTGGCGGGTAGGGCAGTTCTACATCTGTCATACAGGGAAGCGGTGAGGAGGGTGGAGGGGTTTTTCTTTGTTATTAATGTTTTTTCGTACCCTTTTTTTGGGGGGGGAATGTTACTGCAGTACATTGCTCTATACGTCTATGGGTAGTACCATCAGTTCTCTGTATAAATATTGATTGATTGATCCACTGCAGGCATGAAATAACAGTATGGATAATCCAGAGGTAGGGGATGGAGTATGACTTCCACATAGGTAATGACTATGGGAACAGACACAAAGCTCCCTGAGTTCCGCATTATGTCATGGAACGTAAATGGACTGGGGGATAAAATCAAAAGGGGGATAGTGTCACAGGATATCAAGGAACATTCCCCAGACATTGTCTCATTGCAGGATTCGTATGTCCTGGGAAAATCATGCAAGGTACTTGATCGAGGGGGATACAAAATGTCAGTACATGCAGCGTATACCTCTAGCTCCTGTGGGCTGGGTATCCTTTTTAAGAAGAGCTTCCCAATCACGATTAAAAAGCCGTTGTCAGACAGACAGGATCGATTAGCTGAACCAACAGGTGTTTGGGAGGGGGAACAGATTAATATAATATCAGCATATGTACCCCCTGGCCTCCACTCTGCTGCACTCCCTGATCTGGGAGCGCTCTTGCTCCAAGCACCAGACGGGAAGTTTTTAATAGGGGGAGATTTCAACATGACACTGGACGATAATGTAGACCCCCTACACGGACTCTCCCCTCTATCACTCAGGTAGCAAACTTTTTAATGGCGCTGGGGCTGGTACATGTCTGGACACCTTTCACTATGGGGCCCATGGTAGCAGATCTCAAATTGACCTCCTCATCTCAACCGACTCTTCTCTCACAAAATTTAGAGAGGTGAAACATCTAGCGAGAGGGATATTAGACCACTCCCTCATGTGGGCAAGATACTGTAGAGGCAATTCAAGGGGTACAATTCCCATAAATCCAAGGTTTTTAAAACTCTCAGCAATACGAGGGGGACTTCAACAACACACTATCCATTACTTTCAAGAAAATAAAAACTCTGTTACTGCCTCCTTACACTCTGGGAAGCCTACAAGGCGGTGATCAGGGGACAAGCCCTGTCTCTGATGGTGGGATACAAAGGAGATAAAAATGCGACAGTGGAGAAACCCAAACAAGAAATCCTACAGCTAGAGAAAGAGGCGGTACTTGATGAACAATCAGATACACAATATCACCTGGAATATAGGTACTTAGAGACAGATGCGGCTAGGATCAAGTGTAAAGCCACTCAACACAAGATCTATGAACTGCGAGACCGATTATGGAAACTGCTCATCTGGTTAGAAAGGCAAGAACAGGCTAACAGTTGGGTGGTGAAAGTAGAGTTGCCGGATGGAGAGCACGTGAAAGACCCACAAGATATCGCTGACACTTTTTCAGGCTACTACTCACAAATATACTCATCTGATGCATCGACATCGGAACATGACTCCTTGACTTTCCTAGCATATAGACCCCTCCTGACTCTATCACCGGATGAGGCAACACTTCTAGAAAGCGACCTCACGGAGAAGGAAATCAAATTAGCCATCTGATCACTACAGCTGGGCAAAGCTGTGGGACCTAATGCAATGCCTGTGGAACTGTACAAACGTATGACATCCACTATTGTACCCTATCTCCTAAAAATGTTTGAGGAAAGTAGAAAAGTAGACACACTTCCTGAGAACAGCGACTGGCCTCAGTGGTAGTAATTCATAAAGAAGGTAGGCCCCGTATCAATATACCTCTTACAGGTCCATATCCTTGCTCAACGCAGAGCTGAAAATATTAGCCAAAACCCTTGCACTCCGTTTGACTCAATTGATAATGAAACTGGTTCACCCTGATTAATCGAAATTTATTCCTGGCTGAAAAACACGACGCTAAACTTATGACGACTCCACGGAGTCTTGGGGAGAGCATACAGAATCAAAGAGGACGTGATATAACTGTCACTTGATGTGCACATGGCCGTCGATACGTTACAAAAAAAAATATGTTAATAGTTTTCAACAAACATGGTAACAGACATAGAGATGCGGGTCAAATAGCAATATCCAGCAATAGACAACCCCCCTCCCACCTCCCGGCATAGCGGATGACAATACATTGCGCATTTGAGGAATCCTGTACATCACAGATAATCATGAGTGAAGTAGCAGAAACATATCTTTTTGCTGTGTTCCAACTCATGAGTTTCAGTCCAAAATTCCTTACCTAGTTGTGACTACTATACTCGCAGCTCATGGCACGACTGGTAGTTAATGGTAGGGTCTCAAGGGTTTTTTCCATCCACAGAGGAATAGAACTGTGCTGCCCTCTCTCTCCCCTGATCTTTGCCTTGATCCTTGAGCCACTAGCAGCATGGGTCAGAGAGGACCCCTTGATCCTGGGCTTGCATTGGACAAAGGACTGGGAAGCTAGAATATTGTTGTAGGCTGATGACATTGTCCTGTAAATCGCCTCTTCCAGGTCCACTGTCCCCATGCTAATGAGCATCCTTTCGATCTTTGGGGAATACTCCGGGTACCAAATTAACTGTTCAAAATCTGTGATGTTCATCTTCCACGGTCCGGTGCCCCGCGTTCCCCCTGGATGCGAGATCTTAGTGGCCGTAGAGAGTTTTTGATACCTAGATGTCCATGTGACCACTGACCCCAAGATATTTATTGCCAAAAATTCGGAAAGGCCTCCTGATACACCTCAGAAGTGATGTTCGTCACTGGAGAAACCTCCCACTCTCCTTATTGGGAAGGGCAGCACTTTTCAATTTAAGATGATGGAGCTGCCACGTTTCCTTTACATCCTATGGAACTCCCACTTTCCATTACCAGACGCTTATTTCAAAACAGTTAATAGCGAACTCAGGACTATGCTCTGGGGCAGAGGTTCCCCTCATATAGCTTTGTCAAAATTGACCCGGGTTGATATGAAGGAGGGACAGCCCTTCCTGATCTGCAAACGTATAAGACAGCAGCCCAATTGACAACAGTGAATTACTGGGCCCATCACCCCAGAGATGAACAAGCATGGATCATCTGGTCCTTTAGACTGGGGGTTACTGTTGTGCGTTATACACCGGTCCACGTCACTTATCCCTGGAGGGACCAACTGCCCTAACAGTCGCCCTCTGGCACTCAACCCTACGCAAATGAGGGTGGGAGAAGATAATCACACATGCTACCCTTCTATGGGATTGAGAACTCCTGGGCACGATGGCAAACAGACAGGGATTTGATAGGTGGGATTTGATAGGGATCTCCACAGTGGGAGACATATGCACACCCAGAGGGGTAATTCCACTTACTGATTTACAAAGTACATTCGAACTAGCCCCTCCTGAGGCTTTTCGATATCTACAAACCCGGACACGCTTCTCCACCAAGGCAACTTCACTCACATACCATAAACTCATAAACAATTCCCACAACACTCTTGCCCAGCTCCGGCAATGCTGGGACACAGGCTTAGAAAACCTGCAGGAAGTGGACTGGGATGAGGCTCTCACCTCCCAGCGAGTGGTCGCTGTAAGACTAAGCTTCCGTTTAGTACAGTTAAAACTTCTGCACAGAGTCTATGTCTCTTGCACTACATGACTAAAAATGAGCAGGCAAATAGACACTGGGTGCCTTAGAAAATGTGGCAAAGTAGGGTTTTTCTTTCACATTTTGTGGGACTTCCCCAACGTCCAACCATACTGGAATGGGGTGTTAGCATACATCAGTGAGGTCACCAGTACTACTATAGGATCATCAGCCAAACTATGCCTACTCAATATTTGGGAAGCCACAGACTTGACACGAGCAGACCAAATGTAGATAACGTTGGGCATGATGGTAGCCAAACGCAATATAGCACAAAAGTGGAGGGTGGCGGCTACTCCTTCCCTGAACGACTGGAGGACAGATATGGATTGGTGCATGGTGGTGGAGAGATCTGTATATGAGAGCAAGGGATGCCCTAGGAAATGGGAGAAGGTTTGGGGTAGATAGAATACACACGGAGGTAGCCCATGTACGGCCCAATAGCAAGAGCTGTGGATATGAAATTATAGATATCAACATTATGATAAAAATGGAGGAGGATGAATGTGCTGTCCTGTTCTGTTCACCTGACCTTGTAATATTATTTATAATAGACTGCTGTCCCGCAATCCTTCTCAGGTCAACTGCCATAGACAAAATGTACACAAATTATTGCTCATGGTACGTCTAATGAATGTCTTGTTATGCACACCCCTTTCTTTTTGTTAATAAAAAGAATTTACAAAAAAAATCTTAGAAATTTAAAACCAAAGACTAAAGTAACGTTATAGTTTGGTGAATATGTCAGTAACAACATTAACGTTTTGAACTTAAAAAAAAACCCACAGAAATTCACCAGTTATAGTTAACAGAGCTAACTATAACTTGCGCCTCCACTATGCTCTGCTTATGGCCTCACATATTACATCACTCATGACATGTTCTATGACATCATTTATGACATCACAGATGACATCTCAATTGACAGCAGTGAGTTGGCAACAGGTTCTGGCCTGAGGCCTACCCACCCAGAGGCAGCCAACCCCCACAGGCAGCCAACACCAGGCTGCACACAGCTTTTTGTTGTGTGCTGCGTGGGGTTGGCCGCAGTAATCCACCTGGAGACAGCCAACCCCCATGCCGAGCATGGCTGTGGGCATGCATGGGGTTAGTTGCAGCATTTCAAAACCACCTGCAGGACCCATTTCAATATGAAGAACCCAATTGTCACTGGGCATGCATGCAGTCAGCACCACAGGCTCTCTCCTGCTTAGATGAGCACTCACCCCCTCTATCACAGGCACAAATGTTTCTTTTTACTGTGACTTGAGCATGGTTGACTGGAGGGCAGTGGAAACAAATGACATGGGGAAGACCTCACTGGCAACTCATAGTCAAAAGCGGTGGTGCTAAAGCTTGCCTTTGCTTTGACATCTGATC
The DNA here is from genome assembly GCF_964204655.1 of Triturus cristatus. NCBI lineage: Eukaryota > Metazoa > Chordata > Amphibia > Caudata > Salamandridae > Triturus > Triturus cristatus. The sequence continues at coordinate 981,508,147 of NC_140594.1, read as the reverse complement.
CTGTCCCTTTCCATAAAGTTAATCTCTGCTAAGCGGTTAGCAGTTAACACCAGTGTTGCTTTTCTTGGGCTCAGAGACATATTATTGTCCTCTGAGCCAGAGGTTTTAAAACTCTCAGCTATGGATGTGTATTCCAGCTCTGGAGGTGCGATGAGTGGTAGAACTGTTTTTAGACAGTTCCGCCTCAGGCTGATTAAAGTGCATATTTACACATTTACATTTTCTGACATCATCATTAAATCAAGTTTTGAAAATTAAATAGAAAATAACATTGTAACTTTTTTCTAGCATTTCTTAATGTGGATATAAGATGAGTGGTGTAAATACACAATGCAGCCCACATATGATGTGTAGCCTTTCACGCCATATGTGCATTTCAGACACCATTGACAGTTGACTCATTGACCAAACAGGGTGAAACCAATTAGACCACTACCATTTTTGGGCCAATGCATACTAAGTGAAGCACTGATTAGCACTGTCATTAGGCTCAGCCTCTTGATGGCAACACAAATAGCATCCAGAAAAAGGTGAAAAATCAGATGTCAGTGCTGAAAAGGCACATTTGCTGCAATGTGACATTGGTGGTTTTTAGATTTTTCATGGTATATATTTTTCTTCTTGTAACATGTCTACTTATTGTTTTGGTCTTCGTTTCTCTACTTGCTCTGCAGGTATCTTTGAGATTCTGCATAATGTTGTGTGATTGTAGTGGATTGCATGGTTGATATTTATATTGTCTCTCAGAGATGTTGAATTCTCAGGGCTTTGAACGGTGTTGATGTCCATTTAATTTTTGACACGTTACCTGTGGATGTCTGCCTTAAAATGTGACTGTTGTTTTCACATACCACCTGCAGGATTTATAGATATCATAGGTGGCTCTGAATGTGTTCTTCATTAGAGCTGTAAAGGGAACTTAGAATGAAAGGATGGTGGCTGCTGCTGCCTCCTATTCAATCTGTGCATCTGTTTTCATAATTGCAGCAAATGTTCTTGTTGATCTGCAACCACTTGTTTCACCTATCACTATCAAGGCTCTTCCTACTAGGTATCAGCCTCTTCTTACACTGCATAGCTATTGTCACCACAACAGAAGTCTTTATTTAGCTACCAGCCCTCCTTATGTAAGGAACTAATTTCCATACCATGCAAATCATGTGGGTACTAGAATGTTTGAAATGACCAATTTTAGCATGATATTACCAAGATTTTCACCTTCACAACCATACTTTTACTAAACATGTTTTTATTGGCATTGCAAATCTGCGCACTTTACTCCTGTGTTTCTGTGAACCAGTGGTAAAGTGCTTGTGTTCTCACTTCTAAACATGGTAAAATTGGTATACATATAATTGGCAATTGGCACATTTAACTTACTTTTAAATTCCTAGGAAATGGCACCACGTGTACCCAGGGCCTGTAAATTAAGCGTTACCCATGAGCTGCAGCAATCATTCTGCCACCCACTAAGTGGCACTGTAAAACATGTCTCAGGCCTTCCACTGCCGCCTGTGGTGCAGTTTTTAAACTGCCATTTTGGCCTATCAAAATAAAACTTTTGTCAGGCCTAAACCTTCCTTTTAAGAACCTACAAGTCACCCTTAAGTTAGGCCCTGAAAGCTCAGAGGGCACAGTGCATGGTATGTACATAGTAGGATACATGTTCTTTAGTTTTATATGTCCTGGCAGTGAAAATCTGCCAAAGTTGTTTTTCGCTGTGGCAAGGCTAGCTCTCCCATAAACTAAAACTGGGTTACATTTTTACACTAAATAAGTGATAACTTCAGTTTGGGAACAGACAGAGAAATACTAATTCCACTGATTTGAATGGTGATTTAAAATCCTCTTTAATGGTAAAGTCAGATTTTAAATTACTATTCTGAAAATCCCAAATTGACTTTTTCTGCCTGATCCAAATGGGCATTTCTGCCTGGGTCCAAGGTCACATGACTGGTAATGACTCTTCTGTGGTGTGATGTGTATTCCTTCCGGACATGAGACAAAAGGGCCCTGTGTGTGGGAAGGGTATTTCTCTCTTGAGCAGGATGCTCTGAGGGTTATACTCCATCCTTCCTAAACTTCAGAGGGTAGGCTGAGGGCTGTACTCACCCCCTTCCTGACTTCTGAAACTGTCTACCCTGTCACTGGCACATGCAGGTCAGATCCAGGAGTGAAACTCAGGGAAATGGGAAGAACTGACCAGAACCAGTTTATGGTCAGACAAAAAGTGTGAAGCCTAAACACAGAATGGCACTGGGTATAAATGTGGCACCCTTGGGCCCCTCCCATCAGAACATTCCTGGACCTTTGGAGACTCAGAAAAAGGACTGTCCTGCTGTCTGAAGCCTGAAGAAGACTGGGCCTGGTTGCCTTGAACACAGGATCCCTGGCATGGAATGTATGATGGAACCATACATGCCATTACCATGCATGCTTTTACAACTTGGTCTTTATAACGCAGGTACCATTACCACACATTACTTTTATCATGCAGGATTTTACAATGATTATGCCTTTACCAAATTTTATTTTAAAATCATGAGTGGTAAAGGCATATGTATGGTCAAGGTTTTACAAGTAAATGTGAGTATTTTACAGATAAGTATAAACCCTTTTTATGTATATATAAGAGGATTATATTTTCCTTTAAAATGCTTACATTTTAGTGGCAAAGGCATGCGTGGTTAAGGCATAATCGTTTTAAAATCATGCTTGGTAGATATAATGTGTGGTAATGGTACCTGTGTTGTAATGGCTGCATTAGAAATGTATTGCATGGTAATGGCTGCTTCCCCAGAAGTGGCTCCAAGGGTCAGTTGGCTAACCTCCTGTTTGGGCTACAGGGACACAACAAGCTTCAAGAGGCCTTCGCTACAACTGCCCAGCTGACCATTACCAATTGGTCCCTGCTGCTAGGATCTGCTGCAGTGAGCCCTGACACCCAAGCAGTGCTTCTTCAGTTCCGTGGACCCTTGGCGGGTGTCAGAGAGTACTCCTCCAATCTAAAGACTATCAGCTCTAGACTGCAGATCAAAATCCAGAGGTTCTTTGCTCTTGGTATCAAAAATAAACTACCCCCGGTCTCAGAGGGTTAATAACTACTTTTGGTTAGGTTAGTGCAACTCTAGCACTTGCTCAAAGGGAGATCAAGTGTTATTAACACAAAGGAAATTTTGAAGAAAAAGGGGTAAAATGGTACATTTTACAGCCCAATTTTCACTTAATTTAGATGCCTTCAGTGGCTGCAGCTCGTACTCCTTGCTTGCCCTGTCTTAGTTAGGAGCATATACTGTCTCTCTACTCACTCAACTAAGAATGAAAAAGGAAATGTTGTATTTCCCACCAGCCATAAATGATCACCATTGCAGTGATATTAACAATATTAGAACATTGGAATGTGGAGCACTCCATTATAGACAATGGAGTGCTCCGTGCTTCTACGGGCCGGTAAAGGCCCGCAGAGCAACATTCCAATGTTTTACAAAAGCCTCTCGAAGCTCGAGGGGATTTAAATCTCCTCGAGCTTCGAGAAGCCTTTGGTTAATTTGTCTGAACATTCTGCCCTCTAGTGGCAGAATGTTCTAATAGCCTTATAGCCCTTCGTAGCAGGGCCATACCGCTATTAAAGTCTGGCTGCTTTTGTTAAAGTCCCTCGCCTTCGGGCCTTTAACGCTGCAGCGGGCCTTTAATAGCCGGTATAGCCCGCTACGGCGGGCTATAAGGCTATATTAGAACATTGGAATGTTGGGCGCTCTATTGAAGACAATGAGTGCTCCGGGCTTCTAATGGCTGGTAGAAGGCCGGAGCATCAACATCTTAAAGTCTGCCTTTGTTCACAGCTGATGCTGTGAACAAAGGCCTCACGGAGCCCGAGGGGATTTCAACCCCTTGGGCTCCACGAGGCCTTTGTTTTAATATTTAGAACATTCTGACCACTAGGGGAGGAATGTTCTAATAGCCTTATAGCCTTCCGTAGCAGGCTATACCGGCCATTAAGCGCCGGCTCCCTTGTTAAAGACCGTCACCTTCGGCCCGGGCATTTAACGTTGGAGCGGGCCTCTAATGGCTTTAAGGCTATAATAAAGAACTCAAACCTAAATTAAGGTACTTTACTTGTCTATGTTCATTCTACAGCACATTTTCAAAATGGTACTTGCTGCAATTCTTCATTTCTAGTACACTTATGCGATTGGATTTACTATCTGATGGGATCTAGTTAGTAAAATGCAAATGCAATAAAAGTCCATGAATGATTACAATATTTTCTCAAACCTGTGCTCTGAAAACACCTTATCTTTGAGAAAGTGAAGTGGTTGATAATAAGAAATTATGCAATAACACTTCACAAGACAAAGACTAAAATATGTGGCTTATTTCTTGGCTTCAAAACACTGACCATTTTAACCTGGTTATTAGCAATGCGAAGGGGATTATTTAAAGGCAAGGTGAACACTGATTTAAAACTCTCATTGTGAAAAAATGACTGATGTGTTTTAAGTTCAATAAAGGTTTATTGAAAAGATTGATGTAATCATACGAGCAATACTTCGTAAAAACAATAATTTACCAATGCATAAGTACAGGAATAAATAATAACGGATGATATGAGCGTGTTCCAAGGTTCACGAGAATCACAAATAATAGGATGTATACATGTCACAGAGCAAAAAAGAAAAAATACTATGAATAGGATAAATTAGACAAGATTATAGTCAGAGAATGAGAAGTCAGGGAGGCTTGGTAACTTCTTGTATTGAGGGAGCAAGTGAAAAATTTTCTTCGCGTAATCATTTAGAAATTGTGTGAGGGGGGATCAAAGGTGTAAATGGTTTGTAGCAAGAGAGATAGGAAAACAGGTGCCGTATCAAGATGGTGATCATGTCATACAGCATACCACCAGGCTAAATAAGACAATTCAGAGGAATCTTTCCAATTTTTTGATATCTACTGGAGAGCTACTGCTATTAACAAGTCAATGAGTTTTAACTGGGATTGTCCCTTATTCCAGTCCGGTGACAGACTGCCTAAGAAAATATTTGTGAAGGAGAGAGGAACTTTTGTTTGAAAAATACTGTTAATTTGTTGCCAGACCTGTGACCAAAATTTTAAAACATGTGTACAGGTAAAAAACATGTGTTTAAGATCAGCATCTTCTAGGGAGCATGTCCAGCAAATATTGAGATGTGTATTATGTATCTTATGTAGGTGATTAGGGGTGAGAAACAATTGATTATACAAATATAATATATTTAAAAGTGTTTGTGTTGTACTGGTCGCTCTGGAGGATTTCCTAAGTTTTGTCCAAATTTTGTTTCATAAAGAGATGGGCCAAGTTGACTCTAAATCTGATTCCCATTGGAGTTCTACTTTGGTTTTGTCACAGTTTTCTGGGGGAACCATTAGACAGGTGTAAATAGTGGAAGCTTTAGGGCGTAGAAACAAGAGATTATGCCATGGAAAAAGGTTTTGATGAGGTAAAGCAGATGAGATGTTGAGTTTAGCATATACAGCCAATATTATGTTTTGCAGAATCAAAAATTTAGATTTAATCGAGGAGGGCAGATGATAAAGAGTTTGTAATTGTGTAAACGGAATAGGTAAACCTTTATCCAAGAATTGATGAACCCAGATCAAACCCTTGTTTCTCCATGTCTTCCAGTATACTGGTTTCATGTTTATCAAGATTTGTTTATTATGCCATATTGTGGAGTTAAGAAAAGTGTCTAAGTCATGTATGACTAAATGGGATGCAGTAGATAATAATTTACATGAGTGTTTAATTATGGGAGTAGAGATTGTCTGTGGTTTGCGTGTAAAAGAAAGGTATTTCTGAAAGGAGAAAGGAGATAAAAAAGAGGTCTCAAGATCCACCCAGAGAGGTTTATCTTCAGATTGATTAGTAATCCAATTTGATAGTTTTCTTAACTGAAAGGCTTTGTGATAATTGAAGAAGTGAGGGAAGTTAACTCCATCTTCAAATTTTGGTCTTGTCAGTTTCTGTAATGCCATTCTTGGTTTTTTAGCATTCCATAAAAAGGAAATTAATATGGAACTTATTTTCTGAATTTATTTGATGGAATGGATATTGGTATGATAGAGAAGGTGTATAAGACTATAGAGGTCAACATCATTTTAATTGTATCAAGGCGACCCCACCACAAGAGATGTAGGGGATGCCATCTTGCAGTTAATGTTTTAAGTTTGGCAGAACATTTATCCAAGTTTAAAGAAATAGTTGTCTTTATAGAGGGAGAAACCCATATGGCAAGATATTTTATGTGTTTAGAATTCCAACTGAAATTAGAAGTGTTAAAATCATCTTTAAAGGTGTATTTGATTAGGGGAAGTATCTCACATTTTCCTTTATTCAGCTTGTATCCAGATACTAAACCATAAGATTTCACTTCTTCCAGAAAAGGTGTGAGTGAAGATTGTGGCTGGGAAAAGAAAACTAAAATGTTGTCTGCGTATGCTGTCAGTTTAATATGTTGAGGGTCTGAGATGAAACCTGTGATTAAGTAGTTCTGACGTATTCTTGACAAAAAGGGTTCCAAAGTCAAATTGAAGAGAAAGGGGGACAAGGAACAACCTTGACGAACACCTCTATTAAGCTTGAAATAGGGGGAAGTGAGACCGTTGGCGGAGATTGTGACCTTGGGCTCAGAGTAAAGAAGGGCAATTAAAGAAATTATTTTTGTGCCAAAGCCGAACCATTTGAGAGCGTTGAAGATGAAAGGCCAGTACACTCTGTCGAAGGCTTTCTCCGCATCTAACGCGATAGCTGCCAAAGAGTCTGGATAGAGTGATGATTTAGATAGAATGTCAAAGAATAATCTTGTGTTATCGGTGATGTTGCGACCCTTTACAAAGCCTGATTGTTCTTTGCCAAGCAATAGGGGAAGATGTTGTTCTAGTCTTAGAGCCAAGGCCTTTGAAAAGATTTTATAATCTACGCTGACTAAGGATATAGGTTTATAATTCTTACAGAAGCGTGGGTCTTTATGTGCTTTTGGTATGGGATAAATCAATGCTTCGGAGAAAGACCCAGTGGAATTAGAGGAGGTGATGAAGGACGAAATAAGATTATGTAGGTGTGGGAGTAGTAATTGGGAGAAATGTAAAAACAAATTCAGTTATAAAGCCATCAGGGCCCGGGGCCTTATCTTTTTAAAGAATTTTTAAGGCGTTCAGGAGTTCTGTTTGCGATATGTCAACTTCCAAAGGAGTTAAATCAAGTTGGGGATTAGTATTCTTCTGAATTGTGGAGTAGTATTGGGAAAGGTCTATATCTGAAGGTGTGACTTCTGGTGTGTAAAGGGATTTGTAGAAGTGTACACATTCTTGGAGTATTTCAGAGTCTTTGATCTTCGGTATTTGATTGTCATCTAGTATGAAGTCAATATGAAGTTTGTTTTGTTTAATTTTTAAGTAATTGGCTAGAAGTTTACCCGCGTTGTTTTGGCCACCATAGTATTTCTCTGAGGATTTTAATAAATATAGGGAAGCTTGTTCAGAAGTAGATTAGTTGAAAGCAATTTTTGCATTAATGAGGACTTTAAGGAAATCTTTCGATTTGGAGGTATAAAAAGAGTGTTCAAGTTGTTTAATTTTAGAAAGTAATGTATTGTGTGAGATACGAGAGGCTTTATGTTTATTTGACACAAATCTTATGATGAAATCTCGGGCAGTGGCTTTAAAGGCATCCCACACTGTATGAAATGGAACATCCTTAGTTAGATTAATGGAGAACAATTCCTGAGAAAAAAGATATAAATGATTAATTAAAACCAGGATCTAGAAGTAAGGAATTGTTGAAACGCCATTTCTTTGGTAATGCAGGTTGATTCAAAACGTCCAGTTGAATCAAAAAAGGTGCATGATCTGAAATGGGGATAGATCCTATGTCAGCAGAACCTAGGGATTGGGAAATGTTTTGTGCAATCAAAATATGATCTATTCAGGATTGTGTTTGATGTGGAGAGGAAAAAAAGGAGTATTCTCTTGTGGATGGATTACAGAGTCGGCAATAGTCCAATAGATTTCTTTGGTGAATAGTTTGAGTGAAAGCTTTATGTTACGCATTTATGTTAAAGGGGAATTTAGAATTCCTGTCTATAAACGGGTCCATTACTTGGTTGCAGTCACCTGCAAGGATTATGTTTTCTGATGGGTATTTAAGCAATAACTGGGAAATACGAGACCAAAACATAGCATCCCCATTGGTTGGGACATAAATCTTAAGCAGTGAAAGGGGAGTCTTCCCAATCAAGAGATTAGTGAAAATCCATCTACCCTCTGTATCTAACTCCTGAGAAACAAGCTTTACATTCAATGCTTTGTGACAAAGAGTTACCACCCAATTTCTCTTTCCATCTCCTGGCGAAAAAAAACTTCACCAACCCAATTTCGTTTGAGTTTGAGTGATTTGCTTTCGGTGAGGTGGGATTCTTGTAATAACGCAACATTAGTATTTAGTTTTGAGAGGTGGGATAAGACTCTCTGTCGTTTGATGGGGGAATTCAAGCCTCTGACATTCCATGTAACAACATTTTAAGACATTTATGAAATGGAAATAGTAAAAATAAACGTGAATCAATACAATGCTGTAAATCGTGAACATTAGTATTTGTGAAAACTTCAATAATGGTAACTATACCAAACATTGGAGAAAATCTTATGCTAGGTAAGAATATGTTAATGGTTAAAACCAATTGAGAGAACTGGAAAGGAGGTAACATGAAAAGGAAGAAAAATATAAAGGAATATATATATTAAGAGATGCTACAAAAGTGAAGAATATAGGATAGAATAGTACACAGAGAGAAGAAAGCAGAAGGGATGTAAAAGAGGTAATGAATACAATGAGTAATATTAGAGGTAAGTGAGGCATACCTACGAGAAGTTCAAAACAATGAAGGGGTGGGGGGGTGAGAGCACATGAAACGATGACCATCCAGACTCCATGAGGTAGGGCAAGGGGGACACCAGGATGAAGACAACATATAGGACATACTTGTTGACTAAATTGACACTAACCCTGTAAGATAAAGGGGAATAATTAGTAATGATGAACAAATTACGTTACTACGCATATTAAGTCAGAAACATAAAATTAACATCCTGAAATGGGAAGGTTAATGGAAACAGACAAAACTCAATAATTCTTAAGAGAGTAACTCTAATAGCTGTTCTAAGAGAGATATTATAAGATAAAGAAACAACATAGTTGTATATATCAACCTCAAGATCATTTAGAACGTGCAATAGAAGTGTGCATCATATCTGGGCAATGTACATTTAGGAAACTCCGCAGTTTAATGGGATCATCATAAGTCATAGTCTTATTGTTGTGCGTGACCTTGAACAAGCAGGGGTGCAGAAGACCAAATCTAGCTCCAATAGAACGTAGTGCCGGCCTCATGGTAAGAAACTCTCTACGTCGATCTGCTGTTGACTTAGCATAGTCCTGAGAAAACAAAATTTGAGTTCCTGAGAATGGTATTCGTTTCATGAGCTTTGCTGCTTGCAAGACTTTAAGGAGGTCAGTGTATTCGAGAAAGTATAGTATACATCCCCTTGTTTTTTTTGTACTCGAAGTTGAGAGATGCAACGGACCGAGACGATGAGCTCTCTGAATGTTGAGGATAGTACCTTCAGGTAAGCTGAGAAGTTTCGGTAGGAGCTTTTGAAAGAAAGAAATAGGGTCAGACCCTTTTGATCCTTCTGCCAAACCGTAAATGCGGAGATTGTTTCTCCTATTTCTATTTCCAAATCTTCAACTTGTTTCTGGAGAGTTGTAACTTGGGTTTGAAGAGCCAACGTTGCGGTAGCAGAAGAATGTAGCGCCTCAACACTAAGCTCAATTTTAGGTACCCTTTCTTCTAATGTTTCCCACCCGTCTGTAAGAATTTGGATCTTAGAATTTGTTTCCTCAACGAATGGACGCAAGGTGCGTATTTCTTCTAGAAGAAGATCCATGGACACTGAGGAAGACTGTTTCGGTGGTGAGGGGGGTTCCTTTTCCAGCCCCTTTGTTGTACCTTTATTGCCTGCTGATGAACCATTAGCATCATTTAAGGCAGCCATTTTAGGGGATGAACTCGTTGTTGGCTCCATTTAAACAGAATAGGAGCGAGATTTAGTGCGTAACAAAATTGTGTGCTTTGAAGCTGCCTGTATAGAAAAAACTTTCTTCAACTTGCCCAGAAAAAGAGGTAAGCGTAATGACAAACTGACTATTTATGTTAGTAAAGATGTAACAAGTCACCTCAATCGATAATATGTAGGCTGGAAAATGGCGCCACCCTGCTGATATGACGTGTTCCGGAGCAATAATGGAGACTACTAACGTTTAGGGAATTCCAAAGTACTTAAAATAAGAAGTAAAGTCGTTCGAATAGGCTAAAGCTAAAGCCTTCAGAAAAGTAAAGAGCACTGAGCCATTAAGAAACTCATGAGGTGAGGTGCTACAGTGTTATTTTTAATATCTCCTTAACTGAATTGATGCGCAGCACAGAAGTTACTTGGGAAATAAAAAGAGATTTCAAAACAGAAAAGGAACGATAGTTATTGAGAAAAATAGAGAGCACTGAGCCGTTAAGGAACTCATGAGGTGAGGCGCTGTTATTTTTAATATCTCCTTAACTGAGTTGATACACAGCACAGAAGGTACTTAGGAATAAAAAATAAAAAAAAGATTTCAAAATAGAAAAGGAACGAAAGTCATTTCCTTACGATTGTTGCTGGTATGAAGTATTGAATATTCAGCAGCTCTTGAGTGCAGTACGCGACGGCGAATTACTTCATGTTGGGCAATGTGTGAGGCTCTAAAATGGCGGCCGTCACAGTGGCCGATACGAAGAAGACAAATAAATGGCTTAAAAATGCCTTTAAGTTATGTACGCCTGTTGCATCAGGCAGAGGGCATGTTCCGACATCCGTTTGTCCTCCGGAAAGCAATTCACATCAGGAATTACATGGAAAAAACCGTCTGTCTCCCTGCCGTCCTAATCTGAGTCACGGAGGTGCCGCCATCTCCCTCGGGTGCTAGCCACGCCCCTGGCTGATGTGTTTTAAACAGCTTCAGAATGCTAAGAGATAGCTCTGGTGTGGTGTAAGCCTCCTCTTTGACTGCAGGAAGTGCAGGAAAAATTCCCTTTAAATATTTCTCTAAACTGCAACCTAAATGTATTATTCTGTGGCAGGTCAGAGGTATTTGAAGAAAGACATGGCACATACTTGTTTGTAGTGATACTTGTTTGTGTCCGTGCCCCACAGAAGCATTAAGCATGCAGTGCATATTTGTGCTGCTCAAAGGCCTCCGGCATATAAACGTGCTTCTTATCTGTAACGGAACGGTTCAGTGGGTCCACTGAAATTATGCAACAAGGGAGGATCAAATTATGCAGCAGTGTTGACCAATTTATGTGGCAAGAAAAGGTAAATTATGGAGCGTAATGTGGCACATTTGTGACAGTATTACTGCAATGTTTTGGGCCAAATGTACGACCCACACAATTTTCGAATCGCAAATTGCATTGCTTTGTGACTCACAATTTGCGACTCGCAAAATGTAATGTACAAGAGGGTCTAAGACACTGTTTGGGATTCCTGTTGGGGTCGCAAATTGCCTGACTCATTAATATTCATGACGCAGGTACTATTTGTGACCCCATTAGGAACGGCTAGCACTCACAGGGATAGTGGCCTGCTGGGGTCAGCAGACCACCAGGTCTTTGACTGCTTTTTAAATAAAACAATTATTTTTTTTCTAAATGCAGCCCGTTTTCCGTAAAGGACAACGGGATGCCTTTAAAAAAGAAAAATGAAACGTTTCAGTTTCATTTTTTAAGAGTAGGCAGTGGTCTGTTGGACCACTGCCTGCTCTTAAAAAATATTTTCACACACACTCACAAAGGGGAAGGGGTCTCTTGGGACCCCTTCCCATTTGCGAGAAGTAGGTGGTAAACTGCGAGTGTTTGCGACCACAGTTGCGGTCGAAAAAACGATCTTACATTGCAGTGCGAGTCACTATTAGGAAGGGGTGCCCTTGGCACGCCCCTTCCTAATAGCGAGTCGCAAACCTTATTTTGCGAGTCGGTAGAAGGTTGCCGACTCGCAAAATAGGGTTTGTACATGGGACAGACCAAATTTGCGGTCGCAAACTGGCTGATTTCCCGTTTGCGACCGCAAATTATGGTTGTATATCTAGCCCTTTGTCTTTTTTACACATGTTAGTAGGCATTGTCTGGGCAAAGGTTCCTCCTCATTAGTAACAGTTTAACACTCAAATACAGAAATAGATAATTGAAAGGTCGCCCGTAAACTCATGTTGCCCCGTTTTAAGTAACTTTTATCTGTTTGAGTTAAAGTCAAAAATTGTTTTTTGTAAAATCTGCAGATTATGTGGCAAATTCATAATTATGCAGAAATGTTGTGACTGCAGATATGCATAATTGAATTGAATTGAATTGAATTGAATTGAATTGAATTGAAAAGGCTCTTATATAGCGCATGGCTACTCGAAAGCATCCCAGCGCTCAGGAAAGATAACCAGGGGATAATAGAGGAGCCATTGGCTAATCTGAGATCTCTACATTCTCGGAAAGAGCCATGTTTTTAGCTTCTTCCGGAACACAAGGAGACTGGGCTCTTGGCGAAAGGATGAAGGAAGAGAATTCCACAATTTGGATACATTCAGTGAAAAAAGACGGCCACCAGAGCGGGATCTGTTGATTCTTGGAATCACTGCAAGATTCTGGTCATTAGAGCGAAGGTTTAGAGAGGACTTGTAGGGCATTACCATGTTTTCTAAGATGGGAGGGCCTTTCCCGTGGATGATTTTATGTGCCATACACAATGACTTAAAATGGACCCGCTCTTTCACCGGAAGCCAGTGGAGGGTTTTTAATGCAGGTCTGGCTGATAAGCGGTGACTGGTGCCCGTAAGTAACCTTGCCGCCGAATTCTGAACAACCTGAAGTTGTTTAATCGCGGAAACCGGGTGCTCCTAAATAGATTGCATTCCCATAATCTATCCTGGATAGGATCAATGACTATATTAAGATTTTTCTTGCTTTTTCCGGCAATTGTGGAAGGATTTTTCGCGCAGATTTCAGGAGCCCAAAGCAGGTGGCAGCTGTTTTTCTAGCCTGAGTTCTAAACGACAATTCTACATCGAGCCAGAACCCCAGGCTTTTAATTTCAAACTTAGGGATGGGGCCAGGACCCTTGCAAGAGGGCCAGGAAGTAGAGTTGTCAAATACAGCCTGTCGTCCCAACAACATCAGCTCTGTCTTTCCACCATTCAGCCTAAGATGGGACTGATCCATCCAGCTTGCGACGGCTTCTAGGCAGTTACACAGATTCAAAGAAGAATGTGCAGCCTGATTCAAGGAAAACACCAACTGGGTGTCGTCGGCGTAACTCACCAATTGAACCCCAAAAGAAGCCACTATCTCCGCCAGGGGTGCCATATACACATTAAACAGTGTGGGGCTGAGGGAGGACCCCTGCGGCACCCCACACTGCAGCGGAACCGGGCAGGAGCAATGATTATCCTCAAACGCCTTAAAGAATCTATCCCTAAGGAAGGATTCCAGCTATTTGATGGCCTTACCCGTGACTCCGATGTTACTGAGGCGGGAAATGAGGATACGGTGATTAACCGTATCGAAGGCGGCGCTGAGGTCCAGGAGGATAATGGCCGCGCTGCCACCTGCATCCAGAATCCTCCTGGCCTCCTCCACCACCTTCAACAGGGCTGTTTCAGTTCCCTGTCCTTTCCTGAACCCAGTTTGGGATGGATGGAGCAGATTATGTGATTCCAAAAAAGAGACCAATTGAATGTTAACAAACTTCTCAGTCAGTTTACTAATCCCCGGTAGCAAGGAAATGGGGCGATAGTTGGAAAAGTCCCCTGGGTCCAGGCTGGACTTTTTCAACAAAGCCTTGACCATCGCTACCTTCCACTCTCTAGGAACCACAGCTGACTCCATTGATGCATTAACAATGTTCGCCATAGATTTACTAATGGCAGCCAAAACTGAGTTTAAGATGTTCATCGGGGCGGGATCGAGCGGGGAGCCACTCTTTATGGCATTCAATAGGGGAGGTAGGAGGTCCTCCCTAAGAGGAGAAAAAGAGGAGAGCTTAGGATGATCCAGTTGGTCCTGAATGGTAAGTAATGATTGCCTAAGGGTATTAGAGCGAGCGTATCAATGATCTTTTGAATTTTTGTGCCGGAATAATTCGCCAATTCTTCACATCGACTACCAGATTCATCTGAAGCGGGCGGTTGATCAGGTACTTTCATCAGTGACTTTACTATTCTGAACATCTCCCTTGGGGCATTAGCGGAGGTCTCAATTTTACCTGCAAAGAATACAGATTTAGTGGTGATCAGAGAGGTCCTATATTTCTTTAGAGCAGCTCTATATCTCCTTTTCTTTTCACAGCTAAACTCTTTTCGCCATTGCCTCTCTTCCCTTTTGCACTCTTGTTTAAGGGCTCTTAGCTCCAAATTAAACCAAGGATGTTTAGTGTGGCCTTTCGTTAATGTTGTCAGTTTTTTTGGCAACAGGCTATCCATGGATCGTTCAATCCACTGATTAAAGTCCTTATTAGCTCTATCCACATCCGAATGGGCTGAAGGTTCAGTCTTCTTCAAAATTTCTGCCCATTTAGAGAGCTCAAGTTTGGACCAATGCCTAGCCAGCCCTCTATGAGAGATTGGGGTTAAGCTAGGCCGAGGCACCTTCCAGGTAAAAGGAACTACCATGTGGTACGACCAGGGAACCGGGTTAGGGGCATCAGTGGTAAGGCCGGGAATATTTGAAAAAATGGGGTCCAGGAGATTACCTTTGAGATGTGTGGGGTGTTTTACCTTTTGGCTTAGATCGTAACTCCCCAGGTCTTTTGTTACTTCTGAGGCAATGATATCCAATGATTTATTAAAATGAGGATTAAAGTCCCCCAACACCATAAAGTTGGAGACTGTACTGGCTACGTCCATTACTGTTTCGACCAGTTTTTCATGGAATTGCCCTAAAGAGCCCGGGGGGCGATAGATCAAAAATCCTGAAAAGGAAGTCTCTGGAGAAATTGAGATGGCAAAATGTACACTTTCACTATCCGGAATCGAGAGTTCTAATATCCGGCACGCTATATAGTCCTTATAAATAATGGCAACCCCTCCCCCACCTTTAAGGCTCTGTCCTTATGTTGAATCAGGTACCCAGGAGGCAGAGACTGGACGATATCCGGGCCCGAATTAGGTCCCAGCCAGGTTTCCGTGACAAACAATATATCCAAGGCCTTATCATGAAGTAGGAGGGAAATTTCAACAGCATGCTTAGGCAGTGAGCGGCAGTTAACTAATGCCATTTTCAAATCGACTTCAAGTGAACTTCTATTCTTGCCACTCTCTGTTACGCTATAGGAGCAATGATTACACGAAGAGTGACCAAGGGCCAAATCTAAAGAGTGGCATCATGAGAGGAATTAAGCACCTTTTAGCGATAAAAGGCTCCGGCGGGAATAGGTGAGAGGCTGCTTACATACTGGAGCAGAGGTTCTAGACCCTATGCCCGACCATGCGCGAACGGACGCAAACGGGCTTACCTCTGGCGCACCTCCGGTGCTCGTACGGCGCTCCCGCTGTGCTCGACCGCTGCGCGTATCCATGTTCCGTTTAAATAGGCTGCAGTCCTGAACGCCGGAGCGCTAGAGCGCTCGCTAAAATGGCACCCAAAAACGGCACTTCCTTCCCCCAAGATGGCGGCTGTGTCACACTCCACCGGCCAGGGACCCGCTCTAAAAGCGGTGGGTTTCAACTATTACAGTGCAAGAATGCGCAATTGGGGAGCAAGGCTGAGCACACGATGTCGCAAGTAAAAAGCAGGGACAAATAACTAATAGAGTACAACAGAGATAGGAAAAACGAGGAAATAAATAAAAAAAAAACACAACAGAGGGCTATGCTGCAGCAGCGCACGTGAGTAACTAACAGTGCTTCCAGCACCCGGGGGTACCTTGTCCAGCAGACCTGCTGTTCAGCTATTAATACTATGACAAACAACGAAGACTTTTAGCATCAGCCAAAGAAAGGAACCTCATTTTGTAGCAAAACCCTTTAGTGAAAGTATACATGAAGTGAAAAGAAGGGACTTAGCATGTCCTGAGTTAAATGTGCCATGCTTGGTATGAGAGTTATGTATTATGAGGTACAGTATCTCACACTAACATGCAGAGCACTTCAACACCACCGGTTCTCAGTCTCCCCAAAAACTCCTTGGTCAAATTCAATCTATCCAACACAATGTTGCACTGTGTTAAAAGCCAAAGGTTTGTTAGATTGGGGAACTCTATGGGGCATATTCACAAGCCCCTATCGCCACGGGAATGTAACTTTTTTTGATGTTCCTGTGGCAATAGGGTCAGAGCCCTATTCGCAAGGCAGCGTTAATCTAATTAACGTGGCTTAAAGCCACGTTAAGTGGCTTACCGCTGCAGTGGCATGCAGTGGGTGTTGCGGTTGGCTTACCACCGCAACACCCTTTGCGTTTGAAGCTACCGCCTATTATCAAGGGCGGCGATAATAGGAGGTAGCGCCAAACTTAAGACCTAGAAAAATCAGGTCTTAAGGTTTCTAAATGAGGAGAAAACCTTTATTTCTCCTCGTTTTAGCTTTTCCCATGTGTGCTGCATGTAGCAGCACACATGGAAAAAGCAAACTGGCATTTTCGGTTTGTTAATGCACAGGAAGGGACACCTTCCTGTGCATTACCAAACCTCCTGGCTCGCAGACACCCTTGCGTTCAGGTGCAAGAGTACCTGTTTTGGCGATAAATTGTGAGATTTATTGCCATCGATGTAGGTAATGCCAGTGTGCACCACATTCTTGTGAATACGGTGCAGACTGGCATTTCCGAAGTGGCGATGAGAGGCGTAAAGCCAAGTAGGCTAACGCCTCTCACCGCCACTTCATTGTGAATATCCCCCTATATTTTTTGGGCTCCATACAAAGTAATCAAATCTATTGTAATCAGACCCTGTGACTTACACGCATATAAACACTTTTTAAGACCAATAGCAGAGTCATCAAGTCATAAAGTGAGAGTAGCAAAATTTCACTTGTAGGGCCTGATTCACAAAGATAAACATACACTATTGTGTAATTTTACTATTTTAGCGGTATTCACAAACTGCAACTTAATAGTAACTTTACCACTTTGTAGTTTGGACTTTGGAGACTCCACAGTCGAGACAGAGAACTTCGTGCATAAAAAAATGCGACTGTCCAATCTTTTTATGCACTTAGTTCTGCGCCATTATTTCAGAGTCTCTGCACTCAGTAGGAAAACTCGTCACATAAAAAGATAGGACAGGCCTTTCTTTAGATGGAAGTACACACGTGCACCTTAAGGCCACACAGCAGCATATTCAGAGAGTGGGGGGGGAGGCACTTGATATTGGGTCAGTGACATGCCATTCTTTGCCCTCAATTTTCTAAATAAATGAAATACCTGCTTTGATAATTGCTTTGGCAGGCTGCAGACACTTTGACAGCAACATGCAACCCAAGGTAAAAAAAACAAAAAAAACATTGTGCAATGCAATAGGTCTCGCATTACTGAAATTGAGCTATTGGCATTGAATTAATATTTGCAACGCCAATAGCTCAAACTTTCAGTAATGCAAGAGCTATTGCATTGCAAATGCTTGTTTAGGTCGAATCCTAGCTGACAGTGCAACTATCTGGTTGCTAAGGGCTTCTTGGGGGCATGCTCAAAGCTACCCTGGAAATGCATTACACCCATTGCTTCAGTCACCAGGTGGGCCACGAGACAACCGAAAGAGGGTCAAGCTTGGCAGCGCTGGACGGCATGGTGGGGCCACATCACCTCTTTCCTTCTCCCTACTCTCCTTTACCTCTCAACTGTAAGGAGGACTCTGATACAAACAGCAGGCAATCTCCGAAAGAAAGTAATTATAAAAATTCAACTTTATGTAGAACATTGATCCTTCTACAACGTAGTCATATACTCTCTCATTTTTGCACCCACACTCGGCGAACAAAAAAGTGAATTTGAAGGGCTACCACCCTTTACTGCCTTTGAGGTAACTTCTAAGACACTCATTTTATTTCTTTCACCGTCTCATCCTTTCAAAACTGAGGAGTTTACTTTTTTTTATACAAAAAAGCCCTAGTTGTTGCTAAATTTGCTTCCACAACTAACAAGCATTGGCAAAGCCAATAGTCCAGGCTTGCTGTAGGTGTGATGTCACTTGTTGTATTATATATCTGGATGCAATGACAGAAGCAGTGAAATACAAGTTGTGCGGCGCACTATGTTTGTAGCTTAAGTGTTTTAAGCCACACCCTTAATTACATCGACTACGGCCCTTTGAGAGACCCCCCAGTTTTTTATATTTCACGTAAAGCCCTGTATAGACACACAATCACCAAAAGGAAAGTGTTATAGATAAAGAAATGCGTTGCTCTCAATCATCCAGAGTGTACATTGAACAAATAAGGGAGAAGAAGGAAACATGCATTTGACTAGGAAATGTGTAAACTGAATTGCGTAGTAGGATTTGTATGGTGCCTACTTTCCTACTTTATGAGGCGCTGAAGCACTTACCCACAGGGATAGACAGGTACACACTTTAAGACGTGTGACTGGAATGATGTTCTATTTGTAACACCTGTCTCAAGGACACGGATTGTCTCGAAATCTTAATACATCATGCCCCCATTCTGTACCCAGTTGGCAACAAATGTTAATACAGTACTGCTTAGAACGCTCGAGACACTGCTGCTCAAGGAATGAATGCAGAGATCTGAGCTCTCCCCGCTCCTCGCCCTCCCCTTCAGAGGCAGGGTATCAAGAAGAGCTAATATGAGGTGTTAATGGAGAGCAGCTAGCCTTGGGGGTAGCACGGTAAGGCAGAAGACGCCTCTTTTGTTTGCATGCAGCAACACGCAGCTGACATGTGGAAACATGCAGGGGCCATCTGCAGTTATCATAGACTGTTTGGGGACGCTGAAGAGATTCAGGCTGCCAGCACTTGTTGCTCCCATAAAAATGCAGATGGAGTAAATGCCTCACTGAGGTACTCGAAAACAAGGCAATAGCAGACGTATTGGCATGGGAAGCTGTACAGGCTTTTAAACATCTGAGATGATGATGACGCTCGCAGCCCCTTTTACATACCTTTTCTGGAGCAGTGAGACATTTGAAGCACCGTGCCTGGAGGCGAGCGCCGCTACTGTAGGCTACCATGGTTGAGAGTAGAGTATGGGGACGGCACGGAAGATGTTGTGCACTGTCATAAAAACCCACCCCTTTCCCGTGCACCTGCACTCCGTAAAGTGTTGACAGAGGTTTAGTGTTTCTTTGAATATGTGATTGAAGAACTTATGGCACTATTCTGTATATTATGTTTACTTAGAAATGTATCACATATACTTGGAAATGTTTGTACAATACTGGGTTTATTTAAAAGTGATTTTCCATGTTTATGTATAATTGTGGGAGGGAACTCGTGGTCAAGAAATCCCTTGTGGGAGTATTTTGCGGGGTTGAGTTTAACATAGATACACTTGGTGTCTCCCCGCGGGCCACTTGTAGGCTTGCCGTTGTGCCACTGCTTTGAGATCGCTTAGTGAAGCGGTCTTAGGAAAAGGACTCAATGCGCACTGCACACAGAGCGTGTCAGTACGCGCTGACGCTAGGGCGCGGCTGATTATAAAAGCCGCTCCCAAACTTCTAGAAGGCGCTTTGCCTTCTCTTCGTTTCTGCAACAAGGAGCGCCCGGTGAATTCCCGAACTTACCTGATTGCGCGAAGGCGAAGATTCAAAGCTGATGCTTTAAAGCCTCTTCTTTCTTCATTGCAGAAAGGACCTGCAAAACAAAGAAAAGGAGATAAGTACTTTATTTAAATTCCGGCGCCCATCGCAAGAAAGGTTTGTTTTTTCCTGAAAAAAGCAAAACAATTTTTGGAACAATTGAAAAAGGAAGAATTCTATTTCAATTTAAAGAACTTTTGTTATGGATATTTCGTATCCCAAGAAAGGATTTAATTCATAGCTATTTATTTGTATATTGTTTAACTAAGGTGATATAGGAGGTGTTGTGTAATGTTTTTTGGACAAGAACATGGTATGTTCTCTTCTCTTTCTTCATGTTAAAAGGGCTCCAAGAGTTCGTAGAGGAAATCAGAAGAACACAAAACGTTCAAAGAGAAGTAAGGGAATAAAATAGCGTTTTAATAAAAACAAGGTGCAGATTAACTAAATAGATTAAGAAAACAAGATCTAATACTTTGTTTTATATTTCAGCTCGTCTTCAATACAAACTAGGCGATCTACTAGGGATCAACCAATCACCGTCATAACTTCAGAAGTCATCACAAGAAATACTGGACGTAGGCCAACAACAAAAAACTGATCGTAGGTAGGCGAATTTAGAGATTCCTTAATAAAAAATGAGTGATCAGTGTAGTGGACAACTTAGATTAATAGAGTGATAAAGGGAATTTTCAAGCGAAGGTCTAATAGACTTCTACTTGTTGCCTCGCAGGTCGACAGCAAGAAACCTACCGCGTCCAGTACCCCGGCCCTCCTCCCTAATCTCTAAACTGAGTCTTGTAGTGTATAGATTCACAAGATTTAGGTTAGATATTTTGGAAGTTGGTCCCTTGCCTCCCTGCGAAATTTTACTACGTCTCTACAGGCAAGTTCAGGTAAGGGGCGACGTATTATCTTGGCAGAAGGCAAAGCCCAAGAAGAAAAAATTCACCTGGACGCAATGGATCTATCTTCTCAAATATCTCTGCAAGATATAGCAACCATGTTAAAGGATTTAAAGGTAGAAAATGCAGCCTTACAGAGAGATATATCCACTCTACAAGATGCTATGCAAAAACCAGTGCTAAAACCAGCGACTTTTCAACCACCATTGTCTAATGCAGCCTTGTCCTCGTCTCAAACTTCTCCTACACAAATTCAGGGAATTACTCCAGTACCTATTCCTCTTGCGCCTCCTGAGAGATTTTATGGTGACTGTAATAAGTTTACCATATTTATGAACCAATGTCACTTGCATTTTTTAGCAAAAACTGCAGCTTTTCCGTACGATTCTTCCAAAGTGGCTTTTATTTTGTCTTATTTAGGAGGCGACGCAGCCCTATGGTCAGTTCCGTTTGTAGAACGGGATGACCGAATACTGTACAATTTTAGAGAGTTTGAGCGAGCTATGAAAAAGATGTTTGCAAACATGTCTTTGTTCAATCAGCAGATAATGAATAACTGAATTTAAAACAAGGGTCTTCGGATTTGCTCCATTACATTTCAGTATTTAACCGTTTAGTATTAGAAGCTGATTGGCCTTATGATAAGAGAATCTCACTCTTTTATAGAGGTTTGAAAGAGGATCTGAAAGACATGGTGATGCAAATTTTGGAACCTCCTACTGATATAAACAAATTCATAGATCTCGTGGTAAAATTAAATCACAGGTTATCAGAAAGGAGGGGAGAACAAGGAAAATCTGATCATAGATTAATATTGTTTAAGGAAAAACCCTCTAACCAACGAGAAGTTGTCACTAAATTGGACCCTATAGAACCTCTGCAAATAGGAACTATCCGAGGCCCTCTTTCTAAAGGGGAAAAGGAAAAAAGGCGTAAGTTAAATCAGTGCCTTTATTGTAGGAAAACAGGCCATTTTGTTAAGGATTGTCCAACACGACCAACTAAAAATAAACCAAAAGCTTCAGAGTTAGCTTTAAAACAAGTTCAATCGGAAAACTAGATAGCTCGATAAATGAAGAGGTCAGTTTGTCGAGTGCTATTTCTAGTTTGGCCTCCACTACGCCACCCTTAGGATTTCGACATCTATGTTTAAGAATAAAATTAAGATCTGTAACAAATATTACACGTACTTGGGAAGTTGATGCACTCATTGACTCTGGAGCTACTGGAAATTTTATTGACACACAGTTTTTGAGTAAGCTTGGGTTAAATACTCAAGACAAGAGTCATCCTGAGATAGTACGGGCAGTGGACGGCAAGGAACTTACATCTGGGCCTATCCGTCAACAAACAGAACCTTTAGAAATGGCATGTTCTTCTAATCACAAAGAAAATATAAGTTTTGATGTCATAGATGCACCTCAATTTAGATTGATATTGGGAATTCCTTGGTTAATCATTCACAACCCTATTATTGATTGGGTAAAACAAACTATTACATTCACTTCATCTCATTGTAACACCTACTGTTTTCAAAAAAGTGTAAAAGAAGAAATAGTGCAAGGATTTGATTTTTCAAATGATCTACAGAGTGTTTTATTGCTTGAGGGAGTTCCTTTGGAATATGAAGATTTAACCGATGTTTTTTATAAGAAGAGAGCAAATACTCTTCCCCCTCATAGGGATTTTGATTGTACAATAGATCTGGTGCCAGGAGCTACCTTACAGTGTAGTAGAATTTATGCACTTACTGAAAAAGAAAATGAACACCTTAGAGAATATTTAGATGAGTATTTGGCAAATGGTTTTATCAGACATTCAAAATCCCCAGTCTCCTCTTCTCTTTTTTTCATTCCAAAAAAGGGGGGAGAATTACATCCGTGCATAGATTACAGAGCCTTGAACAACCACTATAAAGAATAGATATCCTTTACCTCTTATTCCAACATTGTTAGATCAGGTAAAACAAGCCAACGATTTATACAAAACTGGATTTGCGCAGAGCATACCATCTTGTAAGAATGCGAGAGGGCGATGATTGGAAAACTGCGTTTCGCACCAAATTCGGCCTTTTTGAATACCAAGTTATGCCCTTCGGACTCTGTAATACTCCTGCTGATTTCCAATTTTTTATAAATTAGGTTTTACATGAGTTTATTGACGTTTGTTGTATCGTCTATATAGATTATATTCTTATATATTCTAACTCAAAGGAAGATCATGTAAAACAAGTTTGTGCCATTCTTCAAAAATTGCTGGCAAATTCTCTTTATGTAAAATTAGAGAGAAGTCTATTTCATGTCTCAAAGGTGGATTTCCTAAGACACATAATTAGTCCTTCAGGTATTGAAATGGATCCCAAAAAGATAGATGATGTAAGTACCTGCCCAAGTCCGACGTCTGTAAAACAGATTCAAAGGTTTCTAGGTTTTGCAAACTTCTATCGTAGATTTATTCAACATTTTCACAGATCATAACACCCATCACTAGTCTCCTTCATAAAGGAGTCAAATGTGACTGGACAGAGTCTGCAGAAAAAGCTTTTCAGACTTTAAAGAGAACTTTCACAACAGCCCCCATTTTAAGTCACCCCGACCCTACTCAACCTTTTATTGTTGAAGCGGACACTTCTCAGTTTGCTTTGGGTGGGATTTTATCTTAACAACATAAAAATACTGAACAAATGCACCCTATAGCTTATTACTCTAGAAAATTATCTGCAGCTGAACAAAATTATGCCATAGCAGATAAAGAGTTATTGGCAATAAAAGCGGTGTTTGAAGAAAGGCGTCACTACTTGTTAGGAGCTCGTCATCCAGTTACCATTTACACTGATCATAGAAATTTGCAGGCTTTAAAGTCTGTTAAAGCCCTATCCGCCAGACAATTAAGATGGTCTTTATTTTTCAATGACTATAATTTTGTAATTACCTTTCGGCCTGCAAAAGAAAATAAAAAGGCTGATGCCCTCTCTCGAATTGGAGAACAAGAAGTTGACAATGATGATCTTCCTAAGGCTGTTTTGCCGTCAACATGTTTTCAAGCTATGATATCCATTTGTGGGATAATCTCAGACATTAGAAAGGATTTGGAGTCAAAAGATTTTGAAAATTGGAATGACCAATACCCATTTTTGCAAGAAAGAGATAAACTTTTGTTTTGTAACGATCAGGTGTTTGTGCCATCCCTTGCAATTCAAGACTCCATTTTGAAACTACATCATGATACCCTGTTGTCTGCTCATCCAGGTGTCACAAAGACTTATGAAATCATTAAAAGAAAATTTTGGTGGCCTTCCATGTCCAAGGATGTCCGAAATTTTGTTAGGACCTGTAACGTTTGCATCCAAAATAAGTCTTCACATCAAGCACCAAGTGGACTACTTAGACCTTTACCTATTCCACCCCAACCGTGGCATACCATTTCTTTGGACTTTATAGTTGATCTTCCAACAACCAAGAAGGGTTATTCAACCATACTTACTGTGGTGGATCAATTTTCTCGCATGGCACATTTTATACCCTTAAAGAAAATCCCTACTGCAAAAGAAGTAGCACAAGTACTATTGACCAACATAGTACGGTTACATAGGATTCCATCTATCGCAATCACAGATAGGGGGTCTCAATTTATATCACATGTCTGGCAAAATTTGAGTACATTATTGAACATGGAAGTGCGATTATCATCTAGCTACCATCCACAAACGGATGGTTTAACTGAACGAACCAATCAAACGATAGAACAAATGTTACGTTGTACGTTAACTTCTGTAGAAGATGATTGGTCAGACCTTTTGAGTGTCTTGGGATTTGCATATAATAATATGGAGCATTCTTCTACAAAAATGTCGCCATTCTTTTGCAATTATGGTTTTCATTGAAAAAGTATTCCAGGAAACTGCGATTTGTTGAAAACAGTTCCTTCAATTCATGATCTTATTTCGAAATTAACAGCTATACATTCTGAAGCACAATATAATTTAGCCAATGCAAAGGAACAACAAAAGGAAGCTGCTGATAAACATAGATCTGTACAACCAGTATATGCTATTGGAGATAAGGTTTGGTTAAGTACTAAAAATATGAGCAATAAAGGAAATAAGAAATGTAATCCTCGTTATATTGGACCTTTTCCTATAGAAAAAGTAATAAATCCAGTATGTATGAGATTAACTCTCCCTCCTCAGTATCGTGTTCATCCCGTTTTTCATGTATCTTTACTAAAACCTTTCAATCAAGAGACACAAATGAATCAACCTCCTCCTCCAATCGAAATTGATGGTCACGCAGTATTTGAGGTAAAAGCAGTTTTGGATTCTAAACGAATTCGGGGAAAGCTTTTTTACTTAGTCGATTGGAAAGGTTACGGTCCCGAGGAGAGATCTTGGGAACCACTCACTAATTTGACAAATGCTCCCAAATTACTTAAGATGTTCTATACTAGATATCCAACTAAACCAAAAAAACGGTTTCAAAAGTTTTGGGAGGGATCTTGAGAGGGGAGTACTGTCATAAAAACCCACCCCTTTCCCGTGCACCTGCACTCTGTAAAGTGTTGACAGAGGTTTAGTGTTTCTTTGAATATGTGATTGAAGAACTTGTGGCACTATTCTGTGTATTATGTTTACTTAGAAATGTATCACATATACTTGGAAATGTTTGTACAATACTGGGTTTATTTAAAAGTGATTTTCCATGTATAATTGTGGGAGCAAACTTGTGGTCCAGAAATCCCTTGTGGGTGTATTTTGCGGGGTTGAGTTTAACATAGATACACTTGGTTTCTCCCCGTGGGCCGCTTGTAGGCTTGCCATTGTGACGCTGCATTGAGATCGCTTAGTGAAGCGGTCTCAGGAAAAGGATTCAATGCGCACTGCACGCAGAGCGTGCCAGTACGCGCTGACGCTAGGGCGCGGCTGATTATAAAAGCAGCGCCCAAACTTCTAGAAGGTGCTTTTTCTTCTGTTCGTTTCTGCAACAAGGAGCGCCCAGTGAATTCCCGAACTTACCTGATTGGGCGAAGGCGAGGATTCAACGCGGATGCTTTGAAGCCTTTTCTTTCTTCATGGGAGAAAGGACCTGCAAAACAAAGAAAAGGAGATAAGTACTTTATTTAAATTCCGGCGCCCATCGCAAGAAAGGTTCGTTTTTTCTTGAAAAAAGCAAAACACTTTTTGGAACAATTGAAAAAGGAAGAATTCTATTTCAATTTAAAGAACTTTTGTTATGGACATTTCGAATCCCAAGAAAGGATTTAATTCGTAGCTATTTATTTGTATATTGTTTAACTAAGGTGATATAGGAGGTGTTGTGTAATGTTTTTTGGACAAGACCATGGTATGTTCTCTTCCCTTTCTTCATGTTAAAAGGGCTCCAAGTGTTCGTAGAGGAAATCAGAAGAACACAAAACGTTCAAAGAGACGTAAGGGAATAAAATAGCGTTTTAATAAAAACAAGGTGCAGATTAACTAAATAGATTAAGAAAATAAGATCTAATACTTTGTTTTATATTTCAGCTCGTCTTCAATACAAACTAGGCGATCTACTAGGGATCAACCAATCACCGTCATAACTTCAGAAGTCATCACAAGAAATACTGGACGTAGGCCAACAACAAAAACTGATCGCAGGTAGGTGAATTTAGAGATTCCTTAATAAAAAATGAGTAATCAGTGTAGTGGACAACTTAGATTAATAGAGTGATAAAGGGAATTTTCAAGCGAAGGTCTAATAGACTTCTACTTGTTGCCTCGCAGGTCGACAGAAAGAAACCTACCGCGTCCAGTATCCCGGCCCTCCTCCCTAATCTCTAAACTGAGTCTTGTAGTGTATAGATTCACAAGATTTAGGTTAGCTATTTTGGAAGTTGGTCCCTTGCGTCCCTGCAAAATTTGACTGCGTCTCTACAGGCAAGTTCAGGTAAGGGACGACGTAGTATCTTGGCATGCACTGGCGGAAAGTGAATCGGCTGTGCCTGCACCACTGCTGCTTTTTTTTAAGGTGGACCACAAAAGATCGGGCGACAAGCAGCAGCTGACAAATGCACAACAAGCATTACCTACGGTAGGGCTGAATCTTCTCCCCTCTGACTGCCCAAAGGTACCTCGGGACTCGGGATGGGACCTTTTTACATAAAACCAATGTGTGGTAATGTGCGTGTCTTTGACGTGGGCACCATGGGAAAACTAGCGTTTTTCAGGAGTGTAGCGTACCCCTTGTGAAAAGTTACATTGATTATATTCTTTAGTCATGAAAATGTAGGCCCCGGGGAAGCAAGGCACGGCTGCCATATTTAAAGACAAAGGGCAGCGTGGGGCGTTTCAATAATTACAACCAGTGGTGCGCGCATGCCACAGAGGAGTGGGGGTGAGGGAGCGCGGCAGTGAGGTGAACACCTGCTGCTGCGTGTAATAGACACCGATGGGAATGGGTGGAGCAAAGGCGGGACATGTGCCGCCTTTGCCCAGTTGCATGCCTTATTTTATTTTTAAAAACACGCTAAAGCCAATGGCAGCTGGCGAAAGCAAAACCACACGCATGAGCATGTGGTTAGCTTTCAGAACCCCCTACATGAGGTCTCACGCTGCGCAAGCAGTGTTGCGCACTGCAACGCTAGGTGCGAGACCTAACAAGCCATAGTCTCGAAACCATGTTTCGGTGTTATTCAGTGGCAAACAGAAATTCATATTATGCACTGATTAACAGCTCTTATTTTGATTTGGATACGCTAAGTATGACTGGCAGGAAATGTGGGTGACCTCCTTTGTACCCTAACTGAAACTTTGTGCCTAGAAGCATATCCTGAGTATCTGCAGGCCAATAGAGTGAAGAGGAGAAAAATACAAATAAATCAGTGGCTTCCAGGGCTGTGAAGAAGTTGTTTTTCAGGTTCTTCTTAAAGATGTGGAAGAAGGAGACATAGTAAAGATGACTGAGATCTCCCTCATAAATCAGCTGCTGAAAATGGCTCCCTCCTATTATTTTTTTTATTGAAGTTTAATACTCAGGCTCTGACTCTTCTAAGTGCAATGCATTAAGCATTTTACTATTGCACAGTTATTGGTACTCAAATTATTGACCTTCAAAGGGTGAAAAACTGAGTTAACTGGTCTTTTATTCATAACCTGCAAGTCACAACAGATGTCAGCAATGAGCCGCTTTGCTCGCTGTGCAATAAAACCCCTGACTGTGGTGACCACATTCTCTTTCTTTTTCTCCTGAATCATTAGCAAATGTGCTAAGATTGACTTTAAAGCCTATACATGCTGCCTTGTTCACTGCTTTTTGGCTGAAAGATATCGATCCTGACCCTCGTAGGCACTATGGTCATACATATTGTCTGTAGCTTGATTACCCTGGCTGACAGCAATACCATTTCCTTGTTATGCTTTACCTAGAGCTGAGTAAGATCGATATAAGGCAAGTTTTTTTATTTTTCTGACATAGAAAACTTCCACTTAATTTATCTGAACTCTCATTCAAAAAGTAGAATTATAGTTTTATCCCACACAATAGAAGCTGAAGCAGACATAGCAGTCAAGTGTACTGGCTATTTTTCCTAATGTCTTATACTTAGTCTGATATCTTCCTGGGTTACAACATGTCTTTTGAGAATGTACCTTTAAACTGTAAGTGGCTTACCTTCAACTGCAACTGATTGAAAAATGGGGGCATGGTCAAAGTGAAATATTGACTCAACTGAATATACTACATGGGTCTGAATTTCATGCAGTGTTAAAAGAAAATCAATAAATGAGTACATTGCAATATATATATAAACAATACTCACATTGCAGTTGAGGAATGTTCTTTAAAAAAGCAGCCAAATTAGACGTTTTACTAAATAGTACCTACTTATTTTTCATTTCGGTTTCCTTTCAGTAGTCCTGCTACAGGTTTTTGTTATGCCAGGATCTAGGGTGATGTTCGAAATGCTACACAGCATAAAATGTCCAAACTAAGCAACTAATGGGCGTTTTAGTTCTGAGAACATATATTGGACAATTCGCATTTGAAGCACTTTTATGCATTAAGCCACCTCGAAATCTTCCGCAAGAAAGTTCAACCCAGACCGCATTCTCTCGATTAATATTGAATTTTTGAAATCTAACCTATGATCAAAATTGCTGCATCTTTATTTGAGGTTAACTGAGTAGTAACAATGTCATAACAAATGTAGCTAATTGTAAACAAACTTTGATCATGAACGCTGACCCGTGTATCAATGAGCACAGTATTACACTACTGTGATCATTTTAGAGAGACATTTTGACATTTATTTTCTTTTATGCCAAATAGGCACATGCAATTCATTAACTGTCATTCTAAGGATCTCACCCAAAACGGCTGGATTCCCCTTACTTCATATCACACTTTGCACTCAACACTAGGCATAAAATATTTGTACATTTTTTATGATTCTTTATTCTTAAAATTAAAATATCTCGTGCAGCACTCACATATGTTTTAATTGTAAAACTTAGATAGGTATGATATATGTGCTGGACCTGTCACCAACCCCAAATTTCAACCCTATAAACAGTATCTCTCCCTTTCCTGAAAAATCTTGCAACACCTGTTAAAATATAATAACAATTTTGTCTTGATATAGTCCTTCCCACTCACATTTGCAAAGGCTTCTTTCCCACCAATTCTCTCCCTAGAACTGTCACTGATAGGCACGGAGTATCTGAATGGAATATGATTTGGTGGTTGTGTGTACTTTGAAACATATACACCGGTCAAATATTTGTTGTCCCTCCATCAAAAAGTAATTAGGTGTGCTCAGATTCAATTACAATTATTGCTTTAAGTTGCAGCAGATTTGCAAGCGCTGATGATGGAGAACCCCTTAGGGAGTGGATGAGTCACTATAAAGTGTTAGTTCATGGTTCATATTTAATGTGTTAATTTCAGCTATTTTTTGTGGACTATGCTTTTTTTCTTGCTTTATTGCTTATTTAACTTTTTTTCAGACATCACTATGTTTTGTACGCTTGGCGTCTAAGGCCCTTATGTATTAAGCAACTTTTCTGTTGGTAAGGCTACGGTTCATAAAATTAGAGACTTTCTGACTGCAAAATGGCATTTTTTATCTCCCGGACCCAATCAGTGATTCAGTAACTTTACCGAATCTTACCGACTCGCTAATTGGGTTTGGGATATCAATACAGATTCCGTTTTTGGAAAGGGTTTGTTAAGGGCATTCCTCCCAAATACAGAGGACCAGATTCGCAAAGGGCCTCCACACTAGTGGCGGATGCTCCGCATTTGTGGGGCTTCTCCGCACTCAGTGTAGAATCTCCAAGTGTAGAGTCTCCCTGACTGCGGGACCTCTGCCACAAGTGCGGAGGCCCTTTGTGAATCAGGCCCTAAATCATTAAGATATCTATTAATGCCGTGTAACCAAAATCTGGTCATCGAACATTAATGTTTTAGCATGTCCTCAAAGGAGGTGGTAAGACATTCTCAAATGGGAGGGAGTTCTTATGAGTAGCACAGTATGTGCTAGAAATTGGGCAATGGCTAGGAAAAAGTTTTGGGTTGAGTCATCAAAGCGCTCATCTTTTTTTAAATCTACAGGCATTAATGCGGGGTAAATCCACAACTGCACATCTATTCTATTAATCAATGCATCAGGTCAACCAGTGTTTCATTAAACATTGAGAAGAACTTCCATGATAGAAACGGTGGCAGTGTCGCAAAGATATATAGCAGTCTAGGTAATTCTACAGTTTTTGACAGAGCGATTCTGCCCCTCAATGATAGAGTCAATTTTATACAGAATTTTATTGATTCTCTTTGATGCCTGCCAGGTCTTTCATGACATTGACATCTATCATATCAGATTCACCATGATGTATCTGGGTGTAGTGTATTGGTTTAGTGATGGGGTGTTGCCCTTAGTTATGCGCTGACCATTCTTGGAATTTGTAACCTGGGGATTGCCTAGAGAGACTGGTGAACTTGTCAGTTGACAGTTGACAGTCTTGGGTGATGGATGGGGTGTCTGTTACCTGTGTCTTTATAAAGGCAACTTCAACTTTACTATGGCCTCCTGCTCTATCCTTCTTGGTGTGAACTGGATCCTACACTGCGCTCCTAGGTACCTGAAAGTCTCTTGTTCCTAACTCAGTGGCAAAAGTCAAGATTTGGCGCTGTTAACATATGATCTTGACACATCATCATGCTGTTTCAATTCCTCTAGGGTCCAAAGTACCAGTGAAGGAGAATCACACAGGTAGAGCAGGACATCGTCTGGCTAAGTCATGTGAATCAGTGCTTGCTCAACTACTGAAACACAGCCCTTTGTGGTTCCACTTCTAGGGCAAATAATGTGGTGCTAGCAAACAACCAAGCTTGATCCCCATTTACAGGCCAGGAATCTGATATCATCCTCCCAGTTTTTACTCAGGCCTTTGGACGGCAATACAGTAGCCTGATCCAACATATAATATTAGTTTGCAGGTCATCTCTTTCAGTACTTGAAACAAGCAAACCCACCCCAGTGAGTCAAAAGCTTTCTCCATGTCTATAGTAACCAATGCGGATATGCCATTTCCTTCTGGCAATTCATTGAGAACATGTATCAGGCGCCTGACATTCACGGAAGTATACTTGCGCCTTGAGACCCTCGCGGGTGAGTAGCGCGCTCTATAAACCACTGAGTGATTGATTGATTGAGGGATAAACTTGGTCTGGTCTGGATGAACCAGTGCAGATGGCAGGGGAAACAAACCTATTTGCTAAAACGTTTGCAAGAATGTCGTAATCTATGTTTAACCCGTTCCGTGCTCATGACGGAACCCCTCCGTCATGAGCCACGGGCGCCGTGTGCTCATGACAGAGTGGTTCCGTCATGCTGTGGCCGTTGGCGGCCGCTCCGCCCACGCGGCGCTAATTCCCCGCCTGTGCGGGTGAATAGCGCGAGTGGGCGGAGTCGTTACGGAACCACTCCGTCATGAGCACAGCGCGCCCGTGGCTCATGACGGAGTGGTTCCGTCACGAGCATGGCGGCGCCGCGCTGCCCCCAAACCCCCCAAGCGCCGCGGCAAAATTCGTGCCGCGGCGAAGGGGTTAACGTAAACAGGGGCCAATAATATGATGTAGTATCCAACGGATCTTAGTGCACTTTCCAGGGGAGGAGCACTTAAATGGCTTCACACATACTCTGGGAAAGTCCCTCCCTGTTTAGTGCTTCTGTATATACTTCCTTAAGCTTAGGTGCCAAATGGTTGAGTGTCCTGTATATAAAATTCCACCGGCAAGCTATTGCTTCCTAGGGATTTACCTGATACCAGATCTTGTATGGCCTGTTTGATCTACACTGTTTCCAGTGGTGAGGAAATTTGATTACGGCTCCATCTTGCGCATTGACACCATTGTGATGTTGCCCTCACTCAGGCACCGACGACCTTCGTAGCATTTCTTTCATACTCTGTACTGTAACATGTTAAACAACCCTTTCCTGTCTCTCTGAGCAAAGTACATTCTGAGACCAGGCTCGAAGCAACTAATTCCCGTGATAACCATCTATTGACCCTTGGTGATCCTTCTCTGCCCCTCCAGTTGTTTTACGAATCACCACCTGCAACATGCAAACACGTCCTGTTGTAAATTAATTTAACTTAGGAATGCTCATGCCACCTGGCCTATAGGATCAGGTAGAGAACACGACCCTAGGGAAGGAATTTCTATTACCTATTATCCTGTATCTTGTACAAGGAATGTTTGCTAGTGGATGATTTGTTTGTTTTTATTGCACATTGAGGGGGTTGTTGCTTTAGGGGATTCAAGCGCTATAAAATACTGTGAGCCACGGATTGAAGTGGCAGTCTCCTGAGAACCTACCACTGATGTACTTATAGGACAACTGTACCTAGCTGCAGCTAATAAATTGAAGTTCCTATGCCAACAGAGTGTTCCGTGTCTCTGTACAACTAGTGAAGGTGAACTCAGAAGATTTCAGGCGTACCCTGCGCCGCCAGGCCTGATTCAGCTTGGTTCTTCAAATGGTGCCCTCTGTGAGGCGGCTTCAGAGGTCGTGGGTCCAGCCCGAGGATCGTGAGGAGCCCCACAGGGAAATTCCGGAGGACGCGCACCACGTGATCGACCCCTGCATGTCGTAAGTGGACCGAAGGTTTTTACAGTGTGGCTTCTCCTTTCCAACGGCTGCGAAGACCTGCTGCCCTGACTGCCGCCACGCTTTGGCTCCCTTGGTGATTGGTATTGCTAGACATTAGACGGACCTCTGTAGGCGTAAGAAAACATCTGGTTAAGTTAAGTATAGTGGCCACTCCTTTGTCTTTGTTTTGTCTTTGTTCGACTTTTGCAAAAGCCGAAACCGAGGGGTGAGTGCAGTTTTTGTACTATAAAGTGACTAATTAACCCCTTGAAGTTTGTAAAGAAA
This sequence comes from Triturus cristatus, assembly GCF_964204655.1. NCBI lineage: Eukaryota > Metazoa > Chordata > Amphibia > Caudata > Salamandridae > Triturus > Triturus cristatus. The sequence continues at coordinate 981,474,975 of NC_140594.1, read as the reverse complement.
CTAGTGTGATAGCCATGCCTGGTTTCAGTAAGTTTGGAAGATGGTTTTGTTGTTGTTGCGATAGGGATTCCCGACTGGAGGACTCTTGTCCAATTCCTCCGGCCGGGACTCTTATGACACTCATGAAGTATATTCTAAACATGGTATTGGCCCCATAGCCTTTAATGAGGCGTGGGTTCGCTATACTAGGAAAGATGGTGTTTTACGGTGGCCGCAGAATGGCAGTTTTGAGCTCAATATCTTAGATAATTTGGAGGACACTTTGTTTAAACGAAAAGCCCGGCCGGCTATGTTTGACTCTTTTCGCTTATGGCGTAAGGAGGCCAAACAGAAAGAAATAAAACAAGCTAAAAGAGATAGGAGGGATATGTCTATTTTACAAGCGGCCCAACAGTTTAAAAATAATGAGACCGATCATGCGATTGAGGTTTCAGATAGGCAACATCGTATGGCGGTAGATAAATGTTATCCAGTGTTGCCAACTTCCCTTACAGAGAAAAATGTGGACCCTTAGAAGGATCCTTTAATGTCCCATCTGTTGAGATTACCTCCGCCCTATGCGCAGGGGGCTAATGTACCTTTTGCACTACCGCTTGCCCCGGGAGCGAATGCACCTTTATTATTAGCACCTGTCCCACCTGTTCCACCTGTTGTTCCACCTGTCGCTCCTCAATCGGTTCCTGCACCCCCATCACAGCCTATTCCGGTATTACCGAGCTCTCCCCTACCTTCGTCTCCCTTTGTACCTATTACTCCCTCTTCTGCCCCGCCTAATATTCTGTCTCCTGTCCTAATGACGAACTCTCCCTCCGCTCGGAGGCGAATGGTTGATACCGTTTCTGGCCTTTTGTCCCCTCTCTTAGGGACACTTAAAATGACCCCTGTTCCTCCTCGTAGACAAACTCGCAGTCAGCTCCCAGGTCCAGATGAACAGGAAGTGTTAGATCTCCTTGCCCGAAGGTGGATCACGAATGGCCCCCAGTATAGTGTGCAAGACATTATGGTCACCTTTCAACAGTGGGAGGCACCAACGCAGAGATATGTTTTTGATACTATGTGTAACATTGTAGGTCAAGAATGGGAGGATATGGGATTGGGACCAGCCCCTCAGGGCCTGCTAGATGTTCAGGCCGAGTTTGATAAAGGGCTGATTGTGGGCGCAGAGGTTGAGGATGCGGTAAGGACGCTTGTCACATTTAGAATGATGTTTGCTTGCCGGTCTTTGCCAAAACGCGATTCCTCTGTTAGGCGAAAATTAAAACACTATCCTATGAGAGAGGTTCCCCCAGTGTGGAGAGAGGAGGTTGCAGCTCAGGGTGGTAATCCTCTTATACCTGCTCACTTTCAACGTGTGTGGGTACACGTTCCTTGGAAACGATCTGAGGTATTGCCCCTTAAACAGTCCTTACCGGACCCCCGTAAAAATCCTGCTGGGTACTATAAAGAGTTGTCCCAAACTGTCGATGCATGTATTATGAATTTGGCCGATATAGACATGCTAATGGGTAATGTGGTCCCACAACCATTATGGGCTAGGATTCGAAAGGAGGACCATCCCGGGGAATTGGGGGGTGATTGGGCTGCCATACTTGCCGCGGACAGACTCCAAGTGGGTGGTGCCAAACCTGAGGCTTTAATTACAGAACTCCCAGCTAGGATCATTGCCTTACTGAAAACTATGATGCCCCCTCTGCGAGTTAATTGGGATAAGTTAGCAGCTTGTAAGCAGAAAGCATGAAAACGTCTCTGATTTCTTCACTCGTTTTGAGGAGACGTTTATCGATCATAGTGGTCAGGATATGAGCACGGAAGGTGGCCAACGACTGTTTGTAGATAAATTTGTGTCAAATTTGGCTCCGGAAATATCTAATAAATTGAAGAATTCCGAAAGTGCGTGGACGGTCTCCTCTTCGGCCCAGATATTGGCTACTGCTCAGTATTATGAAAATAGGGATAAAGAGGAAAGAGAGAAACTTGATAAAAAGACTAAAGAGCTGAAAACAAAAGTTCTTTTGCAACAAGCTTATCCTCCTCGCCCTGCCCAACGTGAATATCAGCCGCCTCCACAATTTCAGAGACAGTTGCAGAGGCCTGGGCCTTTTGTTACCCGACCCCCACTGGGCCAGAATCAATGCGCCTACTGTAAAGAAGAAGGCCATTTAAAGTATAAATGCCCGGTTTTGTTACAGCGTACGAGCGTCATTCCGGGGTCACGAGGCCGGGGTGGTTATCAGTCAGCACCCAGAGGTAGAGGACGAGGTACGCCACCTAATAACCAACGTTCCATGCCCCCTGGAAACTCCACAAATTATTTTGATCAGCAAAATGTTCAGTCTACCAACTATTACAATGATGATTATTATACCGAGGATGAGAGCCAGAATTCCCAATCTAGCTAGGACAGCCATGGACAAAGTAAGGGAGTAGTATCAGTTCCAGTGGACCAAAGCAGGCCTTATGTTGATGTGGTAGCACTAGGTGTTACAGAGCCATTCCTATTAGACACTGGTGTGACGAAGAGCTCTATGATTCACTCAAAACTCCCTGGGGCGCCTTTGTCAGGCTGTACGAATGTTTCTGTAGGTTTTTCTGGCGCCCCAGTTCAAAACCGAGTTTCACGCCCTTTGCCCATTTCAATAGGTCCTTACAAATTGGAGGCCCCGCTCCTTTTAACAACTGGTTGTGGGGAAAATTTGTTGGGCTTGGATTTATTGAAGAGATTGTATGCAACATTACACTGTTCCCCTTCTGGTGTATGTCTTACCTTAGGTAAGAAATTGACCTCACCGATGTACTTGTCTAAAGACCAGCTCCCCCCTTAATTACAATCTCTTCCCGCCACCCTCTGGGACACCAGCCCCAATGATGTGGGCCTCCTGCGGATCCCGCCCTACATTGTAACCCTCAAGGCTAATATTAAATTTCCTCGCATTCCACAGTATAGAATTTCCAGTGACGGCGAAAAGGCTCTTTTGACTATAGTTCATGATTTGGTACAAAATGGTGTGGTTGAAGAGACTAGGGGAAATGTATGCAATAGCCCTGATCTGCCTGTTTTTAAACGAACCGACCCCTCCCAGCCACCTGTCTATCGTTTTGTGATTGATCTCAGAGAGGTCAACAAGATTGTAGTACCTCAGTTCCCTGTTGTCCTGGATATTAATGCCCTATTGACAATGATACCCGCCTCAGCTTCCTGGTTTTCTGTCATTGACCTCAAAAATGCTTTCTTCAGTATTCCCATTGCTGAGGAAAGTAGGGATATATTTGGCTTCTCCTTAGCAGGCCGAAGCTTCCGGTTCAAGAGGGCTCCTCAAGGTTATTGCGAGAGCCCCTCTATTTATAGTCAAGCATTAAAATCACAGCTCAATACTATGTCTTTACCACCAGGGGCCACTCTCATTCAATATGTGGATGACCTGTTGGTTGCAGCAGATTCTGAGGACACTTGTAAAAAGGCTACCATTTCACTGTTACGCCACTTATCTGACCACCACCACAAGGTTTCACCATCTAAATTGCAATATTGCTGCCAAGAGGTTACCTATCTAGGTCATCTCTTGTCAAAGGAGGGACGGCGATTGACCCCAGAACGTATCCAAGCAATTACCCAAATGCCTATTACATGTACGCAAAAAGAGGTGCGTGCATTTTTAGGTATTACCTCTTATTGTAGACAATGGATCCCCAATTTTTCCCTCTGGCGAAACCCTTGTTGGCACTTACTCTTAAAGATACACCGCACCCTCTCCCATGGACTGCGGAATGTCAGAAAAGTTTCACTGATTTACGTACTGCCTTGTGCTCTGCTCCTGTGTTAGGAACTCCTGATTACAGTAAGCCTTTCACACTCTATGTTCATGAGAAAGAAGGTTGCGCATTATCAGTTTTAATACAACGATTTGGGGACAAGCAACGTCCCTGTGCCTATTTTTTGGCCACGTTAGATCCAGTGGCCAAGGCAATACCTAGCTGTTTGAGGGCTACAGGAGCAGCGGCAGTTTCCATTCGCCAGTGTGCTGGATTGGTATTAGATAATACCCTCATTTTCATGGTGCCGCATGCAGTAGACACCCTCCTAAATAGAACAAAGACACAACACCTCACGAGTGCCCGCCTTTCGGGGTACGAATTGATGCTCTTGGCTAGCCACATACACATTAAGCGATGTAATGCCCTGAACCCGGCAACATTGCTGCCAATTCCAGTAGAGAATGGTACTCAGGAGCAGCATGATTGCTTCCTCCACACGGAGGAAGAGACAAGAGGCAGAGTTGATTTAAAGGATACTCCGATTTTCGATCACGATCGCATTGAGCCGCCATTTTGTGCTCTGCCGCCATTTTGTGTTGCCCTCACTCAGGCAGCACGTCGAACGAAGTCTTTTCTGCTTTTCCTGCAATATTGTGTCAAAATAACCTTGTGCTTCTGTTTAAAAAGCTGGTGTTAGAGACTGGCCGAGTACACTAATCCTTGTCTGGTTCCTCTAATCTCTGTCTTAACTATCTGTTGGTTCAAACTATTCTCTCCTGACTTTATCTTATCTTCTGACCTTCGCTGTCCTCCGCTCGTATTCTCTTGTTTCACAACTGTCCTCCAAAACACACGAATGTATCTCGCCACCTGCAAGTCAGTTACAGACATATTAATACCTTAACCTGTGGGAGGGATAGCAAACACCGTTGGAGGAGAGGCTTCTTTGAGTTACTCGATATCTTTGTTTTTCAACCTTTTCTATTGGACATGTTCTGTCTTTAACCTTACCTTATTGGTCCTCTATGTATGTTTTAGGTGTGTTCCTTGTTAATGTATATGTTATCTATGTACTATATAAGATTGTGCGCCACGGAGTGAAGTGGCAGTCTCCTGAGCTGCCAGGTCCAAAAAGGTTCTGGTTCTTCAACTGGCGCCCAACGTTGGGCGGCTTCAGAGGTAGTGGTTCTGCCTGAAGGTCGTGAGGAACCCCGCAAGAAAATTCTGGAGGAATCGCGAGCTACGTAAAGCGACTCCTGTATGTCGAAAGTGGTCCGAAGGTCTTTCTTTTGCAGCACGGTTACTCCTTCCTGACGGCTACTGACAACTGCTGCCCTGACTACCGCCCTGCCTTGGCCCTCTTTCGATGATGTATGGTAAGGCGAGACGATAGACGGGGCCTCTGTTGGTGTAAGAAGACATCTTAGTTAAGTATTGGTGGGTCGCTCCCACATTTGGTTCTTTGGTTCTTTGGTTCTTTGGTTCTTTGGTTCTTTGGTTCTTTGGTTCTTTGGGTCTTTGATTCGGGTATTGCAATAACCGAAGCCGAGGGGTAAGTACATTTGTGCTGTGTTAAGTATTTAACCCCCTTGATGTTTGTGAACAGTCCAGTGAAATAACGATGCCTGGTCTGACTAAGTTTGAGAAACTTTGTTGTTTTGGTTGTAATAGGGATTCCCGGCTGGAAGACTCTTGTCCGATTCCTTCGGTTGGAACTCCCACTTATGAGCTCTATTCTAAACATGGTGTTGGCCCCATTGCCTTTAACGAGGCATGGATCCGATACACGAAGAATGATGGTGTTTTAAAATGGCCAGAAAATGGTAGCTTTGAGCCTGACATACTAGATAATTTGGAAGCTATTTTAGTTAAAAGAAAAGCCCGGCCGGCAATGTTTGACTCTTTCCGCCTTTGGCGTAAGGAAGCCAAACAGAAAAAAAATTAAGCAAGAAAAACAAGATAAGAAAGCACAGGGTATGACCATTATATAGGCTGCTCAGCAATTCAAAGATGATGAAGTTGATAATGCGAAGGAAATTTCAGAGAGACTATCCGATGTTGCAAGCTTCCCCCTCTGATAAAAGAAAGGATTTAGAAGAGGACTCCTTGATGTCTCACCTATTGAGATTGCCTCCGCCCTATGTACAAGGTGCTAATGCTCCCCCGTTGTTACAGCCTGTTCAGCCGCCAGTTGCCCCTCCGTCTGCTCCGGCTCTTCCACATTTGCCCCCTCAAGTATTGCCGCCTTTGCCAGCTTTGCCTTCGACTCCTTTACCTTCATCTTCTTCGCCTTCCGCTCCTCCGGTAATTACTGATTTCCCTTCCGTTAGTTCACCTAATACCTTGTCCCCTATCCTTATGTCCAATTCTCCGTCTATGCGTAAACGACTCACAGAAACGGTCTCTGGTCTTTTATCACCTTTCTTTGAGGCGTTAAATGTGTCTCCGGCTTTTTCTCGAAGACAGTCTCGTAGTCAGTTCCCAGCTTCCGAAGAACGAGAAAAGTTGGACTCTCTTGCTCGTAAATGGATTGAGAAGGGTCCTCGGTATAGTGTACCCGACATTTTGCCTACCTTCTCACAGTGGAATGCGCCTACGCAGAGATACGTTTTCAATGCTATGTGTGATACTCTTATTAAAGGATGGGAGGATATGGATTTGGGTTCGGTTCCTCAGGGTCTGTTAGATATTCAGGCTGATTTTGATAAGGGACTCATTGTGGGTTCTAAGGTTGAGGACGCTGTAAAGACACTTGTTTCCTTTAGAACCTTATTTACCTCACAGACTTTTCTAGATTCCGATCCTTCAGTTAGGTTGACACTGAAAAATTATCCAATGAGAGAGGTTCCTCCGGTATGGAGAGAAGAGGTTCCAGGAGCAGGTGGTAATCCACCTATTCCTGCTCACTTCCAGCAAATATGGGTACATGTCCCCTGGAAAAGATCTGAGGTTTTAGCCCTTAAACAGTCTCTACCGGATCCTCGTAAAAACCCTGCAGGTTATTATAAAGAATTGTCACAAACTGTTGAAGCCTGCATCATGAATTTAGCAGATATTGATATGTTGATGGGGAATGTAGTTCCACAAGCATTATGGGCTAGGATTCGTAAAGAGAATCATGCCCAAGAATTAGGTGGAGACTGAGATGCTATAATTGCCACAGATAGAGACCAAGTGGGTCGTGCGAAGCCTGAGGCTTTGATTTCAGAACTCCCTGGTAGGATTATTACATTAATGAAAACGATGATGCCTGCCTTGAGAGTTAACTGGGATAAACTAGCCGTGTGTAAACAGAAGAAAGATGAGAGTGTCTCTGATTTCTTCACTCGTTTTGAGGAGACATTCATTGATCACAGTGGTCAGGACATGACTACGGAGGGTGGACAGCGGTTATTTGTAGATAAGTTCGTATTTAATTTGCTACCCGAGCTGTCGCATAAGTTGAAAGACTCCGAAAGTTCATGGGCTGTTTCTTCTTCAGCTCAGATATTGGCTACTGCTCAATATTATGAAAATAGAGATAAAGAAGAAAAAGATAAGCAAGAGAAAAAGACTAAAGAATTGAAAACTAAGGTTCTCTTGCAACAGGCTTATCGACCTCGTTATGCTCAGCCCCAGTTTCAACAGCCTCCGCAGTTTCAAAGGGTGTATCAAAAGCCTGAGCCATATATTCCACGACCTTTGTTAGGTCTTAATCAATGTGCCTATTGTAGAGAGGAAGGTCATTTCAAGAATAGTTGTCCGGTTTTATTGCAGCGAAATGGGACACTATCTGCTTCACGAGGTCGTGCTGGCCTCCAGTCAGCAAACAGAGGTAGAGGTCGAGGTATATTGACCCAAGAACAGCATTCCCTTCCTCCCTCTAGTTCCATGAACTACTTTGATCAGCAAAACGCTCGGTCTACACAGTATTACAATGAGGATTATTACATTGAAGCCGGGAATGAAAGTCTTCATGCTAACTAGGACAGCCATGGACAAAGTAAGGGAGTTGTGTCGATTCCAGTAGATCAGAATGGACCTTATGTTAATGTCACTACAATGGGTGTTTCAGAGCCATTTCTTTTAGATACTGGTGCGATGAGAAGTTCTATCATTCATTCAAAACTCCCTGGGGCACCTTTGTCTGGCTTAACGAATGTATCTGTAGGTTTTTCTGGCGCCCCAGTTCGCAATCCGGTTTCTTGCCCTTTGCCTATTTCAATTGGCCCTTATGATTTAGATGTTCCGCTTCTCTTAACGAATGGTTGTGGCGAGAATCTATTAGGCTTGGATCTATTGAAAAGATTGCATGCAACGATATATTGTTCTCCTTCTGGTGTATATCTCACCTTAGGACAGAAACTGACTTCTCCAATGTACTTGTCTAAAGATCAATTCCCACCTGAATTGATCTCTCTTCCTACAACGCTTTGGGCTACGGGTCCAAATGATGTTGGTTGTCTTGAAATTCCACCTTATGTTGTCACTCTCAAGCCCAATGTTGAATCACCACGTGTTCCTCAATATAGAATTTCCACTGAAGGTGAAAAAGCGCCTTTGGAAATCATTCATGACTTGATTCGGAAAGACATGGTTGAGGAAACGAGAGGTAACATATGTAATAGCCCTATTCTTCCTGTTCTTAAACACACTGATCCTTCTCAGCCTCCTGTTTATCGTTTTGTAATTGATCGTCGGGAGGTAAACAAAATTGTTGTACCACAGTTTCCCGTTGTCCCAGATATCACTGCGCTGTTAACGATGATACCTTCTACAGCGGTTTGGTTTTCTGTTATCGATCTGAAAAATGCTTTCTTTAGTATTCCCATTGCCGAAGAAAGTAGGGATATTTTTGGCTTCTCTCTTGGAGGCCGAAGCTTCCGGTTCAAGCGCGCACCTCAAGGCTATTGTGAAAGTCCCTCTATTTACAGTCAAGCTTTGAAATGTCATCTCGATGCTTTTTCTTTGCCGTCTGGTACTGCTCTCATTCAGTACATGGACGATTTGCTAATTGCTGCTGATTCAGAGGATCTATGTAAGAATGTGACGGTTGCATTGTTGCGACACTTATCCGATCTTAATCATAAGGTTTCACCTTCTAAGCTACAATATGTTCGCCAAGAGGTTACCTACTTGGGTCATCTCTTATCAAAGGAGGGAAAACGATTAACCCCAGAACGTATCTGTTAGCTCTTACCACATACCACATGTCCCATAATGCATTAGGGGCAGCATGATTGTGTACTTTCCCACAATACACTGGGAAGCAGCAGCTGATTGGAGCCAGCTTATAAGCAAGCAGTAACAACTCCCAGGTGCTTGGCTTTGTTATTTGGTGCTTGAGCCACGCCTTGATTCTGGAGCTGGTGAAGTGGACGTTCGTTGCACATCCTCGTGACATTCGTTTTGAACTGGGTTATCTGGACCTTCAGTTGTCGAGTACAAGGACCCTTTTTGTTTATACCTTGGGACCCGGTATAAGAGACTGGTTTAGAAGCGCTGGTCGCGCTATTGGATTCTTCCCTTTCCTTTTTTTTTATCCCATTTCATTGTGCACTTTATTGTTACCGCTAGCGCGAAGTAACGCTGAACTCTACAGTATAGTTGCCCCATCTCATGCCTGTAAGGAGGGCGCTCGGACGCAAGGACCCGTTGGGACTGCCTGTCTCCTGCCTGTAAGGAGACGCTCTCGGAAGCAAAGACCCTTGACCCGTGTTGTCTATCGTCCCGCGCTGGATTGCGCTACCAGGAGAGACAGCCCGGGGGAGTCCGGAGTTTTTGTTTATTGATTTCTTTGGGTGCCAAAGGAGAACGCTACTGACACAGTTCACGTGCCAAAGGAGAACGCTACTGACACAGTTCACGTGTCAGTTCCTCTCGCGCTAGGAAGCGCCTTCAACTGACTTGCTCTCAGCTAAACCGCAAGTATACTCCAAGGGCTGGGGGATCGTTTTGTGTGCATTTTGAATCTCGCTCATACAGGCTCAAGTCAGTGAAGTACTGGGACTGTTTAATATGGTGGATCCTTCTTTTCTTTTTTGGTTGTCCATGGTTCCTGAACATAAGGATATTTAACAAGACAGTTCAGTTACCCCTTGTACAACATACGGTGCAAACTACCTATCGGTCAAAGGGAGAAAAGTTATGTTGTGACAATCCTATTTTCTGAATCTCCTTCGAGAGACTATGTGTAAGTGAGAAAGTACACATGATTGCATTATTAGAGAGATTACCCGCTAGACTTAAAAAGTGTCATAGTGTTAATCTATACCCTGTATCTGTTTTATTTCTTACTACAGGTTATCGCATTCCATTGACCATCTACACCACAGAACCCACTTGAGCCTTCCTGGTGGCTCATTCCGGTCTTCCCATTTCTCGGATATTACGTACCTCTTTAGCTGTTTTCTCAGCTGGGGTGCGTGGTCTCTGGGGAAAGGGGAGACATCATCTTCGCTCCCGTGGATGCTGGCCTGCTCTGTTCTGAGACACTCGCAGTCCTCACAGAAAAGCCAAGCCCACGTTTATACTATCCCCTGAGCGAAGATGGATGAGGCAGCATCTCTAGATGCCTCTCAAACTTCCCTGGCTGAGTTAATGACAGTAGTCTCTAATTTACAAGCTGAGATCAGCATCTTGCGAGGCGAAAATCACCGCCTCGTAACTGAACTGGGGGTGATGAAAATTCAGAGACAGATGGACGCAGTAAACCCTGACACTATTCCCAAGGTAAAAAAGATTTCCATCCACCCCGCTCACTTCCAGCTCCACTCTTCCACTTCTGTTTCTAGTAGTGGGACACCTGCCACAACCCCGGTTAATGTCACTGTAGTATCCCCATCCCCCACGCCTTTAGCAATGCCGGAACGGTTCAATGGGGATAGTAGCAAGTATGGGGTGTTTATGAACCAGTGCCATCTTCAATTCCTGTGTCGCCCCGCTTCCTTTCCAGATGACGCCGCCAAAGTGGCATTCATCATTTCATACCTTAGTGGCAATGCTGCGTTATGGGCAGTGCACTTGGTGGACACTGATGATCCCATACTCTATGACCTTCATAGATTTAAAGAGAAGATGAGAAGTCTCTTTGATCGTCACTCGTATATGCAGGCAAGCGATAATGAATTGCTAAATCTCAAACAAGGTTCCAAAGATCTGTTGACATATATCACCACATTCAATCGCTTAGTAACAGAAACACAATGGCCTGAGGAAAAGAGAACTTCCTTGTTTTACCGAGGCCTCAAGGACGACTTGAAAGACATCTTGTCACAAATAGTCGATCCCCCTGAGGATTGTTCCTCTTTTATTGATCTGGTGGTAAAACTCGATCACAGATTGTCAGAGAGGAAAGGTGAGAAAACCAAGGGAGACTATACGCGTCTTTTTTTCAGTAAAAACGAGAAGAAAGACATAAAAGAAACCATCGAACCTATGCAGATAGGAGGGATTCGAGGCCCTCTTTCTATGGAGGAACGTGACAGACGCAGACGATTAAATTTATGTTTATACTGTGGAAAGAGCGGTCATTTTGCTAAAGAATGCTTGGTGAAACCTAAGTTGCCTGGAAAGATTGTGACCCCCAGAAGTGCAGCCGTGTCCCAGTCGGAAAACTAACTGACTTGAACGGTTCTGAGATCGCTAGTTCAAGTCCTTCCCAAGTAAAGGTCTCACATTATTTGGCTAATACAGTAGCTATTGTCCCTAAACATTTTACCATTCCTGTGGTAGTGGTTTTAGCCTCACAGATAAGAAAGGCCTTGGCCATTATGATTGACTCCGGAGCTACGGGCAATTTTCTTGACATCTCTTTGGCAAAATCATTAGGGATTGAATTCATCCCTAAAGCTCAACCCGAAAAAGTACGAGCCGTAGATGGTACGGAACTATCATCTGGTTCGATTAGGTATGAAACTCCTGGCCTTTTGGTAATATGTGATAATGGCCATACAGAAGTCCTTTCTTTTGATTTGATTGATGCTCCTAACTTTGGTGCAATCTTGGGAGTTCCATGGTTACAAGTGCATAACCCTCTCATTGATTGGTCAGCCAGAACAGTCACACTACGATCTTCTTATTGTTTGACTCATTGCTATAGAGATGTGGCAAGTTGGCACACTCCTATCTGTTGTGCTATATCTTCCCCTGAACAAGTAGGATTGCCTCCAGAATATGTAGAGTTTGCAAGAGTTTTTGATGAGGTACAAGCGGTATCCCTACCTCCTCATAGATCCTACGACTGTAGGATCGATTTGATACCCGGGGCACAACTCCCGGTCAGTCGAGTGTATGCACTGACAGAACCTGAAACCGCTTATCTGTCTGAATACTTACAGGATATGTTGCAAAAAGGTTTCATCAGACACTCCACCTCCCCAGTTTCTTCCCCCCCTTTTTTTTATCCCGAAACGTGAAGGGGGTTTGAGAGCCTGTTTGGACTACAGAGCTTTGAACAAGGTTACCATTAAAAACAAATACCCTCTTCCCCTCATCTCTTCCCTCTTGGATCAGGTGAGAAAAGCTGAGATTTCCACCAAATTAGATCTAAGGGGGGCTTACCATTTGATCCGGGTTAAGGAAGGAGATGAGTGGAAGACGGCCTTCCGCACAAAGTTCAGACTCTTCGAATATTGTGTGATGCCGTTTGGGCTCTGCAATGCCCCTGCAGCTTTTCAGTTTTTTGTCAACGATATTTTAAGAGAATACTTGGATGTTTTTGTTATCGTTTACATTGATGACATTTTGATTTATTCCCAGAACACTCAAGATCATGTGACTCATGTGAGGTTAATTCTGCAGCGTCTGCAAGACAACCATCTTTTTGCAAAAGCAGATAAATGCTTCTTTCATGTTGAAAAGGTGGATTTCTTGGGGTTTGTGATTTCCCCAGAAGGGATACATATGGACCCCAAGAAGGTTACCGCCATCACCAATTGGAAAAGTCCCAGGACAGTAAGAGAGGTACAATCGTTTCTGGGCTTTGCCAATTTTTATAGGCGGTTTATTGATCACTTCTCCCAAGTCGTAGCCCCTATAACACGACTGTTGAAGAAAGGAGTAATCTTTGAGTGGACTGAGGCATCGGAAGAAGCCTTTTGTCACCTAAAGAATAAATTCATTTCAGCGCCCATAATACGACATGCAGATGAAACACAACCGTATTATGTGGAGGCTGATGCTTCCCAGTTTGCAGTAGGAGGGGTCTTGTCACAGCGAGATCCTTAAACAGGTACTCTCCATCCTGTAGCCTACTTTTCAAAAACCTTATCCCAGGCCGAGCAAAACTACACCATCGCAGAACGAGAACTGTTGGCCATTAAGATGGCCTTTCAGGGATGGAGACACTACCTGTTGGGGTCACCACATACCATCACCATCTACTCTGACCATAAAAACCTTCAATTTTATAGATCAGCAAGAGCACTTATACCTCACCAGATGAGATGGGTTTCGTTCTTCTCTGAGTATGACTTTGTAATCACATTCCGCCCAGGCTCTCAGCAAGGGAAAGCGGATGCATTGTCACGCTTAGGCAAATAACAGAAACAAGTAGATGAAGAACCCCTATCCATCATCCCTGCACATAAGATACTAGCGGCCTTGAATAAGACGGAGTCTTTTATGGAACAAGTCTCTCGTGCCTATGCATCCATGGATAGGGAGCAATGGCTAGCTGAAACAGACAATACTATAACTAAGGACCTGTTTTTTCACCAGAATCGTCTTTTCATCCCCTCACCCGAAACCCGTGCCATTATCATGAAGTGGTGTCATGCGTTACCTCTGGTTGGTCACCCTGGGGGGGAAAAAACCGTGTCCATTTGCAAAAGATGGTTTTGGTGGAAGAATATGAATCAAGATATTGAACCATTTGTTAACGCCTGTGCCACTTGTGCTAGACAGAAAACGTCACATTGTGCCCCAGCCGGCCTAATTCAGCCTTTACCCGTTCCTGATACACCTTGGTCGTCCATTAGCATGGACTTTATCACTGATTTACCATCAATTTAAGGGTTCACCACAATCCTGGTAGTAGTAGATATGCTGTCCAAAATGGCTCATTTCATCCCTCTCAAGAAAGTACCTACAGCAATAGGTCTCACAGACATCTTTATTTCCAATATAGTCCGATTACATGGATTACCGTCAGTCATAATTACCGATAGAGGTCCCCAATTTGTGTCTAAATTCTGGCAGGGATTGTGCAAGGTTCTGCAAATTGATCACCGACTCTCTTCGGCATATCATCCCCAAACCGACGGTCAGACAGAGAGGACCAATCAGAACCCTCGAACAATATCTCCGGTGTTTGATAAGCTCTACTACCACTGACTGGCTCCGAGCATTGCCTTTGGCAGAGTTTGCTTACAATAATGCCACGCATTCCGCCTCTAAGGTTTCTCCGTTTTACTTTATCACTGGTCACCACCCACGGTTTCTACCTCTGTCCCTCCCCTTCACGAACACTCCTGCAGTCACAGATCATTATTCACATATCCAATCCATTTGGGAACAGGCTAAAACACATTTAAATGAGGCCAAAAAGGCAATGAAGACACAAGCAGACAAACACAGGCGTCTCTCCCCCGAATATAGAGAAGGGGACCAAGTCTGGCTTTCCACAAAAAATCTCAGATTGCCCGGTCCAAGAAAATTGCACCCTTGATACATTGGACCATTCCCTATTTCAAAGGTCCTCAATCCTGTTACTTTCAGATTAGATCTCTCCCCTGACCTACAAATACACCCTGTCTTTCATACTTCGTTACTCAAACCCTACCTTCCTCCCTCCTTCCCTGAGCCTCCACCCCCTCCCATTTCTATAGAGGGAGAACTAGAATACGAAGTAAAAGACATTCTTGATTCCCGCTTTCATAGAGGTCAGTTGCAATACCTCATTGATTGGACAGGATATGCCCCTGAAGACAGAACCTGGGAGCCCGCTCACAATATCCATGCCCCTCGCTTGATCAAGAGGTTCCACACTAAAAACCCCGATAAACCTCGTCCTAAAAAGGAGCATTAGGGGGGGGTACTGTTAGCTCTTACCACATACCACATGTCCCATAATGCATTAGGGGCAGCATGATTGTGTACTTTCCCACAATACACTGGGAAGCAGCAGCTGATTGGAGCCAGCTTATAAGCAAGCAGTAACAACTCCCAGGTGCTTGGCTTTGTTGTTTGGTGCTTGAGCCACGCCTTGATCTTGTAGCTGGTTAAGTGGACGTTCGTTGCACTTCCTCGTGGCATTCGTTTTGAACTGGGTTATCTGGACCTTCAGTTGTCGAGTACAAGGAGCCTTTTTGTTTATACCTTGGGACCCGGTATAAGAGACTGGTTTAGAAGCGCTGGTCGCGCTATTGGATTCTTCCCTTTCCTTTTTTTTTATCCCATTTCATTGTGCACTTTATTGTTACCGCTAGCGCGAAGTAACGCTGAACTCTACAGTATAGTTGCCCCATCTCATGCCTGTAAGGAGGGCGCTCGGACGCAAGGACCCGTTGGGACTGCCTGTCTCCTGCCTGTAAGGAGACGCTCTCGGAAGCAAAGACCCTTGACCCGTGTTGTCTATCGTCCCGCGCTGGATTGCGCTACCAGGAGAGACAGCCCGGGGGAGTCCGGAGTTTTTGTTTATTGATTTCTTTGGGTGCCAAAGGAGAACGCTACTGACACAGTTCACGTGCCAAAGGAGAACGCTACTGACACAGTTCACGTGTCAGTTCCTCTCGCGCTAGGAAGCGCCTTCAACTGACTTGCTCTCAGCTAAACCGCAAGTATACTCCAAGGGCTGGGGGATCGTTTTGTGTGCATTTTGAATCTCGCTCATACAGGCTCAAGTCAGTGAAGTACTGGGACTGTTTAATATGGTGGATCCTTCTTTTCTTTTTTGGTTGTCCATGGTTCCTGAACATAAGGATATTTAACAAGACAGTTCAGTTACCCCTTGTACAACATACGGTGCAAACTACCTATCGGTCAAAGGGAGAAAAGTTATGTTGTGACAATCCTATTTTCTGAATCTCCTTCGAGAGACTATGTGTAAGTGAGAAAGTACACACGATTGCATTATTAGAGAGATTACCCGCTAGACTTAAAAAGTGTCATAGTGTTAATCTATACCCTGTATCTGTTTTATTTCTTACTACAGGTTATCGCATTCCATTGACCATCTACACCACAGAACCCACTTGAGCCTTCCTGGTGGCTCATTCTGGTCTTCCCATTTCTCGGATATTACGTACCTCTTTAGCTGTTTTCTCAGCTGGGGTGCGTGGTCTCTGGGGAAAGGAGAGACATCATCTTCGCTCCCGTGGATGCTGGCCTGCTCTGTTCTGAGACACTCGCAGTCCTCACAGTATCCAAGCTATTGCGCGAATGCCTGTGCCATCCACACAAAGGGCCTCATGTAGGTAAATAAATTTTACCGTTTCTTAAATACCGAGCCGTACCGAATCGGTAAATTAGAATCGGTAAGTTATATGTAGGTAAAAATTCGGTAACAGTTACCGATTCGGTAACATTCGGTAATCACGAATCGGAATTCACCGAATCGGTAAATACCGAGGTGGTATTTACCGAATCGGAAAATACCGAGGTGGTATTTACCGAATCGGAAAATACCGAGGTGGTATTTACCGAATCGGAAAATACCGAATCGGTATGTACGGAATCGGTAAATAAAATCACATGACTTGACGAAACAGCTAATCCCGTGCAACCACAGCCCACCCAACCAGGAAGTGGCCACACCCAAGCAGGTGTACATAATTAGCCGACCCTGGAGAGGCTTGGAGTGCAGAGGAGAGGCAGGGAGCCGGTGCCTGTGCGAGCGGGAAAACGAACATCATGTCCAGCCAGAGAACACAGAGAGACGGAGGGGAAAGGAGGAGGAAGCTGAAATTTAGCCCCAAGGAACTCCAGGTGCTGGTGGAGGAGGTGGTGAAGCAGCACCAGAAGCTGTTTGGAAGGCAATCCCTGCAAGTGCCTGAGGCTGAAAAGCGCAACATATGGCTGGCCATCCAGGCCCATGTGAATGCCGTGGGAGTGACCCACAGGGACATAGAGGTCCTAAAGAAGCGCTGGTATGACCTGAGGATTCTAACCAAGAGGAAGATGGGCGACATCCAGAAGGAGGCCAGCCAGACTGGAGGTGGAACCAACAGGGCACCTGCCCTCACCGAACTGGAGGAGCTGGTGGGGGCCACAATTGAGCAAGAGAGCGTCGTGGGTCTTGGGGACGCCGACAGCTCTGCCAGAGCCGCCACACAACAAGGTAAGACGAAAGCACAGCAATGTAGCACCCCCTATCCCTATCCCACATCCCCCAATGTGAAACGAGAATCACACTGCAGTCCACACGTGTCAGTGCAGACAGGCAATGCATTCCGGGAGATGTAGTCAGGGAAACACCAACCATGACGTAAATGTTACAGGGCAACAAGGCATGTCACTCACTCGAGGCACAAGGAGACAGAGGACATTTTGGAATGTGAAATTATGTATTGTGACGCTTTCAATGCAGCCCTTCGGGGACACTGAGCCAATGTTGTATTTCTGTCCACAGATGTGACATCATGCAGGACAGGGCATGCTGCAGGAGAGACGGCACACCGGCCACAAATATCACCTCTAGCCAGCACAAGTTCAGACCAGGGAGCAGGCCCACTGGCAGCCGCACCACCAACACAGGCAGCCTCGCCGCAGCCAGAGCCAGCATCACCTCACCCAGAGCCAGCATCACCTCACCCAGAGCCAGCATCACCTCACCCAGAGCCAGCATCGCCACTCATGTTTGAATCACCGGCCACATCTCCGCTTGCAGGTGTGGGAATGAGGAGGCGTCCAGCAGCCAGGCTACGAGCCTTAGACACCTCGTCAGACGACAGCATGGGCCCTGAAGAACTCTCCAGGCCCCAGGAAGGGAGCCATGCCACTGTGCCCCACACCTCACAGGCAGCACAGACGGGAGCAAGAGGGCGCCGCAGGTCGCGTGTCCAGAGTCCACCAGCACCCATTGACGGCCATGGTGTCTTCTTGGGTCTCGAGGGCCAAATGTTGAAACAACAGCGCCTGCAAACAAAGGCAGTCATGACAGTCCAGAGGCACATGCGGGTGATGAAAACTACATTACTCAACATGGACACTAACATCAGCGGCATGGCTGCGGGCATTCGGGACATGTCCCAGTCAGTCCAGCAGTTGTGCAGCAAATTGGATGCTGACATCGAGGCACGGCGCCGGGAACGGCAGAGAAGGGACACTACCAACAGGGCACTCAACCGTCTGGCAACTGCGACTTCTCTACTGTGCCGGCGCTCTGTGACGATGCAGGAGGGCCTAACACACTGCTGCAGCGACCTGTCTCGGGGGATGGTGCAGGTGACAAGTGCACTAGGGGTGCTATTGACTAGTCAGGCGTCGACAACTGCTGCAGGGGATGCTGCGGAGAGCATCGACACCAGCAGCAGGAGCAGCATCACACCCCCCATCCCAGAAGCACGCAGGAGCAGCAGGCGGCTTGGGGTTGGCTCTAGTGAGGATGCACAGGCCGTGCCATCCACCACTGCAGCGCGTATGCGCAAACATTGATGTGGCCCTGCTTAGCCACTTCCCAATGGGTGACGTAACCCTGGACATACTCCTTGTATAGATGTTATATTGCCAGATTGGCTTGTTCATGTGTTCATGGCGTGGTGCCACATTAAAACCACGTCATGACTAATCACAACTGGCTGTGTCCCCTTACTTATTCAGAAATAGTTGCATGTGATCTCTGCCCGTCTCTCTCTCCCATCGATTGCAGTTGGCACTCTAGCTGCGTTGCCCTGTGGCTGGCCTGACTCATCCTCGTTGTCCTCAAAATATGTTAGTTCCACATCTGTACCTTTTTTCGTGGCAAGGTTGTGCAGCATTGCACAAGTGGCAATAATCTTGCAGCAGGTGATGGGTGTGTACTGGCGTGCGCCTCCGCTCTTGTGGAGGCAGCGGAACCTGCTCTTCAGTAGTCCAAACGTGCGCTCCACCACATTGCGTGTTGTTTTGTGTGCCACGTTGTATCGTCTCTCACTCTGGGTTGCTGGGTGTAGGTAGGGAGTGAGGATGAATGACCGGCATGCATATGCACTGTCGCCTATATGAGTTGAAGGGAAACATCAGTCACATGCCTCTTTACACTATGATTTGCAGGTTGCAAGGGGCGTCACTGTTACTCACCTAGCAGGTATCCCTCTCCAAATTCTCCGGCACTCAGTCGTGTGTAGATCCCACTATTCTGGAAGATGTACGAGTCGTGGGTGCTCCCAGGAAACTTTGCAACAATATCTGTGATGATGTTCCCTGCATCACAGATCACCTGCACATTGATGGAGTGGGTGGACTTCCTGTTCCTGTAGATGTGCTCTGTGTCAGCTGGTGGACAGATTGGGATGTGTGTACCATCAATACAGCCGATGACATGGGGGAACTGTGCCATGTGATAAAAGTCTGTTTTTGTTTTCTGCAGTGCAGCCTGTGTGTTGGGGAAGCTGATGTAGTGGTGCATTCTCTGCATCATGGCATCCAGGAACTTCCTGAAGAAACGTGCAGGCAACTCTGGGATACACCACCCACCGCAGCTATCACCACCTGATAACTGCCGGATGCCAGCAGATGTAGGCTGCAGAGCACCTGCACATGTGGGGGTATGGCGTGCGCCCTTCTTATTGGCTGGTCCAGGAGTGGGTGAAGGTCCCTGATTAAGTCCATGATGGTTTCGGGGTGTAGCCTGTACCTCTCATGTATCTCTGCATCAGTCAGGTGGAATAGTGTGATGCGCTGTCTGTAGATGCGTTCCTCCCGTCGCCAAACCCTCAGTCCTGCTGCCTGTAGACGTAGGCGCCTTGCAATGACATACATAGCGGCCATGTTGTCCACGCTGTTGCATTTTGGGATTGCTAATATGCACTGTTGATGGTTACCACCTGCTTTCAATCCGTGTTAATTACCGACTCTTATTTACCGATTTTCTTGGATTTCTTAATTACCGAGTGCTCCTACATGTCATTATCATTTTTACCACTTCATATTTACCACTTCATATTTACCGATTCGTTAAGTATGTATTCGGTAACTCCGATTCGGTATTTTAGAATTCGGTAAATATGATTCGGTATTTACCGCCTCATATTTACCGAAAAGTCGTTTTTGGACTCCTACATCTCACTTGTCTGAATACCGGTCGGTAACGGCATATTTACCGAAAATCGGCCGTTACCGACCGGTATTTGGCTACCTACATGAGGCCCAAAGAGAGATACGTGCCTTCCTGGGCATTACTTCCTATTGTAGGCAGTGGATCCCTAACTTCTCTCTGTTGGCCAAGCCTTTGTTGGCACTCACTTTGAAAGATACGCCTCAGCCCCTTCCATGGACTGACGAGTGTCAGAGGAGTTTTACTGATTTACGTGCTGCTCTGTGTTAAAGAAAGGGGATTCCTTACTTCCCACGGCACTAAGATACAACATGGTCAGTTGGTGACTGATCTCCTTGAGTCACTTGCTTTGCCTACCCAAATAGCAATTGTGAAGTGTAGTGCACACAGTAAGATTACTGACGATGTTGGTCGCGGGAATGCATTTGCGGATGAAGTAGCGAAAAAGACAGCTAGAGATGCTACAAGTCGCATGTATGTTGCAGGCCCTGCAAATTGGGTCTGAGAAAGAGGAATGTATGATTATACAGTAGAAAGTGTGAAATCAATTCAAGAAGAGGCTACAGAGAAAGAATTGAGTAGGTGGAAAGAAAGTACAGGAATGTTAGATGAGATGGGGTGTTGGGTGGAATTGTCCGAGCACCAACGTTGGCTGTTACCAGATGCCTATGTACTACCTGTAGTTACTATGGCGCATGGTCCAGCCCACCTAAGTGCGAAAGGAATATGCAAGCTTCTGGCTCCAGTATGGCAAAATGAAGGAATACCAAAGTGTGCAGACAATGTAGTGAAACATTGCATTGTTTGCTTAATGTACAATCCGGGAAAGGGAACTCCAACTCCAGCAGGTCACTTTGCTCCTCCGACCTATCCATTTGAGGTGTTGCAAATCGATTACATTCACATGGAACGATGCAACAATCTCAAATATGTTCTAGTGGTGGTATGTGCCTTTTCCTGATGGATAGAGGCATACCCCCTGAAAGACAATACTGCTTTATCTACAGCCAAAGTACTTCTAAAAGAGTTTTTCCCTAGATTTCGTTTGCCGCGCATTGTCTGGAGTGACAATGGGAGCGAATTTGTGGGCCAAGTCATGCAAAAGGTTTGTGCAGGTCTTGGTATAAGACAAAAATTCCATGCGGCAAACCATCCACAATCAGCGGGTCTAGTGGAGTGCTATAATGGCACCCTCAAACTCAAGCTTGCTAAAGTACAGGCTAGTACAGGCCTTAGTTGGCCCGATGCACAACCTTTGGCTCTTCTATCTACCAGAACGGCTGTGCATTCTCGTTTGGGACTTAGCCCTTATGAGGTAGTTTTTGGATGCCCAGCCAATATATGGGGAGTCCCTCGCCCTAAAAAGTATTCAGACTTGCCATACCCAATGTTGATTGATTACTTGCACGACCTCACAACTAAATTGCGTGTTCTTCATCAACAGGTTCAGAGCGCTCTGCCACAGGCCTCCACAGACTCAGGTCATTCCATCCGACCAGGTGACTGGGTTTGTGTGAAGAATTTTCAAAGGAGGAAGAATTTGGAGCCTCGCTGGTGGGAGCCCCGTCGGGTCCTCCTAACAATCCATACAGCAGTGAAGGTTGAAGGAAAGAAAAACTGGATTCACGGTGTACACTGCAAGAAGGTCCCCTTGCCTTTGCCCTTTGATCAGTGGGTCCGTAAGGGTATAAGTGACTCTGAAAGCGAGAAGGTTCCCTGATTTGTACCCGTTAGTGATGCACGTTTGACTGGAACATTGTCGGAAAAGGAAAAGGACGACATTCTCCAAGAAGCTGTACCATCACATTTTCGTCTGAACACCACAAACCCACTAACATTGTTTCAGGATCAGACTGTACCTGATAAGACCCATTACGATTTGAGACCCAGACTGAAGAAGAAAACTTGAGGACCTCTCTTCTATGTAGTTTCTATCCCGGTTGCAGGGTCACGGTAGGAGTCTTGGTTGTGACCTGAGTAGTGGCAATAGGCCTGCAGGATTTGCAGTGTCATAGGATGGCAGACAATCGTGATCAAGTGATTAAGGAAGATTGCCGTGAGCATCCACTTAGAAGATGGAAACTACATTAGGCGAAAGAGAGAAAAGGAGCAAAATGAAGAATAATCATTGTAAAATAATATACAGTCGTTGTAGTATAACTTTATGTGTTTTTATATTATTGTGTATTCTATTGGCGTGTATAGGTTGGATTGTTTATGCTATGCAGCAAAAAGTTGTCCCTTCTTCTATTACTGTGCCTTCTTATTCCACTATCTCTCCACATCTCTTTCATACACTTCCTCAACATGAACTCGTAAGAAGAATCGAATACTACAATAATTTGTTTATTCAATTATTACACCAACACCAATTAGTAATTAATATAACCGATTGTTGGGTGTGTGGATTAATGCCTCATACCACAGAAAAAGGGATGCCATATTTAGTCCTTCCATTCTCTTATGAAGGTTCTGCTTGGGCTTATTTTGTGATTTTCTCTAACGCCTATCAAAGCCGATTCAAACGACCTGTCAGTTCTTATATTGGTGGACCAGATTTCAGTCATAGTTCATTGATAAAGGGAATGGTAGCTATGGCTAAAATCATGGAAAATAGTAAAATTTCTATTGATGAAAGAAGAGCGTATACTAATTGGAATGTCACTCATTACATCACAAGTCTTAGTGATAAGGTTAAACAAGGAAAATCTCCACCGATTTGGACTGTACCTCATCAAGGCAATTTCTGTTTGCAAATCAATGGTCAAACTACTGACCCCGAACAGAGAAAAAGCTTTTGTTCCCATACTTACATTCACTCCTCTCAGAATTCGCCGCCATTAGTGCCATCTCAGGGCACATATTTCATCTGTCATGATAGAGCCTATACGTGGTTGCCGACTGGTTTTTGTGGAACTTGCTATATAGCTTTTCTTCTTCCCCCTACATACACTGCTTCTTCAAATTTTCATAAAAACAGATATGGCAGAGGAATTATTGATTCCAAAGACACAGCAGGTCAAGAGGGAGGAGACTTCCTAAAGGGATTTCTTCCTTTTTGGGGTCCTATGGCAAACAGCAGGAATATGAGGCAACTGGTTCGTGTCGTAGAGACTACTATAGACTAGGGGTGGGCGGAATTTGCGAACTCCACTTTTGCAAATTATTGCGAAAATGTTAAAAATTATCGCAAACACGCGGAAATATCGCGAAGATGCGGAAGTTTTTTTCCCGCATGTTCGCGAGATTTTCTGCATGGTTGCGGCTCGCCAACTTACCCATGTGGTTGCTCGCGGGCGCGGCCACCTTGTTTTCAGTTGTCTCGCGGTGCATGATCGCGAGAAGAAAGACGTGATCGCGCGACGCATGACGTCACTGCAGACGCGAACTGTCGCGAGACAGCGCAAATGGCTAAAAACAATACAACATCTCATGGAGAACGCGACCGGATCAAGAAAACTTGTCAGCGAACGCAGGGATTCAGGTAAGGCGATCGCGCGCGGGCGAGAATGTATTATTTTACAGCGCGAGCAAGAAACAAATTATCGGCAAGCTGCGGAATGCGGAAATTTTGACATTTTCGCGCTTTCCGCGGAATGCGAAAATGTTAAATTATCGCAATTTCCACGAACGGAACGAAATTTTAGCCCAGGCCTACTATAGACATCACTGTAGGAGCTTTAAGTAATATTACAGCGGAACTACAGGCGGATCATCTTATGACTTTACAGAACCGAGTTGCCCTAGATTTTATTCTTGCAGATCGTGGTGGAGTCTGTAAATTGATCAAATCGAGTTGCTGTATTTATATACCTGATGACGCTCCGACAGTATACCAGGCCATCTCTAAATTACATGTAATCTCTGAGTCAATTCATCAGGACGAAGGAGATTGGTCGTTATTGGGATGGTTTTGGGGACTACTGTCCAAATGGGGTTGGAAAGTGCTAACATTCCTTGGTATGGTTTTAGCCATCGTATTCTCTTGCTGTCTTTGTGTGCACTGTGGTCCCGCCATCTGCGACCTTTGTGCTACTATGTGCATCCCAAAACCCAAGGCACAAAGAACAGAGAATATTAGAATGATGTTACAGCAACAGCTTGATGACCTCATGGCCATCGACATCGACTCAGATTGACGTGCGTCTATGTATCTTGCCTGAGTTCTGGCAAAAGGAGGGTCTGAGGAAATTCGCTTTTTGATCACGATCGCATTGAGCCGCCATTTTGTGCTCTGCCGCCATTTTGTGTTGCCCTCACTCAGGCAGCACGACGAACGAAGTCTTTTCTGCTTTTCCTGCAATATTGTGTCAAAATAGCCTTGTGCCTCTGTTTACGTAGCTGATGTTAGAGACTGGCCGAGTACACTAATCCCTGTCTGGTTCCTCTAATCCCTGTCTTAACTATCTGTTGGTTCACACTATTCTCTCCTGACTTTATGGTATCTTCTGGCCTTCGCTGTCCTCCGCTCGTATTCTCTTGTTTCACAACTGTCCTCCAAAACACACAAACGTATCTCGCCACCTGCAAGTCAGTTACAGACATGTTAATACCTTAACCTGTGGGAGGGATAGCAAACACCGTTGGAGGAGAGGCTTCTTTGAGTTACTCGATATCTTTGTTTTTCAACCTTTTCTATTGGACATGTTCTGTCTTTAACCTTACCTTATTGGTCCTCTATGTATGCTTTAGGTGTGTTCCTTGTTAATGTATATGTTATCTATGTACTATATAAGATTGTGCGCCACGGAGTGAAGTGGCAGTCTGCTGAGAACATACTGTGTGTACTTCTAGGACAACTGTACTAGCTGCAGCTAATAAAATCTGATCTTTTACGCCGACAGAGTGTCCAGTGTCTCTGTTAGCTGGAGCAGGAGAACCCAGGAGATTAAGGCATACCCTGCACCACCAGGTCCAAATAGGTTCTGGTTCTTCACACTGACTAGAGCTTGTGTGTTGGCTGAAGGAAAAAGGGTGAATGTGTTTACTGATAGTCAGTATGCGTTTGGAGTGGCCCATAGTTTTAGCCGCCTTTGGAAGGAAAGAGGGTTTCTCACATCCCATGGCACTAAGATACAGCATGGCCAAATGGTAAATGACCTTCTTGAATCACTTACCTTGCCCACTCAGATAGCAATTGTGAAGTGTAGTGCACATAAGAAGATTACTGATGATGTAGGTCAAGGAAATGCTTTCGCAGACCAGATAGCGAAAGAGACAGCTAGAGACACTACAAGCCGCATGTATGTTGCGGGCTCTGCTAGATGGGTTGCACAAGGAGGGATTTGTGAGAATACTGTGGACAGTGTGAAAATGATCCAGGCAGAAGCCACAGAGAAATAATTGAGTACGTGGAAAGAGAGTATAGGAAGGTTGGATGTGACAGGGTGCTGGACAGACTTGTCGGAACATCAACGCTGGTTGTTACCAGATGCTTATGTACCCCCAGTAGTTACCATGGCACATGGTCCAGCCCACATTAGCGCTAAAGGTATATGCAAACTTCTGGCTCCGGTATGGCAGAATGTGGGGTCCCTAAATGTGCAGACAATCTGGTTAAGCATTGTATTATATGCTTGATGCATAACCCGGGGAAGGGAACACCAACCCCGGCAGGCCACTTTGCTCCCCCAACATACCCTTCTGAGGTTTTGCAAATAGATTACATTCACATGGAACGATGTAACAATCTGAAGTATATTCTTGTTGTAGTATGTGCCTTCTCCCGATGGATAGAGGCCTATCCCCTGAAAGATAATACTGCTCTATCCACGGCAAAAGTCCTTTTGAAGGAGTTTCTGCTGAGATTTGGGTTACCCAGAATTATTTGGAGTGACAACGGAAGTGAATTTGTGGGTCAGATCATGCAGAAAGTATGTACAGGCCTTGGCATTAAACAAAAGTTCCACGCAGCAAACCATCCTCAGTCAGCAGGTTTAGTGGAATGCTATAATGGCACTCTTAAGCTTAAACTCACGAAAATACAAGCCAGCACGGGTCTTGCTTGGCCTGATGCCTTGCCCTTGGCTCTCTTATCCACCAGAACAACCACCCATTCCCGTATGGGGCTTAGTCCTTATGAGGTTGTGTTTGGACGCCCTGCAAATGTTTGGGGAGTCCCAAGGCCAAAGAAATACTCCGAGATAGAGCATCCATTGTTAATTGACTATTTGCATGACCTCACCACTAAGTTACGTGTCCTTCACCAACAGGTACAAGATACTTTGCCTCAGGCTTCAACGGATCCTGGTCATACCATATGGCCCGGAGATTGGGTCTGCATTAAAAACTTCCAGAGGTCGAAGAACTTGGAACCTCGCTGGAGAGAACCTCGTCAAGTACTACTAACGACGCGTACTGCAGTGAAGGTGGTCGGCAAAAAGAACTGGGTATATGGGGTACATTGCAAGAAAGTGCCCCTACTTTTGCCTTATGATCAGTGGGTTCGTAACCCAATTGGCGATTCTGAAAGCAAAAGAATACCAAGATTTTAACTGTTTAGCGATGCACACCTAGACTTTGACAGATCAGAGAAAGATGACGACGAGGTCCTCCAAGCAGCTATACCACCGGCATTGAAATTGGACACTACTAAACCACATCTCCTTTTCCAAGAACAAACTGTACCTGGTTCCCAGAGGTACGATTTGAGGCCCAGACTGAACAAAAATACCTCAATAGTGCCTCATTGACTTTGTCTTTATCCCGATTTCCACATGTTGCAGGGCCGTGATCGTAGTCTCAGAATTATGACCCAAGGTGTGGCTCTAGGCCTGTGGGACTTGTAGGAAAATAAAAGAACTACAGACAATCACAGCTGAGTGAAGCAACCTCCCGTCACGGGCAACATTTAGAGATGGAAATGATTGTTCAAAAGGGAATGGACAAAATACAAACAATGAGCACGAAGCATTGTAAATTATTGCATAATCGTTTTGTAGTGGCTTTAATAATATTGATTTTAATGTGTATTATATTGTCTTGCATAGGATGGGGACTACATGTAATTTTTACGCAGCCTATTCCCAAAGCTACCGTTGAAATGCATACACATGTCGCTCTACCCCCTCATGTTGAGTCGAGAAGGAGTGAATTCCCTAACAACACATTTGTTTCTATGCTACACCAACATCAATTGGCTACTAATGCGACGAAATGTTGGGTTTGTGGTCTTCTGCCAAGTTCTGTGAATACTGGAATACGATACATTACCCTTCCTTTTTCATTTAATAGTTCGTGTAGTGCATGGTGGGAATTGAGTGCCAGTTGGGTATTTTCTGGAGATTGTGATACCCGAGACGTAAGGAGCTCGGGAGTACATCTATACCATTTATGTTGGCGGGACAGAAAAAGGATATATGGGACGAATAGTGAGAAGTCAGAATATGCTGATCGCCAAACCAGATTTGTATTTCCTGCCCTCTAATAAAACCTCTCGAAAAGGACAAACTTTTCTAGTGGTACCTGGACAAGCACCATTCTGTATTAGGAAAGGAGGGTTAGAATATAAAGTTACAAGCAAATGCCAACATATTGTGACCTTGAATGGGACAGATTGGCCTCGCATGGTTCCCTCACGTAATACATACTTCGTGTGTGGAAATAAGGCTTACACTTCTCTACCCGGTAATTGGAGAGGCACTTGTTATATCGCTTGGTTGTTGCCCCCTACATACATAGCGGATGCGAAGCATCATTTACAGAAAAGAAGGGTGGCGTCTGACCAGGATACGTCAGGACAAGAAGTCGGGGATGTCTTGAAAGGACTTCTTCCATTCTGGGGCCCAATAGCCAACAGTAGAGACATAAGACAACTAATTCGAGTTGTAGAAGCCACTGTCAATGAAACAGCTGGAGCTTTGAGTAATCTCACTGCAGAACTCGTTGCTGACCGCCTTGTCACGCTTCAGAACAGGATGGTATTAGATATTATTCTTGCTGACCGTGGGGGCGTATGCAAATTGATCGGATCTAGCTGTTGCATTTATATTCCAGACAATGCCCCTACAGTATACCAAGCCATCTCTAAACTACATAAGATCGCTGAGTCCGTTCACCAGGATGAAGGGAATTGGTCTCTGATGGGATGGTTTGGGGGACTACTGTCTACATGGGGATGGAAGATTCTTACCTTTGTCGGAGCGACTTTGGCTATTCTCTTCTCATGTTGCCTTTGCCTACAATGTGGTCCCACTATATGCGGGCTCTGCGCCACCCTGTGTGTTCCAAATCCCGTATCCCAGAAAGCAGAGAACACGAAGATAATGCTGCAACAACAGCTTGTAGATTTCATGGCTATTGAAGTCGATTCTGATTAACAACAGCCTCTGTGTTTTTGCCTGAGTAATGGCAAAAGGAGGGTCTGAGGAAATTTGATTACGGCCCCATCTTGCGTATTGACACCATTGTGATGTTGCCCTCACTCAGGCACCAACGACCTTCGTAGCGTTTCTTTCATACTCTGTACTGTAACATGTTAAATGACCTTTTCCTGTCTCTCTGAGCAAAGTACATTCTGAGACCCGGCTCGAAGCAACTAATTCCCGTGATAACCATCTATTGACCCTTGGTGATCCTTCTCTGCCTCTCCAATTGTTTTACGAATCACCACCTGCAACACGCAAACACGTCCTGTTGTAAATTAATTTAACTTAGGAATACTCATGCCACCTGGCCTATAGGGTCAGGTAGAGAACACGACCCTAGGGAAGGAATTTCTATGACCTATTATCCTGTATCTTGTACAAGGAATGTTTGCTAGTGGATGATTTGTTTGTTTTTATTGCACATTGAGGGGGTTGTTGCTTTAGGGGATTCAAGCGCTATAAAATACTGTGAGCCACGGATTGAAGTGGCAGTCTCCTGAGAACCTACCACTGATGTACTTATAGGACAACTGTACCTAGCTGCAGCTAATAAATTGAAGTTTCTATGCCAACAGAGTGTTCTGTGTCTCTGTACAACCAGTGAAGGCGAACTCAGAAGATTTCAGGCGTACCCTGCGCCGCCAGGCCTAATTCAGCCTGGTTCTTCAGTGGGGGTTCCAAATCTGTTACCTGCAAAGTGCTCTAAACAACTAGGTGGGTTCTTTTAATATAAGTTTTAATCATATTATAATATCTTTCTTCATTGTCTGAATAAAAGTTAGAGTAGTTTTGAAACATTGTTGAATTGATCTCGGCTTGTATCATCTTAGCCTTGCCACAGCTATTACAGATCACATTTATAGGCTTTTTGCCTATTTACATATCGCTAACCAAGCCTCGATGCATCCCGGTCTCTCATCATCTCTGTGGTGTTTTACATATCATTGGTTATAATACAACTATGCTAACCTACTTGCAGCCTCCCTCAGTTTGTGAGTCAATAGACGGAGGGACTCCAACCATTATTCTTTAGACAACAGATATCTCAGGTGTCTTAAGTTTGTGATATTATTCATCAGCGTCCTACAAATTCCATAAGAGGTGAACGTGCACCCCACGCATGTACACCTTAAAAGCATCCTTTTCTACATGTCAGTCCCCAGCTGATCCTGTATTCTGGCCAACAAAACTGCAAGATGTGGGTGTGTAATGTTTCTTTGTTTACAGTATAATGTAGTGCGCCCATCTGCATTATCCAGGAGGGGCCATACAGTCTATGGGGCCGCCATGAAAAACAAATCTCCTGCGGTCTATGGTTCTTGAATGTATGGACTAAATATTATCTACCAGCGATGTGGGTTTGCATATGGAGTGTTTAAAAATGCCAAACCAATTGTAGTATAAGTTGTGAATATGAGAGTAGTGAGAGTATTCTACATTAGTAAGGTAAGTGCTGGCCAGGTGTCAGTCAGCTGCCAATCCCGTACCCATATATTCAATGCAGGAATGTCAAGAATTGGTCAATGCAGGAATGTCAAGAATTGGTACCACCTCAAAATTGGGGTGTGTGACCAATTCAGCTCAACATCAGGGACATAGTTGAAGTCTCCACACCATAACATCGGGTATCTGCTGATCATGAATATGACGACACAGTTGCTCTATAAATTTCCATTGATATGCGTTGGGAGCTAAAATGTTGGCAATGGTTAAAGCCCTACCATCTAGTAGGCAGTCTAGGTTCCCAAATTGACCGTTATCGTCACTGACAGATGATCACAACCGAAGCGAGTGACCATCCCTCACTCATATAAGCACCACCCTATCATACAAGAAATATGTACTGTAATGCAGTTGACCTCTCCATTTCTGATTCAACCCCAGACCCTCCTCCCTATTCAGATGTGTCTCTTGGAAACACACCATGCCTAGACCTGTCCCAAGAGATAGCTGAATAGTTTATATGTCTTAATAGGACTTTACAGGCCCCCACACTTGTAGGACATTATCTTATAAGAAGTGGTCATGTCAAAGTTGTGCACGTGACACTCTAAAAAGTCAATGATGCCGGACCCAACCATTATTTTCCAGGGTTGTGGGCCATTATTGCAAACCTGATCAGTTTCAACAACATATTACACATGCATGTCTTCAGCTTTGACCCCTCTAGTAGTTGAAAGGAGGGAGGTAAGGAGCCCAAAGCCGAACTCTTTAAATCATTAGAACAATTGTTTCGGGCAAAGTACAAAACTGCCAATGCCCAAATAACTAAAAGATGGAAACAACTGCCTTGTAGAGACAGCCCTTAAACACACTGTTGTGACATGTGAGAGTTGGCCACTAACACTGAGTCTGTGGTTTCCACTCCCTCCTGCAGGTGTATATGTGCTGTTAGTGACATCCACTTAGCTACTTCTAGCTCACACTCTAACCAGGATTGCTTCCTCTGGCTCCCATCACAAGCACACAGACCCCAGTGAGGTGTTACTTAAGCATTCATGCATTTACAACATATGGATACAGTTCAAGTCTCACAGAGATGGCTGTTACTTTGTGTATAGTAATGTACCCAGGTACATGTAAGAGAAGGATTTACATTAGATTGTCTGCAAACGTAGGTGTGACCTGAGTAGCCTTGGACTGCTGGTCAAGTTCACTTTGTCCTGATGTTGCATCAGCATTGGAGTCCCCAGATTTTTATGTCTTTGCAGGACTGTCTCATTGCCTGTGTCTCCACTGCCATAATATCAGGACTGTTTGTGTTTCTCCACTTTGGATTGGGCTTTAAATGGTTTATGAAATGTCTTTTCTGTTTTTCTCCTGGGTCTCTCTCTCTTGCCAGGTTGTCAATCATCTGTATCATCCAGCGGGGTTTCCATTTCACTGGCTTTTAGTTCAGCTCACAATAAAGCAGCCCCCAGAGCCATGAAAAAATGGGCTCTCAAGGATTTAAAGTTGTCTATGGTTAAAAAAACATATTTCATTCTGAGAGTCCGTAGGGGCCTTTTGACTGTTGTAAAGGCCATTCGTTGTGTCTGGATGGCCAAAATATAGAGCAGGAAAAGAGACACAGTGCTGCCTTCCACAACATGGGGGCCATGTTGTGTGGCTAGTTGCAAAAAGTTATCCCTGTCTCTATTGTTCAACAAGTGCACCACCAGCAGCCCGGGGGTGGCGAGGGCAACAGGCCTCAGAGGGTTCACCTTTTGCACCCTCTTTTAATGATGAAAAACTTTGAAAGGCCACTCGCTGCAAACACCTATTGGGATCAGCCTTCCAGAAACAGATCCGCACTTGGGACCACAATATTCTCCAGAAGACCAAGTACTCAGACAGAGTCACATCTAGAATACCCCTCAGCAACTTCTGCATTGTTCTTTAGGGTGAGTACCTTAGTTTGTTAGTCCTTGAGTTGCTGTTGCATCTCTACTACCAATTATCGGTTTCTGGTGAGCACCGACTCCACTTCAGTCACTCTGTCAGCCATTTTCTATTGGTCTGCCCTCAGCAGACCTATTTCTATTGTGACCATGTCAATTGTGTTTTCCAAAGCCACTCTAGACATGGCTATTGCCTCAAGTATAGCATTGAACCTACCAGCAAATCCCAATGGATGACTCATCATTTCTCCTTCTGCTCTTCTATCCCCCACTCCAGGCAGGTTAGGATCATCTGACCGCCCCACTGGGGGCCTATTACTTGATTTCTCCTATGTCAACAAGTGTACAAACAGTATGGCTGATGAAATTAGTGACATCCATTGTGAACGAGGTACCACAATATGAGTTGGGGTCTCACACTGTGGGCTCACACATGTGGTAAGTATAAGTATTGACCAAGCATCTCACTGGAGTAAAAATAAAGAGACTGCAATTATGCACTACAGAGTGTGTCTCACCATGCTAATAGCTTTGCGAGCAATCAGAAGACAGTCGGGAGTCTTCCACTTCTCCTTCTACAACACTCGGGCTCCTGGCCCTCACTCCCAGTGACACAGGAAGTATTTCTATGATTGCAATTTGGCACTGGGCACTTGTACGTGACCTTACATCAATCCATCTTTGCATCAACTGTAACAGCTGACTCTCCAATCAACATGTTCCAAGCAGGTCAGCCCCTGGATAACTAGAGTGCGTCACTTCTTTCAGACCAAGCCACAAGTTGGGTGCTGAGGCCACTGTGTCTCAGTCTACCCTATATAGTGGACCTGTGGAAGCTCCCGCTATGCTACAATAGGCTCCTAGTTCAGGAGGTAATCTCAACCACTTGAGATCGAGCACACAACTAGTTTAGATTGGCGATTCTCATTTCTGTCCATGGCGAGACTTATCAGGACATGGCCGCATCTCAGACATCCACGCCATGCAAGCCTCGCTTAGCCATTTCGCTACAAATAGATCACTACAAAAAGGCCATGCAACTCCACACCCTGAAGAGTAGGCCCTGTGGAGCTGTGCCTGTCCAACCATATGTCGTACCAGAAGCAGAGCTGCAGGGGCCAGGGCACACTCAATGCGCTGCTTTTGCCCAACGCAGCCCTGGCCTGGGTGATCCAATGGGCTCTGATATGCAGTGCCCATAGGAGCGTTCTTTCACCATCCTCGGATCCTTCTCCCGGCCTCAATACCAGTGAAGTAGCCCAGATAGTTACTGGAAGCCTGCAAGACAGTTTCAGACTACACAGGGTCTTGTCAACTGCACCTAACCCCACAATCAGGTTCAAGGCATTAGAAGAGTGGGGCAGTACAGCTTGTTCCCCAGAGTATTCGTCAGGATCTCAATGCAGGAACGGTGGCTACTCATAGGATCATCAGGCCACAAAGAAGTATCAGTCCCATCCCCAAGTATTTGTAAGTTAACACTGGACTGCATGTGTGACATTCTTTAATACTTGGCCTCTTTCAACAATTTTTTAAAATTGTAGCTTATTTGCAGCCATTGTCATTACATGCGCCTTCACATCTGCTTTTGCTCTGCTATTTCACTGCATTAAAATGTATAATTGTTACCTCTTGAAAGGTCTTTTTGTTAAGGATGTTTTAATCTTGTCTCACTCTTGCAATGTTCTGTGCTTTAAAGACTCAGCTGTATTTCCATTTTTTCTACTTTGCTGGAAGAAGCACCGAGAGGATATAGGGGCCAACACTCATCCTGCAGAACTAACCTGTCATTGAACATTTTTGTCCAGTGGGAGAAAAGTATGAACCAGTTTGGTATGCATTTAAATCTACCATGACTCTTATAGAGAAGGATATGTGTGCATTGAATACAGCAAATTGAGTAAAGTAAAGTTATCTTGCCAGGAGGGAACGTCATTATTTTAAAAACAATTGTACAGGCAACAAAATGGAATGGTATTCATGGAGGCAGAAATTCAAGGTTAATGATGTCTCCATGAATTTAAGAATGGAGTAGTGGATGGATGATGTAGTGCCCTACAGGACACGTCATGCAGCAGCCCTTCCCTAGGTGAATTGTTAACACCCACCTTTCACCCATCCAACACAGGTCTCACCAGTCTGGCGACCATATCAACAAAAGTGACCCAGCGCATGTGTCCGTGTCGCTCATTTAGGCAGCGTGTGGCCCTAAAGCCCACAACATCTCATTGGTGATGAGGACGGGGGCTTCGGTCACCACGAGGCACTGTACAGCATTTCACACCTGAAATGTGGTGAAGTGCTGGTGTTTTGTGGAGCGGGAGGCGGGTGCCTCCTCGGCTCACAAGGTGAGCTGCACCATCAAACAAAAGGAGACTCCCAGCATCAGTGAGAGCAGGCAGAACTCCCCATGTACACGCCCCTGGAAGGAGCAAGGAAGACAGCGCTGGGAGAAGCCGGGAAGAACGTGTCTGCAAGTCAGATGGTGCCAGTAAGAGAATGCAACTAAGTCTGCCCACTGCATCCCTGGGCCAAACGCTATAGTCAGGGGAAGGACCGCGCAACTGCTGAAGCTGCCAACTAGAGGACGCTGTGTATTATGGAATAAGCAAGAGCCAGTCCCTGCCCTGGAGACCACCGTGGTTGGGGAAATCTGAATGTTTTTCCCACTTGCAGCACCAGCTCACCTGCCTGGCCAAGAAGACAAGCCCAGAGAAGAGCTGCATCATAAGCGAGAGGAGAAGCTGAGGCCAGCAGGTTAGTCCAGATGCTGCTGCCCCCTCTGGTGGCACGGCCTTGCACGAGAGATAAAACTTGGCAAGACTAAGCAGTAGTCATGTTTGCCATAAAGGGTAAAATGTGAAGCTGTCCCAGCTGCCCTAGGAATCATCAAGCGGAAGCCTGCTGCAGCCTCAGGGAGGAGAAGAGACCGCTTGATTCCCACTGCAATTCAGTAGCACCAGACAGCACCAGGCACAAGAAGTGCCACACCATGAGCATAGCCCAGTAGGAGAAGTAAATTCTCTATGGCACTGCAGTGGGCCATTTGATGCCTTCTAGGCCCCTCTGCCTTCACAAGCCCATAAGGCAGAGGATACACAGAGCTGCACTTTGCCCACAAACCAAAACCAAGTACCTGCAATGGCAAGAGCAGTTTCTGCCCTCCCGTATCCTCTCAACGACCAGAGCTATAGAGGGCTAAGAGGGAGGATCCCAGACAGATGCAGCGAGCACTGCATACCACCCTGGTGTCCACGGGCTGCCACCACAGGAGAAAAGCAAAACTTCACCTGCCACAGAGGGCACTGGTAAGCAGCAACAATGCTCTTAAACAGGAGAAAGAGACAGCAACCATATTGTGGGGCAGTAAGAGAGCGCAATGACATTGTAAGGCTGTGTGACATGTTTGCAGTACGGACAAGGCACCGCGGCCCGGATGGCATCCACCAGCCATACATTGAAATTGCCTGAAGACCATTAGCCTCATGAAAAAGGATATATGCTACCAAACCATTCCTTTGTACCATAGACCCACTAGATAGAGATCAGCAGCACAAGAAACACTAAGGGGGAACTGTAACACATATGTGACAGTCACCCATGGCGTACAGGTAAAACAAAGTTACAAAGCCTGCAACACTGCCCAGGCAAGGAAACACTGACCTCAGAAACCTCCAGGTCTGATGCCAAAGAGGGAGAAGACCTGCATGGATATGCAACCAGAACACTGCCAGACTACACACAGACATTGTTTGGCTGAACACCATGGATACCCATGCCATCGAGGCACCAGACTGTCCCCACCGGCCTTACTCAAAGCTGTCCAAAGCCCATTGCCCCTGAGCTGAGAAGGGGATTGTAGGAGCCGAGCAGCAAATGTGACTAAAGTGTGCTGCCTCTACGTCTGCAAGACAGGAGAATGGAAGCATCAGAGGAAGGAACTCGGATCACAAAGTGACTGAGAACCCCAGAGACACCACATTGGTTGTCCAAGACTGCCAGATGGACAAAGCCCAGGCTGGAAAAGATCCAAGAAAAGCGAGTCTGGAGGAGAAGGTGGACAGAAGTGCACTGTGCTGCAACGGCTGTCTAGATATCAGGACTACATCGTCCTGCACCCTCAAGGTACACCATGACAACACCTCACCAACCATGCCTGATGACAGCGATGCCTCAAGGCTCAAGTCCTTTACCACCTAGTGAATGGAGATAGAAACACAGCTCCTTACTTCCCACAGAGAAAGGCCTCTAAGGAGGGAATATTAGACATGTGGTATGATGCCACACCAACCCAGATAAGAGGTGCCAGGCAGCAGAGAAACACTTGAGACAAAGGGCCAGCCAGACACATCTACCCGCAGAGTGGGAGATCTAAGAAGGTCCCGGAAGAGGGGACATTCGGCACACAACCTTATGCCACACAGCACTATATGAGCAGAGGTGAACTGGATCAGCAATTGCACTGATCATCACCAAGCCAGAGCCCGACACCAGAGCCCAATGGCCAGACTACATTGATAGTCGACCATTTAAAGTCCTTGTTGGCCAACATCTGAAGAAGGAGGATGCCACTGCACCCAGAAGAAGAGACTTGCCAAGAGAAGTCTCAATGGCAAGAAAGAAAGTGTATGCCAAAGCACCAAGAAGAAAGAGGAGAAGGGAGTGTGCCCTGTCAGTTCACAATGGAAAACCTGATAACCGACCAAGCCCAGAAGGAAGGTAGATCAAGAGTGGTAAGGGGGAGAAGGCACACTTGAGAGGACCTGAGTCATGAACAGAAGGCATCCATCCAGACGACAATGCGATCAAGGTGAAATAAGGATGGCCTGGCAACAGCACAGCGGGAGAACTGGGAGTAAGCCACAAGTACGTGCAAACAAAGTGTCTGTTTCAAGCCCAGTGGGAGAACTGTGAGTGAGCCGCATACCATGTGCAAATCAACTCTCTGCCCCAAGCCCAGCGGGAGACCAGAGAGTAAGATGGAAGCATGCGCGAACCGAGTCTCTGCCCCATGCTTCCCAGCATAACCATCCAGCCATTGTAATCTGCAGATCAGCAACCCAGAGTATCAAGGCTGAAGGAGACAGGTGCCTGCACAAAGAAAGGATGCAAGCTCCTGGCCGCTATCTCTCCAAGTTGTCGATGACCCTAAAAGGAATGCCCGCAACAATGAAGGCATGTCATTGCGACCTGTCATACAGGTTCACCACACGAAGGGAAACCACATTGTGCCAGTCCAGGTCTTGTACATCATCACTGCCATCCATGGAGCATTGAACACCTCAGGGGAGTCCAAAACTGCTATCAGAACAACAGACAAGAATCACCAGTGACACTAGGAAGAGTCAGTCAACCAGAGACTACCTTCTCATCCTGCCTGCACCGTGATCCCAGTGGTGAAGGCGGGTCTTGACCAAAACCCATCTACCCCTGCAGTTGCACAAGCAACTAGGCAGTGTCATCCTGGCAGTCTTGCAGCGGCCCAGATGCAGCACATATGCAGCCCCAGCGCAGACCACAAGCAGTCCCATGGCAGCCCATCCAAGGGGATGAACTAGGCCATTGCCCCACCGTCGGATAGCAGGAGGTGATATGACCTTTCAGTGGGGACCTCAACAGGTTGCAGACACGTTCAACTTGCTAAGCAACATCACCAAAGCATGTTTTGTGGTAGACTCAGGCAATGCTTTTAACACAACCTTTTTGTGAACTGTTGGCACTAACCACAAATCATCTAGAGGATTAGCAGAGTGGGCCAACTCTATACCAAGAACCTGACGTCAACCAGCATGCAACCAGAAGGTCCCTGATGTCTCTGAGCCAGCATTCATTCCTGAATCACTCAGGTTAAATTATGGAAGCAAGCAGAGATGTCCTTTTGCAGCTCCTGTCATCAGTCCATATGTCCACTTATGTCCTGCTGATTGACTTTAGAGACTGATGGACTATGTGGTATCTATCTTATTGTTGTTTCATTCCCACAGGTTGGACTTGTTGTGTCCTTTGGATTTTGAGAGCAATGTAGTGTCCTGCAGGACAAGGCATGCAGCAGCTCCTCCATAGCGGTCGTACTAATACCCACCCCTCACCTATCTAACACAGCCATCACCAGTCAGGTGACCCTGCTAATAAAAGGGGCTGGGTGCAAGTGCCCTTGGCCAGTTTATCTGTCCACAAATCAAGAATGGTGTCCGTGTCGTTCAATTAGGCAACAAGTGGGCCTACGGCCCAGAAGGTTGCTGATTGTATACTGATGAAGTGGATGTTTCGCACCCCATTTGTCTATCCTTAGGGGTGCATCATAATCACGTGTAGAGCGCACCCGCATATAATCATGTCTTGTGTAAATGTGAGTGTTAGAATTGTGAACTGAGGTAATGTGTTTACTTGAAATATTTTAGTCTATTGACAAGTCGTATGAAGAATTAACATAGGAAATGAATGTAACTAGCAGAAAACGCTAACATGGAGAAACCCTGTTGTGAAGTTTGAAATTACTCATGTACTAAATGTGTTTAATAATAATACTTTCTATAATTTGGTGAATGTGTTAGTTGAGATGAAATATAGTTATGCAACTCATAATGTTTAGACAATATTTTCTTATGTTAACTTAAGCTGTAGGCCTGACATGCAAACCCCGGACAAACTCCCGCTTTCGGATTATTGTTCTGAATTTCATGTGCACTGTGGAAGCTGTTCTTTCTCACGTTTTGCATTGCAGGTGGAGAAACATTCTTTGCGCAAAATAATGTCTCTGTTTTAGCAATTAGGCAAGGAGAGAACAAGTTGCAATCGTATGACTTTGAGACAATAAAGGAAAGAAGTTGGTTTCACACAGGAGAAGTCATTAGTCATGGGAACCAAGGACGAATTGTTGCAAAGGATGTACATGTAGAACACCATGGAAAAGTACATTCATGACTGCGCCCATTGTGGAGTAAGTGCGAGAGGTTCATCATGGGAAATCTACCTGTGGATAACTGGTTGTTCGAATTAGGGATAGTGCCCACATCTTCCTTGTCTTCGGAGAGAGAGCATCTCAAAACTAGCTTTTTATTTTGTGATGGTGGCTTTATGCTGCTTGACCCATCTCAACAGTGGAGGGACTTCTTAGGAAGACTCGACGACTGACACCTTTCCCCCTGATTCGAAATACTTACTCATTAACATAGCGATGTCATCTTAGCGATTGAGTAGGGATAGATTTAAATCTTCTTCATTCATCAGCCCTCGATGCAGGAATATTTGGATTCCTGCTTCTTAATTGTCTGTATCCTCCTCGAATTATTAGTTCTGTTCATGTTGCACAGTCCAAATTTCGTGCGTATATTTGGCTTCATGATGTTTCCTTTGCATTTCTATTCCCTCGTTTTGAGGTGTGTCTATGTTCAGGTATTTATGGCTTTCTAATGAATCAAACTAATCTTCCTCAATCGTCCTTTGGTTATTATGTATCAAGAAGCGGTGTTTCTGAATTGACTGTGCATCAATGATTTTCTCCCCTTTACACTTTCATGCTGCTTAAAAGACCCATCGGAGAGTGTCGCTAAAAATGTTCAGAACAACTTGAAATGCCTTTTCAGTACCGAATGACTATGCTAAAACATGGTTTGTGAAAACCCAATTAAACGAAACTTTTCAGATGTAGACCAAGTTGTATTAACTAAAGGGCACCAACATATTTTTCATGGGTTAAGTTTTCATTTGTGTACTCAATTTAATTTGATTGGTTTAGTGTGGAGGATTCCAATCCAACAGCCTAGTAATATGTTTATACACAAGTTTCTTTTTTTACTAAATTAAGTGAAACTGCAGGACCAATTTCTTTTATACAAAGAGACTATAAAAACCTTTTCTATGGGCCAAGTTCTAACATATTTGCAGTACAGTTACACTTCTCAGAATAAATAAAGTAGATGGTAAATATTTCATAGGTTTATTAGTACTTTAGGTAATCTGAAGTACCTGCTATAGCAACTAAATTTGCCTTGTTGTTTTAAAGCACCCAGCAATAAAGTGTTTTCCCTTTGCCACACTCTTGCAGGTTTTTCCTTTCTCTCTTTTTTTAAAACTTCTGTTTATTGGCATTCTATACTGTTAAAAATTACAGCATTGTATCATGAAATAGCAGACTGTCTAGAGAGAAGTATATACTTATCTTCAATAATAAACAATCTGTTCCAGTCTTATCTGACATAACCGTAAATCCACATAATTGCTGCTCACAGGAGATATCCCCTTGCTTTTACGAAGAGGAGTTGCTACACAGTGCAATGTAAAGAGTTATGTTGTGGAAAAAAAATTATAGCCAACAATATAACAGACCATGGGGAAAAAGGAAGAATGAAAATACAAAGAAACAGACTAAACAAGCACAAGTGAAGGATGTAATCGGGCTCGCGCTGCCGACCATTAATACAGGCGGATAGTGAACACTGGTTATCAAGTGGATGGGTGGGAGGTTGAACTAGGGGCCTTCGCAGTTCCCTTCAGGCGTTTTAACAAATGTCTGCACCAGCTAAGACCACATCTCCCATCCTGTATGAAGGGCAAAGGGATCCACCCTCCCCTGCTCGCAGCACCAGGACAGGGAACCAGAGCAAGAGTCCAAAGGGCTCCCCCAGGTCAGCTCCCTTCTGCCTCACTCACTCGTCTCTCGGTGTATCCATCATCCATCCCACAAATTATCCATCACTTGCCTTTGGGACTCACCCTAAGTCATGTTCTGGGTGCTCCCAAGTGACCAACACCTCGGTCCATAAATCAACTATAGGGTGTCTTCTCACCCCCTTGACCAGTGCCCGCTCCACTGCTCTCGCTCTTTGGGCCACTTCAGGTCTCCAGGTTTGAACACTTGGTCCAACCGCTGATTTCCAGGTCATTGCTATATGTCTCTTAGCTAACGCAATGTCAAGATCTATAAACCATTTGCCTACCTTTCATGTGCTCTGCCTTGGGAATAGCCCTAGAATACAGGCCTCCAAGGAAAAGGAGGGGGATGCGTGTATTCCAGGGCAGAAAGCACCTCATCCCAAAAAAGGTCGCAATCGGGGACAATACTAACCATATGAAGAAAATCAGGATCTAAGTGTCTGCATCTTGGACAGGGGCGAGGCTCACCCCCATAGACCACCTGGATTTTATGTGGTGTCATATATGTCATATCAACATAGTTGAATTGGAAGTATTTTAACTTCGTGTTCCTGGAACTTTTTTAGGGGAAGCCAATATCCTCTGCCCTTTAGGGTCTGTTAAATCTCACTGTAAGATCCTTTCCCATTTTCCAGTACAGTGGAGAAGGGGCGACGAACCATAGCCGAGAGAGATCATTAGAACCAGGTCACCAGTTGTCTGGTGGTACCCATTGAGACTAACAACGGAAGGATTACATGCATCATGGGTTCATTACGCTCTCTGGCCCAGAGTTCCTGGATCGCACGTGTCAGCGTTTCATACATAAGGAATTGACACAATGGCAAATCATAATGCGTCATCAGGTCCTCTAATGGTAGTAGTGTGCCCTGCTGATAACAGTCCCGGGCTGTTTCCAGCCCGGCATCTGTCCAGGCGGACGGTTCACCACCAGTAAAATAGAAGAGGGGTTCACCATATACCAGGGGCAATGCTGGTGCATACAAAGGTGTTCCCAAGATCTTCAGGGCACATTGATGCTAACATTTCAGTGCCACAGAGAGCAGCACTCCTGGACTTGGAATTTCCACTGCTGGGCAAAGCAATTTTGCGAGATGATTTTCCGTGTGGGCTGACAGCCCGTCACCTCTAGCTTGCCCTGATTAGCCCCATCAAGCCACAGTGCGATCCACTGAAGTTTGGAAGTCAAAATATACAACTCAATATCCATGACACCAAAACCTCCCTCCTCGGGGGGCTTCAAAGGACAGCCAGGGACACCCGATGATGGTTTCCGTCCCATATCAAGTCACACAGCAAAGTGTCTAGTTGCTTGAACCACAAAACCAGCACTCCCACTGGAAAATTCGAAAAAAAATATAGGAGCCTTGGGAGCATGAACATTTTAGATACTGAAATCTAAGCCATAATGGTGAAGCAGTGAAAGCGGAGTAAATTTTATAATCATTCACTATATCCCGAATGTATTTCAATTAGGAACTTTCCAGGTTTCTGGGTCCACATGAACTCAATAACCACTTACATATATCAGGTCCTCCAATAGATCTTTGGTAGAGCTGAAGGGACTCGATAATAAGAGATGGATGCTATTTCCCTCATGAGGACCTATGATGAAGGAAACTCCTGTCCAACAATATTAATCACAATATACATTATGTCCGGTACTCACTAATAAAGACAAACTCTGAATACTTATCAAGTCACTTTTATCTAATTGTTTCAAAATATGAATGGTCAATACACAAGTATATAAGAATCATACATTCAGTGTTATATCATTATTACAGGTCAGTTCACAACTAGAACTGCAGTTCATTTGACAAATACATCATAAAATCAATAACAGCATTGAGAGGGAGCGAGAGAGAGAGAGATAGATAGATAGAGAGAGAGAGAGAGAGAGAGAGAGAGAGAGTGAGTGAGAGAAACAAAGAATATGTCATTGCAATTCACAATGCAATACAGATTTTCATACAAACCTAGATCAAGAAAGATGAATGCACAGCGTGCTATTGTCAGAAGTAGCTAACCCTTCGGCCGAATGAGTATAGCTTAAGCAACATCACCAGCTGATGAAGTGCAAAGTAATCAAGAAAGTCTCACTCAGGATTCACAAGGATAATTGCCAGCCAGAGTAGCATAGAGAGTACAGCAGCAAAGGCTCTCTTCTCATAGAAAGAGCTACTGCCAAGTTCTTCTCTCACAGTAATAATTATACCCAAATACTAAAAATTTCTATATGCCTAAAGTTACAATTTCATATTTTCAAGCAATTCGATTGGTTCAATTTATGAAGTGATGATTGTCCCAGTCAGTTTATCCGGAATTTTCTCCGTTAAAGTTCTTTGTTAGGAAAGGATGTCATCATCGCTCTTCGGAGGCAGGAAGAAGATTAGTTAACTTATTGTCCTTGTGTATGCTTCCACATCAGCTTGCAACATTAGTTGACACAATTATTCATAGAAAGAAATACTCTACCCGTAGAGAGGAAATCCTAATGATACACTAAGCACAGTTAAACAAATAAATCTACTTTTTTTTTAAAAATAGTCAAGGATATAATACATTCCTATGTGGCCTATGTTAGGGAAAGGAAAATTACTCTAGCGAGGTTTAAGGCCATCATGGAGAAAATATCATTCATAATTTTCTGAGGACATAAATCACACACATTAATGTTTTAACAAAAGTAAGAAACACATAAAGAAATAAGAAATAAAGATTCATTATTCTATTTAAATCCATAAGTATAAGCTAAATTTTCATTTAATCAAACTATTGATAGAATTTGCTGTATGTTGCTATTTCATATTTCTACTTGCATGATTCTAATATTTTTTATCCATGTCTCTCTCCCATAACTTTGTAAAAACACTTCATAGGATTTTAAGGATTTCAGCTTCCAGCATGTTTAAGCATTGCAGCTAATCAGCTTTTCATTGTACTAAACACCACGTGCCTTTCTTGCACATTTACCTTCAAAGATTCC
The DNA here is from genome assembly GCF_964204655.1 of Triturus cristatus. Taxonomy (NCBI): domain Eukaryota; kingdom Metazoa; phylum Chordata; class Amphibia; order Caudata; family Salamandridae; genus Triturus; species Triturus cristatus. The sequence goes on along the minus strand of NC_140594.1, from coordinate 981,431,658 downwards.
TGTGTACATAATTGTTAAAATGTCACATCATTAGTCATTGTTTTGTTAATAACACAGTTATGAGCAGGTTTGATCAAGCAAGATCATTTTTGCAATAATCATGCTCCATCAATGGGCAGCTTGAGTGAGCGCCAAAAGGGAACGCAGGCCCTCAGGGATTAGAGAGCTTTCCCTAAATTGCCCTCTCAGAGGTCTTCCAGTGAATAGAAGATTTGGATCCCTAGATATCGAAAGGAGGTAGGCGACCACGTCAGGTCTGGAGGAAAGCCAGATGACTGTATTGCTCCAGGAGGTACAAGGAATACATGTGTCTTGGTGTTATTGATGTGGAGGCCAGACTACCTTTCAAAGTCCCTCAGAAGTTCCGATGCTTTCACAACGCCCATGGTTACATCTCTCAGAGAGAGGAGGATATCGTCAGTATAGAGGGAGATAATATGTTCTCGTTCTTCAACCACTACGCTGGACCTCCTGCCCTCCTGTCTAAAGTGCTCCATGAAAGGCTCATGGCCAGGGCGAACAGCAGTGGTGACAGTGGACATCCCTGCCTCATGCCTCTACATACCCTGTAATGTGGGGAGAGCATGGCACCAGTTTTGACCGAGGTCGTTGGCGTATTGTATAGCAGTTTTTACCCATTTAACCCAGTTCTCCCCTAGGCCCATCCGTGACATCACCTCAAAGAAAAAGTACCATTGCACTGTGTCAAACACTTTTTTCAAGGTCAACCGACATCAGCACGGCATCCCTGTATGTTTGGGCTTCAGGAGGGTACATCATATTACACAACTTTCTAAGGTTTTGAGAAGTACTGCAAGTAGGAATGAAGCAGCTCTAGTCCCCATGAATCAATGCCTGCAGGTGTGGGAGCAGTCATAGAGCTAATATCTTACTATGGATCTTGAAATCTAGGTTCAGCATTGAGAGAGGTTGGAATTCAATTACCTGGGCTCCCTGTGTCTTAGTCTTGGGAAGAGGAATAACCAGTGCATCGTTAGTAGACTTGGAAAGTGTGCCAAGCTGCCAGGGGTCTGTCTATAGACTATCCATCCACAGAGCCAACGTCCCAGCATATGCTGCATAGAACTAATTCGGAAGGCTGTCGAGGCCTAGTGCTTTGCCCCTTGCCATCTCCTTAATACCTAACTGGATCCCCTGCACAGTTACATGACCTCCCAGGTCCTTGCGGTGTTCCTTGGGTGGTTTGTTCAGTGGTATATTTGCCAAGAAAGCAGATTGGGCCTCCACAGAAAGGGACAGAGTAAAAAGTTTCATAATATTTGCAGAACTCCGCAGTGATAGAGGCGGGTGCGTACAAAGACTGACCACTCCTCTGTTGGACGTGCATGACGGGGGCCCGTCTAAATTTAGATCTGATAAGCCATGGTAATAACTGGGTAGATTTCCCCTCTTCTTCTTGTGCCCTGCTAATATACTGTTTGCAATCATGGCTGTGCAACCTCTCCAGGGTAACATTGTATTGTTCTCTTGTCTCCTAGATCTCATTCAGGATTTCTGGCCTGGTACCAAGAGCATTATCCCGGGTGTGCAGTTTGTCCTCTAAGGTCTAGAGTTCCCCATTCAACTCCTTTTGGACACCAACAATCTGATACAGTGGTCCAGCACCACTACCTTAAAAGCCTCCCATTCCACTATGCTCGAGGATGCGGAGCCCTGATTATGAGTGAAGTATTCAGAGATTACCCCTGACAAAGAGTCACAGTAGAATGTGTCCTCCAGAGAAGATGGGTCAGGATGCCATGTGGGGCTAGGCAGTCGGTCCCACACCAGTCAATATTCAGAATGAGTAAAGCATTGGCTAAGCCTTTGGGAACACACAAGTCAGTCTATCTGGGTGTGCAGTCGATTGATATGGGGGAAGCATGAGAAATCATGATCTTCCCCATGTTGGGTTCTCCAGACATCCGCCATCCCCCGGTATCCCAGCCAGTCTTGCAGATCCTTCACTAGCTTATAAGCCTGAGCTCCCACCAGTAGGGGAGTCAAGCGATCAAGTAGCACATCCCATACACAGTTAAAATCACCACCAAGCAGTAAACTATCAGTAATGAGACGCCATGTGAACTGAGAGGGATTGAAGAATGGGCACCTGGTCTTGATTCGTCACATAAATACTCCCAAGTGTTATTTCCTTCCTGAACAATCTAACCTCAAGAAAGACATATCTGCCTTCCTTGTCTATGACTGAGTGGATAAGCTCAAAGGGGGTCCCCACCCTAAACCATATCAAGGTTCCCCAGGAATAAGGTAAGTATGAGGTGGAGTTGAGCTGGCCTTGCAATACACGTTTCAGTCAATCAATCTCAGCCCCGACCAGGTGTGTCTCCTGAAGCATAGCCACCTGTACCCCCACCGTCTAAGGTACCTATGAAAATTGTGTCTCTTGAAGGCCGATCCCATCCATCTAATATTCCAGGACATAAATGACAATGTCTGCCGGCGATTAGTCATATAGAATCACGGAATTCCAGAACCTCAGTTGCCCCCTAGGACTCCCCCCACATCCACCCCCCCATCTGGCATCGTGCAGCACGGCCCTCGTTCAAACAAAAAATAAAAAGAAGAAAAGCATGAACAACCCACAACCACAAACTCCCCTACCTAAAGGCAGCACAGCAATGACTGGCCATCCAGACTAAATATTTCAAAACATAATCTTGATGTATAACTCCCCCAGTCAGCCTGCAAGGGCTTTTCTGTAAGGGGCAGGCCAAGACCAGCTTGCCCGATCCATTCATTGCTGGCCCAGCACATAGTAAGTAGATCAAAGATCACCCCAGCGATCAATTATAACCATACACATTTCAATCATGAGTCCTAGAAGGATGTGAAACTTAGTTCAGAAGACCCCACTACCCTCAAACAACCCATTTTCCCAGCATCTGTAGGGATACACACAGGAAAGGATATCAAAGCAAATCTTTGGCTGACTGGGGAGTTACCACTGGGAGTCCGGTGTCATCGCCATGAGAAGACTTTGAATCTGACAGTACTGATTTATGTTCTGAGAATGTCCCAGCTCCTGAGAATTGTTAGTGCACCATCACGATATCTGTTAGTGCCTGGAGAGCTGCTGCTCACTCCAGTTCTGTCTATGAGGGAGACAGGACACTCCTGGAGCTGCCATGCAAAGTCCTGTGTGGATGCCTGTATGGATGCCTCCATACTCTCCGCCTTCAATCTCGAGTATGCTGTCGGGAGGGCAGTCCTGGCCCTATATGCCTTCAGCAAGGTCCAAGCTGACTCTGGGTCCTCGCAGAAGTGTGTGGTGCCATCAAGAATAATCCGGAGTTTGGAGGGAAACATCAGAGAGTATTGCATGCAATTTTCACGGTGGGCTTACTTGACTTCTAAAAAGGAGGCCTTCTTGGTCTGTACCACTCCAGTAAAGTCCGGGAACACTGACACCCTGCAGTTGTCCACCATGTAGGGGCCTCTGAACGTGCCCTCTGTAGTATAACATCTCCATTTCAATAGTGTAGCAGCCTGGTAACCACTGGCTTAGGAGGCCTGAGCCGGTTCCAGTGCAAAAGAGGAGTAGGTAAGCCCTGGGCCAACTTCGACCTCAGCCAGCTCTCCAGGTAGGTCACCATATCGCCATTTTCAACTCCCTCAAGAAGTCCAACCACTTGGATGTTGTTGCATCAATTGCATCCTTCTGCATCATCTGCACAACGTTCGAGGAGCTGGACCCTGTCCTGCAGTTTAGATGCTTGACCTGAGAGTGTTGAGTTGTTTTATGGAAGTCTCCACTTCTTTGACTCTGTCCGCTAATTTGTGATGTTCTGCTTGCAATAGGCCAAGGCCCACTGATACCGTGCCAATGTCTAGATGATGGGTGGCCTTGGTATCTGCTATGGCCACCAGCATCTTGTCAAACTGAAGGCGTATGGGGTCCATGGCTTGGGTGGCATCACCATCATCCACAGAGGGATTATGGGGGTGGTCAGGAGTTTTGGACAGGGCCCCCGTCAACTTGGTTCTTGGTTTCCCCATCATTGTGGTGATAAAAGGAGAACACGCTGGTCCGAGCACTAGGAAAGTCCAGCACACCCCAGCACAACTCTTCTAGTGTGTTGTGGGCAGGTCCCCACCCTGGAGCTAAAGGTGGGCTGTGAGCCCAAACGTGCCCCACAGCCTTAAAGGCATCTTGGGGGGATGGAAGAGCAGTCACAAAAGGTTCTATCAGTCTCTTATGACAGGATATTTAAATTCCATCTAAGTGAGTGGTATGTGCACCCTGTGTATGGCAGTATGTGATTGATGGGGTACAGCAGAGAGTCTGTTTTGCTATCCTTTTGTGTGTATGGCAGTACAAGATGACACAGAGTGTAGCTGGGACTAACCAGTTGTTTGTTAGCCTCAAAACCTTCGCATTAACACTACTTGCTTTTACCAAGAGCTTCACTGTACATAGTACCAGTAGTTTTTGGGAACTGGTGTCAAATTTCTACTTTGTATTTTGCCTTCTATTCCCTATTTCAACACTCTCAGTTCCACCCTCTGTCCCTGCCTCAATCTGTGTAACAAATGCGCTCTTTGAAGCCAACAAATAAAGGTTACCAGAATGGTTAGAATCAGCCCAGTGAGAACCTCCAAGTGTACAACTTGTGTAGTCATGAGGTGACCAGGCATAGTCTGATTGGTGTAGCTCCCTAAATTCAAAGGTGGCAGCAGAGCAGATAGGCCTGCTAAAGTGCAAATAGTCTACCCTTGTGAAATTTCTGTAATGCTTAATCATAATGTTGCCTAACTTCCCAAATATCCCATTTCACTGGTTATCTGAATTTCCACAAATTACGCCATTTGGTGTAATAATGCTACTTTGCAGCAAAAGTTTACCTTGGGAATAATGTGGTTCTCTAGAATGTGAGACAAAGTTGTTCTTGGCACTTTTATGGGTTGTGCTATTTTGTTTACCGTGAAATGCATATTTATATCCAAAATGGATGTGAGGCATCAGTTTGCAATAACATATAATGCTAAATGCTGAATTTGCAAATTGTGGGATTTCACATATTTTTGGAGAGGTTTTGTGAGATTTCACCTAATAATGTAGAAGCAAATTTGCCAAATTTTGTACACCCCAAATAAATACTACATCGTTGCCTGGGTAAATGTTGCAGGATTTCTCACTTACCAAAGAAGAATTACACACCAAAGTAATTGAGAAGAGTGCTGTGATTCCTGGCCAGAGTCTCTTGATTGTTGTCCTTCTTTGTAGACTAAAGTCAAGCCTGGGTCAGAACCCGCTAGGACTGCTCCTGGACTGTCTTTCTGGAAGCAAAATTCTTTCTCATGAGTTACTGGATTGTTCCATGCACAGGATGGTGTACCTAGAAGAGGAGACCAACAGACCCACTGCTTGAGGACCTTTTGAGAGCAGCTGCATGAGGGCCGTGTTGCCCCAGATGAAGCAGTGATTAGGACTCAGGAGAATTATTGGTACCCGTAGAGCCTGTGGTGAGAACCTTCATCCCTAGAGCCCTCTAGTAAGCTCCAAGTGGCCTCTTCAGGGCCTCAAGGAATACCTTGATCTTCTCTCCTGGAGAGGATCAGTAAGGTAGCAAAGTATTGTAGTTGCAGATTTTGTCAGCGCATGTCAGGTGTTTGACTCCCTGTTTTACTCGCCTCTGTCCTTGAAATATAGGCAGCCATTGGCATGAGAAAAGTTAAGTTTGATCAGAGAATTGCAAGATGTGTGCCGTTTAAGTTATTGTCCCCCCTTGCATCATCTCAAACCTCTTTTACGGTTCAGATCTCCCAAACAAGCCTTTCTAAACCCTTCCCTCTGACTCCTCCCCCCACTCATCCCAAACCTCCTCCTGCTGCTATGAGCTCCCATTACACACTTTCTAAACCCTTCCCTCTTCTATCCACCCACTCTCTTTTTCAATCCAACTAACAGACTAACATGTCACTCTCAAATTAATATCATATTTCTCTATAATAATTCCCCACTAATCCTGTTTGGGTTCTGGAGGAGCATGCTACTCGTCAAAAAGCACTTTGATGCCTCATCAGGGGTACCAACTGCTATATAAATGCACACCCCTCCCTTTTCTATCCAGCCACTATCCTTTTCAACCCAAATAACAGACTTGCATGTCCACCGCTCACATTAATTTCATAGTTTCCTGTACTAATTCACCACTAATAATTTTTAGGTTCCGGAGTAGCATGCTACTCACCGAAAAGCGCTTCGATGCCTCGTCAGGGATTGTAAGTGCTATATAAATGCAATTACAATTTCATAAAAAACTCAAGCAGTTTGTTGGGGTCCGAGTGGAGGAGAATCATGCAAGGGTCAAGTTGGTGCAGCACAGTGCCCTTTAATCACGGGTGAAGTATGATGGGTGTGCGTCAATCAGGCAGGGAATGTAGCTGGTGAGCAGGTTTATTCACAATGGTGACACACCATAAGGAGGGCCCTACTCTGAGGGCCGCACAAGAAGTCTCAGTCACAAAGGAGATACAGCGGAGGTAAAGGCATCTACTGCCACCGCTCCATGCACCTCAGCATCCCAGCTGTATGAGGTGGTCCACTGGGGTACTCCAGTGTTCACAGGAGCATTGGGAACTGAAGCAGGACAATGCCACTATATCAATCAGTCGCACGCTCAGTCCTCGAGCCCATAGCAAAGCACTGGTAGTCCTCTAGAAGTGCCACTCCTCTGCCGTGCCCCCAGGAATCCTCCAGGGCTCTCACCTCTGCATCACCATATCTGAGGAGACAGACCCCTCCCCGGTTTCCAGGCTGCAACTTCACATGAAGACCACAGGGCCCACTCCTAACTACCAGGCCTTCACAATGTGCTCACAGCCAACGTGAGTCATCGGCGGTCCCACCGTAGTCCCTGAGGGCATTGGAGTTTGAATTAGCAGCACCCCAGTCGGTGCAGCCCAGGTGCGTCTGCGCAAGCCGTGAACTATCCCTTCCGGACAGGCCACAGTTTCAGGGAGTCTCCCAGGCCACCAGGGGGAGGGGCATCTAGACAGGTCTGGAATCAGCACAGACCTGCAGAAGCTATGCCACCACCAATCTACCATCTGGGGGCCACTGCTTGACCAGGAGCAGGCAAAGTGTCCCATATCAGGGATGCCCTTCTGCCCTCACCACTCTGGTTCCCGGCCAAGCCCTCCACAACTGGCAAGGTCCCAGCCCCAGGGAGCAGCATAGAGTTGTGGTCCAGTACTGCTGCAGCATACACCAGTCTCCACCCTCTGTGTTTCAGGGCCACTCTGGATTCATCCGGGTGCCCGCTTTGGGCAAGTGCACTACAGGCCGTGCATGTCCACACCCCAAACCACTGTCCCCAGGGTGCTCTCGAGTGGCTAACGGTAGACCCGGGCTATGGGATTATTCACTGAAGTCAGCCAAGATCTTTATGCAACCTCATGAACTTTGTCTTATTCCCTCCCTTATTTTCTCAAATCGCCCTATTATTGATGATTCGGCTATGATATTTTATTATGTATCGTATGTGTTTTTATTGAGTACTGTATGTGTTTTACATATTGTATTGTGATTTAATGCATGGTACTTTTATGGTTTTTAGTAACTGAATAAAGTGATTTTGACACTGAAGTCTGGACGGACTAAGGGGAGCTCGTTGGAAGGCTGATAATGCCGTGGTGGCACGATGCGACCGCCATTTTAGCCACGCCCTCGCTAACTGCAGTCCTTCCTTCCTCTCTTTGTGATATGTTTCCATCTTCCTCGCCCTCCCTCTTTCTCCTATGTATGTGTTTTTCCTCTTTTGTGCTTGAGAAACGTCTCATCAGGAAAAAAAAGTTTCAGTCTGCAGAAATGAGAGCCAGGGGCCCCCACTGGCAACCACCGGCTCAAATCAAGCGCTTCTAAAATTAATACTCTAAAAAACACTAAAGAAAGATGTGTGTCTGCATTTGCAGTTCTATGACATCAAGTAATTGCAGATTTAGGACGTTGAGAGATTTCCAAAAAGTTCCCAAAAGTGCACCTTAAAATATTCGACAGCCACATTTTTCCAGAAGTACTCTTGTAAAACCTTTGTGAACCCATATTTGCATGAGCAAATATACCGATGATGTATAATTGAGCAAATGGTTGGTGGAAAACTGTGACAGCACGGCCATCTTAGCTGGAGTGGTGCCCTCAGGAAGACATCACGGCGAAGAGTCAAGGATCTATGACACATGTACAGGCAAGGGTCCTACGTGTCCCTATGACTGAGTGTAGGTAGTATTGTGACCTTTGTGAGATGTCTTCTCAACTGCCACTAGATGTCTGCACATGCCCATACCTTCCCTTGTGTCCACCTAGAGGAACAGTGGGACCTCTCTAGAACTCCCCAAGAGCACTGCTAGGATTATATATGTGAAGGTGATTGCTGTTAGTACATGCAAAAGTCAAATATTGCATAATCAGTAAAGAAGCAAAGCTTCTTTGATAAATGATTGCACACAGACCCACTCACCATATAATCAATAAACTCTCAGCTTCAGTCATTTACTACTATTGAGCGAAATCCTAGGTGGGGAAAAAACTTCAAAATGCCAGTGAACAATAACACTTTGAAAGAAAAGTGGGGCAGTTATCGGTGCTTGCTGGATGCTCCCTTGGAGGACTACATTCCATAGCCTTCCCTCTCTAGACACCCACATAAAGTCGTTTTGGCTCATCGCGATTGCTGCAATTTCTATATCAGCACATACTCAGAGAATGTTTAGTTTGCATTGAGCGTGATCACGATAAACCAGTAAAGTACAATATAAAAGACGGTAAAAGGTAATGGCACCCTAACAGACACTAGCTGTTAAACAAGCAGATACCTTTCAAACCTCTGCCATTTAACTTTCAAAGAAGAACGTTTTCACGAATGTACAGACAACTGGAACAATGATTTTTTTTTCACCAAGGATCATCTTATTAAATGATAAATATATATTTGTATGGAGAAAACGACAAAAAAAATACCAATGCTTAGCACAGTGGTAAATGTATTTTCTTTTTAAACAAATTGTATTAGGTTATTTTTCAATAAGTAGGGGTCGCAGCCCCACCATGGCTAGAGAGATACACTGTGAGTGTGTTTCAATAACCAAATTTCCAATATATAACAACACCCGAAAAACACGTAGGTGACATAAACGAAAAAGTAAATGTAATTTTTACAAATGCCAATGAAAAGTAATTGCATTTTTTCAAAGACAACATTATTACAGAATGTTTTACATTTTCTTTGAAATATGGTATGTTTTCTAAACAACTGATAAAAAGAAGTAATAATTTACCCTAAAACTACAAGTCAATTGAACATTTTTAAAATTGTGATATAATCAAGTTTGGGAAAGACATGTTTGCACAGACATGAATTCACCCCGTTAGCAATTTACAGGAAGGCCAGATGGTCTGTTTTGGTTCTCACATGTACAAGAGAATTACAATGTGACTGAGCGTGATGTTTTAAAATATAGATGATTTGAAAAGGAGTGCTCAATGGGTTCATCTCCAAATTCTGGGGTTGTGTACTTTTTGCTTAAATTCTTTGCTAATCCTGATGGGTCTTTCCTTGCACCCTCACGTTCACAGGATCCTCTGTGCATGAGATTATAAACTGCATCATGCACATAGAGTGGATGAGAAAACATATTTCAAAAGGACTTGCTATTACTATCAGCGCAAAACGTAAAAGTGTGATAAATCACAACTATTTTCCAGTAGGTAATGACAAATCTCAGTGGTAAGAAAAAGCAAATCAGAAACTTCCTTAATTCGAGCAAAATCTTTATAGCTGACGTAGATATGAGATCAATACAATAATTTGGGATTACCTTGCATAAATAGAATATTGTTAAGCCACGAGAATTACGGAGGAAAATAAAACAGTATTTTTCACATTTGCAAACAAGAAAGAAAAAAAGAAAATTGCAGGCCAGAGTTGGTCAGTGTGCTTGGTGATACCCAATTAACACAGTCTGCCGTCACTTACCATATATGATAATTGGAAAGGAATATTGCACATTATTGGAATTTTTTATATATATATACATACCACCATCCCTTCACGAAGAAGAAAGCAGGGTCGGACTCCAGCTCGTGTGATCCAGTGATTAATTTATTCTTGAATCATTTCTAGTCAGGAATGCTGACTAGAAATGATTCAAGAATAAATTAATCACTGGATCACACAAGCTGGAGTGCGACCCTGCTTTCATCTTCGTGAAGGGATTGTGGTATGGTTAGCGGTTTGGTTCAACCGCGAGGGTGACACACCTTTGATGAGCGCCAGGCAAACCGAAAAAGTGAACCATTTCGGAAGGCATATATATATATATATTCACTTAAAAAACCATAGGTTTCACACATGTTATAGTTAGCTGGACATTTCACTCGTAAAAAACCAATGAAATTCCCCCGTTATAGTTAGTGCAGGCAACTATAACTCACGCGACCGCAATCCTCTGCTGATGACGTCAGATATTACATCACTGATGACATATGTGTCTTTATGAAAAATAAATATTTGTAATATATGTATAGCTAAAGATTAATGGAAGAAGACATGGGTAAATAAGTGTCTAAATACAGTGATGTAATATCTGACGTCATCAGCAGAGGATTGCGGTCGCGTGAGTTATAGTTGCCTGCACTAACTATAACGGGGGAATTTCATTGTTTTTTTACGAGTGAAATGTCCAGCTAACTATAACATGTGTGAAACCTATGGTTTTTTAAGTGAATTTGCAAGGTTTTTTAAATGCTAATTCGTAACTATAACGTGTGTGAAACCTATGGTTTTTTCAGTGAATATATAAACATATAAATATAATCTGCATATCTATATAAATATACATTCATGCAAACATATACATATATGCTTACATATGCATGGTATGTACATGAAAGTTTGAAAAACTCTAATACAAGCAAAGCTAAAAAGCCACCTAATTACAAACAGAATTGCTTTAACTTAAACGAGGGCGAGACCTATTACATCTTCAATGCTTGTTTACTTTGATTCCATCAAGAAGGCATTCAGATGTGTCCCACATTTTCCATAAATTCTGAATGGTAGCACTCTAGTTGCTCATTAGATCACTGTAGTAAAGCTACTGCTCACCAGGGAAGTCTGCTGCTGGTATTGAAAGTGCATGTTTCAGTCTGCATGTCAGAATTTTTTAATGAAATAGAAGAGGATTTGATAAGTCACTCAAAATGTGCCCTAATTTTTCTTTTTTCCTCACTAATCATAATTTCTATGGCAAAATGAACCTCCTCATTGTGTTCCTTTTAAATTAAACTACTCACTCTCTACTACTCACTCGCTACTACTTTCTACTACTCACTCTCTACTACTCACTTTCTACTACTCTCTACTACTCTACTACTCTCTACTACTCACTCTCTACTACTCACTCTCTACTACTCTCTACTACTCTCTACCACTCACTCTCTACTACTCTACTACTCACTCTCTACTACTCTCTACTACTCACTCTCTACTACTCTACTACTCTCTACTACTCTCTCTACTACTCACTCTCTACTACTCACCCTCTACTACTCTCTACTACTCTCTCTCTACTACACACTCTCTACTACTTGCTCTCTACTACTCACTCTACTACTCACTCTACTACTCACTCTCTACTACTCCCTACTACTCCCTACTACTCACTCTACTACTCACTCTCTACTACTCTCTACTACTCACTCTCTACTTCTCCACTACTCTCTACTAATCACTCTCTACTACTCACTCTGTACTACTCTCTACTACTCTCTACTACTCACTCTACTACTCTCTCTCTACTACTCACTCTCTACTACTCACTCTCTACTACTCACTCTCAACTACTCTCTCTCTCTACTACTCTCTACTACTCTCTACTACTCACTCTCTACTACTCTCTACTACTCTCTACTACTCTCTACTACTCACTCTCTACTACTCACCCTCTACTACTCTCTACTACTCTCACTCTACTACTTGCTCTCTACTACTCACTCTACTACTCACTCTACTACTCACTCCCTACTACTCCCTACTACTCACTCTACTACTCACTCTCTACTACTCACTCTCTACTTCTCCACTACTCTCTACTACTCACTCTCTACTACTCTCTACTACTCACTCTCTACTACTCTCTACTACTCACTCTCTACTACTCTCTACTACTCACTCTACTACTCATTCTCTACTACTCATTCTCTACTACTCTCTCTCTGCTACTCAGTCTCCACTACTCACTCTCTACTACTCTCTACTACTCACTCTCTAATACTCACTCTCTACTACTCCCTCTACTACTCACTCTCTACTACTCTCTACTACTCACTCTCTACTACTCTCTACTACTCTCTACTTCTCACTCGCTACTACTCTCTACTACTCACTCTCTACTACTCACTACTACTCTCTCCTACTCACTCTCTGCTACTCTCTCTACTACTCTCTACTACTCTCTCTACTACTCTCTCTCTACTCTCTACTCTCTATTACTCATCCTCTACTCTCTACCTCTCTACCTTTCTCTACCTCTCTCTCTACTACTCTCTACATCTCTACCTCTACCTCTCTACCTCTATGTCTCTACCTCTACATCTCTACCTCTCTACCTCTCTCTACCTCTCTCTACACGCACACATATGCACATATATGCATTTATATATATGTATGTGTATATATATGTATATACATACATATATAAACATATATATAATTTGCATATCTATATAAATACAAATATAAATGCATGCATACATATACAGATATGCATGTTATTTACATGAAATTTTGAAAAACACTAATAAAAGCAAAGCTAAAAAGCCACCTAATTACAAACAGATTTGCTTTAGCTTAAACGAGGGCGAGACCTATTGCATTTTCAATGCTTGTTTACTTTGGTTCCATCAAGAAGGCATTCAGATGTGACACATTTGCCATAAATTCTGAATGGTAGCACTCTAGTTCCTCATTAGATCACTGTAGTAAAGCTACTGCTCACCAGGGAAGTCTGCTGCTGGTATTCAAAGTGCATGTTTCAGTCTGCATGTCAGAACTTTTTAATGAAATAGAAGAGGATTTGAGAAGTCAAAATGTGCCCTAAGTTTTCTTTCTGCAGCACTAGTCATAATTTCTATGGCAAAATGAACCCCCTCATTTTGTTCCTTTGCAAATTAAATGTTTTAAATGTTACCACTTTATTCCAATCAAGATGGCTGCAGGTGTGCCATACCTTTGTCATAAGTAAGACTGTTAGCGCTCTAGTTGTTCTTTAAAACACTCTGGGATTTCTGTCATTGGGCTATACTTGGGCTACATCTCGGTGATATTTGTGCTACATTTGGGCTCTTTTGTCTCTGGTGGCCATCTTGGGAGACTTGTTATGAAGTTTACTAATTTCCTCATTTACTGCAGTCTCCTCATTAGGCATACTGTCAGTTTTTTACTTTGATTCAATGAAGAAGGCATTCAGATGTGTCACACATTTGCCATAAATTCAGAATGTTAGCACTCTAGTTGCTCATTAGATCACTGTAGTAAAGCTACTGCTCACCAGGGAAGTCTGCTGCTGGTATTGAAAGTGCATGTTTCAGTCTGCATGTCAGAATTCTTTAATGAAATAGAAGAGGATTTGAGAAGTCACTCAAAATGTGCCCTAATTTTTCTTTCTGCAGCACTAATCATACATTCTATGGCAAATTGAACCCTCTCATTTTGTTCCTTTTTAAATTAAATGTTTTAAATGTTACCACTTTATTCCAATCAAGATGGCTTCAGGTGTGCCATACCTTTGTCATAAGTAAGACTGTTAGCGCTCTAGTTGTTCTTTGGAACACTCTGGGAAGCTGCAGTAGAACACAAAGGAATCAACTGACAGTCTCTGCCCTTGTTGGATGTACATGTTTTACTGAGAATGTCAGACTTCATTCTCACATGACTGAGAAAGATAATGTGAATTTACAGAAAATATGCTCTCAGTTTAGCTTATAGATCACCTTTCAAACCTCTGTGGGAAAAGCATGTGAAAATAGTTTTCTCTCAAACATGATTCATGATATCCCAGCAGAAGGCTTTTTCACATGGTAAAATCACCTTAGAACATACTACAATTCCTAAAATGAGTATGGTACCATCAACAAATGATTTATAATGTAACTAAAGTCTTAAAACCTTCTATTAACTGCAATGCTTTTTAATGAGGTGCTATGATGGATATTGGTCCCAAGATGGCTGCCAACACTTCTTGGATGAAGTGCTGACAGCCAATCAGATCTCACAATGAGATGTGTGGTTAGGCTCCGCCCAGATATGTATATGATTTTACTTTTGATTTTCTCAGGAACTACTGAACGGATTTACACCATATATGCAAAAGGCACATACCTGACCTGAGGACTACCTCTTTGCCAAATTTCAAGTAATTCTGTTCAGCCGTTCTGGCTGTAGCTGTGTCTAAAGGTGCTATGGAAAAATGCATTAATAATAAATTAATCACTGGATCACACAAGCTGGAGTGCGACCCTGCTTTCATCTTCGTGAAGGGATTGTGGTATGGTTAGCGGTTTGGTTCAACCGCGAGGGTGACACACCTTTGATGAGCGCCAGGCAAACCGGAAAAGTGAACCATTTCGGAAGGCATATATATATATATATATATATATATATTCACTTAAAAAACCATAGGTTTTACATATGTTATAGTTAGCTGGACATTTCACTCGTAAAAAACCAAAGAAATTCCCCCGTTATAGTTAGTGCAGGCAACTATAACTCACGCGACCGCAATCCTCTGCTGATGACGTCAGATATTGCATCACTGATGACATATGTGTCTTTATGAAAAATAAATATTTGTAATATATGTATAGCTAAAGATTAATGGAAGAAGACAAGGGTAAATAAGTGTCTAAATACAGTGATGTAATATCTGACGTCATCAGCAGAGGATTGCGGTCGCGTGAGTTATAGTTGCCTGCACTAACTATAACGGGGGAATTTCATTGGTTTTTTACGAGTGAAATGTCCAGCTAACTATAACATGTGTGAAACCTATGGTTTTTTAAGGGACCCCCCTTTTTTCTCGACCCCCGCTTGACGAATCACCCCGAGACTTTCAGGGTAGGAGCTGAACGGAGCGCCCCATTAGTTTTGAAAATTTCGCGAGGATTTGTCAACCGGCACCAAAGTTATTCAAAATAGAATTTTGAGATTTCCTATGGAAACTAGGTTGTAACTATAACTATCTACTGGCGACCGCCAGTAGATAATATATATATATATGGTGCCTGTTTGTGGAAAGACGATCAGGGTGTTAATATATTGATGAGGTTCGCCGGGACCTGGACACCAACCCTCCTCGATCTGGAGCACTGAGGTTACGGACCCTATTGTCACAGTTCCTTGCGGAAGAATCCTCAGCGCCCCCCAGCAGCGAGAAGCACACGATCAATTTCACGAACGAAACGCACCCGAGACGCCGTCGAGGTGGAGAGTGACTGATGGATGTGGGAGCCGGAGGGCATTCGCTCTATCGGGTAAGCTCCTCTAAGCGGTAGTTTTCGGTGTGCTGAGTGATATCGTAGCGGTGCATGCTGGGAGAGGTAGTCCCGTATAGCTAAGTAACGGGCAGTGAGTGGCACAGAGGGTAATTGTATATTTCAAATAATGGCCGAGGAATGGGTGAAAGCGCGAGAGGAGGCAGCAGTGGATATTTTCAATGATAAGGATGACGGCATGGAACAAGCGCTGTCTGCGTACAAAGGAACTGAACCAGTGGAAATAAATAACATTGCGAAAAGACTCAATGAGTTGGAGAAACTCCGCAAAAATGAGATAGCCAAATGGTGGGAATGTAAGTCCCTACAGAGATATATGGATGTGGGAAGAATCCCTAGAGGGCTCCGGATTCTGGTAGCACCAACATATGAAAACCCTGACCCCGAAATGCTAAAGGATTGGGCTGACAACAGTGCTGAGTCCTCTCGGAGAATGCTTCAAATCTTAATTAAATATGCTGAGAGCGATCGCAAAGTAATGTTGGTTAAGATCGAGGCATTGTTAAAAGAACTTGAGAATTGTGAAAATCAGGAAGAAATCAAAAAGAAATTGGGGGAAATGAACACCAGACTTACAAAACACGAAGATTCGATCAAAGAAAGAAAGGCAATAAAATTCCAAAGAGACAGGAATGATTATATGCAAGGTAGAGTGTACACCTTCTCAAAGAAATTTGAAAACATACGAAGACAACAATTATCTAATACTGCCGAAGCATTACACCAACACACAGACCCGAGTGTGTCTGAATTGAGCTCTGAAGTGGAGTCAGAAACGGAACAACTGAGTGACATGGCTTCAAGACGCAAACCACCGATAGTAATCCAAGAATTGGGTTTTTTACGTATAGAAAGACTGACAAGCCTGCGCCCGCGGCCCACACGCCAGGACATACAAAAAGAAACATCTCAGGAACAACAAAGAGTAGAAAGAGAAAAAACAGGCGCTGGGGCAAGCGGCACACAAACACAACAGAAACAAAACAAACAACAATACAGAAGAAACAAGCGCAGATAATGAACAAAGATAATTATCCTGCAAGCAGAGACAGTGAAAACACAGTTATAAATCTAACAACGATGGATCTCAATGAAACTGAACAAAAAACTCTTGCACTTGGTTTATCATACTGCGAAAAATCTAATTTTGATTATTCACAAACACGGATAGACCTTTTTCAGTTTGTGAGAAAACTAAAACTGCAAAAATATTTTATGAATAGCAGCAACAAAGACTCACAACAAATGATCTTCGATGTAACTCACACGCAAGAATCAATAACGGACGAAACCCTGTTAAGGGATCTTCTACTTATGCAACAAGAAAATCATGAAACAACAGATACAGATATGATCATTGCCCTTCAAGAAATACGTAACCCCATCCCCACACCTTTCAAACCCAAATCCGTATTTACACCTATGATGCCCAAGGATGGTTTGGACATTTTTGCGGAGAACGTGATAAAAGATCTTAAGACATTGGCACTTAAAAGTGATAAAGAATTTGCCAAGACAAACAATACTAACAGAACGAACTACAACAAAGTTATGAGCAAAATCAAGGAACATCAAGATATAGTAGTCAGATGGTCAGACAAAGGGGGTAATGTCATCTTGTGGCCCCTAGAGGACTATAACCTGGAGGCAATGAAACAGCTTAATGACAAGGATTGCTATTGTAGGATAGCGCCGACGGTTATAGTAGGTATTAAGGAAAAATATCACAAAACCTTATATGAATGGAAGAGTGTGAATTTGATCACCAAATCGGAATTTGACTACCTGAAAATAGACTACCCAGTAACACCGCAACTATATCTAATTCCCAAGATCCATAAAAACGCAATCACCCACCTGGCAGACCAATCATTGCAGCTATTGGGAGCCTATTTGAAAACACTTCTCGCTTTATCGACTTCTTTTTACAACCTCTGGTCTGTGAATTACCATCCCATATTAAAGACACTGGTGATTTCCTAAGCAAGATATTCGATGTAAACTGGAAGGAGGACTATGTTTTGATGACCCTTGACGTCAACTCGTTATATACGAGCATCAGACATAAGGATGGCCTCAATGCCTTGAAGCATTATCTCAACACAAGACCAACACACATGCAAGAACATTCCCTTATGTTACTCTGTATGGCAGAATGGTGCCTGGACAATAATGTGTTTATTTTTGATAAACTGTTTTATAAACAACTACAGGGCACAGCCATGGGTACTTGCTTCGCCCCCAGCTATGCTAATTTGCATATGGGCTGGTGGGAGGAGCAAGTACTCATGAAGGGACACAAAACTGTCATGACTGAAAATGTGAACATCTATGTACGTTACATCGATGATATATTCATACTGTGGCAGGGAACTGAGGAAAGTGCAAAAATCTTTGTCAACGAATTGAACAACAACAGTCTGAATTTATCATTCACTAGCCACACCAGTAAAACCTGCATCCAATTTCTTGACATTGAAGTATACATTGAGAACAATTGTCTACAGACTAGAACATATAGGAAAGACACCGCAGGGAATGCCATCCTTCACGCAAATAGTTTCCATCATAACAGCGTTAAGGAGGGCATTCCTTATGAAGAATGTCTAAGGATGAGACGTAACTGCAGTACAACAGAAGGTCTTACGAAATCTACTAACGAATTGTTTAGTAGACTACAGAGCAGAGGGTACAAAACACAAACCCTAGAGAAAGCCAGAAACAGAAGTGAGTCAAAGACACGGGATTTAATGCATACCATACTACACTGAGAAAAATCCTACACAAACACTGGCAGACAGTCCGTAGTGATCCGGTTTTGGGACCTAAATGCCCCAAAACCCCGGCCATCAGTTACAGAAGAGCTAAATCTATGCGACAGGAATTGTTACGCAACGCACCTTCTGTAGCGAAAAGTCAAACTTGGCTACAATCACCTAGAGGCTTTGTTAGGTGTAGTAGATGCAAAGCCTGCAAACACGGCAATAACACCAAGTCTGTTATAATGCCTTTCAGACATTCACCATACGCTATCCGTGGCAGTTTCAACTGCAAAACGGACTTTGCCGTGTACGTGCTTCAATGCACATGCCCAAAACTGTATGTTGGCAGTACGATCCACCAAGTCCACGTTCGCATTTTGCAACACCTGAGAGCAATTGCGAATGATGACCAATCATACCCAGTGGCACGCCATATCAATCTGTGCCACGGTGGCAAGACCCAGGACCTCTCCTATTTTGTGATTGATAGTGTCCCTAAAAATCCTAGGGGAGGTAACAGGCAATTGGCATTGAGGAGATTGGAATCAAAATATATCATTCTCCTCAATTCCAAAATCCCACATGGGATGAATGCCGATGAAGCGCTTAATGTCCATCTCTGAGTCGTTATTTGAGAAGATTGGCCTCTTCGTTTGAACCCTTTTCTCGGAGCATGACTGTTCTAAACCTTAAAAATCATTTCAAATTTTTATGACAATTCACATTTACCTGTATATACCACCCCATTTTATATGTGCCTCTATCCCTGTGTATATATATTTTCTGTTCAGGTATAGTAGGAGGGCAATAGGTAATTTAATTCCTTTTCTGGCCTGCCATTATAAATCATATGTATCCTTTTGCCCACTTGGGCGGAATAATCCCTTAGCGGTGATATTTAAACCACCCCCCCCTTTTTTCCTTTAATCTCTTACAAGTAGTGGCACTTGTCATCTACTTTGTTCCCTCCATATGGATGTAAGGAATTTCTGTTAGTGGTAGTCCCCACTTGCTTTACTTTGCATTACATTACGATGTATTTGTGGTCTCGTATTCTGATACTGCATATACTAACGTAGACTAAGCAGGCCGTTTAAATTCGCCCTTATGGCTATATGATATTCATATGTCATATTCCCTCCTCTGTATGCCATTACCGCCACATTGGTTTAGAACACATTACACGGGACACACTGAGACGGGCTGTTCCGCTCCTATTCGAGCGGCACTCCTAATCACTTTTGTGTTTTTCCATTTTGAGTGACTTTTGAACTCGATCTTTATTTAAGGAAATAAATTTGCCTACAGATGCAAATATATACTGTTTATATTACCAATGTATGTTATTTCATATATTCACGCACAATTGTATTCTGCAAAGTCACGGTGTAAAAACTTCTATGTCTATGACATGTACTGGTTGTCTTGGCAACCACAGGTAAATGGTGGAGGTATTTGTTTGGTTGACACTGACAGAACATTTCATGCAGTGAGCAAGGCGGTTTCATCGCCGAAATGCGTCTGACCTGAATTTGAAATAAATCGCCGTCTGTGCCATAATTCTTCACGGTGTTGGTGCCTGTTTGTGGAAAGACGATCAGGGTGTTAATATATATATATATATATATATATATATATATATATATATATATATATTCACTGAAAAAAACATAGGTTTCAGGCACATTATAGTTAGGAATTAGCATTTAAAAAACCTTAGAAATTCACTGAAAAAACCATAGGTTTCAGGGGCGTTATAGTTAGCTGGACTTTTCAGTCGTACAAAACCAATGAAATTCCCCCGTTATAGTTAGTTCAGCTAACTGTAACTCACGCGCCCGCAATGCACTGCTGATGACGTCACATATTACATCACTCATGACATGGTCAGTGACATCACTAATGACATCACTGATGACATCTCAAATAACATCACTGATGACATCATCCAGTGAATGTGTGTTTTTCTGAAAATTACATATGTTTTATATATGTATATCTCAAGGTCGATGGAAGAATAAATGGGTATATAAGTGTCTAAATGGATGATTTGTTTTTGAAAAATCGATTGTATAACTGACTGATTAAGTGTATCTTAGTGAATACATGGCTTAGTGAGTAATGTTTAAATATGTAAATATCTGTATCAGTCTCTCACTTTGTGTATAAGTGGCTGCATGGGTTGGTGAGTGGCTACATGAGTGTCTATATAGGTTATTAGTTGGTTTTTTGAGTATCAGTATGAGTGTCTGAGTGGCTGTATGGTTCGGTGGGGGTATTACGTAGTGCATAGGTGCATGAATGAGTGACTCACTGTTTGTATGTGTTGAAGACAGCATGTGTGCAGGACTGTATGGGTGGATGAGTGTGTGCATGGGTGTGTTAGTGAGTGATAGACTGTCTCAATAGTGTCTTTATGAGTAACTACATATGTTTTAAACTAGTATATGTGACTATTGTTGTATATAAGTGAGTATATGTGAGAGTGAGAGATTGAAAGAGTTCCTGTATGAATAAGTATGTGTTTCTATAAGTGATTGTTTAAAAGACTAAGTATGTGTAAGTTTCTGTAGAAGTAAGTGTGGTGGTGTGTGTATAACTGTATATGTAAGTAAATGGATGTTTGATTCTTTATTAGCATGAGTGACTATGTGTGTGAGTAACTCTATGGATGAGTGGCATTGTGTAACAGGATGTATAGGTGTGTGAGTACATATGATGAGTGAGTACATGTATGAGTGACTGTATAGTACTGTTGGTGAATGAGTGGATGTGTATGTGGATCTTAGAATTACTGAATAGGTTGTTGTAACTGGTATTGGTATGTCCATTGTTTTGAACATTGTAGTTTCTATTTTTAAATGTGTGTATCAAAGGTTATATTAGGGGAAGAGGAGGTCTGCCACTCTATCACAAGGATGATGTCATCAGTGATGTCATTAGTGATGTCATTTGAAATGTCATCAGTGATGTCATGAGTGATGTCACTGAACATGTAATGAGTGATGTAATATGTGACGTCATCAGCAGTGCATTGCGGGCATGCGAGTTTTAGTTAGCTGAACTAACTATAACGGGGGAATTTCAATGGTTTTGTACGAGTGAAAAGTCCAGCTAACTATAACGCCCCTGAAACCTATGGTTTTTTCAGTGAATTTCTAAGGTGTTTTAAATGCTAATTCCTAACTATAACATGCCTGAAACCTATGGTTTTTTCAGTGAATTTCAAAGGTTTTTTAAATGCTAATTTCTAACTATGCCTACAGAGATAGGACATGTGAAGAAAGAAGAAAAAACGCACAGAAAGAAAAAAAAGAAATGCAGAAAGAAGCAACCGAAGTCCTCAAAGACGAAGAAAAGTGCAGGAAGAAGGATAACGTGCAGAAAGAACAAACAGAAGAGCAGAAAGAAGCCTTGTTGCAAAATCATCCTGTACCTTCAACTTTTTCAGACGGATACTGGTGGTAACTGAGTCTGACTAACCAGTCCTAGAGCCAGTGCTATGTTAAAAGACACTCAGAATACAGTGAAAACACCTACATACACTAGGGAACACTATGCGTTGGGGTCCCCCTGTGATCAGCATGACGTCCTCTGTAAGCCCCTAATATATAATAGGGCAGGGGATTAAAACTACCTCTTAAAACGTGCCACAGGGCGTGTTTGCACACGTCACCTCAGGCCCCGTCCCCTCACTTCCCTCACTGTAATGAGGCAAAGTCGGAAGTCCTGCTTTTTGGCTCTTTCTCTTCTGAACTTAGAGCGGGACTCTGGCCTTCCGGCTATCCCTGTCCTCCGGCGTTCAATGGAGCGGTCAAAAATCTTGGCGTCTGGTTCGACGAAAACCTGAACTTTGCCTCACACATAAAAAAACTTGCTGGCACTTGCTTTGGGCTTCTGAGGAGTCTTAAGAAGTTTCTTCCCTTGCTCCCAGTTAGGGACAGAGAAACGGTGGTGCGTGCTCTGCTTCTTTCCCGCCTCGATTACGCCAATGCCCTCCTGGTAGGCTGCCCGGGCTACCTTGTAACGAAACTGCAGGTGGTCCAAAATTCGGCAGCCAGACTCCTGGGCGGTCTGTCCCCCTGGCAAAGCGCTCGGGCTCAACTTCGGACACTCCATTGGCTCCCCGTGGAATCTCGCCTTAAATTCAAAATGCTCTCCATTGTTCAACAGGCCCTTCATGGTTTGGGCCCCAAGTATCTGCAGGATAGATTCTCCTTCTATATCCCTAGGAGACAGCTGAGGTCATCTTCATTGTTGCTCATGGAGACCCCTAAATTTAGGCTTGTTCGTATGGGGGGCAATTCATTTGCCCGCAGAGCCTGCATCGCTTGGAACTCTCTTCCCTTGTCTTTGAGGGCTATCTGTGATCCGCACTTGTTTCGTAAATCCCTGAAGACATTACTATTTTGATAGATATCTGTAGTTTGGCCGCCTTATCTGTTGTTAGCGCCGGGACACTTCCGAGTAGCTGTGCGCTCAATAAATTAAAAATAACATAACATAACATAACTTCCCCACTGTGTAAACATGCCCTGTGGCCGTTTTAAGTTGGGAGATTAAGTCCCCTTGAATCCTGAGGGTCCCTAGGGTCCAACTAGACCACTAGGTACCTCCAGTAAGCGCCACAGAGCTGCGTTGCAGAGAGATGTAAAAAGGGGCACGGCCTAGACCACCTCTCTGCAACGCAGCGGAGTGGTGCTTACTGGAAGCACCTGGTGGGCTAGTTGGCCCCCAGGGTCCCTCAGGATTGAAGGGGAATTATTTCCACAACTTAAAAAGTGCCACAGGGCATGTTTGCACATGTTAACTCAGGCCCCGTCCCCTCCCTTCACCACTGTGTAAACACGCCCTGTGGCCGTTTTTAGTTGGGAGATTAAGTTCATTTGAATCCTGAGGGTCCCTAGGGTCCAACTAGCCCACTAGGTACCTCCAGTATGCGCCACAGAGCTGCGTTACAGAGAGGTGTAAAAAGTGGCACGGCCTGGACCACCTCTCTGCAACGCAGCTCAGTGGCGCTTACTGGAAGCACCTGGTGGACTAGTTAGCCCCCAGGGGCCCTCAGGATTGAAGGGGAATTATTTCCCCAACTTAAAACGTGCCACAGGGCTTGTTTGCACACGTTAACTCAGGCCCCGTCCCTTCCCTTCACCACTGTGTAAACACGCCCTGTGGCTGTTTTTAGTTGGGAGATTAAGTTAATTTGAATCCTGAGGGTCCCTAGGGTCCAACTAGCCCACTAGGTACCTCCAGTATGCACCACAGAGCTGCGTTGCAGAGAGGTGTAAAAAGTGGTACGGCCTGGACCACCTCTCTGCAACGCAGCTCAGTGGCGCTTACTGGAAGCACCTGGTGGGCTAGTTAGCCCCCAGGGGCCCTCAGGATTGAAGGGGAATTATTTCCCCAACTTAAAACGCGCCATAGGGCGTGTTTGCACATGGCACCTCAGGCCCCGTCCCCTTCCTTCCCCACTGTGTAAACATGCCCTGTGGCCGTTTTTTAAGTTGGGAGATTAAGTCCCCTTGAATCCTGAGGATCCATAGGGGCAAAATAGCCCACTAGGTACGTCCAGTAAGTGCCATTGCAGAGAGGTGTAAAAAGGGGCACGGCCTGCACCACCTCTCTGCAACGCAGAGCAGTGGCACTTACTGGAAGCACCTGGTGGGCTAGTTGGCCCCCTGGGTCCCTCAGGATTGAAAGGGAATTATTTCCCCAACTTAAAACGCGCCACAGGGCGTGTTTGCACATGTCACCTCAGGCCCCGTCCCCTCCCTTCACCACTGTGTAAACGCGCCCTGTGGCCGTTCTAAGTTGAGAGATTAAGTCCCCTTGAATCCTAAGGGTCCCTAGGGTCAAACTAGCCCACTAGGTACCTCCAGTAAGCGCCACAGAGCTGCGTTGCATAGAGGTGTAAAAAGGGGCGTGACCTCAGAACACCTGTCTGCAACGCAGCTCCCTGGCGCACACTGGAGATACCTGTTGGGCTAGTTGGCCCTCAGGGACCCTCAGTATTGAAGGGGAATTAATTCCCCAACTTACAACTGGCCAGGGGGCGCGTTTGCAGAGTGCTGCAAGGAGGGGGCGTGGCCTCCAGCGTGATGCAGGTGTTTTATTTATTTTATTTTTTTAAGAAGGAGGGCTGTGTGGCCCCCCTTCTTTTTCTAATTTACTGGCCCTGGGGACCCCATCCCACAGGGCCTGCACCCTAATTATTTTTGTTGAAAAAAATAAATTTGGCCCTCCCAAGGCCTTAATCGGCCCCGGGGACCCCAACCCCCGGGTCATGGCCTTTTTTTTATTTAAATTCTTTAGGAGGGGGCTGCATTGCCCCCCTCCTCAGGCCACTTAAGGCTCCGGGGACCCCATCCCCTGGGGCCGGCCTTTGTTTTTTAATATTTTAAAAATATATATATGTATAGAAACACCTAGGACATGCTGGACAAACCGTATGTACCTATCACCATGACGATTTGCGTGATATTCATTAAAAGGCGACTATGCATAGAATGAATCCACATGGAATGTATTTACAGCGCTAGTGAAGCTCTGACGTGTCTGACGCCCTACCGTGCCTAATCCCGGCGCCCCCGCAGGTTGGTACTCTCCAAGTAGACACCCTTGTAGTTTATTTATACAAACATGGGTAGCTATTGACGGGCACATTTAATATACACGCACACCAAGCCATTCAAAGGGGATTCGACAAAAATTCGACCAAACTATGCAAGAAACGCCCCTCACGGTTAATAAAAAACACCTCCACCGCCGGATGTGTAATTCTTTTTATTTTACTCTCCGGAAAGGAGACGAACCTCACTTGAGAGTCACAGCGTGCTCCTGGCTGAGCCCAATGCTGTGTTACACCCACCAGTGCCCGCCGATTGCCTCACACCTCTGTGTTGTATTCCACCAGCTAGTGCGTATGCTATGACACTATCTAGCCCATGTGCACTGTAACACCACCCCGTGAATATGTCATGCCACACTTGCCTTCGCACGGGTTATATTGCCCCATCTAACATGCCTTCCTCGATGTGTATGTTATAACGCACAGCGCTATGCCATACATATTACAATCTGGGATCCATATCTTTGTCACAGTGCATATGCAATGTTACACTCCCCAGCACATATTTTATATTACAACTTTAGAGACTAGTTATGTTACACAGCACTGCCCTGTGCATATTACACTCCAAGGCTCATATCGCATAGCACGCGCTAGTGCCTGTGCTATCTCACGCTCTCCAATGAATCTGTCATTGCGCACAATGTATTGCATATTATATTTCACGACCCGGTTCATCTTATATCACACTTTTTGGTGCATAGTTTATACCATATACTACATCTAGTTTTCATTTTCAATCGTGCTCTCAGGACTATGTTCTATATAACACTGCGTCCACCTACCCTTTTCACGGGCATTACATTTTGCGATGGGGGTGGAGGGTCAGGGGGTGTTTCTGCCAAGTGAGCCCGGAGTCACAGTCCCAAACGTCCTCTTCTTCCTGAATAAAAGTGAGATTATGCTGCATATTTTAAGTAGTTCGCACAGACACACATTTTAAAAACAATAAAGTTCCTAATACCCACCTTCTCTGAACAGTTAGCTTGCTGCCCCATCCACCTCCTCCCTATCCTCTGCTGTCTGAATCCATGGACTAGCTTCCTCCCTCCTGCCATGCATGGTCTGATGTGCTGCCACTGCCCTCCATTTAGCATGATGTACCAGTCCACTCCTCCTGCCCTCCATTGCCCAATTCTATGGCCCATCATTGACCTCCTGCTTAGCCTTTGTGCTTAGCTTGCTGCCCCTATTCTCCTTCCCCCTGCCCTCCGATGTCTTTGTGCATGCCCCTGCTCCATCCTTTTTGCCCACTATGTTCCATGGACCTGCCACTCCTATCTACTCTGAGTGTTCTGTTGAGCTGCCACTCCCCTCCCACCTGCCTAGCATTGTCAGATGACTGTAACCTGTCCCTGCCACCTCCATCCTGCCTGTCCACATGCCATGCCCCTATCCCCTTCCTCCTGTCCTCCATGGTCCATTTTACTGCCACACCCTTCTGCCGTCCCTGATCTGTTGTGCTGCAACTGCTCTTCCTGCCTGCCCCGCGCGGTCTGTTGTGAGGCCCCTTCCCCTGAACTCTCTTGTCTGTGCCCAGGTCCCGACCCTCCCTTCTATCCTCAATGGTCCTTTGTGCATGCCCCTGCTCCCTCCTTCTTGCCCATCATAGCCATTGTGCTGCCACTAACCCTCCCGCTTGCCATGCATTGTCTTCTGTGCTGCCATGGCCCCTCCCACCTTGCCTGTGTGGTCAGCTAGCTGCCCCTGACCCCCTCCCACCTTCCCTCCATGGTCTGTGTGTATGCCACCATAGTCTCATTGTTGCTCTCCATGGTGTGTCTTGTTTCTAGTGCCCACCCTGCCTGACCTCCATGGTCATCTTGCTGCTCCTGCCCTGCCACCTTGCCCCCAGCCCTCTGTTTCCATGTGCAGACCCCCTATTCCCTCCCTCCTGGCTTGTCTGTTCCATTGTAATGCCCCTGATCCGTCCCTCCTGCCCTTTATGGTCTGTTATGCTGCAGCTTTCTCTCCTGTCTGTCCATTATGGTCAGCTAGCTACCATTGCATCTTTCCCATCTGTTCTCTGTTGTCCATGTGCATGGTCCTGTCCCCTCCCTATTTCTTTCTATGGATTGTTGTGCTGCACTCCCGTCCCGCATGCGCTGTGTGGTGTATTGTGCTGCTGCAAACCCTGATGCCTGCCCTGTAGGGTCAGTTTGGTGCACCTCTCAATGTCCCTCCTGTCCTCTGTTATCCGAGTCCATGTCCCTACCCCAATTCCTCCTGCCTACCATGATTCAATGTACCATAATTGCGAACATTTTGAACTTGGTAAGAGGGAGATTTTGAAAAAAAACTGGGGTATTGATTTTCCCCTTTGAGTTACATTGAAAAAGAGGAGATTTTAGACAGGAGACAGATCAAATAGAGCCCATTTGAGCTTAAAAACATTGGACGTTTCCTGGCTGAAACGGGTCTGTTGGCATGTATGGTTGCACTACCACTGCCTCTTCCTTCTGCCCACAATGGTCTACTATATTGCCACAGCCTCTCTTGCCAGTCCTGTATTGTTGGTTTGTTGCCCCTGCCCCCCTTTCCATTGCCCTCCATAGTCTGTTGTGCTGCCACTGCCCTTCCTGCCTGCCCAGTGTGGTCAAATTGTTGCCTCTGCACTCCCCTACCTGCCTTCAATTTTCAGAGTCCGTGCCCCTGGCCTCTGCCTCTCAACAGTATCCCAATGAACAACTAGATTGCTAACATTCTATATTTATTACAAAAGTGTGGACCGCCTGACGTCATCTTGATGGAATCAAAACTGTAATACCTAGAGTATTTCCCTTAGAAATTACATATATGACAGGGTCTTATTTGCATCAAAATTATGGTTAGTGCTCTAAAAAACTAAAAAGAGGACATATTTTCTGAGTTTTCAAATAGCGACAAAGAACTTTTAAATTATTTGTAATCTTTATGTTTTTTTATCCAGTTGACCACTTGATTAAATGTTGCACCTTGGCGAGAGGATGTGGTGTTACTTCCAGAGCTGCGGACTTTGCAACTGGGGAACCAGGTTGGAGTTTCTGCTTCAGCTCAACATTCTGTGATTGTGGTCAAATCACTTAATCTCCCCATGTCTACAACCAAAATAAATTTGATCTTGTGTGATGTAACCAATGCTAATGTAAAGCATTCCAATACCTGACAAGTCTGCACTATATAAAACTGCAAATACACAAAAAATAAGTGTTTTGCACACTTCTGTCATTGGGCTACATGTGGGCTACATCTGGGTGATATTTGTGCTGCATTTAGGCTCTTTTGTGTCTGGTGGCCATCTTGGGAGATTTATTTGTTATGAAGTTTCCTAATTTCCTCATTTACTGCAGTCTCCTCAGTAGGAAATGCTTTCAGTTTTTTACTTTCATTCCATCAAGAAGGTATTCAGATATGTCACACATTTGCCATAAATTCGGAATGTTAGCACTCTAGTTGCTTATTAGATCACCGTAGTAAAGCTACTGCTCACCACGGAAGTCTGCTGCTGGTATTAAAAGTGCATGTTTCAGTCTGCATACCAGAATTTTTTAATGAAATAGAAGAGGATTTGAGAAGTCACTCAAAATGTGCCCTAATTTTCCTTTCTTCAGCACTAATCATATTTTTTATGGCAACATGAACCCCCTCATTGTGTTCCTTTTTAAATTAAATGTTTTAAGTGTTACTAGTTTATTCCAATCAAGATGGCTTCAGGTGTGCCATACTTTTGTCATAAGTAAGACAGTAAGCGCTCTAGTTGTTCTTAAGAACACGCTGGGACATTCTGTCATTCGGCTATACTTGGGCTACATCTGGGTGATATTTGGGCTACATTTGGGCTCTTTTGTCTCTGGTGGCCATCTTGGGAGATTTATTTGTTATGAAGTTTCCTAATTTCCTCATTTACTGCAGTCTCCTCAGTGGGAATACTTTCAGTTTTTTATTTTGGTTCCATCAAGAAGGCATTCAGATGTGTCACACATTTGCCATAAATTCTGAATGTTAGCACTCTAGTTGCTCATTAGATCACTGTAGTAAAACTACTGCTCACCAGGGAAGTCTGCTGCTGGTATTCAAAGTGCATGTTTCAGTCTGCATGTCAGAATTTGTTTATGAAATAGAAGAGGATTTGAGATGTCAAAATGTGCCCTAATTTTTCTTTCTGCAGAACTAATCATAATTTCTATGGCAAAATGAACCCCCTCATTTTGTTCCTTTGTAAATTAAATGTTTTAAGTGTTACCACTTTATTCCAATCAAGATGGCTTCAGGTGTGCCATACTTTTGTCATAAGTAAGGCTGTTAGCGCTCTAGTTGATCGTTAGAACACTCTGGGACATTCTGTCATTGGGCTCTACTTGGGCTACATCTGGGTGATATTTGGGCTATATTTGGGCTCTTGTGTCTCTGGTGGCCATCTTGGGAGATTTATTTGTTATGAAGTTTCCTAATTTCCTCATTTACTACAGTCTCCTCAGTAGGAAATACTTTCAGGTTTTTCACTTTGATTCCATCAAGAAGGCACTCTGATGTGTCACACAGTTGCCATAAATGCGGAATGTTAGCACTCTAGTTGCTTATTAAATCACTGTAGTAAAGCTATGTCAGAATTTTTTTATGAAATAGAAGAGGATTTGAGAAGTCACTCAAAATGTGCCCTAATTTTTCTTTTTTCAGCACTAATCATAATTTCTATGGCAGAATAAACCCCTCATTGTGTTCCTTTTAAATTAAACTACTCACTCTACTATTCACTCGCTACTACTCTCTACTACTCACTCTCTACTACTCACTCTCTACTACTCTCTACTATTACTCTCTACTACTCACTCTCTACTATTTACTCTCTACTACTCTCTACTACTCACTTTACTACTCTCTACTACTCTTTACCACTCACTCTCTACTACTCTACTACTCTCTACTACTCTATCTCTACTACTCCCTCTCTACTACTAACTCTACTACTCTCTACTACTCACTCTGTACTACTCTTTCTCTACTTCTCACTCTCCACTACTCACTCTCTACTACTCTACTACTCTCTACTACTCTCTCTACTATTTACTCTCTACTACTTACTCTCTGCTAATCACTCTCTACTACTCTACTACACTCTACTACTCTCTCTACTACTCACTCTCTACTACTCTCTACTACTCACTCTACTACTCTCTACTACTCTCTACCGCTCACTCTCTACTACTTTCGACTACTCTCTCACTACTACTCACTCTCTACTACTCACTCTAATTCTCTCTACTACTCACTCTCTACTACTCACTCTCTACTACTCTCTACTACTCACTCTCTACTACTCACTCTCTACTACTCTCTGCTACTCACTCTCCACTACTCACTCTCTACTACTTGCTCTCTACTACTCTCTACTACTCACTCTCTACTACTCTACTACTCTCTACTACTCTCTACAACTCACTCTCTACTACTCTCTTTCCTACTCACTCTCTACTACTCACTCTCTACTACACACTCTCTACTACTTGCTCTCTACTACTCACTCTCTACTACTCTCTACTACCCACTCTACAACTTACTCTCTACTACTCCCTGCTACTCACTCTACTACTCACTCTCTACTACTCACTCTCTACTACTCCACTACTCTCTACTGCTCACTCTCTACCACTCACTCTCTACTACTCTACTACTCCCTACTACTCTCTCTCTACTACTCACTCTCTACTACTCACTCTCTACTACTCACTCTCTACTACTCTCTGTCTACTACTTTCTACTACTCTCTACTACTCACTCTAACACTCACTCACTACTACTCTCTACTACTCACTCTCTACTACTCTCTCTCTACTACTCTCTACTACTCACTCTACTTCTCACTCTCTACTACTCTCTCTCTGCTACTCACTCTCTACTACTCACTCTCTACTACTCCCTACTACTCACTCTCTACTACTCACTCTCTACTACTCCCTACTACTCTCTACTACTCACACTACTACTCACTCTCTACTACTCTCTACTACTCTCTGCTACTCACTCTCTATTACCCACTCTCTACTACTCTGTACTACTCGCTCTCTACTACTCTCTACTACTCACTCTCTACTTCTCACTCTCTACTACTCACTCTACTAATCTCTACTACTCACTCTCTGCTACTCTGTCTACTACTCTCTACTGCTCTCTGCTACTCACATTCTACTCTCTACTCTCTACTCTCTATTACTCATCCTCTACTCTCTACCTCTCTACCTCTCTCTACCTCTCTCTCTACTACTCTCTACCTCTCCACCTCTACCTCTCTACCTCTACCTCTCTACCTCTACACCTCTACCTCTCTACCTCTCTCTACCTCTCTCTACACGCACACATATGCACATGTATATATGCATATATATGCATATGCATTTATATATGTATGTGTATATATATTTACGTATATATATATATATATATACATACATATATAAACATATATACAATCTGCATATCTATATAAATACAAATATAAATGCATGCATACATATACATATATGCATACATATGCATGTTATGTACATGAAAGTTTGAAAAACACTAATAAAAGCAAAGCTAAAAAGCCACCTAATTACAAACAGAATTGCTTTAACTTAAACGAGGGCGAGACCTATTGCATTTTCAATGTTTGTTTACTTTAGTTCCATCAAGAAGGCATTCAGATGTGTCACAGATTTGCCATCAATTCTGAATGTTAGCACTCTAGTTGCTCATTAGATCACTGTAGTAAAGCTACTGTTCACCAGGGAAGTCTGCTGCTGGTATTCAAAGTGCATGTTTCAGTCTGCATGTCAGAATTTTTTAATGAAATAGAAGAGGATTTGAGAAGTCAAAATGTGCCCTAATTTTTCTTTCTGCAGCACTAATCATATTTTCTATGGCAAAATGAACCCCCTCATTTTGTTCCTTTGCAAATTAAATGTTTTAAGAGTTACCACTTTATTCCAATCTAGATGGCTTCAGGTGTGCTATACTTTTGTCATAAGTAAGACTGTTAGCGCTCTAGTTGTTCTTTAGAACACTCTGGGACATTCTGTCATTGAGCTATACTTGGGCTACATTTGGGTGATAATTGTGCTACATTTGGGCTCTTTTGTCTCTGGTGGCAATCTTGGGAGACTTATTTGTTATGAAGTTTCCTAATTTCCTCATTTACTACAGTCTCCTCAGTAGGAATACTTTCAGTTTTTTACTTTGATTCCATCAAGAAGGCATTCAGATGTGTCACACATTTGCCATAAATTCAGAATGTTAGCACTCTAGTTGCTCATTAGATCACTGTAGTAAAGCTACTGCTCACCAGGGAAGTCTGCTGCTGGTATTGAAAGTGCATGTTTCAGTCTGCATGTCAGATTTTTTTTATGAAATATAAGAGGAGTTGAGAACTCACTCAAAATGTGCCCTAATTTTTCTTTCTGCAGAACTAATCATAATTTCTATGGTAAAATGAACCCCCTTGTTCCTTTTTTAATTAAATGTTTTAAGAGTTACCACTTTATTCCAATCAAGATGGGTTCAGGTGTGCAATACGTTTGACATTAGTAGGACTGTTAGCGCTCTAGTTGTTCTTTAGAACACTCTGGGAAAGCTGCAGTAAAACACAAAGGAATCAACTGACAGTCTCTGCCCTTGTTGGATGTACATGTTTTACTGAGAATGTCAGACTTCATTCTCACATGACTGAGAAAGATAATGTGAATTTACAGAAAATATACTCTCAGTTTAGCTTATAGATCACCTTCTAAACCTCTGTGGGAAAAGCATGAGAAAATAGTTTTCTCTCAAACATGATTCATGATATCCCAGCAGAAGGCTTTTTCACATGGTAAAATCACCTTAGAACACACCACAATTCCTAAAATGAGTATGGTACCATCAACAAATGATTTATAATGCAACTAAAGTCTTAAAACCTTCTATTAACTGCAATGCTTTTTAATGAGGTGCTATCATGTATATTGGTCCCAAGATGGCTTCCAACACTTCTTGGATGAAGTACTGACAGCCAATCAGATCTCACGATGAGATGTGTGGTTAGGCTCCGCCCAGATATATATGTGATTTTACTTTTGATTTTCTCAGGAACTACTGAACGGATTTACACCATTTAAGCAAAAGGCACGACTCTGAACCAAGGTCTACCTTTCTGCCAAATTTGATGTAATTCCGTTCAGCAGTTCGGGCTGTAGCTGCGACTAAAGGTCCCTATGGAAAATTGCATGGGGAAAACATGTTTTGGGACCCCCCTTTTTTCTCAGCTCCCGCTTGACGAATTACCCCGAGACTTTCAGGATAGGAGCGGACCGGAGTGGGCCACGAGGTCTAAAACTTTCGCGAAGATTCATCAACCGGCACCAAAGTTATTCCAAATAGAATGTTGCCGATTTCTTATGTATAATAGGTCCTAACTATAACTACCTACTGGCGACCACCACTAGGTAATATATATATATATATATATATATATATATTCACAGAAAAAACCATAGGTTTCAGGCACGTTACAGTTAGGAATTAGCATTTAAAAAACCTCAGAAATTCACTGAAAAAAACATAGGTTTCAGGGGTGTTATAGTTAGCTGGACTTTCACTTGTGCAAAACCATTGAAATTCCCCCGTTATAGTTAGTTCAGCTAACTATAACTCGCGCGCCCGCAATGCACTGCTGATGACGTCATATATTACATCACTCATGACATGGTCAGTGACATCACTCATGACCTCACTGATGACATCTCAAATGACATCACTGATGACATCACTGATTACATCATCCAGTGAATGTCTGTTTTTCTGAAAATTAAATATGTTTTATATATGTATATCTCAAGGTCGATGGAAGAATAAATGGGTATATAAGTGTCTAAATGGATGATTTGTTTTTGAAAAATTGATTGTGTAACTGACTGATTAGGTGTATCATAGTGAATACATGGCTTAGTGAGTAATGTTTAAATATGTAAATATCTGTATCAGTCTCTCACTTTGTGTATAAGTGGCTGCATGGGTTGGTGAGTAGCTACATGGGTGTCTATATAGGTTATTAGTTGGTTTTTTGAGTATCAGTCTGAGTGTCTGCATGGTTCGGTGGGGGGTATTACGTAGTGCATAGGTGCATGAATGAGTGACTCACTGTTTGTATGTGTTGAAGACAGCATGTGTGCAGGACTGTATGGGTGGATGAGTGTGTGTATGGGTGTGTTAGTGAGTGAATGACTGTCTCAATAGTGTCTTTATGAGTAACTACATATGTTTTAAACTAGTATATGTGACTATTGGTGTATATAAGTGAGTATATGTGAGAGTGAGAGATTGAAAGATTTCCTGTATGAATAAGTATGTGTTTCTATAAGTGATTGTTTAAAAGACTAAGTATGTGTAAGTTTCCGTAGAAGTAAGTGTGGTGGTGTGTGTATAACTGTATATGCAAGTAAATGTATGTTTGATTCTTTATTAGCATGAG
This sequence comes from Triturus cristatus, assembly GCF_964204655.1. Classification (NCBI taxonomy): domain Eukaryota; kingdom Metazoa; phylum Chordata; class Amphibia; order Caudata; family Salamandridae; genus Triturus; species Triturus cristatus. The sequence goes on along the minus strand of NC_140594.1, from coordinate 981,397,234 downwards.
TGACTATGTGTGTGAGTAACTCTATGGATGAGTGGCATTGTGTAACAGGATGTATAGGTGTATGAGTACATATGATGAGTGAGTACATGTATGAGTGACTGTATAGGACTGTTGGTGAATGAGTGGATGTGTATGGGGATCTTGGAATTACTGAAGAGGTTGTTGTAACTGGTATTGGTATGTCCATTGTTTTGAAAATTTTAGTCTCTATTTTTGAATGTGTGTATCAAAGGTTATATTAGGGTGAGAGGAGATCTGCCACTCTATCACAAGGATGATGTCATCAGTGATGTCTTCTGAGATGTCATCAGTGATGTCATGAGTGATGTCACTGACCATGTCATGAGTGATGTAATATGTGACGTCATCAGCAGTGCATTGCGGGCGCGCGAGTTATAGTTAGCTGAACTAACTATAACGGGGGAATTTCAATGGTTTTGCACAAGTGAAAGTCCAGCTAACTATAACACCCCTGAAACCTATGGTTTTTTCAGAGAATTTCTGAGGTTTTTTAAATGCTAATTCCTAACTGTAACGTGCCTGAAACCTATGTTTTTTTCTGTGAATTTCAAAGGTTTTTTAAATGCTAATTTCTAACTATGCCTACAGAGATAGGACATGTGAAGAAAGAAGAAAAAATGCACAGAAAGAAAAAAAAGAAGTGCAGAAAGAAGCAACAGAAGTCCTCAAAGACGAAGAAAAGTGCAGGAAGAAGGATAACGTGCAGAAAGAACAAAAAGAAGAGCAGAAAGAATCCTTGTTGCAAAATCATCCTGTATCCTCAACTTTTTCAGACGGATACTGGTGGTAACTGAGTCTGACTAACCAGTCCTAGAGCCAGTGCTATGTTAAAAGACACTTAGAATACAGTGAAAACACCTACATACACTAGGGAACATTATGCGTTGGGTTCCCCCTGTGATTAGCATGACCTCCTCTGTAAGCCCCTAGTATATAATAGGGCAGGGGGATTAAAACTACCTCTTAAAACAGGCCACAGGGCGTTTTTGCACACGTTAACTCAGGCCCCGTCCCCTCCCTTCACCACTGTGTAAAGACGCCCTGTGTCCGTTTTTAGTTGGGAGATTAAGTTCATTTGAATCCTGAGGGTCCCTAGGGTCCAACTAGCCCACTAGGTACCTCCAGTAAGTGCCACAGAGCTGCGTTGCAGAGAGGTGTAAAAAGTGGCACAGCCTGGACCACCTCTCTGCAATGCAGCTCAGTGGCGCTTACTGGAAGCACTTGGTGGGCTAGTTAGCCCCCAGGGGCCCTCAGTATTGAAGGGAAATGATATCCCCAATTTAAAACGTGCCATAGTGCGTGTTTGCACACGTCACCTCAGGCCCCGTCCCCTCCCTTCACCACTGTGTAAACGCGCCCTGTGGCTGTTCTAAGTTGAGAGATTAAGTCCCCTTGAATCCTAAGGGTCCCTAGGGTCAAACTAGACCACTAGGTACCTCCAGTAAGCGCCACAGAGCTGCGTTGCAGAGTGGTGTAAAAAGGGGCTTGGCCTCAGAACACCTGTCTGCAGTGCAGCTCCCTGGCGCATACTGGAGATGCCTGTTGGGCTAGTTGGCCCTCAGGGACCATCAGTATTGAAGAGGAATTAATTCCCCAACTTACAACTCGCCAGGGGGCGCGTTTGCAGAGTGCTGCAAGGAGGGTGTGTGGCCTCCGGCACAATGCCAGTCTTTTATTTATTTTAATTTTTTAAGAAGGGGGGCTCTGTGGTTCCCCTTCTTGTTCTAATTTATTGGCCCTGATGACCCCATCCCCCAGGGCCTGTCTCCTAATTATATTTTTTTGACCCCAATCCCCAGGGCCGGCCACTGTTTTTTATTATTTTTAAAAAATATATATTTATAGACACACCTAGGACATGCTGGACAAACCGAACGTACCTATCACCATGACGATTTGAGTGATATTCATTAAAAGGCGACTATGCATACAATGAATCCACGTGGAATGTATTTACACCACTAGTGAAGCTCTGACATGTCTGATGCCCTACCGTGCCTAATCCCGGTAGACACCCTTGTCGTTTATTTATACAAACATGGGTAGCTATTGATGGGCACATTTAATACACATGCACACCAAGCCATTCAAAGGGGATTCGACAAAAATCGACCAAAACTATGTAAGAAACCCCCCTCACGGTTAATAAAACACACATCCACTGCCGGATGTGTAATACTTTTTATTTTACTCTCTGGAAAGGCGACGAACATCACTTGAGAGTCACAGCGCGCTCCTGGCAGAGCCCAATGCAGAGTTACACCCACCATTGCCTGCTGAGTGCCACACACCTCTGTGTTGTATTCCACCAGCGAGTGCATATGCTATGACACTCTCTAGCCCATGTGCACTGTAACACCACCCCGTGAATATGTCATGCCACACTTGTCTTCGCACGGGTTATATTGCCCCATCTAACGTGCCTTCCTCGATGCCTATGGTATAACGCACAGTGCTATGCCATACATATTACAATCTGGGATCCATTTCTTTGTCACAGTGCATATGCAACGTTACACTCCCCAGCACATATTTTATATTACAACTTTAGAGACTAGTTAGGTTACACAACACTGCCCTGTGCATATTACACTCCAAGGCGCACATCGCATAGCACGCGCTAGTGCCTGTGCTATCTCGCGCTCTCCAATGAATCTGTCATTGCGCACAATGTATTGCATATTATATTTCACGCCCGGTTTATCTTATATCACACTTTTCGGTGCATAGTTTATACCATACACTATATCTAGTTTTCATTTTCAATCGTGCTCTCAGGACTATGTTCTATATAACACTGTGTTCACCTACCCTTTTCACGGGCATTACATTTTGTGATAGGGGGTGGAGGGTCAGGGGGTGATTCTGCCAAGTGAGGCCGGAGTCACAGTCACAAACGTCCTCTTCTTCCTGAATAAAAGTGAGATTATGCTGCATACTTGTTCATATTTTAAGTAGTTCGCACAGACACACGTTTTAAAAACAATAAAGTTCCTAATACCCGCCTTCTCTGAACAGTTAGCTTGCTGCCCCATCCCCCTCCTCCCTATCCCCTGTTGTGTGAATCCATGGACTAGCCTCCTCCCTCCTGCCATGCATGGTCTGATGTGCTGCCACTGCCCTCAATTTAGTATGATGTACCAGTCCCCTCCTCCTGCCCTCCATTGCCCAATTCTATGCCCCATCATTGACCTCCTGCTTAAACTCTGTGCTTAGCTTGCTGCCCCTATTCTCCTTCCCCCTGCCCTCCGATGTCTTTGTGCATGCCCCTGCTCCATCCTTTTTGCCCACCATGTTCCATGGACCTGCCACTCCTATCTACTCTGAGTGTTCTGTTGAGCTGCCACTCCCCTCCCACCTGCCTAGCATTGTCAGATGACTGTAACCTGTCCCTGCCACCTCCACCCTGCATGTCCACATGCCATGCCCCTATCCTCTTCCTCCTGTCCTACATGGTCCATTGTACTGCCACACCCTTCTGCCCTCCCTGGTCTGTTGTGCTGCAACTGCTCCTCCTGCCTGCCCCGTGCGGTCTGTTGTGAGGCCCCTTCCCCTGAACTTTCTTGTCTGTGCACAGGTCCTGACCCTCCCTTCTATCCTCCATGGTCCTTTGAGCATGCCCCTGCACCCTCCTTCTTGCTCATCATAGCCATTGTGCTGCCACTAACCCTCCTGCTTGCCATGCATGGTCTTCTGTGCTGCCATGGCCCCTCCCACCTTCCCTGTGTGGTCAGCTAGCTGCCCCTGACCCCCTCCCACCTTCCCTCCATGGTCTGTGTGTATGCCATCATAGTCTCATTGTTGCTCTTCATGGTGTGTCTTGCTTCTAGTGCCCATCCTGCCTGACCTCCATGGCTATCTTGCTGCTCCTGCCCTGCCCCCTTGCCCCCAGCCCTCTGTTTACATGTGCAGACCCCTACTCCCTCCCTCATGGCTTGTCTGTTCCATTGTAATGCCCCTGATCCGTCCCTCCTGCCCTTTATGGTCTGTTATGCTGCAGCTTTCTCTCCTGTCTGTCCATTATGGTCAGCTAGCTACCATTGCCTCTTGCCCCTCTGTTCTCTGTTGTCCATGTGCATGGTCCTGTCCCCTCCCTCTTGCTTTCTATGGATTGTTGTGCTGCACTCCCGCCCCGCATGCCCTGTGCGGTGTATTGTGCTGCTGCAAACCCTGCTGCAGATCGGCGCATATAAATTCTCCCCGCTTCCACAGATAGAGTAAATCTACAGTCACACACGCAATCACTCTTCATACGCTAGGGCCCATAACACTAAATTCATGCTATTACTCTATCCACACTGAATATAGGAGAGAAAAACCTAAACCAATCTACATCTACAATGAGGTCAATGCGACCTTAATGACATTGCCTTGAGTCATGATTTTGAACATAGGAAATACATCTGAAACTCAATAAATGACAAAGAAATAACCATCCGACAGAGGTATTCGAGCAAATGCTTATTTATCTAAATTAATCAAAATGAAAGTCAATCATTAGCAAAATCATTATTCTCATAGTTACCTATTCTAGCTAAATGGGTCGGTCAGGACCGGTCTCTCGGTAAAGTCTCTCGAGCTGCCGTCCTCAGCATGAAGTCCAGAACGCGATGATCGCAAGAACAGCAAGAACATGAACCCTCTCTAGTCTAACATATTTATAGGGAAAATAACAAATTAAAAGTTACAAACAACAACTTTAGATATCCGTTGAGATGTCGAGCAGAGCGAGCAGGAAAGGAAGTCTCTTGGTTACACTTAGAAAACCTCCGCTCAGGAAAGATCACAAAAATAAAAAGACGGAAGAAGAAAACTCGAGTTTGCAAATGTTTCTTTCGTAAATGCTCTTCCTTGATATCTTAGCAGAGCCACCGCAGGCTGGTCATTGTTCATTGTGGCTTTATCCTTGTCCAAGGACAGTTGGATTCGTTCCCAGAGCTGCTGTCCTCACGGAAAACTTTCTAACCAGGCAAAGGCTGTGGTCAGATGACTCTCGACCATGTTCAGCAAGGCCTCTCGTCAAAATTCGATCACTCGAGTGCAGGCTGTAAATGGCAGCCATCTTGTTTTAGGCCAAAACGGACCATCTTAATTAAAAGAGACACAAACAACGTTACCACATCATAATGATTAAACAGTGTTATTCCCTACTAATACCCTTATGTGTATGTAATTATCTAGCCTTCTGCAACGCAATAAAGCATTAGTACACGTTATTTTAAACACACAAACACAAAACAAATAACACTTGTGAATAAAACCGCACATTATTATTAAGCAACATATATGCATCCCACGTGTAGTTTTACTCATTAGTAAATGTTGGTTAATCCGGACAAAACAAACTATTAATTAGTCATTACAAATTAGTGTTTTTAAATCAAAACATATAGACGAAACTGGAGCTTAAAACTCGATAAATTTTCAACAGAAAACTCTGCTCCAGCAATCCCCCCTTTGGTGATATCTTATCACCACAAAACCACCCAAAAAAGGAAAAATTTAGTCCCAATTTTTAGGAGAAATTGAAAATGTCTTTATGACACAACATTAAACACCAGATTCTCTCACATCATCCCTCCTTGACTCCAAGTACACACTCTCCCTCAATTCCTCTAATTCTATTTCTTCTGGGTCTCTCCTTGACCTCTTTTGTTTCTTTTCAGCATTCCCTCTAATCATTCTCTTTTTCCCTCCCCTGTTTTTACAACACAAACACCCCAATCTCAATATCAATAAAGCAACAATTACACATGTCAATGAAAGAAACATTTTACCAATAATGGTACTACCTATCTTAGTAATAAAACTCTTAACAGCAACTATTTTATTAGCTATTTTAGTCCAGATACTTTCAGCTTCAAGTGGTACTAATTCTTCATGCAAATCAGTAATATTTTTGATATAGACCTTTAGGTCTTTGCTTTTGTCAGGAATGTAAGTGCAACAATGTTGAACTTTCAGCATTCCGCAAACTCCACCCTCTTTAGCCAAAAGAATATCAAGGGCAAGTCGATTTTGCATAGACATGGCACGTACGGCAATCATCTCCGTATTTACCAAAAGAAACCCTCCAACGGTACTTGTCGATAAGCGATGCACCACTGTTGACAGTTTTCGAATCCCATATGCATTTAAAGAAATTCCCACTGCCGGAATTAAAGCACCAAAAATGTCACCCACTATCTCTGACCAAGTTTCTCTCTTAAAACGTGTTAGTAAATTAATGTGTTCAACATCTTCTAATCTATCTACATGAAAAATCTTTGGAAAGACCAGGCCCACATAACACGTGCCATACCAATGGTCAGGCAACTTGTAATAAGCCTTGTTCCCACAAACATAATACACTCCTGGGAAAACTGGATCTTCTCCACCTTTAAAACCCCATCCTGTTGCAAGGAAGTATGTATCATGACACTCACTAGTCCCAACAAAATATGTATCATATTGGGATCTCTTTCTGGTAATGCATAGTTTACCCTTCTGTGGTGCATCTAAAGCCAAAGTTGGACTAGCCCCATTCTTCAACTCCTTTCCCATCTCAATGTCCCATATTGTCTCACTCACTTTATATTTCCCTGCCTTCTCATGCAAGCTCATTCTCCTTTCCTCTACCATGTTTAGGAAAGCCTTCTCCTCTTCTTTCAGACTGCATGTTAAATTGTTTCTAAAAATATAATCTAAGGTTAATTCTTCTTCCTCAATAAAAATCTCACCAAAAATGTTAGCTTCTTTAGCCGGATTCAGCTTTTTGTTCATAGGCAATTGCCCAAAAAATGCTATCTTTGTTAGACATCTCATAATCTACTTTCTCTAACAGATAAAAAACACTACATAGCACACTACATGAAATCCCATACGTAGCTGGTAAATGGTGATAAGTAACACCCTCTGAAACAGATGCAGGTAATTGCATACAAACATAGCAATCCCTAACTTCCATTGTCTTTACGTATTAATACAACAACTTTGAAAAAACATTGCTAGAAAAATCATTAATTGACCTATCTTTATGCACGTAAGTGTTACTAATTCTAGTTGGAACTATTTTTTGCGAATTCTTCTCTACATTAGTCACATTTTCAGTATGTATTCCTAAAGCATCTATTGTAACCCTAAAGGTAACTAATAAAGCTAAAACACCCCATAATAGCATTAATAATCCAGTACAGCAGCAGCAAATTTTACACCATCTTTTCAAGAAGGCACATCTACTTTGTTTATTTTCTGTGTTAGCCATTTTACTACTTTGACAGTGTCTTTTGACTTAGCCTCTTCTACTCCACTACTGAGTTCAAAACTCTAGATTATTTCACACAGCTAATTCCAGATCCTTTCTTTTCACTTTCCTCCAAGTGACTCTTTAAATTCACTCAGTTTGGATTTTCATCACTTTTCACTTCTTCTTCAGCAACATCAAATTGTATCAGATCATCAACAACATCCTGTGCATCCGACTCTTCTCCAATGTCAGTCAGGATAACTTTCAGGATTCCAACAGAATTCTTCTCAACCACTTCTCGTACGGTCCCCTCTGGATTTCCTTGACTCTCTGCCTCTTCACCTTCAGACAGTGCCACGTACGTCCATTCCGGTGACCTATACTTCTGGTTAGGTTTTCTGATTCTCTTGATCTCCTCTTGTTCTTTTGAGACCTTTTGTTTTTCACCTTTTGCTTGATTCTGACTCGACACCACGTTCACCTGTTCAGCTTTCGATGAATTTGCTCGTGTCAGTCTGTACCTCAGTCTCTTTATCCTGTTGGGCCAAAGATCTCCTCTTACAACCCTCTTTGGTCTCACTTCTTTATTATTTCTTTCTCCAATCCAAGTTCTCTTTCTCAGAACTCGACCCTCTGATTTCTCATTTTCACTCTCATCCAATTCTGTCTCATTTGCCTCTTGTTCTTCAACAATTTTCTTTTGCTCCACAGTCTTTTCCACCACCAATTTAGATTTCCCTAATTCTGTCCCTCCTCGGGTCTCCGACACGCAATCTTCTTGCTGTCTACTTGTCCCTTCACCTAGCTTATCAGGAATGTTCCCTACACCTCCTCGGGGGTCTTCCGCAATCTGTCCCTCTCTATCTTCTTCTGACCCTGCTTCTTCAGGTATAATCCCAAGTGGATTCTCAACCTCTTCATCTGATTCAGGTGTAGTCTCTGTGGAACCGCTTTTTTCTCTCCCACTGCTTGTTGGAACCTCAGGCACTCTTACAGAATCCGATCTCTCCTCTGAGACTCTCAATGTTCCTCTCGAAGCCTCTCTCGGAAAAGGGGAAGAATCACTCAACTCTCTTTCACCTTCACCCCTTTCAGGATTTTTCCCCCTTCTCACTGGTTCAGTTTCTGCATCATCACTGGAATCTGACTCTTCAAAATACTCCTTACCAGTCCCATCTTTCGGATTTGGAACTCTCAGAGTATGACTCACATGCACCCAATTTTTCACACCAGCACACTTTACTGCAGTTGTTGTAGTCAGAATAACTTGTCTTGGCCTTCCCCACCTTGGAACCAAGCAATTTCTTCTTCTGTGCACCTTAATCCTCACCCAGTCCCCTGGACTCAGATCATGGGCTTGCTTCTTCTCAAGTGTGGTAGCGTCTTCTCCAACCTGGTGAAACACAGAATGAAC